>NC_091444.1:44479866-45079866 GCF_964237555.1 Oryctolagus cuniculus
CAACAAGTGGTAGCTGCGGTTACTTACCTTTGTGAAGTCAGCTTTCTAGTATGTTCATTGAGGATGCATCACACCTGCCCTTTGGGAGGCAGAGAACTGCAAATAGAATTGTTGGAGTGAGAGAGTCTTGCACTATTCAGCGTTGTAACTGTTATTTTATTAAAATGAGATTGATACCAGTTCAGTTTCTGGTAAAGCTGCCAATGTTTTTAATCACAGAATTGCAAGTCATGGTGGCAGTGGACATGGTATTCTCGGTACACAATGTCCAACTCTGTTACCTTCAGCTGGAGAATGAACGACTCTTACCTCATCTGAGAGTTAGAGAATATAATAAAATACATTAAATACATTTGTTTTCAGATATTAAATTAAAAAGATTGCTTGTTTCCCCAGATTACCAGGTGAAGGATAAGTCTGTGCTCATTTTCACTCCATTTTTTTTTTCAGCGCAACCTAAACCTGTTAATATCTATATTCAGCAAAGCTGCCCTGGTTGCCTGGCAACCAGGCTTAATGAGCTAGGAAGGCACCAAGGCAAGAAATCAAATGCAGCTAACAACCTTGATTTATGCTGCCATTGCACAGACGTTTCATTCTCCCTGTGTTCTGTATGGATTTCATTTTTCAAAACAAGAGTAAATCTTTCAAAAATGTTAGCTCAGTGCTATTAGGAGTTTAAAATTACGGTACATGGGGCAACATTTCAATGCAGTTGAATAAAATCAAGAAAAAATCTCTTTCTTAATTAATACAGAGATAGTCCTTTTGCTTGTAGGTCATGCTGTACTTTTCACTCTCACTTTTTATTTCCTCTGCACAAAGATGTATGCATTATTCTTGGAGTAAGATATAATGGAAATTGAAATGTCAACTTGGAAAGAAAGAAGTTTGTGATTAATAATTGCCAAAAGTGTATCCTTGTGTCTGAGACAAGGAAATAAAAAGAGGAATGAATTAAAATAACTCAGTGATGCAGATTCTTCTTTCTACCTTTGCCTTTTTTCTTGCATTTTTCCCCATGGGAAGTTTATCACCTCTACAATTAAGAATAAGGAAAACATCTGGATTATACAAATGTCATCTACCTCCTGGGCAATTAATGTCATGTGACTGAAACTTCATCTGTTGTTTCATTATCCCAGTTGTTTCATAGTTCAGCTGTTATTAGCTAAGTCCAGCATCCGGAGGGACGGTAACTAAAGGACTCTGAATCAAATCCTTTTTGAAATGAGATTGGGGAATAATATCAAATAAAATAAATAACAGTGCAGGTGAAGACGGGGGGTGACAAAGGTGAGAATAGAATACTGGTAGAATTCATTCAGTCCTATCTCAGCATGAAGTCCCAAGACCTTCAGGGAACATAACTTTTGGTTCCTGCAGTATAGGAGCCAGCCTGTCATTAGTACATTGTCATCGGATGGCCATTTATAGGTGTGTGCCATTCTACTTTCTCTTAGCTTTATTCCATCGTTGCTGTGAGTTATGGAAGCACAGGTTTTCTGTGAACTCTCCTAATTTGCATGGGTTGCCATCAAAAAAAACTAGAAACCTCAGTACCATAGGCCAGACTGAACCCATCTGGAAGCCAGAATGTGCTCCTGGTTGTCATTGGTGACCTCTGGTGCAGTGGGAGGAAAGATTGAGGGAATCCGGAGGGATTGTCACGTTAAGAGGCTGCAAATGAAAGTGAGGGAGGAAACAGGACCCTGCTGGGTAACTGACATAAGCCTGCAGAGGATTTTGAGAGGCAGTGAAGGGGTATCCATTCGGTTGAAATTGACTTCAGTAAAAGCATTTAATTGTGACCCTGGAAGAGGATTTCAAGGGGTTGATGAAAGCCAAGCCCAAAGGCAATGAGTTATAAGGAGCATGTGGGTGGAATACAGGCTCCTTCCAGAGGACAGAAGTGGAGCCACAACTCACAGGAAGTGAGCTGGAAGATGCAGGCCTGTTTGTAGACAGAAAAGCAAACTTGTGGAGGAAGTAGGAGAGGAGAAGATGAAATACAGAGGCCTAAGGTTTGCAAAAATTAAGAATGTAGAGGGAAACAGAACACATAGATGGATCTGTAAAGAATGTATCGGGGGTGATTAATGACACAAGTTTTGAGTAAATTCCATTTTAATTTGCATCAGTCTCATTGGAGTAGAGATCAGGTCATAGACGGTGAGGAGGGCAGCGTGAGAGAGGAGAGGGAGAAGAAGGAAAGGGCTGTTGTAAAATAACTGCAGGGAGTCATAGTGAAATTGGATAAAGTAGTATTATTGAAATTCTTCAGAAATTCACAGTAATCCTGGAGAAATGTCTCAAAATTTCTTTGCAGATAGTAGGTAGGAGCAAAAGGTGGTTAAAGAGCGAGGGCTTCCGAGTTGCTAAAGAAAGCAGAGTTGTTGAAATTCTGGAGCTTGGGAAGTGGGCCAGGGAGAGAAACAAGTGACGCCTGGAGGAGTTGACTAGGCCAAAAATATTTGCGGCATTGAGGATCATGGGAAAGGCAAAGTGGAGGTTTATTGTGAGAGATGGAGGAGGCAAGGGAAAACAGAGCATTGTGATCAGGGTAACATTTCAGAGGTTTGAGGTCCTTGGGTTCACACAGTTTGGGGTAGCGGCTGGCGCTGCGGTGTAGCAGGTAAAGCTGTTAACTGTGACACCAGCATCCTGTGTGGGCGCTGTTCAAGTCCTGGCTGCTGGGCTTTAGATCCAGCTCCCTGCTAATGTGCCTGGGAAAGCAGCAGAGGATGGCCCACGTCTTTGTGCCCCTGCACCCACATGGGAGACTTGGAAAAAGCTCCTGACTCCTGACTTCAGATTGGCCCAACTCTGGCCTTTGCGGTCATTTCAGGAGTGAACCAGTGGGTGGAAGGTGGATCTCTCCCTGTCTCTCTCTCTCCTGCTATGTCTTTTTACCTCTGCCTTTCAAATTAATAATCTTTAAAAAAGCAGCTTGGGTAAGACAGAAAGAGGTCAGAGTTAGGTGTGTGGGTTCTTGGTGAGAAGGTACCAATGTGAGAGCAGGATTTTGCATGTGATATACTGCATGATTATGGTGAATATAGCAGGGAAGAAAACCACGCCAGGTAAAATAGTGTTTGAAAACCCCAGGGCAATACCTCAGTAATTGTGAATGGATGCTGTTACACTTTCCTTCATGATGATTTACCACATGTTCAACCGTGCACTAATGGTTTGTCTTTGACTCCCTTCTTGCCTATAAATGGAACATAAATACCTTATTTAATCTGTTGTGTTCACCACTGAGTATCACGTTTACAGCACAGTGATAGCTCAAGGTAGGAATGCTCAATAATTATGTCTTATGTAGTTAAAGGATTGCAACAAGGATGGGACAGATATGTAGTTTGATGTCATGGATGTAAGATAATGATGTCACTGAAATCAGATAAACCAAAAAATAGGATTGATCCAAGTCTAAATGATATACACCCAAAATTTTCTGTTTTCTGTTTCTCACATTTCCTGAAAGATCATTGTGAAAATGGCAAGTAATTTAAAAATTGTAATCCTGTAAAAGGCAGAGGGATTTCTTGGGTTACCACGGAGCTATCCCTCAAGGTCACTTTCAGCAGTTCATGAGACCTGGCTCTTGGGGGTCAAAATGAAGAATGAGTTGACCATGCTCTACGCTGCCAGAACCAGTGCTAAGTGTGCCAGGTGCGGGAGCCAGCAGAGCCACAGAGGGCATGCGGTTTCCTTGACACCTTTAGCTCTTGGCAAAGCGAATCAGGGGTAGGATGTGACCACTTATTTTGGGTGAATAAATTGTCCTTTTTGTGTCAAATGTCATCAATTCACTGTTCTGTGTTTGCTGATGTCAGCCAGAAAGTGAAGCACTTTCAAAAATGCGATTAGGAGAAAGTTTAGGCACAGCAGTTAAGTAGCTGTTTGAGATGCCCGCATCCCCTGTCAGAGGGCCTGAGTCCTGACTGCTCTTCCAATTCAGACTTCTTGCTAATGTACAGCCTGGGAGGCAGCAGAAGATGGCTAAAATACCCAGCTCCTTACCGTCCACATGGAGACCCAGATGGAGTTTCCGGCTCCTAGCTTTAGCTTGCCCTGATCCTGGCTTATTGCAGGCATTTGGGAAGTGAAGCAGTAGACCTAAGGTCTTCCTCCATCTGTTTCTCTGTCTCTGTTTCTTTGTTTATTAAGAGAGAGAAAAAATAATGTAATTTTAAAGTGAGTGATATTTGCATATAAACTTACCCTGATTCTCATTTTCATTTGGAAGTATTATAGCATTACCTTTAAGAAAAAAATTCAGTTTAAGCTTTGTAAGTGACATCATTGTCTTTCCCTTCTCATCATCATCCTTTTTTTTCCACTGAAATTAACGTTTCTGGTATTGAACTTAAAGCAAAGGTGTTTAGCATTCCTGACATGTTCCTAATTTTAAGATATCAACTGGACTAGTAAGAGATAATGATATACACCAAAATTTTATATTCTCACCTTTCCTGAAAGCTCATTGTAAAGTGGCAAGTAACCTCAAAATTATCTCTTATGTCAGCTGCACTAGTATTTGGACTAATTCTGTTACCTTGTGCTTTGTGTGTATGAATATCTTAGGAGTGACTCTTGTATCTTTATCAAGGGGGAAATAGCAGAAGATTAAGAAGTGGAGAGGAAGACAGTCAGAACATCTCCAGCAGTTACCAATGTACCAGGCTGCCAAGGATATTTATATTAAAGCCAGAACTTGACCTGGAAGCAGATCCTCCCATTGAAAGGGAAGACGTGCTTCTGGGTCAGAGCCAGGTGGTACTGTCCCTGTCTGCCCCGTCAGGCCTCAGACATAGTAGACCCTTGAAAAAAGAGAGGTTTTGTTGGGTGCCATGCACTTCTCTTTGTTTCAGGTTGAATGTCCAGGTACATAGCCCACTGAGAATGAGTGAGACATGCATTTTCAAATATGGATGTAACAAAAGGGTTATTGGTTAGACAATTAGAACAGATCCAGTAAAGTAACGTTAAAATCAATGTTAGATTACCAGTTTGAGCTAAGTAAAACCAAGACATTTCAAAACCAGTTTTTATGTGAAGAAGTATTATGAGAACACTGTACATCCAGCTACTGACTTTTGAGTACCTGCTGTGTGGACTGGGGAATCAATGAGAAAAAAGGTTCTTTCTCAAAGGAACTTACCTTCTCGAACATAGGGAAGGCAAAAAATAAACAAATCCATTATATGTGAAGTGTTACAGAAAGTGAAGCGGGGGCAGAAGGAATGATGACAGGTCCAGGCAGTGGGAGACATCTCTGTAAAGAGAGAGAAACCCCATCTTGCTAAGGGGATGTGTGACAAGAAACATCAACACTTGCTCCAGGAAGCTGCAATTGGATGCATTGTTCCGATGATATTCCAAAATGAGAGTAGTGCTACGCATTCCAGAATGGGGATAGATACTCAACCATGTATTTCTAAAGTTTATTTACTTTTAAATAGTTTATTTTTAACTTGTAGTCCAGCTTTTTTTTTCTGTTTTACAGTATTTACAAAAAATGTGTTTTAAAGCTTTTTCTTTGAGATCCTAGAATTTGCCAATTAAGGTGAGATTTTGTAATTTTTAATGTGTTTTTTCCTCTCTAACATCTACTTTGGTGACAGTAATTAGTTTTACCTGGTCAGTAAGCCAAAGCATGCAATGAAAAGTTATTTTTTTAAAACACTCTTAAATTAGATATATAAAATATGTGGGTTATTTTTCTGATAGTCCTTTTCTGGAAATTTTCACTTGTCTCTCAAATTTTTATGTCCTTTCACTATTTTTATTATGATTCCAGTACATTAAAATGGCAAAAAAAAAAAAGCCCAAATAGAACAAAAAGATAATAAATGAAAAATAAATGCCTCCTCTCCAGTCCCTTCCCCAATTTTATTCTCAAGGAAAAACACTACACAAAAATTTGTCTTAATTTATATGGTAGTTACCAGAATAGATTTGGATAATACATTTTATCTCTTATTTAATAGTTTACTAACTTTAGATGCTTTGAAAACGGAGGAATTTGAGACATACTTCCGCCCACCTCTCATAACCTCCAGTTTTTGTTAGTTATTTATATCAGTTATAGTCTGTTCTGAAATTGGAATTAAGCCTTCAGCATCATTCTGAAGCATTCCTTCTTAAATTGAAAACTTACCAATAGCATTTACAATAGCATGATTGTGGAAGTATTCACATTAGTTCCACAGAGAAAGAAATGTACACTGGGGTCATTAAAGGTTGCCACCCTGGGGGAATGTAGATACTGACAGGGCAAGGTGTATTTCTCTAATAACAACAGGCAGAAGAAATTAGTGTGAATGTTTTCACCATAAAGGAATGTTAAATGTTTGAAAAGATGTTCGATAATATGCACTTGGATGTTATTCAGTTTGTATGTGTGTGTGTGTGTGTGTATATATATATATATGTATACACACACGTATAGAAACATCTCGTTGTACCCATGAAAAGGCACAATTTTATGTGTCAATCAAAAATAAAATCTTTTATTTTCTTTGCAGTTTCTTGTATTTCTCAGTCACAGTCAGCTGATAATGTGGATGATATCCCATGAAGACTTTGTTCTTGTTTTATTTTGCTGGAAAATCCTTAGTAATTCAAAATATATAGCATAATTCAAATGGTAAAAATAGTAACTAAAAGTATATAACAATATAAAATATAAATAAAATGCTTAGTGAACTTGGAGTTCTTACACTGTCAAAATTTCTTCCTGTTGAATAATTAATAATTCATTTTGTCATAGAATCCTAATTTCCAAATGTGTTCTGTCCTCAGAACTTTCTTCCGCTGTTCTTGAGTCGTTCAGGGTTGCTGATGAGAAACCTACAGTCTGATTATAGTCTTTTGCAGATAATTTGATCCTTTGCTTTTTTCCTCCTTTTTTAATTTATCCTTTATCCTTTCATTTCAAATTTTTATCATGATAAGTCTAAGTGTGAGACTTTTGCTTAATCCTCTTGGTTAGGATTGAGTAGAATTTTCCATAATAATTTGTTCCATCATGTTAGAATGTGCCATAATAATTTGTTTCTTATGTTTTCTCTATATTCTTATGTCAAACATTGAAACACCTGAATTTACCTAGTATTAACCTCTTCCATATTTCTCATCATTTGCTAATGATGAGCCACTTTATTAATTATCCTGTTCAGCTTTTTATGCTGAACAAGCAAGCATATTTCAACATTCAAGGGTGTTGTCATTATCTCATTGGTGCTTTTCATAGTGTCTGGTTCTTGTTTTATAAATGCAGTAATCTGGCCTCACTAGGCTAATCCTCCGCATGCGGTGCCGGCACCCAGGGTTCTAGTCCCGGTTGGGGCGCTGGATTCTGTCCCGGTTGCTCCTCTTCCAGTCCAGCTCTCTGCTGTGGCCTGGGAAGGCAGTGGAGGTTGGCCCAAGTGCTTAGGCCCTGCACCTGCATGGAAGACCAGGAAGAAGCGCCTGACTTCTGGCTTCGGATCGGTGCAGCGCGCTGGCCGTAGCAGCCATTTTTGGGGGTGAACCAATGGAAGGAAGACCTTTCTCTCTGTCTCTCTCACTGTCTAACTCTGCCTGTCAAAAAAAAAAAAATTAAAAAATAAATAAATGCAGTAATCTCGATTCTGAAGATACTAATTTGGGTTTTGTTCAAGTTTGCTTATGTCACTTGGTGTATTTTTGTTTCCCCAAAGTTCGGTTTTTCTATTTGTTTATTTTAGGCTGTTCTTTATTTTTCAAACGTCTGGTTTAAAAAATTGTTTATCCATCCATATTTGTGAGTAATTGAGTATGTTGGTTCATCCATGGGTGAGGAACTTTTTTCTGCCAGGGGCCACTTGGATATTTATAACATCATTCACAGGCCATGCAAAACTATCGACTTCAAAATGAGCCTGCTATAGATTTGTTGAATTTCAGGTTCCCCCGTGGTTGCCTTGGCAGTGGCAGTCAGAGTGATTTCACTGGCCTTTTATGGCCCATGGGCTGGACATTCCCCACCCCTGAGACCGATGGCATGGGATTCCTCTAGAATGTTTTAGTTTTATTTTCCCAGCAGACCAGTCATCTCTATACAAGAGCATGGCCTGTACTTCCATCCAGAAGGGTGGGAGTAGGTGGCAGTCAGACTTCCCTGTAGGGCTATAGCAGGGAGCTGCCAGGCAGGGACCCCACGGTTACCCAAGTGAGGAAGGCTGGAAGTCTTGGGACGCTTCAGTTTCACTCCTTGCTAGACCTGACTTTTCTTTCTCCATAATTATTCCCTTCTACACATGAGTGTTTTAAACTCATTTGTTCGTCTGGCAGTTTCAAAACCTTTTAAAATGCATTTATATATTTAATATTTCCTGTCTTTTAGAAGCATGTAAAACGTCTCATGCACACAAAAACTTCCCAAGTAAGTCTTACAAAATAAACTTTAAAAGTTATAAATACAGTGAAATTTAAGATCTTCTAAATGTTCAATACCTTATATAAACTAAATAAGTTTTCAACTTTAAATCTCAAGTTCAAACCAATTACTTAGTCACGTACTTTCAACTGGAATTAAGACTGATCTGTTTCTGTTGAATTAAATTCTTGTAAGCATCAAAAATACTGAAAATATGAAATTTGAGCGGGTTTCTTTACAATAAAATATTATATTTGCTCACTCAAATATTCATTTTTTAAAATTATTCTGGGCTTATTCACAAAGGAGTAGTTCCTATTAGTTAAGATTACATAGCAGGGTGGGCATTTAGCCTTGTGGTAAGGATGCAGGTTAAGATACTCCCAGCGTACATCAGGGTGCCTAGATGTGATGTCCAGCTTCAGCTCCTAACTCCAGCCGCCTCCTGATGAAATGCTGGCAGGTAGCAGGGTGACTGTTCATTAGGCTCTTGGTATCCCTGTGTCTCCAGACATTGCCAGCTCCAGGCCTCAGCCCAGTCATGGCAGTTGCAGGAATTTGAGGAATGAACCAGTGGGTGGAAGCATGTGTCTCCACCCCACCCTTCTATCCCTGCATCACAAATAAGAAAAAAAAATTTATATACCAACTAGAAATATCAACCCTTGTGCTGAACAAATCCTTTTTAATGACCATGATGATGCATGCTTAGCTCTCGGTAGTATTCAGCTGCTGCTGCTTTTTTTTTTTATTTTTTTTTTTTTTTACAGGCAGAGTGGACAGAGAGAGAGAGAAAGATTTTCCTTTGCCGTTGGTTCACCCTCCAATGGCCACTGCGGCCAGTGTGCTGCAGCCGGCGCACCGCGCTGATCCAAAGCCAGGAGCCAGGTGCTTCTCCTGGTCTCCCATGGGGTGAAGGGCCCAAGCACTTGGGCCATCCTCCACTGCACTCCCAGGCCACAGCAGAGAGCTGACCTGGAACAGGGTCAACCGTGACAGAATCCGGCGCCCCGACCAGGACTAGAACCTGGTGTGCCAGCGCCGCTAGGAGGAGGATTAGCCTAGTGAGCCATGGCGCCGGCCTCAGCTTTCTCTTACTACAACTAAAATACCTGAGAGAAGCTACTCATGAAGGAAGAAAAATTATTTTTCTTCTCGGTTCTGGAGGTTTATAGTCCAAGATTGGATTGCCCAGCTAGTCCGAGAAGGGCAGTGAATGGCAGAGGAAGGATCCCGTGTCAAGCCGAAAAGTAGAGAAGGAGACCCAGAAATGCCCCTCATCGGTGTCTGTGCGCTGTCTTAGAAAGCGACCACAGTTGGTCACAGAGGCTCCGTGCTGACAACCTAATGCAGCCCAGTCATTTCTAGGGGCACACGTTCAGACACTGTAATTGGATTAAGTTCTGTCCCTAATGCAGTAACATGAAACTCTGGAGCTCAAGCCTCTGAAATATGACCTTTCAGGACACCCAAACTATTAGACGAACTCTAACATGCTATTAAAGTTGCTTTATCTATCATTCCCCCTCATTTGTTTGTTTGGGCATGTGGGATAGCACAAGGAATAGTTCTTATAATACAAATGATCAAACTTCCTGAGCCATTCCCTCTTCCATGGTCCACCAGCTTGGATTTCACCATTCTTCCACTTGAGCTTTGTATTTGCCTTTCCAGCTAACACTAAATTCCTTTGATAAGTCCTACCTTTTTCCAATATTTTCTGATCCTTAGGACTACAGACCCATGGGGGAATGGAGGGGGGAGGGATGTCCAGATTGTCCAGATAATATGTGATTTGAGTTCTAGATGCTCTCATGACATTGAGTTCTTTGTCACAACATTCAAGTTCATGCTACTCACAATTACTAAGAGAACAAGTGACTGCTGACCTCTAGAGGATACTTGATACAAGAAAAAATCATTTTTCTTTACTAATAATAGGTGTGACATCATATGGTTGTGATGAATTTGAATCAAGGTAATGCAATTAAAGTGCATCGGCTGGTACCTGGTGGGTTCTAAGGAGTCTGTGGCTAGTGTCATTTATTTTGTCTGCATTCAGGAAAGAGCTGCCAGGACAAAGTGTTCATAGTAAGATTGGAAACTTTTAAGTATGTGTTTAACTGTTGTTTGCCTTTAAAAGCTCTAGTATCTTTTTTGTTTTGAGCAGTGTTGTATCTGGTATTACAGTAGTAGTTTAGCTTTGTAGCAGGTTCTCAACCTCAGCACAACTGATACTTTGGGTTTGACAATTCCTTTTGTAGAGGGACTTTGCTGTGCATGATAGAATGTTCAGTAGCATCTCTGACCCCTACCCGCTAGCATCCAGTAGGCATCCCCTCTGCAGCTGTGACAATGGAAGGATATCTACAGAACTTGACAGATGGCTCCCGGGGAGGGCAAAACCGCTTTTGTTTAATAGCAGTAACAAGTTGTATAGTCTTCTTCTTAATTTACTTTCTTATTTGCTTCTCTGAACTCAGCGTCTGTCTCTGGAGCTTGCTTTCTTTTGCCCTAGCATCAAATATGTCAGCATTTCCCTTTTCTTATATGCTCAGGTCTGGAGATGAGAATGTAACTGAGATTACTGGGATTACCTTAAAAGCTTTATTTAAATTTATAAGCAATGTATTGGGGGAGGGGTGTTCCATAGAACCCATCCAGTAGAATTGCTTACGAGTCTAACTTCTGTTTCTTAGTTCTGTTGCTGGTTAAGAGAACTGCAGATGTATTCCATTGAGGAAAGTGGTATGTTCCCACACTATTGCAAAACATTGTATTAATCATTTTCAAAAAGCTGTTTCTATTTGTGGTTACTACACAAATAATGGCCTGCAGGTCATCTATTTATGATAAAGTTAAGTCCTCTCCATTAAAGTACTATTGCTTTTGATGAAAGAAATCATTTTATGAGAGGCTTTTAGATGTTAATTATTTTAGCTTTGCAAACACCAAATGATTACCCAGTAATCTCAGAGTAATTAACTTTTTGTCATCAATAAATATTAAGTTGATGAGATTAAATTTGAGAATACCTGGATTTTATCACACAGAAACTATATAGTATTTATAATCCTCATACTATAATCCCAACATTGTGGTTAATAGCTTTCTAGATGATAATTATTATAAGTTGGGATGTGGGGAAGTAAAAAGCCATTTAATGATCAACCTATAAAAAATAATCCTCAGGACTCCTTCAGTTGTTACTGAATTTGAGTGTTAGTTAATCTGTTCATTTTGGATAAGGAAACCACAAAGATGATTGGCTAGGTTCACATGCAGGAGAAGTGACTTCACTATCTGTGCCTGAAGTCCCAATGCTCTTCATTTGTTATTTCAGTAGCTATCGGGAGGTTTTTTTGTTTTTGTTTTTGTTTTTGTTTTTCCTGTTTTTCTTTTTCCTCCTTGAAGTCTGAAAAATTAATTGCAGAAAAAAGGAAACATTTAGAGAACTGAAATTTCACAGTTCACCTTTCTACATTTGTGGGAAAAAAAAAATATGAGCCACCCTGTAGTACCCAAGCTATTAGATTGTCCTCAGCAACCTCCAGTACTTTGTATCATGGAGTCAAACATGTCTCTATACACAAACTTACGGTACCAACTGCAGCAAATACAGCAGGAAGATGTATAATTCAAGCTTTCCAAGCTCCAATGAGATATTTATTTAATATAATGGTAATACCAGCATAAAAGAAAAGTTTTACTTCATCCTGAAAATCTCTTAAAATTTGTGCCAAGAGATTGAAAACCACAAACACTAAAAACTCATTAACTCAGAAAAACTCATGGGAAAGGTAATTGGAATTCTATTGATTTTTTTTTTTACACTCTTGCCCTTGGAAATTTCCATACTAAGTAGATTCTAATTCATCTGTAAGAGTAATGGTGTCCTGGACCTGTGTTGTGGCTAAAAGCTGCTGCCTGTGACGAGGCATCTGTTCAAATCTGGGCTTAATCCTCTTTCAGTCCAGCTCCCTGCTAATATGCCTGGGAAAGCAGTGGAAGATGGTCCAAGTCCCTGGGCCCCTGCACTTGTGGGAGACCCAGAAGAAGTTCCTGGCTTTGGGCTAGCCCGTCTCTGGCCACTGCTGCCATTTGGAATGTAAACCAGCAAATGGAAGACCTTTCTGTCTGTCTGTCTGTCTGTCTGTCTAACTCTGCCTCTCAAATACATAAATGAATCTTAAAAAAAAAATGAATAGTGGTATCCTGATAAGTGATTGATATCCATTTATCCAAAAATTAATAAGTCCTAATTTATAACATCTCCCCATTTCTGTGGTGTAAATACCCTGTGCCAGTTTCCACCTGTGATATGCCCTTACTGAATGCTAAGCTGTGAAGAGATGCTCATTTGCACACCATGTATGGTATTTCCATCACATAGATACAGTAGACACAGATAACCTCAACAATGCAGGTAATAGCAAAGTGTGGCAAAATATTTAGAAAATTGTGAGTACTTACTATTTTTGTTCCTAGCATAATTTATTTCAATATACGTTTTATCGTTTAACTTTTAGGAATGGCTATATGTGATACCTGGTTCTCTAAATTTCTGAAACTTTGTCAGCTGAACCAGCTCATTGACATTTTTGTTTTTATGTGCATATTTTCTAAAGGATTGATAAATACTTAAAACATCCATTTCCCAAGTACTTCAAAGTAATTTCCTTGCAGTGTTAGCTAGTATTTATTCCCATGTGTAGGTCTAGTTTCTTTCTTTTTTTTTCTTTTTTTAAGATTTATTTATTTGAAAGACAGAATCAATGAGGGGAGAAATAGAGAGGTCTTCCATCCGCTGGTTCACTCCCCAAATGGCCGCAATGGCCGGAGCCAGGAGCTTCTTCTGGGTCTCTCACATGGGTGCAGGGACCAGGTACTTGGGCCATCCTCTGCTGCTTTCCTAGGTACGTTAAGGAGCTGGGTGGGAAGTGGAGTAGCTGGGACTTGAACTTGCACTCATATGGGATGCCGGTGTCACAGACGGGGACTTTACCCACTATGCCACAGCACTGGCCCGATGTAGGTCTAATTTCTAAAACAAGAGCTAGTATTTACCAAGTTGTTAAGGGATTTGACATCCAAGATGCATTAACAATGTGAAACAGGCCTGGTAAACTAAAGGAAAATTCAGTTACTTTTGCTGATATCATCCAAAATTATCTCTGAATTAAAAATCTGACTTAGTGAATAGAAAAGATCTTAACCTGCTGAAGTACCTGGGGAGATTAAATAAAAGTTTCCTCTCCTGGCTGCATATACATTTATTTCTTTATTAGGGTCTTGCAAAATCTAAGGGCACTTTTACCCAGTAGACCTCCCAGTACAGATCATGTTGAATTACCTCCACCAAGGAGGCCACATTTCATAGGAGAGTGGGAAAGAGAAAAAATGGGAGCATATGTTGCTTTTTACTACTGCCACCTCCTCAATCTAGTGAGGATGTATTTTGAGTGCTCCAGTGCACTCAAAACCCACAGCAGTTTGCTCTTAGTTCTCCAACTCTCCACAACCTACTTTACTAAGACCATATTCCTTCTTGTTTTATTTAAGGACTTGGTTTTGGCCTTCATCCTATAAGACTTTGTTCTAGCCTTTGACCCTAGGGAACACCCATTCTTTCTTGAAAATTCTCACTTTTGCATATTCATTCATGCAATGAGTATCTATTGTGTTCTCCACTGTGACAGGCATTATACTACTAAGTGGAAAATCAGCCATTAATAAAGAAGATGGAGTCATTACTGACTTGAAGGTTCTATTTTAAGTGAAAAAGACAGTAAATAAGCCAAACCATCAAATTAAGGAGAAGGTGGGTGTTTTGTGATAGAATGAGGGCCTCTCCTAGGAAGTGACCTTTGAATTGAGATCTCTATGACAAGGAAAAGCCACATAGTGATCTAACATAGACAGTGTTGCAGACAAAGGCCAGGACAAAGGTCCTGGGAAGGAGTGAGCCCAGAGAGATGTAGGAACAAAGCCAGTATAGCTAGAGTAGGTAGCCAGTGGTGGGGAGAACAGAACCTGTCTGTGTTTACTGCAGCTGTGATCTTCAGTCTCTTTCAAGGACAGCTTCCCACCATCGTTCACTTTGGTTAGTCCCAGGGCCTTATTTGTTTACTATCTCCAAGAACCTTTCAGTTTGTCCATAAACTGCTGACTTATCGGTCAGAATTAATTTCTTTCTCTTTGGTTCTCACGTCAAATTCTGCCAACTCTTTTATACCCAATCCTTATGCACTCTTCAATTTTCCAGACAGATAGTTGCTTCTTGAAGAAAGGGAGCTTTTCTCATTCATTTTTGGTGATGCCAGAGCACGGTTGCTGCTATTGTTTCGCTCCATTTGCTTTGGCTTAGTTTTGGGGTCTTTGATGTGGGAAAGTACAGAATGAGTGGTTTTTGCTTAATTGAATGAGTGAACATGTATTTAACAAATGTTGCCCTGGCATACTATGAAAAAACTGTTGCTTGAAATGTGGCTCATAATTCTTTGTACAAAAAGGACCTAATTATGAGAGGCACAAGAATGTAATGTTTAAGAGCACAAAATCTAGTTCCAGACTGCTAGGACAGAGTCCCAGCCTTGGAACATACTATGGTCTTGGGCAACTTACTCCATCTTTAATGCACTTGTTTTTTTAGTGTAGAATGGGGATAGTTCTTTGTATCCCTTGGAATTATTTTTCAGGTTGAATGAATTCATGCATGTGAAACACCAAAAAAGTACAGTTAGAACTCCATAATGATTGGCTGTTCTTTACTTATTGATGGCCTGAAAAACGTTGTAGCCCACAGTGGGTGTTATTTACAAATGGAGCATGATTGACTCTCACTTTCATGGCAGGTAACCCTTGTTTGAATACTCCTCCCAGCCATTTTATTTCAAGTGAAATAATCATTTTGAAGAAACTGAAAATTGGCTCCCTCACCCCAAAAATAAGTTATTGTCTTCTTTAATTTACTTGATTTGTGATTAGAACTACAGGGAAAGGGGAGCAGAAGACTCGCGTTTCTCCTTCTAAGGAGCCTATTAGAAAACCTTCACTACACATCCCACAAACTGTAGTGTTTCCAAAGAATAAACCAGGGGGAAAATGTGTCTCTTTTGAACACAGGGAACTGAGAAAGCAAGGACAGTCCTTCCTGGGTCAAGTTGAAGATCTCTGAAGCATCTGTGCTAGCGGCCGTGAGCCCTTTTCTCAGATAAGTGAGAAGTTGCTGTTGTCTTAGCACCCGGGCCACACAGCCCCTCCCCTAGCCTGTGCATTCCTTGATGAGGTCAGGTGGAGTGCAAGCACGGTGATGTAAGTGGACGTCGTGAGGTTGTCTTAGCGTAGGTTTTGGCTCTTTGTATGCATTCAAGAACATCATCGTACCCTGAAGACTTGATTTCCTTTAAATAAGATACACTAGGAGTGTGACAAATTAGTGATCCAAAAGGCACTTGTTGGGTGTCTGAGTCACCTCACCAGCCCAGATATGTGACAATCCCAGGACCCAACACCTCATGTGGGATTCTGACTGCTGAAGCATGTTTTGTTCTCTGCCCTCTCCTTTTGAACTTTTTGGAAGGTAAGGATTGTCAATACTGAGAACTCTTTCTTTGATAGTAAAGTCCCTGGAACAGAAATCCTAGAAATTGGAGTTACTACTCTGATTTCCAAGAAGTTATAACTAATGGCAAAAATAGTTTAAATGAGGTGAGTAACAGAAAAAAAGTAAATCGGCTTTGCAGGGTGAAATCCCATGACTTAGGCAGGCAGTGAGCAGACATTTTGTGGTTAGCATCTGTCGATTATTAAGGTTCTTTGCTGTACACCAACTCAGTGTTTTGAGTGTTGTAGTTATTTATAAATAATTTAACAGTTTTTTGTTCTTAAAAGCATTCTGCATTCCATAATTTTATAAAACTACCCTGAATGAGCAGAACAAGCAGTTTAGAAATGGTGATCTGAGGGCTGTGAATTCTTTAAGATTTTTCTTTCCTCTAATGAAAATAGAATGACATTTAATATTAATTTCTGATTTGAAAGTGAGTGACTTTAGAAGAAATAATGACTGTATTTGTGAGAATTAAGTAATGATAAATTGTCAAAACATGAATTAAAGGGATAAATTCTTAAAATGTCTCACTTTTGCATCAGATGGCACACTGAGTCATTTAGATTAATAGAATTTTAGTGCTTTTATATGCACCATAGTCATAAAGCTGTTAACTTAAAAGTTTTACTTTCTGCCTAAAAGCAACTAAGATAGTTTTAAAGATTATTTTTGAAATGAAATACATACATAAAATTGCAGCTGGTAGCAATCTTTTTGCTTTTCTTTATTGGTTTACCACTCCTTAGCATCACTAAGCAATATAGACTCATTTTGCCTAATTTTAAGCTTTTTACATAAATGATATATTCCATGTATATATTCTTTGGGGCTTGCTTTTTTCACTAAGTATTACATTTCTAGCTCTCTCTCTCTTTTAAATATTTATTTTATTTGAAAGACAGCGGAGATGGCATTGGCATAACAGATTAAGTCTTTGCCTAGGATACCCACTGGTTAAAGTCCCAGCTGCTCTGCTTCGATCTAGCTCCCTGTTAATGCACCTGAGAAAGCAGTGGAGGATGATCCTAGTACTTGGTCCCCTGCACCCACATGGAGACCCAGAAGAAGCTCCTGTCTCCTGGCTTTTGCCTGGCCCAGCCCCAGCAGTTGTGGCCATTTGGGGAATGAACCAGTGGATGGAAGACCTCTCTTTCTCTGTTCCTCGTCCTTTCTCTGTGACTCTGCCTTTCAAATAAAATTAAAAAATAAATCTTAAAAAAAAAAGTTACAGAGGGGAGAGAGAGATCGTTGATCTGTTGGTTCACTCCCCAAATGTCCACAACTGATGAGGCTAGACTAGGCCAAATCCAGGAGGCAGAAGCCTCATCTGGGTCTCCCAAATAACACATCAAAATAAGGAATAAATCCAGTCAGCCCAATGTCATTTATAGAAAGCAGAATATTATATGCCATTGATAGTGTGCTGATGGGCAACAGAGAGAATTTTATGCAGAATCGTAAGGAATAATACTATTTTTAAAAAAGATTTATTTATTTACTTGAAAGTCAGAGAGAGGGAGAGGCAGAGAGAGAGGTCTTCCATCTGCTGGTTTACTCCCCAGTTGTCTGCAACGGCCAGAGCTGTGCTGAATCGAAGCCAGGAACCAGGAGCTAATTCCAGGTCTCCCATACCGGTGCATGGGCCCAAGGACCTGGGCCATTTTCTACTGCTTTCCCAGGCCATAGCGGAGAGCAAGATCAGAAGAGGAGCAGCCAGGACTCAAACCGGCACCCATGTGGAATGCCAGAACTGAAGGCGGCAGCTTTACCTACTATGCCACAGCGCCAGCCGCAGAAATAATACTGTTTTAAACAACTATCTGGTCATAGGAATGAGTATAATGGCAAGGAAGGCAAATGAGATTGAATAAAAGAATTAATAAGTCATTGACTCATTCATGAGAAAATATTTAGAGGCACCATCCAGGTGTTAGAGCCCAGGCATACAAAGATGAATGGACATGAATTATGCTTATGAGGCTGGCATTGTGATGTGGTAGGTTAAGCCAACACCTGCAATGCCAGCATCCCACATGGGTGCCAATTCATGTTCCAGCTGCTCCACTTGGATCCATCTCCCTGCTAATGTGCCTGGGAAATAAAATTTAAAATAAATATAAAAAAAATCACATGGAAGAGAGAGATCTTCAGTGACCTCAGTTTGGGAAGTTGCTGGAAGATGACCCAAGTTCTTGGGCCCCTACTACCTACTTGGAAAACCTGCATGAAGCTCCTGGCTTCGGTGTGGCCCAGCCCTGGCTGATGTGGCCATTTGAGGAGTGAACCAACGGATGCAAGATTTCTCTGACTACCTCTCTATCTATGTCTGCCTTTCAAAAAAATAATGAACATTTTAAAAAATACATAACACAAATGGTATTTTTAAAACTGTTGATGTGGGGCCAGCGCCGTGGTGCACTTGGTTAATCCTCCGCCTATGGCGCCGGCATCCCATGTGGGCGCCGGGTTCTACTCCCAGTGGCTCCTCTTCCAGGCCAGCTCTCTGCTGTGGCCCAGGAAGGCAGTGGAGGATGGCCCAAGTGCTTGGGCCCTGCATCTGCATGGGAGACCCGGAGAAGCACCTGGCTCCTGGCTTCGGATCAGCACAACGCTGGCCGTAGTGGCCATTTGGGGGGTGAACCAATGGAAGGAAGACCTTTCTCTCTGTCTCTCTCTCTCTCACTGTCTATAACTCTACCTGTCAAATAAATTTTAAAAATGATAATAATACAACTGTTCATTAAGAACACTTTGTATGCCCGTACACCTCATTGCACTCTGTATTTTATCTCATTCCTCACATGAACCCCATGGGAGATGCGCTGTTAGTACCTCTAGGGCCAAATTCTTGGCCTTGTGACTTGTCCTTTGAAGGGCCCGATACTTATATTAATTCTGTGGTATCACTGTCTTGAATCCTTAATAATTCTGAAAAACGGACACCATGTTTTCATTATGCACTGGACCCACAAAATCATGTTAGTCCAGGGTGTCCCCAGTTTTTTGTTAAAGAAAATGAGACCTTGGCCGGCGCCGCAGCTCACTAGGCTAATCCTCCGCCTTGCAGCGCCGGCACACCGGGTTCTAGTCCCGGTCGGGGCGCCGGATTCTGTCCTGGTTGCCCCTCTTCCAGGCCAGCTCTCTGCTGTGACCAGAGAGTGCAGTGGAGGATGGCCCAGGTGCTTGGGCCCTGCACCCCATGGGAGACCAGGAGAAGCACCTGGCTCCTGGCTCCTGCCATCGGATCAGCACGGTGCACCGGCTGCAGCGCGCCGGCCGCGGCGGCCATTGGAGGGTGAACCAACGGCAAAGGAAGACCTTTCTCTCTGTCTCTCTCTCTCACTGTCCACTCTGCCTGTCGAAAAAAAAAAAAAAAGAAAGAAAGAAAGAAAATGAGACCTACAGGGCAAAGTAACTTGCCCTGGATTGCATGACTGTTCACTAGAAGAGTCGAGGTCAGACCTGGTTCTTGAAGCTGATTCCTACTGTCTTTAACTCTGCTAGCCAACTCAGTCTTCAATTTTCAGGATAAATGAGTAGCAGAAGATAGGAGTTACTCTAATTAGTTAATATATGGAAATTGACAGGAAAAAATAAAAGCAGTAGAAAGAACACATAAAATGGGTTGATGATCGGTTTAGAAATAAATGAAACATGGTTACCATGAATATTACCTTGAGTTAAATGTGGAAATCTCAAGTGAATAACTGGTAGATGTAAATTC
Source organism: Oryctolagus cuniculus (assembly GCF_964237555.1). Taxonomy (NCBI): domain Eukaryota; kingdom Metazoa; phylum Chordata; class Mammalia; order Lagomorpha; family Leporidae; genus Oryctolagus; species Oryctolagus cuniculus. Next base: position 44,499,613 of record NC_091444.1, read on the forward strand.
TTTTGCCCAAATTAAATGGTGCTGCCAACTCAAAATCGTGTTTTAAGGTGAATCTGCTTGATCGTGGTTGTCCAGAGTGCATGCTGGTGATGACTTGGCCCTGTTCTTTCTTGGTAATGTGTATAAGAAAAGCAAAGAGCAGAAAATCCATGGTGTTTTAGTCCAGAGAAAAAGAGCAGATGGAGGTAAACACAGCAATTCTCTCTTTATTGGGCTTCATGAGAATGGCTGTGCCTCCTGACTGGATGGAACTAAGTACTAGACTAAATCAGATCCCATTTGGTGCTTAGTAAGCACAGCTCCCTTGAGGGAGGTTTTCTTTTAAGAGAGTCTCACTGTCTCTGGAATATGGCAGTTTATTTCTCTGACGGTGGGAACCTTTTCAAGTTGTTGTTGTTGTTGTTGTTGTTGTTTTTTGACAGGCAGAGTGGACAGTGAGAGAGAGAGAGAGAGAGAAAGGTCTTCCTTTGCCGTTGGTTCACCCTCCAATGGCCGCCACGGCTGGCGCGCTGTGGCCGCACACTGCGCTGATCCGAAGGCAGGAGCCAGGTGCTTCTCCTGGTCTCCCATGGGGTGCAGGGCCCAAGCACCTGGGCCATCCTCCACTGTACTCCCTGGCCACAGAAGAGAGCTGACCTGGAAGAGGGGCAACCGGTGCTCTGACCGGGACTAGAACCCGGTGTGCCAGCGCTGCAGGCGGAGGATTAGCCTATTGAGCTGCAGAGCTGGCCTCAAGTTTTTTTTTTAAATATACTTCTTTATATTCATTGAGAAATGAGGAAATATTGATTTTTTTAAGATTTTATTTATTTGAGAGGTAGAATTACAGAAGCAAGAGGGAGAGAGAGAGAGAAAGGTCTTCCTTCCGTTGGTTCACTCCCCAGAAGGCCGCAATGGCCAGAGCTGTGCCGATCCAAAGCCAGGGAGTTAGGTGCTTCTTCCTGGTCTCCCACAGGGGTGCAGGGGCCCAAGCACTTGGGCCATCTTCTACTGCTTTCCCAGGCCACAGCAGAGAGCTGGATGGGAAGAGGAGCAGCCAGGACTAGAACCGCTGCCCATATAGGGTGCTGTTGCCATAAGCAGAGGATTAACATTCTGTGCCATGGTGCTGGACTGAAAGTATTGATTTTTAAAGCACTTGCTTAAGCCATTCTTCCATGCAGATTAATAAGTCAAGTTTCGATGATTTTAAAAAAAATGATATTTTAGAACATTCCTGGTTTGCTTATTCTGTTTGCGATAATGGCTTGAAAAATGTTCTGTTATTCGAAGGCACATGTGGATTGCTGGGTTGAAGTAAAAGACCATAGAAGACATGCCAATTATACAAAGAATATGTTTGCAATAATTATATCTGTTACATTTTTGTAACAAAACAGCATAGTTTTCATTCAGTTTGTCAGCCTCCAAAATTAGCAGATTAAAAAAAATTTATCAGATATAGCTAAATGCTTTCTTTGGTAATGTTCCCACCTGGGAATACTGAGTTGTACCAGTAACTTTTTTGCTTTGTTCATTTGAGCTAGCAAGCGAGCAATACCAACAGAGAGCTCCCACCTGCTGGTTCACTCCCCAAATGTTCATAGCACCTGGAGAATCAAGGCCTGGAGCCTGGAACTCAGTCCAGGTCTCCCATGTGGGTGACAGGAGCCCAACTCCATGGATCATCGCTGCTGATTCCCAGGATCTGCATCAGCTGGAACCTGGAGTCAGGAATTGGAGCCTGGAATGGAACCCAGGCACTCTGATGTGGAATGGAGGCATCTTGACTACTAGGCTAAATGCATGCTCCCCACACTAGTAGTTTTCTAAAAAGATTTGTTTATTTGAAAGAGTGACAAAAAATGAGGGGGAGAGAGAGATCTTCCATCTTCTGGTTCATTCCCCAAACGGCTTCAAGGCCTGTGCTGGATTAGGCTGAAGCCAGGAACCAGGAACACCATTTGGGTCTCCGATAGGGGTTACAGGGGCCCAAGCGCTTGGCCATGATCCACTGTCTTCCTGGGCACATTAGCAGGAAGCTGGAATGGAAGTAGAGCAGCCAGTACTCAAACTAGTGTTCTGATACAAGCTTAACCTACTGTGCCACAACACCAGCCCCCCAGTTTATAACGGCCATGTGTATTCCTGTATTCAGCCTAGGGCACAAATTTAAGATAGTATCAGACTAACCTGCTCTGGCAGATAAAGTACAGTTCAAGAGACCAGTGTCTCGGGAACCAGGACTGAATGGGAGCTCAGTCAACTGGTTCAAGACTTTATAGAGGAAGGAGAACTTGTGCCAAAGGCCTGGATGAAGGCAGTGTGGGAGTCGAGGACAAATCAGAAGTGCCAGATTCTCAAAGTAGTTGGAGAGTTAGGCCTGGATATGTAAAGAAGAACTTTGGGGTAGCTGGCACGACTCTGCACCTGGTTCTGGAAGGAGAGCCTGAGAAGATCTGAAATACCCAGGGGCAGGTGTGTCAGGGCAACCTCCACACAACAGTCCAGAATATTACAAGTCATCAAGAACTGGGTTTTGTGGTAGAAGTTCATGAGCTTCAAGAATTCAACTTTCAAAGAAAGAGCAGGATGAAACTGCTGAGAAAAGAGGAGCATTTACATAGCCCCAAAGCTGTATTTTCCTATTGTGGTTGCACATTAGAATTATCTGGGGAGCTTTTAAAATCCACATGCGTAAGTTACATCCCAGACCAATTAAGTCAGAATCTCAAGGGATGGGATTAGTACTCATAACTTAAAGCTCCCCTGTGAGTCCACTTTGTAGCAAAGCTGAGAACCACAGCTTTAAAGCAAGTGGCGGTGTTTACCTATGTATTTTGGCCTGGTTTGTCCACTTTTGTCTTGCATCGTATTCTTAGGTGTAGTAACTCATTAACCGTCATTATACCTAAGTATGCAAATACTTAGCTCAACCCTTGCACGGTTTGTCTATACAACTCTTAAGGGGTCCTGCTTACCATGACTCAAAACTCAAAGCACAGTATCAAAGACCGGGACTTCTGGAACCAACAACTCATTGTGTCACCCTTCTTTTTTTTTTTTTTTTTTTGACAGGCAGAGTGGACAGTGAGAGAGAGACAGAGAGAAAGGTCTTCCTTTTGCCGTTGGTTCACCCTCCAATGGCCGCCACAGCTAGCGCACTGCGGCCGGCACACCGTGCTGATCCAAAGGCATAAGCCAGGTGCTTCTCCTGGTCTCCCATGGGGTGCAGGGCCCAAGCACTTGGGCCATCCTCCACTGCCTTCCCGGGCCACAGCAGAGAGCTGGCCTGGAAGAGGGGCAACCGGGAAAGAATCCGGCACCCCGACCGGGACTAGAACCCAGTGTTCCGGCACTGCTAGGTGGAGGATTAGCCTATTAAGCCACGGTGCCAGTCTGAGTGTCACCCTTCTTTCTAAAAGCAAGTTTGGAATAGCAAGGTACTTATTCTACAGAGGCTCCTTACATTAACCTAGACATGAATTTGGGACTCAAGTAAATGAATCACTCCATTGTCAAGTGTTAGGTAAGCTTCAAGGCACCTGACCTGTTTGTATGGACCAGGCCCCAGGTGGGAACTTTGTACTTGATGATTTTCTTTATTTAGAAAATAAGAAGACATAAAACCTCCACATCTTCCAAATACTTGTTTTGGGGACATCCGCAATTTTTTCATCTGATATTCTGGGAATAGTTTTGACTTTGTAGATCTCTGGAAATGGGCTTATGATCCTTAGACCACACTGAGAGCACCACTGGTGAGGGAGATGGTCATAGTGAAACAAGTTAGGGCTTCGAGTCCACAGAGGTGTGTGGGTTTCAGTTTTCACCTCTATAGAATGTTATACCTATCATTCAGCTGGGAGGATTTTTTTTACTTGCCTCCCTAATCCTTTCTCTGCTCAGCTTTGCTCCATGATACATTCAGATGAGCCATGTAGGTAAAAATTATTGATGTGGATACTCAACTGTATTTTAACAAAGATTGACAGTTACTCAGGAAAAACATTCTCCCGGGGAAAGTGCTGAGCAGTTGAGAACCATATTTTATAACGTGAATAAGGGTCCTGCTGGTAATATAGTCTCACATTCCACAAACAATAAAAAAATAAGTCTCAAGTTCATAGTCTCAAAAACCCAAGTGAGGAATCATGCCCATGATGTCTTTAAAATGTGGTTGTGAATATATTTATTCTACAGTTGATAGCTGTGAATCATCTCAAAAACGTGCAGGGAGGGGAGAGACACATGCTTTAAAAAATGTAGTTGAGTCAGGGAGTAAGCAATTATGTTTTGTGATTCTCAGGACGTTTACATCTAGAAAGTAGAATGATTTCACTCTTTCCTTGGAGAAATTAGAAGGAAATCACATGGTATGAATTACGACACTTTGGCTCATGAGCACATTTTCAGCAGTCCTGTGCACCCCTTTTTTATGCTGTCTTTATCCCAAGATCATTGTTTTGTCAGACATTTTATGATCCTGTTATATTAACTATGCAAATTCATGTTTTTAAAACCTAGAAGTTCTTTTTAAAGATAACACAAATCATAAATATGGTGTTCATTATTTGTAAAATACTTGACAGACTTCATAAAGGTAATCCCGCATTAGTAACATACCATGCATATGTTTGTGTGATGAAGCACCACTGGAGACTGTACACCTTCCAGAACTCACTACATCAGTAAGACTTAGGTAAATATGAGGTGAAAATTCAGTTAACCAGGCAAATATCATTTGTTCTTCTTTTATCCTAAATTAATAAGTCCTAAAGATTATGACTGGTAGTTCTGATGGAAGTTACTGCCGAAAGTCTTTTTGCTCCAACATGTTTCATAGACTAGCAGCTGTAGTGCTGTTGGCTTGAGGACTCGATCTGCTGCATCTGGCCTGACTCCGTGGAGCATTCCCCCTTCCCTGCGCATTCTGAGGCTCAGTAGATGAAGTAATTTAAATGGTTAGTTAAGGGCAGCAGAGCCGGGACTGACTCCGGTCTGCAAATCGAAACCTAGGGCTTGACTGAATGTGCTTCAAGGTTTTACTAGATTCCTTGCTGTAAAAGCAGCAGGTGCGTTCTTGGTGAGAGCTTTACAGCTGAACGTGGCCTGGTGGACAAGCTGTGGCATGTGCATTCTTTCTAATTAGAGAAGGCAAACATATATATAAAATCTAAATTGTGTAAACATTGACAAGCATTACATATACTTAATATGCACAAATATTTAATATGCATGCATACAGATAAAAGACACCTTTGCTATGTGCTAGACAGAAATCCAATAGCATAAAAGATGGAAAGCACTTCCGCTTTGGTTGGCGCAGCCAGTGCTGCTGTGAGAAGACGACCTGTGAAGTGAGGCTCGAATGATGGCAAAAAGAAGGCAGCTAGCTGTGTGTGTCTACAGGAAACGCGTACCAAACAGAGGAAGAGAAAGCGCAGAGGCTCTGACCGTGCCCTTGGCAATCTGCGGACAGAAAGAGATGTGGGTGGGCACTGGTTCTCACCAGGCCTGCGGGCCACCGTAATTTCAGCAGCAGTGAGCGATGTGGGGGTTTTTGAAGCTCAGCGAGTGAGAAGCAGCCCCGGCTTCACACAGGACTGCTGTGACCACTCCGTGGAGATGGGACCAGGTGCAGAGGACACATTCAGGGCCCTAGGGGCTCTTGGTCATGGAGGGTGGGCCTGAGAAAGGCAGCATGGTTTGGGCGTGGGGAACACGGTAGAGTAGGAAGAAACAGGACTTACTGCGAAGTGTTTGGTCTGGGGCGCTCCAGCGGTGCTATTTGCCATGGTGTGGGAGAGCAGCAGGGGGCGCCGCGGCTGGCCGGAGGGGAGGGCATCTTGCTGGCTCTCAGTTCTAGAGGCTGGAACGCTAAGGAAAACCCCACCTCATGAAAAGGGAGACTTAGAACCAGGACTACAGAATACCGATTCCCTCAACACCAGTGAGAAATGAACATTTCAGGAGAACTCTTTGAGACAGCAGCTTTAGGAGAGGGGACGAGTGGGGCTCTCTCAGAACCCCCTCTCTCTGCCACCTCCTCCATCCCCCGCACATACGGCAGATGCAGTAAATCACTGGAAGTTGTATTAAGGAGAAATAACAAAACATCATACATACCAGATTGAGTTACACAGAAAGTACTACTACAGAAAGTAATCAGTAGTTCTTTTATAGTGAACTCTGGAAAGACATGTAGTTTTAATGGTACGGAAAGAGGGGTTTACCGTGTTAAATGCAGGTTATAAGTACCAAAAAATTACAAGCTATGCTTTTCAGGGTCAGATTCACAATGCAGCAAATCCATGGGTGGATAAAGAGCTCCAAGGAGTCCCCTTAAACACTCGGTCCTTCTTCTGTTTTTGCTGGCCTGGTCTGAAGGGGCAGCCTCGGGGTAGATCACTTGGCCGGGCTTCTTCTTTGCTGAGAGTTGTCTTCTTGGGAAAGAGAGAATCCTTTTCAGTTCTTGCGGTGGATTGGTTGTGAAATGCCTGAATTTAACCTGCTGTCTCAAAAAGGACATTGTTTAGATAATGTAAGCACTTAACTAATGATAAAGAGAACATAGTGAGCTTAAAAAAAAAAAAAAAAACCCAGCTAGTTTATTAATAGAGAAGGACACAAGGCCAGCTGACTTTTCCGCACGGCTCAGTGTTTTTCTGGAATAAGAACGACTTCATTTGTTTGGTGACTGGTTTGAATGAAGACTGTTTCATCCACAGCTACATGACTGGGGGTAACGGGCTAGTTAGAGAAATAAAATCTGAGGAAGGAAGTTTCATAATCTAACTGGTTGGGTTAAACAGTAAAGATTTAGGTCAAAATTCCTTTGCTCTTTCCCATACCCTTTTTGATCAATAACCAGTAGTTCTCCTGGGCACCTTGTTAGATGAAGTTTAAAAAAAAATACCATCCAGGACTACTCAATTGCGTATGACCTTATCCAATTTGTTTTTTATTGTGGCATGTGAGGTTGTTTCCTGCCTCTACTTCTTGAGAGAACTGTGTATTATTTTCTGAAAACACATGTGAACCGTTTCGCGTGGACACACATTCTAAAGATTAATTTTGCTTTTGTGATTCACTGGCTAGTGCATACCATAATCATACATATTTGTACACATGTCATGGCCTTTTCGTAATCCAAGACAACACAGTTGATGCAGAAGCTCTGCATTGGTGTGTAAGCAAGGGAATTTTTCACAGTCCTTGCTGGTTGGATAAATAAGTCTACACTTTAAATTCTGGACTGGTCACTTGAAGTATGTGACCTCCAAAATTCTGTACTTTGATTTTTTTGTCTCCTGGCAACATAATATATTAATACTTTGACTATCACCTCTCCATCCTGTAAGATCTGCTGTTTTAAAGTGTAAAACAATAAATCAGAAAGTTGTGTCATATTGAAAGCTCAGAATCATTGCAGCTCTCTTCTCTGCCTTCTGTTTATATCCACAGATAATAACAGTGCTGAATACAAACAGCAATAAAAAGAATCCTTTTTTCAGATTACTGAGCATGCATCCTTAGTTATGAAGCCAGCTCTCCAGGAGTTCTCTCATTTTCTTTTTCAGTAAGCTATTTCACGGTGTAGCAGAGATGCCTTGGAGGTGGAGTGGTGGTGTGGTGCAAGGCAACTGGAAAAAAGCTAAAGCAGAATGTTAGGGTGTGAATGTTCACTAGGGCTGTAGCAACCTCAGGTCCTTCCATCTGACTGAAATGTGACACCCCGCTGCTCCAGTGGCCTCTGAGAGCTTCTCCTGTAATCCTAGAATAACCAAACACTTTGCTGAGCTCACAGGCACTGACTGTTGGCTAAGATGTTCCAAATTCCCAGGGGTGTAGTTTTCCTACTCCTTTTTTGCCTCTCCAGTCCCCTTTCCCACTTTCGGGCAACCTGAAATAAACCCAGAAATGATTTGCATTTCACAGGCTATCATCTTGGATTATTCTTCAAAGTACTTCATGAAGACATGTTGACATAAAGGACGCCATTGCGGATGGCAGTCTCGGTACCATGGGCCTGTTAACCTGGACCCTTCTTTGCTGTGGGGGCTGTGCTGTGCATGGCGGGATGTTCAGCATCCCCTGGCCTCTGGCTGCCCCGTGCCATTGAACTACCCATCACTTCTGTGGTTGTGGCAACCAGTGATGGCTCCAGAAAGTGTCCAGTGTCCCCTGGGGGCTAAAATCACTCCCAGATGAGAAACCGGTGAGTTATAGCAAACGATTTATTTGGCAACTCAGGTAGTCCAGAGTGTACAGCTGTCCTTTGAAAACCTACCCACTTTTTCTAGATTAGGAACCCAAGGGATGGTATTTTCTTGTTGTTTGTATGTTTTTCTTGTTTTCCAGTACTTAATAATGAAAATGAATTATAACCAGAGGATTTATTTTATAGCTAGAAATATAAGAGAACATATGTTACTTTTGGTAATTGGTTCTATAATATGTGTTTTAGGCATTCAGTTACCTAACTTGAAAGTCTACTGGAAGTATGAAAAGCCAAAAATTACTATTGGATATGATTTACTCATCTAAGGATTGCCTTTTCCCTTAACACCGAAAAGTTACCAAATTGTCTTGGACTTATTATTTCTTCTAGTTTCGGCATGACAAACTACCTCGCATCTAAATTCCATCACTTCCTGTGCTGCGTGCAACCCTGTTACTCTCTTTTCTGTTTTCACTCTCAGGAGTCTCCCTCTCATGGATGGATGCCCTTCCTTCCTTCCTTCCTTCCTTCCTTCCTTCCTTCCTTCCTTCCTTCCTTCCTTCCTTCCTTCCTCTCTTTCTCTCTCTCTCTCTCTCTCTCTCTGTCTCTCTGTCTCTCTCTCTCTTTCCCTCTTTCCCTCTTTCCCTCTTTCCCTCTTGAATTAGAGAGAGAGAGACAGACAGAAAGGTCTTCCTTCCGTTGGTTCATCCCCCAAATGGCCACCACGGCCAGAGCTATGCTGATCCGAAGCCAGGAGCCAGGTGCTTCTTCCTGGTCTCCGACACGAGTGCAGGTGCCCAAGCACTTGGGGCATCCTCCACTGCCCTCCCAGGCCAACAGCAGAGAGCTGGACTGGAAGAGGAGCAGCTGGGACTAGAACATGGCGCCGGTCCCTCCTTCATTTCTCATTATACTCTTCCCAAGGACCTCAATACAACATCTCTCAATCCCATTTGAGAGCGAGAAAGAAATCTGAATTAATAAGAATGGTAATGCTTGAAAGATACAAACATAAAACAGTATTGTTTAGTATTAAGAGAGTTTTTAGAGTTTAGGAAGACATAGAAATTCCCATTTGTTTCATTTAGAATCTCTTCAGTTTTTTGTTTATGTGAAATTATTATTAGTTATTAATATTTTATTGTAAATATGGTTTAATAGCATGTTAAACTAAAGTGACCCAGGCTTGAAAGCTAGTGATAATATATGCCATTATCAGAAAAGAAGGGAACTGTGTTTCAAATTTAAAACTGGCATCCAAGTGTAAATTTTTTTGAAAATTTCAGAACGTTTATTTCAGATACAGGATAAATATGTGCCAAATTTTTTAAAAAAATTTGTTTTATTAACTTTTATTTATTTGAAAGCCAGAGACAGAGAGCTCCGATCTGCTGGTTCACTCCCCAGATGATCACAATAGCTGGAGCTGGGCCTGGAACCAAGAACTCAATTTGGGTTTCCCTCATGAGTGACAGGGACCCAACTACTTGAGCCATCACTTGCTGCATCCCAGGGTCCTCCATAACAGGAAGTTCGAATCTGGAGCGGAGCTGATACTCAAATTGAGGCATTCCCAATATGGGATGAAGGCATCCCAGGTAGAGTCTTAAATACTGTGCTAGGTGCCTAATCCTCTAATTTTTTTTTTTAATTCAATGAGAGAACCAATGGAGTAATAAAGACAGTTTAAAAGATTATGAGAGAGACGTCAGTATTTAGAGGCATTGAAACAGAATGCTGGGCCAGGATTGTTATATTAGATACAGCACTAGTTGATATCCTGTAAACAGAGCAGTAAAACAATAATTTAGGAGGTTATTTTTCAAATCGGACAGCAATCAATCTTGCATTTGTACTACACAAATTATTTTCTTCTGGATAAATTCATTTGCATTTCTGTCATTTTTCTACAAGTTAATGTCTACCTAACAGAAATATAAAATACCCTAACCCATAGTAAATAGTTAAACAAAGGTTTGTAATTTCCCTAGAAAGTTAATTACTCTTAGTTGCCTGTTAGATGCTTAAAAAAAAACTTGATATTGAAAAAAAATGCATTCATTGTAGAAAGTTTGAAACTACTAACTTTTTTAAAATGAAAGGAAAAAATACTCAACACCTACAACCACTGTTTATATAATTTTTATGTTTCCTTACAGGTTTTTTCTAGATGCTTTTAACACTGGCATCTTGATTGTATTGTAAAACAAATCAGTTGTCTACTTTTATTCTTATACTAACTCTTATCTCTCATGGTTATTTGTTAGCTGATGAAAGAATCCCATAAGCATTTAATAGTTATAGAATTATCTGGCACTTTTGAGATTGTGAGTCATTTAATGTTTTTTTTTCTAATTTTAGACTTTTATTCTAATATACAAAGAAATATACAAATAATGGCCAATGGTATAGGTAGGACCTGGTTAAGAATGGAAATATCACTAATGTTGCATCTGCACCCTAAAAGCCCTTACAGATGTTCTTCTCTGTAGGTGCAACCACTGTCAGGGATTTGGTACTCATCATTTTCCTATTTGTTTTTTTTTTTTTAAGATGTATTTATTTATTTGAAAGTCAGAGTTACACAGAGAGAGGAGAGGCATGTCGCTCCCCCTCTTCGTGGAGGAACGACACAGGACCCTGCGCTGTTCTTTCGTCTGCTCGGCCCTCCCCGGGTTTGCTGCTGGTTCTTCCCGGGTTGGCTACTGTCCCTTCCACCTCCGTGGAAGGGCGGTTCCCCCTGCCACATTCCCCACTTCCGCAGGGGAGCGGCACACCGCCGGCCGGCTCTCTCGGGGGCTGCACAGGTGTTCCTTCAGCTAGATGTTCCTGGTGCATGTTGTCTCTCTCCTCCTTTATAGTCCTCTTCCGCCAATCCCAACTCGGCTGCCCACACGCCGAGTACGCTGCTCTCCTCCAATCAGGAGCAGGTCCTGCTGTTTATTGGTTGAACTGGAGGCAGCTGGGTAGAAGCTGTTTTCTCCTCTCCCAGCGCCATATTGTGGGAGAGCAGATGCATAGAATAAGTCTTAATTCCAGTAACTTAGTCTAGTCCGGGTTGCTCCCCACAAGGCAGAGAGAGATCTTCCATCCGATGATTCACTCCCTAGATGGCCACAACGGCCGGAGCTGCGCCTATCCAAAGCTAGGAGCCAGGAGCTTCTTCTGGGTCTCCCATGCGGGTGCAGGGGCCCAAGGACTTGGGCCATCTTCCACTGCTTTCTCAGGCCATATCAGAGAGCTGGATCGGAAGAGGAGCAGCCGGGACTAGAAGCGGTGCCCATATGGGATGCCGGCACTTCAGGCCAGGGTGTTAACCCGCTGCGCCACAGAGCCGGCCCCCATTTTCCTATTTGTCTTTATACCTTTACCACTTACATAATGCACATACATAGATATATAGTATTTTTGCAAAATTTCAACTTTATACAATGGATGACATAGTTTTTTAATTTGTATTTAAGGTGTATAATATGATCTTTTCATATACACAGTAAAATGATACTGAACCCTTATCTTTTTCCATACATAAAAATAAATTTAAAATGGATTAAAGACCAAAATGTAAGACCTGAAACCAAAAAAGTTAAAAGAAGAAAACATGGGAAAGAATCTTCTTTATATTGAGCTTGGCAATAAATTTTTAGACATCGCACCAAAAATGCAGGCAACAAAGCAAAACAAACAAGTTGGGACTACATCAAAGTAAAAGGAAAGAGTCATCAGAATGAAAGACAGCCTTTGGATTGGGGAAAAATACTTATAAATCATGTATCTGATAAGGGATTGGTATAAAAAACATATAAACTCATACACCTCAATAGAAAAAAATTCAACCTGATTTTAAAATGAGCAAAGGACCTGAATAGATATTTCTCTAAAGAGGACTTGAAAATGGACAACAGGTATATGAAAAGGTGTTCAGTCTCCCTAATCATCAAGGAAATGCAAATCAAAACCACAGTTAGCTAACACTGAACACCGGTTAGGATGGCTGTTCTAAAAACCAGAGATAACAAGTGTTCGTGAAGGAGGGAAGAAAAAGGAACCTGGTACACGGAGCCACTTATGTCTCAGAGTTACACAGCGCAGTGTGTGTGGGGATTTATCCGTGTAGCCAGCTTCTGAACCGTTGGCTTTCACCACTGCGTAGTATCCCCAACTTCTTATATCCACTTTTCTGTTGAAATACATTTAGGCTGTTGGCAGTGTTGCTTGGGACGTGTTACACACTCACCTGCCTGCGTGGAGGCGTCTCTGGCTGTGTGCTGAGGGGCAGGCTGCCAAGGGTAAGGGCATTTTGCCACATCCCTAATGTGACTTTGGCCAGTGGATAACCCAGCAGTGAATGAAGGTCTGCTTGCTCTGTCAGTAGCAAAACTTGGCTATGGAGGGCCACTCTGCAAGCACTTAAGGTTTTGTGCGCTACACGGTGTCTGTCACAGTTACTGAACTCTGTTCTTGTAACCCGAAAGCAGTCATAGGTTATATAGAAATGAAGGAGGGTGGCCATGTTCTAATAAATTCTTACTTAGAATTTCATTTGTCACAAAATAGCATTCTTTTAATTTTTTCCCCCTCCTCATTTAAAAACATATTCTTAGCTTACAGTTTTACAAAACAAGGACTGGCTAGAATTGCCAACCCCTGGCCGGCGCCGCGGCTCACTAGGCTAATCCTCTGCCTGTGGCACCGGCACCCAGGGTTCTAGTCCGGATTGGGGTGCCAGATTCTGTCCTGGTTGCTCCTTTTCTAGTCCAGCTCTCTGCTGTGGCCCGGGAAGGAAGTGGAGGATGGCCCAAGTGCTTGGGCCCTGCACCTGCATGGGAGACCAGGAGGAAGCTCCTGGCTTCGGATGGGCGCAGCGTGCCCGGGCTGGCCGTAGTGGCCATTTGGGGGGATGAACCAATGGAAAAAGGAAGACCTTTCTCTCTTTCTCTCTCTCTCTCTCTCTCTCTCTCTCTGTCTATTCTGCTTGTCAAAAAAAAAAAAAAAAAAAAAAAGAAAAGAAAAAAGAAAAGAAAAAGAATTGCCAGAATTGCCAGAATTGCCAGCCCCTGCTTAATATCCTTCCCAAGATGCAGTATTTGTGATTTCTTAAATGTTTTTACTATAACAGTATGAAACGGTAAACCATTATTTTAGTTTGTATTTCCTGGTTAGTAGTGAAGTGAAGCATTTTATCCTGCTTCTTGGCTTCTCTTTGGTTTCTCTATTCATGTCTCTCTCCCTTTAGTCATTGAGAGTGGGTCTTTTTTTTTTTTAATTGGCTTGGAGGAGTTTTTAGTTTATGGTTTACGGATGATGAGCTTCTGTTATGCGTATTGGAAACATGTTCTCAGTAGTGTGGTCATTTGTTTCACCCTTTTAAAAGTGCCTCTTGATGAAAAGATGTTGCTAATTTAAATTAAATAAATTTTTCCAGGCCATACTTATTAAACTGGAAAAATGTATTTTGCTTATCACTGAGAAGTTGAGAAGCAATCAGAGAAAGGTAGCACTTTCTTGTATGCAAAAAAAGCAGAACTTACTTCACTGGGTGGAAGTGGACGACTGTTGTCACCGGGAGTGCCAGCCTTTTTCAGGACAGTAGTTGGGGGCTCGGGGCTCTGAGCGGCTCTCCGCAGCGCCCTGGCCCGCGTGCCTGGGGGCCTGCAGCTGATACTAATGAAGTGTTGCTGTGCTCTGATGCGCCTGCAGGCCTCTCTCTTCCAAGCCAGCTGACGCAATTCAAAGTTGAAGAGGACCCTCCCCCTCGCTTTGTTAATTGACTTTGATGGGCGCTCTGCCGTGCCTAAGTGGTTCTGGAAGAGACGGGAGCTGTGGTAATGTGAAGAATTTTAGGAAGTCTACACGCCCCACCCCGGCAGGCGAAGGGAAGTCCTTGGGGTGCTGTGGAGCAGAGCACCGCTGGGCTGCCTGGAGCTTGCGCTGAGTTCTTGCTCTCGGGAAGGACGAGTGTACGCGCGAGTCCTGGGCTCCCTAGGAACTGGTCTGGCATGCTTGACAGGCACCTCGCGGCTCCGCACACCCAAGGCCTTGTTCTCGAGGTGAGCAGAAGGAGGGAAGCAGGCCAGTTGCACTGTGTGGTTTAATGGAATCAAGAATGTAGTGAACTATTAAATGGGCTCAAGCCAAAACGAGGGTAGTTGCTTTCCTTTTTAACGATTTTCTTGTCTTGCCAGAAAGGGCATTCCCAGTGCTATTACACAAAGGCTGGGGTGGTTTCAGCAAATAAAGCTGTAACTCTAACTCTGGCTTCAGTTAGTGTCTGGGTGAGAGAAAGGGGCAGAGAAACTTCGTGGAAAAGCAGCAGCTTTTCCCAGCTGCAGACCAGCACTTGCTGCCTTGTGGCTCGTCTGACAGCCTGTCCACGGAGCTGCTGCTCTGCCTCTGAGACCTTATCCTGTAACTCATGATGATTTGATTTCCTGTGTTGCTGGAAATTAAGATTTTGTTGCTGTTTGTCACTTAAAATGTTTTGAACTTAATGCAGTAGAGACTTGAGAGTCTGAGGTTCAAAACGCTTAGGTGCAGAGCTTTCCCACACAAGGACTAGCTGTTGAAGTTTTGGGATTTGGTCTGAAACTTTCAAGACAAGATTGGTGCATCTCTAGGGTAAACTTTAAGGGAAAAAATTCCAGAACCCAAAATTTGTACCAGAGTAGACAAATTTAAAAATCGTAAGGTTACAAATAGTTCAATCTACCCTAAATCTAATTTAAGAGAAAAAATATTTTCTAAGAAATATCTGAGTGCTAATCATTGTTCTGGGTTGAAGCATATGAAAGTATTAGCACAATCAGTAATGAGACACTTTGTTTTATCTGTGTGATTTTGGTGATCTTTTATTAGATGCCATGTCAGTTGTCTACAGGCACAGAATCTGCCAGGCTTGTGGTGGTTCTCATTAAATTTTTGTATAGCACAGTTATATTCCTTTGGGCTCTGGCATGGCCAGCACTATTTATCAAGGATTTCTGGGCATTAGATAACTGTCCACAAGTTGCTGAGCTTTGTCAATGTCACTCACATTTGAATTAGGAGTTGTTGAAGCCCTGTTTATTTTGAGGGGCGTCTGGAATCATCCTTCCCTGTAAACTTGCCTGCTCTCTAAGACATCTATCAGATATGAAATAACTGCTGTATTTTTCCTGCAGATGAATCCTATTTGAATTAGGGAAATATATAACCCAAAACCCAAATGTCACGTATCCAAATTGCCCAATACATTGCACTGGTCGTTTTGAATATTTTCAGCCATTAAACCAAACACAATAATGTCAGGGTTTTTAATGGGAATACCAATTGCTATATGATTCTGAAGTGATCAGACAAGTAGTTTGAGACAGGACTGGAAAGAACTGTAGGATAAAGTATGTTGGGAAATCTGCTCAGGGAAGCTTATCCTTTTAAACCACTTCTTTCAGGCTGTGCTTTCTGCTTCCTGTGGCTTGGCCACTTCTTAATCTAACTGCTATAGTTTTGAATAGGACTTGTAAGCACATGGAATTTTGTTTAAATGAAGCTTAAATAACACTTTATAAAGATTTTATTCAGTAACTGTTTAACACATTCATTGCAGTCTTTCTCAGTTTTCCAATAATGTACAGAAATATTTCTATTTAGTTGCACAGTAATATAAATGGAGAGAATTTTTAAAAAATACATATCAGATACTTCAGGAAGTTCATGGAAAAGTGGAATTAGAAGTACATTTATTGTGATGTAAAAAATTTTGAAATCCGTGGATAGTTTTTCCATAATGTGTTTTCTGGGCACTTTTTGAATACCTGTCATATATATCTGATTTGTATTTGCATATTTATAGGTGTCCATATAAGTATTATGAAATAGCTTTTTAGGATGCTGAATAAACTGTGTGATGCTTGTTTTTATTCTAATCCGAATGTGCTATCAGTTTTTATCAGTTGTGCATTCTAAAGTCACTGAAGATCTCAACTATATTAAAACATATTTAGTAGTTTTTCGTTTAATTTTCATCATGCACTAAAATGAAATAATATTCCAGTGCAATTTGGTAAAGTTACTTTTTCACTGCCAAAGACAAAAAACAAATCATCAGTCTGCTGATAATTTTTTAAGATTTATTTATTTGAAGGCAGAGTTAGAGATGTTATAGCTGCTGGTTCACTCCTCAAATGGTCACAGTGGCTGGAGCTGGGCCGATCCAAAGCCAGGTGTGGGGAGCTTCTTCTGAGTCGCCCATGTGGTTGCAGGGGCCCAAGTACTTGGGCCATCCTCCACTGCCTTCCCAGGAAGTAGAACCACCAGGACTTGAACTGGCACCCATATGGGATGCCGGCATCGTAGGCAGTGACTTTGCTTCAACAACACCGGCCCCAGTCGGCCTCATATTAAGTGTGCTCGTTATCTTTTTATGGATTCTTATGTTGCAGCGTAAGTTTCTTCAACAGGGTATCTTGAATGGCTTTCCTTAGACCCAGGTGGTCTACCCCTTCTATCTCAATCCTTCCCTTCCAACAAATGAGAGTGATCGCTCCGATCTGTGCAGTAGGATGCTCTACATTAGTTTTTGAGTCTTTTCTGATGTGATTAGGGGCCAGTGTTTGGACCCAGTCAACCCTAACTTGAATACTAGATAGTACTTAATAATAAAAGTTTGCTCTTCTCTGAGCCTCAGTTTCATCATGTGTTAAATTCAGAATCTTATCTGTGTTGCCAGAGAATATTTTTCAGAGTGCATATAGATTGTGATTACATGTAGACCATTTAGCATGGTATCTACTGGAACTAAGGGAAGGAGTGTGCCTACCTACATTTTCCGCAGAGGCTAAGGATGAGAGAACTTAGCTCTGAGATACCAAACTGGCATTTATGGCGGACAGCAAGGGAAAGTTCGAGTTGTTTTTATTTTCATGTTGGAAGAAAGATGAACACCCCTCTGAAGTGGGACTGTTAATCAGATATGTGTAGATCTGCGTTAGGGGGCTGGGAGGAAAAGCAAATGTGGTTCTTCTAAAATTGTAAATCTTTTACGGCTACTCGAAGACTTTATGGCTTCACTTGGTGGTCAGTGTCGTCCTCATTTCCAAAATGGTGAAAAACCAGAGCTCCCATATTGAACTCGAGTTGGAAAAGGCAAGACCCATCTCACACTGGAGGGCTATGATCCAAAGGACCCAGAGGAGTTGAGGAAACTGTTGACTGGTGATCTGAGCTTTAAAACTACAGATGATAGTTTGAGAGAACATTTTGAGAAATGGGCACACTCACAGATTGTGTGGTAATGAGAGACCCCCGAAGGACACATCCAGGGGCTTTGGTTTTGTGACTTGTGTTGAAGAGGTAGATGCGGCCGTGTGTGCTCGACCACACAAGGTTGATGGGAGTGTTCTGGAACCCAAGAGAGCTGTTTCCAGAGAGGATTTGGTAAAGCCTCTCACCGTGAAGAAGGTTTTTGTTGGTGGTATTAAAGAAGATACAGAGGAATATAATTTGAGAGACTACTTTTGAGAAGTATGGCAGGATTGAAACCATAGAAGTTATGGAAGACAGGCAGATGGGAAAAAGGATTTACTTTTGTAACTTTTGATGATCAAGATGCAGTTGATGAAATTGTTGTTCAGAAATACCACACTATCTTAATGGGCAGAGTTGTGAAGTGAAAAAGACCCTTTCTAAACAAGAGAAGCAGTCTGCTGCAGGGTCACCAAGAGGCCGTGGAGAGCATCTGGCAACTTCATGGGTCGTCAAGGGAACGTTGGGGGTAGTGGAGGTAATTTTGGCTGTGGTGGAAACTTTGGTGGAAGAGGAGGCTGTGGTGTGGAGGTGGAGGCAGCAGAGGAAGTTACAGGGGAGGTGATAGTGGCAGCTGTGGTGGTGGTCCTGGTTACGGCAGCAGAGGAGGCTGTGGTGGTGGTGGACCAGGGTCTGGAAACCAGGGTGCTGGCTCTGGTGGAGGAGAAGGATGTGATGGTTACAATGAAAGAGGAAACTCTCTAGGTAACGCTGCTGGTGGTGGAAACTCAGTAATTTGGTGATTACAGTGGAGACCAGCAATCAAATTGCGGACCCACGAAAGGGGCAGTTTTGGTGGAGGAAGCTGGTGCATTCCCTGTGGTGGTGGTTACGCATCTGGTGGTAGAAGTGGTGGATATGGTAGCGGAAGGTTCTAAAACAGCATAAAAGGACTACAGTTTGTTTTTTTTTTTTTTTTAAGATTTGATTTATTTTTACATGAAAGTTACACAGAGAAGGAGAGACAGAGAGAGGGAGGGAAAGAGAGGGAGAGAGGGGGAGAGAGACAGTCGTCTCATGCATTAGAAGAACTGTAAAAATCTGCCACAGAAGGAACCATGATCCATAGTCAGAAAAGTTACTGCAAGAACTTAGACAAGAAACCCTACTTGTTCAGAACCGTCATAGCCACAGTTTGCAAAAAATGTAGCTCTTGATTAATGCAATGTAGTGTCAGCTAGATGTTCTTTCCTGAGGTCTTTTATCTGTTGTAGCTTTGTCTTTTTCTTTTCATTACATTAGATATATTGCCATGTAAATTGTGATAGTGGTACCAGGAATAAAAAAACTAAGGAATTTTTAACTTTTCAGTATTTGTGTAGTTTAGTTTTTCTACATTTTAGTACAGAAACTTTAACACAGTGCAGTTTTAAAGGTGTTTCCTTGTGAGTTAACAAGTAAAGAAGATCATTGTTAACTACTATGTTGCATGAATTTTGCTAAAGTTAACTGTAAAGAAACACCTACTGACTTGTGGTTAAGGGGAATCTCTTTTCCCCATTTCCAAACCGTGATATGAATGGGCACTGACGTGTGGAGAGAATAGGTATTCGTATGTTTGCAGTGTATGTTTTAGATAAATAGGATTGGGTATTTAAATTAGCATATTTGTGAATTTAATAGCATTAAGATTACCTTCAAATGAAAAATCTCAGAATTCCTATTTGGTTTTGTGCATTTTCTTTCAAAACGTAATCCTGTGATTCTTAGATTTGCTGAGTCCTAGCTGTGTTCGAAATTTCTGCATTCTACGCTTACCTTGGCCACATGTGAGCTGCTGCCGTAGCTGCCCTCTGAGAATTCTGGGAGGCAATGGTGGGTGTTTCCCCAGTCTAACCTGGAAAACCATTTGTAACCACATCAAAATACGGGCCCACCACGCTTGCTGTGTCTGAACATATTAGGTGGCTACATTTATTTTTAAAGCACGGGAGGCCCATAAATCTGATTATTTTCCTTATTTACATTTTTTTAATTGGATACAAGCTTTCAGTAAGAGAATAAAATCCATGTATTATTGAACCTTTAAAAAAAAAAAAAAAAAGAAAGAAAAACCAGAGCTCCCAATTGGAAGTAAGTGTGAGAGAACAGAAAAGATAATGGAGGTTAAATATTCCCAGAAGTGTAGTCATTTTAGGATTATTATTCCTTCTTTTTCTTACTTTGTTAGGATTCTTCTTTTTTTACCTTGTTATTGATAAAGAAGTTTTTATTTTAAAAAAGAAGTTAGATGAGACTGTATTTCCATATATCATAAAAAACAATGGTCTAAGGCTACAGCTTTCTGCATCACTTTGCATGTATAATTCATCCTTAAATGGAAATGTCGGGCTGTGAGGCCTGGGGGCCGGCACACACCCGCAGTGATGCTGGCTGCACCAGTGGACAGCCACTGTCTCTGATTTCACCTTACGCACAGAGCAGCCCATCTGGGGAAGTGATCATCTTGCATGATTGCAACAGATTAATCAGACTTGTGAAGTTATTTTTGTTATGAAAATTGACAAAACCTGAAAGAACTTTATCTCTCAAAGTATTAATTAGAAGTCACAGCTATTAAAAACAGAATTAATATTAAGGGAAGTGTTGCAGAAGGAGAAACGCATACGTCTCACCATTCTGGGCCCAGTGTGTTTTGCTGGCGTGTTAGATAGCACTCTTTTTCTCCATCCATACGTAGTTTTATAGTTCTAACTGTCAGGACAGACTACTGTGGATTCTTTTTTTCTTTCGACTTTATCTTGCAACGATTGTGTCATCACTGCATAAATTATCATTTGTATTTTCCATTATTTATTCAAATAAAATGGCCACTTATTGTGGGACATTTAGGTTGAATCTATAATTTGAATTTTGTACATAAGTAAGTCTACAGTAAAAATTTTGAACATATGGTTATGTCTCTCTGTGTGTCTCTTTCTCTCTGTAACTTTTTTTTTAACTTTTATTTAACAAATAGAAATTTCCAAAGTACAGCTTATGGATTATAACGGCTTTTCCCCCCCCATAACTTCCCTCCCACCCGCAACCCTTCCATCCCCCCCCTCCCTCTCCCATTCCATTCACATCAAGATTCATTTTCAATTATCTTTATATACAGAAGATCAATTTAGCATATATTAAGATTTCAAAGTAACTGTCTTTTAAATAAAATAAATCTAAAACAAAAAGAATACATTTGTCTACTGTCTTTCTGAAATAATTGAATTATAATGCCTGTGTTTTTGACTGTAACTGAGGAATGGAGGTCCAGTATGGTTACATGAGCTAAATTTAAGCTCAGTGGAGGTTTATATTTTACAGAGACTTCAAACCTATCCTCTTTTCTTTGCGTGTCAATGAAGAATAGGAGCTCCCAGGACACTGTAGGAGGTGTGACTGAGCTTTGTGGTAATAATGCTACCTAAGCTAATAAGAGAGAGTGTTTAAATAATAGTAGTTCCCTACTTCTGACGCAGTATCTACTGTGGGGGTGAGAAAATATGTATTGGCTTAATTTCTGCAGCTGAGTAGCTATACCTTACTTGTCTGAAACTATTTTCTGTTCCGGAAGCTTCATCTTGGCACTCAAAATGCCAATGAAAATTGAAGACAGTACGCTAAGTGGACTAAGACTTGAGAGGACAAAATTACATGGTTCAACTTATGTGAGGTGTTTGGAAGAGTCAGATTCATGACAAGTGAGAGCAGAATGGTGGTTCCAGGGGCTGACAGGCAGGGAAAATGGGGAGTTGTTGTTAAATAAGTGTGGACTTTGAACTGAAATGGATGGGGGGATGACTGCCCAGTAACAATAAATGCACTTAATGCCTCTGAACTATACACTTAAAAGTAGTAAATTTTGTGTATTTTATGACAATTGTACAATACAATTAAAAAACTCTGTGTTGCTAAGGCCAAATGCTTTATATGTGGTATCTTTGTTTTTTAACTTTTTTAAAGATTTATTGAGAGAGAGAGAGAGGTCTTCCGTCTGCTGGTTTGCTCCCCAAATGACAACCATGGGCAGAACTGGGCCAGGACGAATACAGGGGTTAGGAACTCCTTCTGGGTCTCCCATATGGGAGGCAAGGGCCCAAGCACTTGGGCCATCTTCTGCTTTCCCAGGCACATTAGGGGGGAGCTGGATCAGAAATGGAGCAGCTGGGACTCAAACTGGCACTTAACTAAGGGAGTGCTAGTGTCACAGATGGCAGCTTAACCTGCTGCACCACAATGTTGGCCCCTTATGGAGTTTCTTTTCTTTTCTTTTTTTTTTTAAGATTTATTTTATTTATTTTAAAGAGTTATGTAGAGAGAGAGAGAGAGAGAGAGAGGGAGGTCTTCCATCTGCTGGTTCATTCCCCAGTTGGCCGCAACGGCCGGAGCTGTGCTGATCCTAAACCAGGAGTCAGGAACTTCTTCCAGGTCTCCCACGTGGGTGCAGGGCCCAAGGACTTGGGCCATCTTCCACTGCTTTCCCAGGCCATAGCAGAGAGGTGGCGGCTTTACCCACTACACCATAGTGGGTTTCTTAATCTTCACAGCAGCCCAGTGAGGTAGATGCATTCCCACCTCCACTTTAAAGATGAAGAATCTGCGCATCACCAGGTTTGTCACTAGACTGGGCCACACAGGTGTCCATGACAGAAGTAAGGATGGGTAGCTGGCCAGCATCCTGGTAGGGGCATATGCCACATACAGATGTGCCCGTGCATCGCTGCTGTTTTGCTTCTGATACTCAGGTTCTGGAATTGCCCCAACTACCTAGGATTGGGTATCAAGGTTCCCTGGATCTTCATTCAAGGACTCCTTCTTGACCTTGAACCCTGAGAGTCCTCTAGCAGAGGCTAGGGCCATCCCCCATCCTTCCTGTAGTTCCCTGGGCTTGGCAGGCCTTCAGCAGTAAAACCAGACCAGCTGTTCATTGCTTCTTAGGCCACACTCATGAAAATCACCTAACAGGCATGATACCAAGATCATCTCAAATAAACTCGTGCTTTAACAATCGTTTGTGGGGCTGGCACTGTGGTGAAGCGGATAAAGTCGCCGTCTGCAGTGCTGGCATCCCATAGGGGTGCCAATTTGAGTCCTGACTGCTCCTCTTCTGATCCAGCTCTCTGCTATGGCCTGGGAGAGCAGTAAAATATGGCCCAAGTCCTTGGGCCCCTGCACCTGCGTGGGAGACCCAGAGGAGGCACCAGGCTCCTGGCTTAAGATCAGCACAGCTGCAGCCATTGCAGCCAACTGGGGAGTGGGCCAGTGGATGGAAGTCTGTGTCTCTGTCTCTCTCACTCTAACTTTCAAATAAATAAATAAATAAAATCTTTAAAAATATTTTGTAATCCCCTCTGAACAAACTATTTTTGTTAAAATAGTTTTCCATCTTCTGGAATGATCAGTTAGAAATAAAAAGTGAGCACTTTTTTCTTGTCATTATCTCCCAGCTACTTTTCAGAAAACAAAGAACACAGAGTAATTTACCCAAAGGAGGTATATATTTTAAAGGCAGAGTCAAGATATTTAATTAAGACTTTCTTTTTCTTCTTCCTCCTCTTCCTCCTCTTCCTTTTCTTCCTGTTCTTCCTCCTCCTTCTTTCTTGCTGTAGTATGTGTTTGTAACCAGATTTCTCATCAGGATTTGTAGGGTTTGTTTCTCAATCATAGGTTTGGGTAGAAGGATGTACTGTATCCAGTCATCCCATCATCCTGTTGGATTATAGATTAGAAGATGATTCTATGATGAAATAAGTGTCATAAACAAGACCGAGGGTGCCTAAGAGAATTAGACTAAACCACAGATCTTTGAGAACTCTGTTATGTACCGATCTTTTATTTTTAGAGATGTATGTATTTGACAGGCAAAGTGACAGAGAGAAGGAGAGATGCAAGAGACTTTCCACCTTTGTCTGGTTCCCTCCCCAAATGGCCACACTGGCTGGGTCTGGGCCATGCCAAAGCTGTGATCCAGAAATGCCACCCGGTTCTCCCACGTAGGTGGCCGTGATGCAAGTACTTGTGCTGTCCTGCTGCCTCTGAGGCTCATTAGTGGGAAGATGGTTTGGAAATGGAGCAGCTGAGCCTAGAACTGGTACTCAAATGTGGGATGCTGGTATCCCAGACTGTGGCTTAATTTGCTGCTCTTTAACACCAGCCCCCAGTTTGTCTCTCTAGTTTGAGAGCAAGAGAACGAGTGCGAGAGAGAGAGAGAGCGAGTGAGCGAGCACTCCCACCTGCTGGTTCATGCTCCAAATGTCTGCAACAGTAGGAGTGAGAACTCAATCCATGTCTCCCATGCAGATGACTGAAATCCAACTACTTGAGCCGTCACCCCTGCCTTTTAGGCTGCACATTACAGCAAGTTGGAGTCGGGAGCTATAGCTAGATGTTCAACCCAGGCATCTTACTTGCTAGGCCAAATGTCTCCTGCATTTTTTAATCAGGTGACATGATGAACTTAAAAACTGGTTGTTAAGAAATTTCAGATTGTTTATGAGAAAGTGCATTGGGAATGCATGTTATTCAGTTGTTACCATTTTCTACCTTTTTCATCTTACCCTCAAAAACCAGATGGCCTGCATAGTTTAGAGAAATGATTTCCAACCCAGTATATTTGTATAATTTCCTTTCCGCTCTTAATGAAGAAAAAGGAAACAAAATGAATTCAGTTCAACAAAATAAAATCAAGTTCTTAATTACAGAAGTAGGGAATTTTTTAACATAATTAAAGATTCCATGGTCATATTCTTTCAAAGTTCTAAATCTTTAAAAATGTGAGTTCTGGCCGGCGCCGCGGCTCACTAGGCTAATCCTCCGCCTAGCGGCGCCGGCACACCGGGTTCTAGTCCCGGTCAGGGCGCCGGATTCTGACCCGGTTGCCCCTCTTCCAGGCCAGCTCTCTGCTGTGGCCAGGGAGTGCAGTGGAGGATGGCCCAGGTGCTTGGGCCCTGCACCCCATGGGAGACCAGGAAAAGCACCTGGCTCCTGGCTCCTGCCATCGGATCAGCGCGGTGCGCCGGCCGCAGCGCGCCGACCGCGGCGGCCATTGGAGGGTGAACCAACGGCAAAGGAAGACCTTTCTCTCTGTCTCTCTCTCTCTCACTGTCCACTCTGCCTGTCAAAAAAAATAATAATAAAAAAAAATGTGAGTTCTATTAGATGTATTTTCCTGATTAATCCATTAGCTCAGCAAGTCAAAATGACTGAGTTTTTGCAAATGTAAGAGAAGTAGATGGTTATAACATTTAAAGTACACATGTGGGGCAGGTGTTTAGGCACTCTCCTACTGGAGTGCCAAGCTTTGATACCTGGATTCAGTTGGATGCAGCTTCTGACTCCAGTTCGCCAGTGCAGACCGTGAGAGGCAGAGACGATGGCTCAAGTAATTGTGTCCCTGCTGCTCACGTAGGAGACCTGGATTGAGTGCATGGCTCTTGGATTCAGCCTGATCGTCCCAGTCATTGCAAGCATTTAGGGGGTGAAATAGTAGATGGTTTGTCTGTCTGTCTGTCTGTCTGTCTCAAATACTTATTTAAAGGATGGTCTCCTTCATTTTAAAAATAAATACAAATGTATGTATCTAGAATTTCAAATCCTCCAATCTTATGCTGGTTTTTGTTGTTTGTTTTTTAAGACCAGTTCAGTCTCCCAGAAAGGACATTTGACCTGTGCAGGGGTCTAATAGTGTATTTACGGGTCTGCTCCTTCTGTGTATTCACAACAGTAGCCAACTGGAGTGTCCAGCAATACCCAGATTGACCTTGTTCACTAAAGAAGTGTCCATAGTACACTTTAGCACTCAGGTCAGACCCAGTGTCCTTCCTTCTTTTCCTGATACTTCACACACAGGTTGTCTTTTTGATGGCATGAATTGAAGTGACATGTACACATCCTATGACAGTTCTCTGTGAGGCAGGAGAAAACATGGTATCTAGTCTTCTTAATTCTTGCAACACTGAGAGAACACAATTCTTTATCTTATGTGGCTAAGAACATGGCACGTATCACTGCTGTATGGAAGCACTTAAGTTGTGGAATTTGGCGACTGACGTTATCTTGGAAAGGTACTGAATGAGAGAGCAGGAGGATTGATAAATTGCGACAGAGAAGAGTAACCGGTAATAATCAGTGACTGATAAGCAAGGACATGCTTAAAAGCATTCCAGGAGTTCCATTTATAAGAACTCCCATTTCCTTTGCTTTGCTACCTGCGTGTGGCTTCTTGTGAAGACTTGGCATTTTTCAAAAGTGTATACTTAATTGTTATATGAATGGCATGGCCTTCAGTTAAGGTTCCTAACTATTTTTCAAGTTATACTGAGAGGAAACATTGCTTCATAGCATTTCACGGGGTATGACATTTTAAAAAATTATTTATTTATTTGAAAGGCAGAGTTATAGCGAGAAAGAAGGAGAAACAGAGAGATATATTCCATCTACTGTTTCACTCCCCAGTTGGTCACAATGGCCAGGGCTGGGCCAGGCCAATGCCAGCAGCCAAGAGCTTCCTCCAGGAGTTCCCTGTGGGCAGCTAGGGCCCAAGAACTTGGGCCACCCTCTGGTTCTTTCCCAGGTGTGTTACCAGGGATGTGGATCAGAAGTGGAGCAGCCAGATCGAACAACAGCCCATATGGGATACTGGCACAGCAGGCCACAGCTTAACCCACTGTGGCACAGCACCAGCCCCTGGTGTGTGACATTTTTAAGAGAGAATGCTTTACATGTAATGTTTAGCACAACTTGAAATTATTAGCTCGTTGTATTTTCTCATCTTCTAAGTAAATAAAGAAATATGTACATTTGCTTCATTAAACTGTGAATAGAATATGAGGGCATATTTTGAATCCATCAATAATACTACACATCTCTAGTAAAGTTGTAAATTATGACTATTTAATAAGGTTATCTTTCTTATTCATTAAGTGTTTGATAGAAAGAAAATGTAATTTGCTCAGTAAAAAGATAATGACAGTTAGAAATCTTGTAATACATTTTAGAGATATGACTCCTAAATAGTCTGGTCTACACTCTAAATCTAGAGTATCCTATGTTTTAAAATAAGAATTTAACTTTAGGAATGTATTATTTTAAATAAAATCTATTTTTTATGTACTTGAAAAAAAATCACGGGTCTTCTCAACCATTTTTTGCTCAGTAACTTACTGACATAAATTAAGTCTGTAAAAGTTTCTTTACAGTTGACTGATGTGGATTGATTCAGTATAAGGTTCACATCAAAATAAGCCTCAACAATATCTAAAACTAACTGAAAGGAAAAAGCTATAAAAAAGAGAATGACACTCCAGGGATTATCAACTATTGGTATCTCTTATTCACTGACACCTGGTTTGAGAGTATGAATTCAGACTACCAACTTAGTTCTTAAAGCACTTTCCTTCTACTGCTCTGTGGCCTTGGAAGGCCTCCTGCTAATCAGACTTACCTAGAATGTCTGTTTAGTCTCTAGAATAGTCATTCTCTGTTCCTCTGCCTAAAGTCATTTTAATTTCTAGGTGTTAGTAAAACTCACATTCTGGTTGGTATTTTGAAAACTCTGGATATTGATGCCTGCCAGTGTCTTGAAGCTTGATGAGCCCTTGGTTAGAATGGAAATGGTGGGGGAGGATGGTGCCGTGGCTCACTTGGTTAATCCTCCACCTGTAGCGCCGGCATCCCATATGAGTGCTGGCTTTTAGTCCTGGTTGCTCCTCTTCTAGTCCAGCTCTCTGCTGTGGCCCAGGAGTGCAGTGGAGGATGGCCCAGGTGCTTGGGCCCTGCACCCCATGGGAGACCAAGAGGAAGCACCTGGCTCCTGGCTTCGGATCAGCACAGCATGCCGGCTGTAGTGGCCATTTGAGGGGTGAACCAACGGAAGGAAGACCTTTCTCTCTCTCTGTCTCTCTCACTAACTCTGCCTGTCAAAAAAAAAAAAAAAAAAAGAAAAGTCACAGTCCTTTGCAAAACTAAAGTAGCCTTATTAGCTGAGTGGCATTAGAGAAATCACCCAGTTTCTCTGATAGGCAATATCCTGATATTTCCATTTGAAGTAATAATAATATAACCTGTGTATGCCTCAAGAATCAAAAATAGAATGAAAATCTTTAAAATAGTAAATCAAGCCGGCGCTGCGGCTCACTAGGCTAATCCTCCGCCTTGCGGCGCTGGCACACCGGGTTCTAGTCCCGGTTGGGGCACCGGATTCTGTCCCGGTTGCCCCTCTTCCAGGCCAGCTCTCTGCTGTGGCCAGGGAGTGCAGTGGAGAATGGCCCAAGTGCTTGGGCCCTGCACCCCATGGGAGACCAGGAGAAGCACCTGGCTCCTGCCATCGGATCAGTGCGGTGCACCGGCCGCAGCGCGCTGGCCGCGGCAGCCATTGGAAGGTGAACCAACGGCAAAGGAAGACCTTTGTCTCTGTCTCTCTCTCTCACTGTCCACTCTGCCTGTCCAAAAAAAAAAAAAAATATTAAATCACTATCTGATGACAAGGTATTAATCATTTGACAAACATTTTTAAGCATTAGCACATCCTTTTCCTCTTGACTTGGGCGCTTGAGCTGCTTGTCTGGCTCTCTGACCTCTCCTGGGAACAGTCTTCTTGCTGAGGTCCCATGGGAACTTCCCTTTGTGCCTGATCCCAACCCCCAGTCCACCCTAGTCCTTTCTGCCCCATCCACGCACATGCTCTGGCCTTGAAAAGGTTGGAAGGCTGTTGACAGAGACCGGGGAGGGAAACATGGCTGCTTCGTCTAAAACAGTTCTTTGGGGCCTGCAGAGGAGCCCAGTGGAGTTCCGAGTGGCTGGTTATGCTGGATACAGCTGAGGTCCAGAGGACGAAGGCGGAGACGAAAGCAAAGGTCCTTTTGTCGATTTGTGTTTTGTTGCCACTGTTTTTGGGGAAAGCCATCTTTGAAACAGTCGTGGGATGCAGGAGGCAGAGGAAGGAGGTACTGAGGGAAACTGAAGCATAGCAGACATGTGAGATAGATTTTCTGGTTCTAAGAACAGGTTTATTATCTAGACATGGGTTGGCAGGGTTCAGAATACTGAAATTAACACAACTGTAGAAACGTGCATGATTGCTTTCTTCAGAAATCACTTCTGGGGCTAGTGTTGGGGTGCAGTGGGTTAAGCCACTGCCTGCAGTACCCTCTTATCAGAGAATTAGTTTGGGCCCAGCTGCTCCACTTTGGATCTAGCTTCCTGCTAATGTACCTGGCAAGGCAGGGGAGGATGGCTATAGCCTGCTTCCTGTGCTGCCTCTCACTACTCTGCCTTAGCATCACTGATCTCCCTTCCTCCCTCCCTCCCTTCCTCCCTTTTCCTCCCTCTCCCCTCCCTCTTTTCCTCCCTCCCTCCCTCTCCCTCTTTCTCTCTCCCTCTCTTTTTCTCCCCTCCCACAGCTAAGTTCTTTACATCTCTACAGCCTTCTCACCTGGTCTTTGTTTTGTCCAGAATGTTCTTTGCTGCCCCTTCCTCAGATCCACAAGGACTCAGTTAAACTGTGATGCCTTAGAAACGTTTTTCCTCACTGCCGTCTGTCACAGCACCCAGCTGATTTGGCTTCACACAAATGTAATTATTTGACTTATTTCTATCAGACTCTATTTCTTTTACATGAATTTCATCTCACTCCTTCATGGAAGGAAATTCATAGTTAATGTAAACAACCAACCCCAAAATGTATAAGCCGCATAATAATGACCTGAATAAGAAAGTTAAGTAAGTTGATTCCTAAGCTGTTTGCATTTCTGTAGTTGTGCCAGAACAGCCAGAGGAGAAAGCATGATGAAGGAGCCAGATGCTTGCCTCTCTAAGTGTCATGTGGGTGGCGTGGCCATCAAGGCAGATTAGCAGTGGTGAGCAACACCGTGTGCAGCTATCAGATAGAGTACTTAATTCCTGGTTAACTTTTAATGTGTCACCTTCATTTGTTTGTACAGTACTTTGACTTCTAGAAAACTCAGGGTATTTCACAGCTGTGTAAAAACCTTGGTTTTTCTGTGTAAAGTACAGCTAGATTCTAGGTTCAAGTACTTTGATAAGCAGACTTTTCACCTGTGTGTTGCACATCCATTTGTAATTACATGAGATTGTTGTGTATAATGCAGTTTATTTACATCCCTGTCCACTGCCCACAGACAGTATACAATGTACCTTCATTGTCCAAACAACCACAAACACTGCAACAAATTTCTGGAACACTATTTTTGTATCCTACCCATGCTCTGTGGAGGGCAAGTACCATGTCTGCCTTATCTAACACGAAAGTCTCGACATCTTGGAGATTATCTGTATTTTAGCAGTACATGGCAAATAGTTAAGGAAGGAATGAAAAAGAAGAATGAACGAAAGGGAATACATGGAAATAGGAAAACATTCATTTGTTTAATTTTCACTGCATGGATTAGCTTTTCATTACTGTGACAAAATACCTGGTACAGACCACTTATGAAGGAAAGAAAGAAAAGTTCAGTTTTGGGGGCTCAGAATCAAACAGCATGGTTCAGGCTTTGGCTCTGACAAGGGGCCCACAGCAGATGGATGATGGAGCATCCTGTGCAGGAGGGACCATATGGCAAGCCAGGAAACAGAAAATCCGTGAACCCAAACTCAGGCTTTTATAACAGCCCTTTAGCGAGAACCCAGGTCACACAAGAACTCCCTTCCAAAGCGTACAACCAATGACCTAAGATCTCCCACTAGACCCCACCCCCTAAAACATGCCACCTTCCAACAGCACCATGAGAGTAAGCCTTTAACACATGCACCTTTGTGGGACATTCCATATTCAAGCCACAGCACTGAGCAGCTGGTGTATCAAGTGCTGTTGCAATGCAAAAATCATTGAGACAAATTCCTGCTCTACTGGGCCTGATCTCTCTATGTATGATTTTCCTATGTATGGTAACTACAGTTGGAGTCAACTGATCGTGATAGAGAAAGTTAGCTGGGGGAATAAAAAGCAGTAGAAAGAAGTCAGGTTGGTTACTATGAGTTGTGAATTGTGTGAACAATAGAATCAAATGAAAGCCTGAAAATAACTTACTTATAGATTCCTTATGTCTACACAGTATCACAAATCAAAATATTCAAATCCAGATCACTTTTTGGTTTGTGCTTACGTTCTGACAATATTAGAAACACTGTAAGTAGGTTTTCCCTCCATGCAGTCCCTGGGCAATGCTATGTCAGCCTTAATAAATGCTCTAAAGTAATTCACAAACGGTAACACAAATGGCCACAACTGAAAAGGAGCATTTTTAGATCTTTGTAACCATTGAGGGGCAGGCTTTAGCACTGTGGTGAAGGTGCTGGTTAGGAAACCAGCTTCCCATATCAGAGTACCTGGGTCCAAGGCTCAGTTCTTGTGCAGTCTGGGAGGCAGCAGGTGATGGCTCAGGTACTTGGGTTCCCGCCACTCACGTGGGAGACCTAAATTGAGTTCCAGACTTCTGACTTCACCTTGACCCAGCCCTAGCCTTTGAAGGGTGAGCCAACAAATGGCTGATGTCTTTCCCTTTCTCTCTACTTTTCAAATAAATACATTTTTAAAACCTAAAACAAAACAAAACAAAAAACCTATAGACTCACTGGCTGTCATCTCTTTTCTTTCACTTGTGAATTATTTAAGGATCTATTTTGCAGATACAACCTTAAATTACCAAACCAGTGCCCTCTGAGAAGGCTGCTCCCACTGCCATCAAAACAGATGTGGTTTCAGGGGACATGTGATTTTGCAAGTAGTGTTCTTCTTAATCTGCTGTGTTTATCGGCCACAACTCTTGAATTTTAATTATTTGTCTCTGAATTTCTCGAACATTAAGGGTGAGTTTTATGCTTTCTGTTGTCATGAGTGGTGCTAAAGAGCCCTGTGTTGTAAATTTGAATCTCCAGCACAAAAGGAAAAATGGAACTGTTCTCTTCCAATGAAGCCTTAGATAGAGGAATTATTTTGGGGGTAACAGTGCAGGAGTACGGCACGGCAGCGTCATACAGAGCAGGCACCCAGGAAAGAGGTCGTACATTAATAAACTGATGCTGTGTCAACATTGTAAAGATCCAGGAATGAACACTGGAATTTCTTTGACATCAGTTATCCAGACAACATCAGAAATAGGTGACTTTCTCCGTTGTACAGAGAAAGAACCTAAAGCTTAAAGAATTTTTTTTTTTAACTAAGATTTACTGTTCACTTCTAAACACCTGTTTATCAGTGCCAAGAGTGCTGTGAAAGACGTCTTCTATGATTTCTGTTTTACAGATGGGAAAGCTGAGGTATGGAACTTTAAGTGGTAGCTTTGCCTCCAGAACTAGGATAGTATGGCTGTAAGACATACACCAAAGGAGCAGGCTCCAGAGCTTGCCCTCCAACTCCCAGGCTATCCTGCCTCTCAGATGTCAGCTCAGGGAGCACTCTGAGCACACAGCTGGTAGCAGACCAGAGGTGTCTGATTTCAAAATCCAGCCCCTGTCCACTGCTCTTTGCCACAAACCCAGTGGTATTCCCTAACAGGGGGCAGAAAGAAACAGGAGTGCCTTCCTAATCATCAGTGCCAAGGGTGGTTGTCCACAAGCCTGATTCCTGTGACCTTTCTTTTCAGTCCTTGGCTGCTACTTCCCTTGTCGCCTTCTGTTCTTGCCTTCTTCTCTGAACACAAGCTCCCACCCTTGTCTGACTTTCCCCCATCTACTAAATGTGTGTGCTCCCCAGAGCTTTATCTTCTGCACTCTCCACTCTTTTTTTTTTTTTAAGATTTTATTTATTTATTTGAGAGGTAGAGTTACGGTGAGAGGAAGAGACAGAGAGAAAGGTCTTCCTTCTGCTGGTTCACTCCCCAAATGGCCGCAGTGGCCAGAGCTGCACCCATCCAAAGCCAGGAGCTTCTTCTGGGTCTCCCACATGGGTGCAGGGGCCCAAGTACTTGGGCCATCTTCTACTGCTTTCCCATAGCAGAGAGCTGGATTGGAAGAAGAGCAGCTGGAACTAGAACCGGCGCCCATATGGGATGCCGGTGCCACAGGCAGAGGATTAACCTACTGTGCCATTGCGCAGGCCCCTCTCCACTCTTTGGTGTACTGTAGGAACTGCTCATCTACTCCTAGATTCAGTCATGACTTTGGTCTAGTCAGCCTTAAGTAGACTTACATAAAACCCCAGTCATGGGAGTTCAGATGCTTGTTATAAATCTCTACCATCATTATCTTGTCTAAGGTAAAAAATTTTAATTGCTGTTTTCCCAAACCAACTTTTATTTCAAATTTCCATGTTACTTACTACTGCTTACTTAACCCAGATCTAGATCAGTTTGTTTCCCAACTAATCATCAATGTATTTAATAGTGATTTATCTAATGATTCAAGCCTCTTTCAGGTGTTTGTGTGTGCAAGTGTCCTGTTCTTTTTACCTATGATTTTTAAAGGCTTTTTTAAACATGCTTATTAAATATTTCAACTTAATTTTTGTTTTAAAAAAACTAATTATCAGATTTGTTCCATAGCACTATAGATATTTTGCTTTAGTTATAATGCTTAAGGGATGCTTATCTAAAGGACCCTTTCTTTAAAATGTTTTTTAGTGCAACTTGTTAACAGGCATAGAAACTTAACTCATTTTTTCATCTTTCTCCTTTACATTGTGTTACTACTGTTTCTTCCCTTTTCATGTTTCTCCTTTACATTGTGTTACTACTGTTTCTTCCCTGTTTTTTCTTCTCCCCTAAGTAATTATATGAGAACTTGATTTTAGTCATTTTGTAAAATGAAGGCAGAAGATAAATTGATTTAGAATCATTTAAGAGTTAAAAAGATAACAAAAATAATAACCTGTGAAGTAACAGATTTTGAAGTCCATAAAAATTCTGTAACAACACTGCTGTAGAAGACAAGGGTAGAACGTTAGGTGAACTCTCATTAGGGGAATTCATCAGCTGTGTGCTAATTGGCTTTGCCCTGAGTCAAGGTTGGATATTTGTGTTAAGGACCTTGGCTCCATTCGCCTCTCTCCTTCACGTTCACACGTGATGTGCTGAGACATCCTAGTCTTCTAAAGACCTTTTTCTCTGAACAGCACAGTAGGCCTCCTAAATAAAGAAGTCCTGTGTTAAAGTCCAGATTGGCTCCTTAGTATCCATGGGATACGTTTCGAATGGATTATCCTGGTGTCCCAGGCCCTCAGCAGGATCACG
Source organism: Oryctolagus cuniculus (assembly GCF_964237555.1). Taxonomy (NCBI): domain Eukaryota; kingdom Metazoa; phylum Chordata; class Mammalia; order Lagomorpha; family Leporidae; genus Oryctolagus; species Oryctolagus cuniculus. Next base: position 44,533,261 of record NC_091444.1, read on the forward strand.
GCTCAGGCTTGCCTTTTCCCATAGAGCACCTGCAGTTCCTTTACGAAGTGTTGTGGGGTTTTTGTTGGTTTGTGGTTGTGCTTTGTTTTGGACCACTAAAACTAGCATTTGATAGCTCTTAAAAAAAAAAAAAAAAAAAAAAGACATGCCTAGACAGGCAGCCTGATACAGTTCAGTTGAGAAAAGCGAGTCTTGAGCAGCCAGAGGATCTGACTCCATGTTCTGGGTATCACATCCTAGCTGTGTTATGGCACCTCGTAGCTCTTTTTTAGGCAGGGCACCTAACAATTTTTTTTTTTTGTTTGTTTGTTTTTTTGTAAAAATAGGACAATAAGGACCAATAAAATAAGCTTTATTTAAGAACAAATAATTTGGGAGAATTGCATTCTGTATCATAAATTGATGTAAAAATGATAATACTAGCTATATTTATACTAATGTTATTATTAGTAGTGAGCCCTCGATGCAGTTTACTTATTCTTCTGGTCTTTAGTCATCGCTTAGCCTAGTCTTTGCCTTCCTGCCTGTTCTACATCTTACTGCCTCCCACCTGCATCTGTCTCCATTTTCCCTTTGTGCCTCTACATAGCTACTTTGCTTTCCGTTTCTTTTCTTCTTCTTTCCAAAGTTGCTCTTTCTGCTAAAATCCACATTTCCCATGCAATATTTCTTGCCCTATAAGTCTTTAGCTGCCTTTCTTGTTATTGCATGCAACAGGGTTTAAAACTGACAAAAAGTAGAGAATTCTCATAATATCCAGAGGTATATAAAGTTTTCTCTTGTTTTTAGGGTGGCATTTTCAGTGAACACTTTTATTTGCATGCACAGGATTTTGAAATGACAGAGGTAGAAAGAGCAGAAAAAGGCAGATAATCCAAACCACTTGGCTGAAGGATGAAAGGAAATATCCAGAAAAGTTAAGGGTCTTGCTCTGGACCTCAAGAGTTCTTTACCAAGAGAGTTGCTGGTGAAGATTGGCTTCAAAGCTTAGACCGCTCTGGTTGCTTTTCATTTTTGCTATCCCCTGTATGGTGTTTCCCATCCGAGTTTGATTAAGGGCACCATCTGGGAGTTAGTTTGTTCTCAGCATGCAATCTAGCTGATTGGCTTTGGCCAAGTTATTTAACCTTGAGATTCTCATCAGAATATGAGAGGACCAGATAGATATTCTCTAAATCATCTTTTTGATTCTCAGCCTTCATTCACCCTTGTTTAACACCTATTTGATGACCAATTATTTACAAGTACAGAGTGATTTGAATTCTTGTATTTGATTTGCATTTTTGTCCAAATGCCCAAGGTTGGACTTCTTTTGCACATGACTACATTTCAATCTATACAACCACTTCTGCTTGTCCAGGATTTGGTGAAATTATTTCTAATTAAAACGTGACTTCGTTGGCAGAAATCCTGTCCTTGTGCTGTGAGGCTGTTTGGCAAGGTTTTTTATTATCATTTTTAGAAGTCTGTAGGAAAGTGAAATATTTTCTCTAGATCATAATGTTGAGACAGGATAGCAGCATTCCTGGTATACACTACCTGAAAGATGGTGAGCTAGCCACACTGTTCTTCATTTGAGGATCAAGATGGCATTAGCCAATGACAGATTTCTTTCTTTGCCTTCCCACACAAATTATCCACAGTTTGAAGCAAAGCCATAGATAAAGAAAAGAAATAAATGCATGTAAGTTTTTTTGCTGAGGATATAAGAATCTGTTACTTTGGCTTGAGGAAGATAAGAAATCCAGTAAGTTAGTATGTCCTTTAATTTTCACAAGCTAACACTAGAATTTCATAAAATTCATAGATAATCTTTTTACCCACTTAAGTAAATAGGGGAAAGAAATCTTAATTGGTAAGGTTTTTTTCTCCCCATCTCCCTGGGTTACTGGAATATTTTCTGGTTCCCTGTTGAATTGTTAGATTCTTTGAGCTCCAAGTCTGGTCATGTGATTAAACCACTTAATAGAAACTTGAATGAAGATCCCCTGGCCCAGTACTTTCTTTGGTTTATTTTGCTTTTAGTAATCAATTAATACATTACATCCCAAACTGATTTTATCTGGTTGTGAAATTTTTACTCAGCGTGCCAAACCATCATTTGCTGAAGTGCTTACACATCATCACTTTCTGGTTTTTGGTGTCCAAGACCCTGTTTTGAGAGCATTGCCAAGCATGGGAAGCTAATATCACTATATTTCAGTCATGAAAACAGTAACACTCTGGAAACAATGTGCTTCAGTTCTTGGAAAAGAGTTCTCGGTGGACACGCTGAAGATCTGTTTGCAGGTGTGCTCGAAACATGGAGTCCAAGGACAGTGAGCCTTCCAGAGTGCTGAGAAACTCTGAGTTCACTAACCCTGGCACTTTTCATCAGTGTGTAACGTCTTTTCAAAGTTTGTTTTTAAACTTCCTGCTTAAGTATTCGCTATCACCAACAGTAACAGGAAACAGCTCCTTTCTGGGGATCAAGAATAAATATTGAAATACTTTGGATCAAAATTTGAAATTAATGCAATTTGTATGATTTGCTGTAGTGGGGATTATTTGTGTACTAGGACTTTGAAACAGTTTTCAATCTTAAAACATCTTTCGAAATGGTATTTTCAAAAGTTTGTGTGTGTGTAACTATAGGCAATTTAACTTCTTTTTTAAAAAAAAACTTGATTCTCAAGAGAAATTTTGTCTATTAAATATAAATGAACTTGTAATTAATTGAGTTGAGAATTCTTACATTATAAAACCTTTAGATTATTTGAAATACATAATAAGTTAGTGAAATCACTTTGAAGAATGCTTTTCTATGTTAAATTATTTAAAGTAAGAGTGTATAACTGTTCTCAATCGATGAAATAACGAAAAATTCACATCAATCAATATATAAAGTGAACTGTAAGTGTAGTCGTCTTTCTTACATGTAAATAAAAGATAAAGCTCAACGTTAATAGACATAGGGACATCTTTGACGTCATGAAAGGATATTAGATCCTTTGAAATACTGTTGGGTTCAAGTTCATAATTTTATTTCTGATTTCTTAATATTTAGTTGAATTGGTAAGGTTATTTGTAACTTTAAAGTTTATAAGCTCTAAGTTAGATTAATAACATAGTTTAATTGTTAGGAAAGAAACTTACATTGAAGAATGAATTTTGGTTTTCTAGTCATATTCTACTAAAAACCAACTTCCTTTGTAGACGTGTGTAGGGGCACAGTAAAGTTAGATGGTTTCACTTACATGATCATTAAGAAAGAAATATCTTTAAAAGCAACTGAGCTCTCTACTTAAAACATAGCAATGAGATTTGACAAACAGTTTTCCATTTTACTTGGTCTCTTTATTACAACCATGGGAATAAGTATATGGACAGTAGCTATAATTCTAGTATGACAGTAGAATGTTTTTGTTACAAATTTCAAACTGGCCTTATTTTACCATTACCAATTTAAAAAATATATTTATTTGAGAAAGATCTTCCATCTGTTGGTTTACTCCCCAAATGGCCACAGTGGTCAGAACTGGGCTAGGACAGATCCAAGAGTACAGAACTCCATCTGGTCTCCCGCATGGGTGGCTGGAGCCCAAGCACTTGCACCCTCCTCTGCTTTCCCAGGAGCATTAGCAGGGAGCTGGATCAGAAGTGGAGCAGTCAGAACTCAAACTGGCTTTCATATGGGATGCCAGTGTCCCAGACAGACGGTGGCTTAATCCCCTTTGCCACAATGCTGGCCCCCAAACAGCCAGTTTTTGTGAGATGCGCTTTCATCTCTTATTTTTTGCCCTGAGATAACTGTCAAGATGAATAAAGCATTCTTGGAGAGAAGGGTATGACTTCATTCATATGTTCCAAGGAATTTAAAGTGATTGCAAAATCCTGTTTCAGAATAACACAGAGAAAGCATCTACTACGTAAATTATGCAGAAATGCACGCCATGGTTAAGCCTTGTGCTCTGCTGTTAGCTGCATTGCCCGTAGTTCAGGAGAACGTTTAGACTATTTGAGCGTTGCATTCAAGCATGTGCTGCCCAACAGGAAAAAGTGTTTTTGAGGAATGATAATAACATTTTAAAGAAAGCATCCCTGAGAATGAATTCTACATTTTCTTTCTTTCTTTTTTTTTTTTTTTCTTTTTAAGATCTATTTATGTGAAAGGCAGAGGTACAGAGAGAGAGGAAGAGAGAGAGAGAAGGAGGTCTTTGATCCTCTGGTTCACTCTTCAGATGGCCCCAACATCCAGGGCTGGGCCAGGCTGAAACCAGGAACCTGGAACTCCTTCTGAGTCTCCCCTGGGGGTGGCAGGGGCCTAAGCACTTGGACCATCTTCCACTGCTTTCCAGGTGTATTAGAGGGAGGTGGATCAAAAGTAGATCCTACAGGACACGAAATGGTGTCCGTATGGGATGCTGGTGCTGCAGATAGCAGCTTAACTCACTGCACTACAACACAGACCCCCAGACTTTCCTCTTTATAAATAAAGGGCATAAGTGCATCAACTGTTTCCTGGAATATACCACACATTTTTTGATGCTTATTTTTTATTTGTTTCCAGCTGTTGGAAAGGCAGAGCTGTAGGAAAAATAGATCTTCTACTTACTGGTTCACTCTCCACATGCCCACAACGGCTAGAGCTGGGCCAGGCCAAAGCCAGGAGCCCAGAGCTCTATCAGGGTCTCCCACATGGGTGCCAGGGACCTAGGCACTGAAGTCATCTACTGCCTCCCAGAGTACATTAGCAGGAAGCTGGATGGGAAGCAAAGGAACCTGTACTCTAACCTTCAATCCAAGGGGAGATGCAGGGTATACCAAGAAGCAGCTTAACCAGCTGTCCCACAATACCCACCGCCCCTCAGCATTTTAGGAATGCAAACCTTAATTAGACCCTGTGTGTTTGAAATGCATACCTATTGAAACTGATTATACACAGAAACCAGTTTTTTCGTGTATCTTGTATGTCTTTTGCATAATTTGAGCAGCCATATGCTCTGCCATGAAGGAAAATATTTAAAGTATGCAATCGTGTTAAACAGTTACAACATGAGTCACTATATTTAAAAAAAAAAAAGATAAAAGTGCTGTCCTAAATGTGACAACAGGAACTTAAGGATTCTCTTCAACGCTGTTCATTTGAAGTCACTGTAAATTCATGAACTTAGGTCATTCTGGTTTCCGAGACCAAATTTGGAACATTCCCTGCATTAAGAGTTCAAATGTTTAAACAACCTCAAAAACCAGGTCAGACTGTTTATTGAAGACTTAAATTTGAGTGTGTTCATTCTCTGAGATCACGAATCTGCTTTAAAAGTTAATTCTGATAAATTCTTCTAGTCCTTATAGTTGAATGTGCCAGAATTATATTACGTAATTTAATTTTTTATAAAGTAGTGATGTGTGTGTGTTTATTTATTTTATTTGATAGATGGAGTTACAGAGAGGCAGATAGAGAGATGTTCCATCCGCTGGTTCACTCTCCAAGTGGCTACAACAGCCCGAGCTGGGCTGATCTGAAGCCAGGAGCTTCTTGCTGGTCTCCCATGTGGGTGTAGGGGCCCAAAGACCTGGGCCATCCTCCCTGCCTCCCCAGGAGCACTAGCAGGGAGCAGGATTGGAAGTGGAGCAGCCATGACCCAAACCAGCACCCACAAAGGATGCTGGCACCACAGGTGGCAGCTTCACTCACCATACAACAGCTCTGGCCCCATAAATTAAATGTTTAAACAATTAAATTCAAAAAGTAAATTATTTCCTATTTCTTTTAGTTCCAACCCTTTTTCTGTTTTCTTCCCTATAAGTCAATATTGTTTGTGCCACTAATTTGTGGATTTATTATTATTAAATATTTGGAATGTCCTATACTTTCCTATATTCTAGATACCATTAGTCTAAACCTTGCCGTTAATGCATCCGTATGAAAATTTTTATTTTTGTGAGAAGGTAGCATTCATTATTTTCCCCCTGAGTTCATTGAGGTAGTTCTATTTTTAATAAGAAACATTCATCAATAAGAAGCATATAAAAATATGCTGCATTTGAAAGGACTGCTCTACTTAAGAAGATAGGTTTCCTTGTTTCATCTTGTTAGGGCGTAGAATTTAACCAGTAATGGAAATTAGAATAGGAAGCACATATGACTCTTTACAATTTTTTAAAAGATTTATTTATTTATTTGCAAAGTTACAAGGAGACAGAGACAGATAGAGAGATCTTCCATCCACTGGTTCACTTCCTAGATGGCTGCAATGGCCAGAGCTGTGCCGATCCAAAGCCAGGAGCCAGGAGCTTCTTCCAGGTCTCCCACATGGGAGCAGGGGCCCAAGGACTTGGGCCATCTTCTGCTGCTTTCTCAGGCCATAGCAAAGAGCTGGATTGGATATAGAACAGCCAGGACTCAAACTGGTGCCCATATGGGATGCTGGCACTGCAGGCAGTGGCTTTAACCTATATACCACAGTGCCAGCCCCATCTTTTCAGTTTTGAAAGTAAGAAAACCTACTAATGGGATGCTCTAGCCAGCACTGTCCAGCAGAACTTTCTCTGATGATTGGAATGTGCTCTGATCAAACAGTAGGAGTCACTAACCATGCCTGGCTATTGAGCACTTGAAAAGTGATAATGGAATAATGAATAATTAAATTTAAATAGCCAGACATATGACTTCTGCTAGTCTCCTTTCTTTTTTATAGTTTTTTTTTAAAGATTTATTTTCAGAGTTAGACACAAAGAGAGATATATCTGCCATCCACTGGTCCACTCCCCAGATAGTTGTGCTGGGCTGGGCCAGGAGCTGGGGAGCTTTGTCCAGGTCTCTCACGTGGGTGGCAAGGATCCAAACACCTGGACCATCTTCTGCTGCTTTCCCAGGCCATTAGTAGGAGCTGGATGGGAAGTGGAGCAGCAGGAACTCAAAGTGCCCAAATGTAATGCCAAGTCGCAGGTGGCAGCTTTACCCACTAAACCACAATGATGGCCTCTGATAATCTCTTTTCTATTCAAAGTGTGCTCTGTGGACCTGCATCACCTTGGAGCTGACTAGAAAGGCAGAATTTCATAACACACCCCAGATCTTGAAGCAGAATCCTCATTTTTGCAAGGTGCCCAGGTGACTCATGTGCCCATTATCACTGAGAAGAGCTGGTCCAGAGACTGTCACACAGACAAGATGGTTAGAGCACACGGGCGTTCCAGCTCCTTAGAGCGTGTGTTGCTGTCATTTCGGAGAGGGTTACTGCAATCCACCGATTAGACAAGGGGCTGAAACTCGGGCTGCCTTTAACAGACTTTGGGTAACTTTTGGAAAATCAATCTTAAGGCTCAGTTCCCTTACCCTTTGATGATTGGGATGCTAATGGAACAGTACCTGCCTCATTGTGGTGAAGATGAATTGACCTAATGCAGATAAAGGGTCTACACACTTAGTAAACTCTCAATAGTGATGGATTTTATTCATGCCCTATTAACCCATGTTACCAAAGTTGTCCCTTTCCAAATTAGACATGTAGACTAAGGTGGCTTAGATGGTTCCATATGTCTTTCTTGAAATGAGTTGACTCTGCGTAGTCTCCAACAATGGTTACCTTTCCTAAAGAAAAAAGGGTCTGGAGTGCTATGATTGACTTCTGGTCACATGCACTTTGAGGATTATCATGGGAAATAATGATGCAGCCTGTTTGAACTCTGAGATAATCCTTCCAGTGGAGATCCAAGAGCACAGTAGCAACTTCTCAGTTCCTTTACATCTAGATGTCGTTTTCTGTGCCCTCCTAGACTTTGTGGGGACCACAGAAAAGTGACATTCTTCTCTTGGCTTCAGGAAGTGGAGGGATGTGTTTGGTACGACTTCTTTGGAGGGCAGCCAGGGTTTCCTTTTCAGTAAACTTTGTTTTGAAAACCATGAACCCAGGGCAAGCTCAAGCTTCCAGTCAAAAGTTTCATCTTTAGTAATGGGGCTTCACTGGGTAGCTGATCCTAGTAGGGCTGAGGAGCAGCTGCCTACAGAAAAGTAGGAGCTCTCGCTTCAAATTCTTGTCATGCTTTTGATGCTAACAAAGAATCCACTATTCTAGAAGACGATTTTTACAAGACTTCTTATAATTTTACTTTCTCCCATTGAGCATTTTGGTGGTTTTAAACACACATTAGTCATGTATTTGCACATGTAGACACATGTTGTGTGTGTGTGTATGTAATATGTGGATAGAGATAATCCCATGGGGGAGCATTCTTGTTGCTAAATATTTCTCTGGGTCTTTTCCCTTTACATGGTCTATAAAAAGGAGAGGTACTGCATATCTGCTTTTATAATATGTGTCCCCAGATTCCTGTTCAGAAAGGTTATACTCATTTGAGCTTCTTCTAGAAGTGTTTGCATTCCATTGTAATGCTGTCATTTTAAAAGCATTAATTTGATAAAAGTATCTCATTTCAAACATTTGTTTGATTTCTGATTACTGCTGAGCATGTATTTTTCATATATTTAGCCATATTTTTTCTTCCTTATTTGTCTTTGTATCTGCACCTCAGTTTCTTCACCTCAAGTTATATTGCAAGGCCACTGTGAAGAACAGATTAGTTAATTTCACATTCTTAGAAGAGTAGATGATATATAAAATTAGCTTTTACTGCTTTTAGGCCTTGGTGAGTTTTCTACACATGGCTGTTTTCCATTTTTCAAGCTGATATCCCAGGATTTAGGTGCCTATTAATTACTTTTTTACGTGAGGTTGGGAGAAAACCAAATTTTCTGATGAATCTAGGGTTTGTTGTTTTTGAGGCTGCTGGGTACAGACTGAAGGAATGCTTGTGAGGACTAAAGTTGAAGCATTCCTGTATATAGGAAGAGTCTTCAAAAAGTTCATGAACATGCATATTATGAAAAAATATGTGTGGATTTCAATAATTCTTGCACCAGAATGTACATGTATTCTATTTTCCATGATCTTTTTGGTGTCCACATGCATTTTCGATCTGGTATTATTACCCCCACTTTTCAGATAAGAAGACAGACTCATTAAGTGACTTGTTCAGGATGTGACTGACACTTGTCTTCCCATGTCACAGCTGTGCTGTTAGGGATTTGTGGTCACCCGTCCTCTCTGAATTGTCCTTTCTGGTGTGCATCTTGCTATCAGGGTAAGACAGGATATACGTTGATATAGGCTGTGGGGCCAGGTGGCCTGAGTTCAGACCCTGGCTCTGTTGCTCACCAAGCGTACTTCCTTCACCTGTAACAAAGGGACGCTGGGTGTGGGAGTTTGGCCTAGTGGTTGAGCCACCAGTTAGGATGCCTGCATCATGTCACAGTGCCTGAGTTTAATTCCTCGCTCCCACACCTGACTCTAGCTTCCTACTAGTGCAGACCTTAGAAGGCAGTGGTTGAGTTCCTACCATCTGCATGAGAGACCTGGATGAACTTCCCATATCTTGGCTTTCACCTGGCCTCAGGCTCTTGTGGGTATGTGGGGAGGAAATCAGCATATACTGCTCTCTCTGCACCTCTCAAATTAATTAAGGGGTCCTGGGGGTACCCACCTCTTTATTATGAGGAGTAAGTTAGTAAATATGTAAATCATCTAGAACAATAGTCTTGAACAAAACTGCTAATGCTGGCTAGCACTATTATTAGGAGTATTCATGGCTACAAAACCTAACCGATGCCAGCGCCGCAGCTCACTAGGCTAATCCTCCGCCTGCGGTGCCGCCACCGGGGGTTCTAGTCCCAGTTGCTCCTCTTCCAGGCCAGCTCTCTGCTGTGGCCCGGGAGGGCAGTGGAGGATGGCCCAGGTGTTTGTGCCCTGCACCTGCATGGGAGACCAGGAGGAAGCACCTGGCTCCTGGCTTTGGATTGGCACAGCGTAGCGGCCATTTGGGGGGTGAACCAAAGGAAGGAAGGCCTTTGTCTCTGCCTCTCTCTCTCACTATCTAACTCTGGCTGTCAAAAACAAAACCTACCTGACATTGTAGGACTGTTACCTATCTGTTGACTATATACCACGCCAGGGAGGAGATATTTTCTTAGGTAGTCTCAGTGGGCTAAGAAATTCTGCTTTTGTTCTTCCTGTGCCATGTGAACCAAACAGGAATTTTGTTCAATGAAAATTGTAGATTCTACTATGTTTTTGCATACCTAACAAATCAGGAACCCAGAGGCCCTTGGAGCTTGCTAAAGGACATAGTTTGCTGCCGTAATTCCTGAATGAAGAAACTTGCTAGTAGGGTCACCATCACCCTCTGCTGCTGCCGTCTCTTTCTTGCAGGCTACCAGCTGCCTCCTTGAGCTGGACATCGGCTCAGCAGCATGGTTCCTGTACAGAAGTCTATGCAGCTCTCCCAGAAGATGTGCATTATTGATGGTGCAAGAAGCACCCGAGATCCAGTGGATTGGAAAAAAAAAAGTGTCAAAAACTTTGCTGTGAAATACAAAATCTCTGTTAACAGGAGACCCCATTCCCCTCCAGGCTGGCAGACCTCACTTCAGCATGCGCTGGGAGGAGATCATAAACAACTCAGTTTTCAGAAGTTCTTGAGATCTTTGATAGAAAGAGAAGCGTGCCCTCCTCCTTGCCTTCACTCATCAGTGTTTATTGAACCCTTCCTGTGAGCCGCCGTGCTTCTTCCTGTCTTGAACTTGGGTTGATTCTTAGTGGATTCCAGTATCTTAACTGCAGTTGTTATTCCAACCAAATCACGCTGGACAGGCATTAAGGGTCCTCAGCCTGCTGTGAGAGGATGGTGGTGAGGACGAAGATCAACTATTATTCATTAAATATGGTTGGGAGTAACTATATTAAGTGATTTATATAACATCATTCAAAACTTTTATCATGCACAGTTAACAGATAAAGAATCTGAGGGAGAACCAAAATTCAAACTTGGGTCAACTGACTACAAAATCCAAGTCTTTCGTTGTTGTGTGGTGTTCCTCTTATTAAGCAGATCTTAATTTTCTTATTTGCTGTCTTGAGCCTTTGAAGTTAAGCTATATACTCCTTCAGATTTTTCATTAGTGTTTCTTGTTTTGTTTTTATGAAACGAGTAAGATACAGGATGGTTAACTTGATTGGCACACACTTTACATTGGGGAAAGTGTGTGCTCAGTGGATCTCAGCTGGCATCTGGCATCTGTTCTTAGCTTGTGGTGTTCTTGTCTCCAAGGTGATGCTGATGTTCCACCTTGAGACTGACTGTATTTCCCAAATCAAGTGAAGATTTAGGGACAAAGACCACAGTGTTAGAGGAAGTCCAGAAGACTTATGTAGAGGAATAGAAGTGAAGGTAAAAATAATACTTAGCCTTCTTCCTTACTACCCACGTAATTCATTGTAATGCCTGCACTGATTTGGAGAAAAAACTACGTAATTACAGGTGTGTCAAGGTGAGAGATGGGTGACTAAGGACAGACACAGAGAGGGAAAAGCAACCATCTAGTAATTAATACATAAGGTAATATTTTGATGGAGATTGAAAGGGCTGTAGGGAGCACTCAGAAAGTCATAGAAATCAGGACAGCAGGAGAGAGAGAAAAGTCTCTATGTGAAGTGTCGCCCCTGAGGTTTCCAGGTTGGCAAGGAAGGCTGAGGCAAGGTCAGTGGCTCAAGAGATGCCAGGAACAACTGGAGGAAAAATAGAATCACAAGACTGCCTTCTGAAGGCTGAACAGAGAGGGCTTGATCCTGAATTAATAAGGAAGGGAAGTGTCTCCTGGGGCCAGATGACTCCAGCGCTGAAACAGGCGATATCAAATTAGTCACAGCTAATGAGTTGCAGTCTGAATAATCTTTTGACTTTTGTCACCAAATTAGGTTTTCCTTATTCTGTAAAGTAGCTTAGCACCCTGAATGACTGCCTTGGCATTTCCCGTCCTGTGCGGCGACAGAATAATGCAGTAGTGCTCAGTGACACTGTGTGGAGCTTGCTGGTGTCATTCAGCATCACAGCTCTGTGCAGGGTGTTCTCCCTGTGCCACTTCTCAGAAAAGGAAATGAAGCCTTGGAGCTGTTGGGCAGCTTGTCCAGCGTCACCCAAGTGTCAGATGTGGCATTTGCTATACTGCCCCCTACAGACAGGGCACTGTAGTAAAAGCTGTGTCCCTAAGATTTATCCTGCAGAGAAATTTCTGTTTTCCCTGGTACTGGAGATTGAAAGCGATTGGGAGCTGGATGTTCTCGTTGATTTTTGTCCTAAGGCTTTACCCTTCTTATTCTGTAACAGTGCGGTAGGAGAAAGATACCTATATCTTTATTAAGATAATCTCAATGTGCTAATGGGGATGAAGTTCAATGTTAAATTAATCATTTTCTAAATCCTCCAAGAGATAGTATTTACTCTTTGGATTGAGCTTTCAGAGCAGTACATTGGGAAAATGTCAAGCAATTTAAACTAGAATAGGCAGCTTTGAATTGCTGGAGAGGTTTTTTCCCCCTTTCCCAAAGTAGCCTTGTTCCTTGAAACTGGGAACGAGAAGGCAGTATTCTTCGCAAAATACTGCTAGTGTGCAATTGAACATTTGGGTCCCTGGAGACCTTCGCTGGGGCCATGGAGGAGCCATGCTCTGAGTGATGTCCCTGATGTGAGAGGCCTGGACAGCAATGTTAGTGGATGTGAGGCCTAGAATGAACCTGTGGCCAGTGTCAGTGTTTGAAGATGAGGTCCATTTCCCTGTTTTATGGCTGTGGTGCAAACCACTGTGAAGGGGCCTGCAAATGCCTTTGACATAGGTTTGGAAAAACAAAATATTTTTTCATCAGTTTAGGTCATCACTGGGTTAACAACTGTCCTAAGATAGAAGATTAAATATAAATAATTTCAACTAGGAAACAGGGAGAAGGGGAAGAAATTCCTTGTGCCACATAGATGACTCCAAAAAATAAACCCTCCAATAACTTTTTTTTTAATTTATTTGGAAGAGTTACAGAGAGAGATCTTCCGTCTGCTGGTTCACTCCTCAAATGGCCAAAATGACCAGGGCTAGACCAGGCTGAAGCCAGTAGCTTCTTCCAGGTCTCCCAGGTGGGTGCAAGGGCCCAGGGACTTGGGCCATCTTCCACTGCTTTCCCAGGCGCATTAACAGGACTCTGTATTAGGAGCAGGCAGTACTCAAACAAGTGCTCCAATATGTGATGCTAATGTCACAGGCAATTTTCTTAACCCACTGTGTGAGCCCTAGGTATTTTTTGATATTAATATTACCAATATCTATGTATATATTATATGCGCTATGCAAGTATGATGTTAAGCCTAGCATATTGTATAATACAGAGGTTGTCAAACTCTTCCCATCAAGCACTGGCAATAAATATTTCCTGCTTTGAAGACCTAGGGTTTGTGTTGCAACCACACCATTCTGCTGTTGTAGTGTAAAAGCAGCCATCGACAAATCCACGTGGGACCAAGTAGGGCTATGCTCCAGTGAAGTTTTATTTATGGACACTGAAATTTGAATTTCATATAATTTTCATATGAGATAGGCATCATCCTTTTGTTGTCTTCAACTATTTAAAGATGGGCAAGCCGTTCCTAGCTCATGCATAAAGGAGCAGTGGGCTTACTGGTATAATCTGTGTGCTCTGAGCCCTGCAGGTATTTTGCTTTTAAGAGTTAGTTATTTATTCAAAAGGCAGAGTGACAGAGAAGTGGAGAGAGAGTTAAAAAAGGAGTGAAGGTTGGCGGCGGCGGGGGAGGGGGAGGGAGTCTTCCATCCCCTGGTTCACTTCCCCCAAATACCAGCAACAGCTGGGGCTGAGCCACGCTGAAGCCAGGAGCCAGGAACTCCATCCAGGGCTCCTACGTGGGTGACAAGGACCCAAGGACTTGAGCCATCATCTGATGCCTTCCAAATTGTGCATTAGCAGGGAGCTGTATCAGAAGCACAGCAGTGATTTAACCCTGAAGATGTTTTTAAACCAATAAAAGTGTTCTGTTTTCTGCATAGGCCTGCTGTAAAAGTTGGGAATGTACTACAGATGCCTCTTTAGAGAATGTTGTTTTGCTGCAGTTTCTAAAAATTATAGTTGTGAATGTGAACATTAGCCTTTGCTTCTTTATTCAGATATTACATTTAAATTTCTACCCAGATCTGGGGACTGGCTGGAAATGATTGTTATGAGATGCGCAGGGCCCTTGAACTCATTCTTTTGCCTGTTTTAAAAGGTCATTGTCTCTTTGTTAATCAGGAGCCAGGAACATTATGCATCAGCTGCTATGGAGGATGTTATCATTAGAGAAATGTTCTAATCAAGAGTTCGTACAGGGCCTGGGGTGCAGCCTCACGTCAGGGTAACCTGGGAGGCCAAATTACAGGGACCAGCCACAAAGAAACCCTGAGCACTAATCATAGTAAACGTCTCCATAGGCCTTTGCGGCCCCTGAGCTGATCAGTTTTCATATTTGTGTTGTGGTATTGTGCCCAGTGGATGACTGCATATTCAGTGATATGTCAACATTTTCATTCTGAGTGAGTGTTAATTGGATATTCTTGTGGAATGATTATATACCTAAATACTGACAGAGCCTGCAGTCCCCTGATTTTATTATTTATTATTTATTCTGTGGCCCACACCCAGTTCCTTTCTCTAGATTTGATTATACAAAATATGGAAGTGCATTAATAAATCAGAAGTGGGATGATTAGATTCCATGGTGATGTGGTGCTCAGAGCCCTCCTCAGCCTGCCTATTCCGGGGTTAGGTATTTGAAAAGAGACTGGGTAGAATTGTAAGCATCAGCTAAAATCTCCCAGAATTCCTCCCTTTCTTCCTGCGTTCCCAGCTTCCCAAATTGAGTACCTGCCCAGGTTGGAGCTGTTGGAGGTATTGGGGGGAGACAGGTCAGACCAGTGCAGTGAGGTAGTAACCCTTGCTTTCCTCCCACTTGGTGATGACAACTTCTGTACTGTGACCTTTTTTTTTAATTTTGAGGCAGACTCTGATTTGTCTACCAGAAATCTTTTTTTTTTTTTTTTTTTTTTTTTTTTAAGATTTTATGTAGCCGGCGCCGCGGCTCACTAGGCTAATCCTCCGCCTTGCGGCGCCGGCACACCGGCTTCTAGTCCCAGTTGGGGCGCCGGATTCTGTTCCGGTTGCCCCTCTTCCAGGCCAGCTCTCTGCTGTGGCCAGGGAGTGCAGTGCAGTAGAGGATGGCCCAAGTGCTTGGGCCCTGCACCCCATGGGAGACCAGGATAAGTACCTGGCTCCTGGCTTCGGATCAGCGCGGTGCGCCGGCCGCGGCGGCCATTGGAGGGTGAACCAACGGCAAAGGAAGGCCTTTCTCTCTGTCTCTCTCACTGTCCACTCTGTCTGTCAAAAAATAAAATAAAATAAAAGATTTTATGTATTTATTTGAGAGATAGAGTTACAGAAAGAGGGAAAGACGGAGAACCTTCCATGTGCTGGTTCACTCCCCAAATGGCCGCAATGGCCAGAGCTGGGCTGATCTGAAGCCAGAAGCCTCTTCCAGGTCTCCCAACCAGGTGCAGGGCCCCTGAGCACTTGGGCCATCTTCTACTGTTTTCCCAGGCCGTAGCAGAGAGCTGGATTGGAAGAAGAGAAGAAACAGAATTCCTGGTTCTCTTTACCCCTAACCCTGGCAAGCACCATTCTACTTTATGTAACACTTGTCCTTTTGTAGCAAATTTATTTTGGCTTGCATAGTACCTTCACATTTCATTAGAAACTGGCTTAAACGTTTTAATTCAAATGTCTAGTTTTTCTTTAAATCAGGCTAAAACTTACATCTCAAGAATTAAAGTATTTCTAAATCCTTTTTTTAAATAAATATTTGAGAGGCAGATAAAGAGAGCACATTCCCATCTACCTTTTCATTCTCCAAATGCCCATGATGGTCAGGGCTGGGCTGGGTCTGAAGTCAGGAGTTGGGAAACACAATCCAGGCCTCCCCCAGGGTGGTAGGAACCCAGCCACTTGAGCCATCACCAATGCTTCTCAGGATCCACATTAGCAGGAAGCTAGAATCAGGTACCCTGATGTGGGATGTTCTCATCCTAACCTGCATTTTAATGACTAGGCCAAAGGCCCACCCCCAATACCTTTACAAAATATTATTTTAAATGTAGATTGAATCACCAAGGATAGATTTGTTTTATCTTCGAATTCAAAGGTTTTATTAGTTGAAAACCCTTGACTATTACAGTCTAATGCAGCCAGCTTGCATTCTTATGCAACTATTTTGGGAATGTGTCTATGTTAAATTATTTTATAAAGTGATGTATTATTAACTAAGATGAATTTTTGAGGTTATGTTTAAAGAAAGATGGGTTGCAGTATTCTAATTTTTCAGATCACTAAAGAAAAGGTGAACAGGAAAATAAGTATAATATCTCAACTACTTTTAATACCCTACTTTTAAAGAAAATCTGTAGACTTTGTCCCATGCAATCCCCATGCAGTCCAACTTTTATAATAATTAGCACATTGAGGGAGATGATAGTGCCCTTACTCCCTGGTAAGCTGCTTGACTTGTAAGCACCCCAGGAGCGACTAACAACGAGAGCAGTGGGTTTTCTAAATGCAGAAAGATGCAAGAACAACAGAGTCATTCGTACTGACTGCTGAGACCAGGTTTCCAGACATGGTGCCAGCTGGGGAAACCGTACTCCCAGGTGCTGTCCCTTGGTTCTGCTGTCAGTTGTCACACGTAGGAAGCCTTACCTTTCTTACCTAATAGTTCATTTTAATACGATTTCATTGGTGACAGAGTTTGGAATGTGGAGAAACAGCATTGTATTAGTGACTGCGAAGTTCATGAATTACATGGCACACACAGACAGAAATAGGTCCTCGAAATACCATTTGCTAATAATGTGTATTCACAGTGTGGTTCAGCCACAGTTCTAAAGTCCTGCTGGTCACAGGCGGGGGATCTTCCTCCTCTGGGCATCTCTGGCCTTTATGTAGAAACATCCTTTTACTTAGTTCTCCATGGAAGCCAGAAGAATGACTTGAAATGGATTGAACTTAATTCATGGAGTGAGACTTTCATGTACATTTTACCACATCCATCATCTCAAGGAAAATTATCTAGGTTATAAATGATACACAGCACAGTGGTTATCTGATTATGATGTGTGCTTCAATT
Source organism: Oryctolagus cuniculus (assembly GCF_964237555.1). Taxonomy (NCBI): domain Eukaryota; kingdom Metazoa; phylum Chordata; class Mammalia; order Lagomorpha; family Leporidae; genus Oryctolagus; species Oryctolagus cuniculus. The sequence goes on from NC_091444.1 coordinate 44,550,346, forward strand.
CACTAAAGAACATTAAAAATTACTCTTGTTAAATAGTGAAACAACTACAGCATATATATCGCACATTTATTTAGATAGATAGATGTCTTATCTTTTAGTGTGGAGTATTGTCATTCTGCAAGTACACCTCACCCCATGAACGCTTTGCTCTCTGCTTTCTACACTTTGAAGTTTCTCTCCACTGATTATTCTTTGTTGAGTTTGCTCAGTGTCTGTTCTCTGTGGTGTCCCAGACCATGGGATGACACAGGTGCTGTTTAGTCATGATTGGATTCCCCACTGGTAGGAAGTACAGGCATTATATTATTAGCTGAGCAATCCATAGGCCACAAAATGTTGTCTTTTCACTACTTAACACCGAATATCATCCAAGGTTTGACATGATAGACAAATATTTTGTTGACCTAACTAGAGATGCTCATCGTGGTGTAAGGGGCATTCAGAGATGTAGGCAAAGGCCACATTATATTGGTGAAGAATGTAGTTTTATGTGGACGGGAAGAAATTGGGGTCTTTGAAATAGAGGAGTGATATGATTTTTTAAAAGATTTTATTTATATATTTGACAGGTAGAGTTACAGACAGTGAGAGGGACAGAAAGAAAGTTCTTCCATCCACTGGTTCACTCCCCAATTGGCTGCAATGGCCAGAGCTGCACCAATCCAAAGCCAGGAGACAGGTGCTGCTTCCTGGTCTCCCATGCGGGTGCAGGGCCCAAAGACATGGGCCATCTTCTACTGCTTTCCCAGGCCACAGCAGAGAGCTGATTGGAAGAGGAGCAGCCAGGACTAGAACCAGCGCCGATATGGGATGCCGGCGCCGCAGGTGAAGGATTAACCTACTGTACCAAGGCACTGGTCCTGAGTGATACGATTTGATGTGTGTTTGAAGATTAACCTGGCCACTGGATTTAGATGGTTCGGGCCAAGAAAGACTATATTGAGGGCTGTTGAAAAATCTACCTGCAAAGACCAGGAATTTGCCTAGGATTGTGGTGGTGAAGAATGAAAGTGGGCAGTGGCATTTTCAGAGATGACTAATCAAGCAGTTTTCATTTCTTTTTTTTCTTTAAGGATTTTTGTTTGTTTGTTTGTTTGAAAGGCAAGGTTACAGAGAAGGAGAGGCAGAGAGAGATCTTCCATCCACTGGCTCACTCCCCAGAGGAAGGCAACTGCCAGGGGTAGGCCGGGCTAAAGCCAGGAGCCTAGAGCTTTATCCAAGTCTCCCACATGGGTGGCAGGGGCCCAAGCACTCAGGCCATCTTCCACAGGCTCATTAGCATGGAGTTGGATCAGAAGCGGAGCAGCCAGGACCCAAACTGGCACTCATATGGGAAACTGGCGTCAGAGGTGGCAGCTTGACCCACTGTGCCACAATGCTGGCCCCAAGTTTTGTTTTCATCCAAGAGATATTTACTGGGCTCCTGCTGTGTGTGAGGCTGTGTGCTAGGTACCAGGGCTTCAACAGTGAACAGAAGCAACATAAATCCATGTCTTTGTGAAGCTCACACATCAACAAGGAGAACTGAATCATGAGAAACTACATAGGTATATGGAAGGGGTCTTCAAAAAGTTCCTGGGAAAGGAATATTATGAAACAGCCATGCATGGATTTAAGAAAAAAAAAAAAAAAAAAACAGACTGGCGCCGCTGCTCACTAGGCTAATCCTTCACCTAGCGGCGCCGGCACACCGGGTTCTAGTCCCAGTCGGGGCGCCGGATTCTGTCCCGGTTGCCCCTCTTCCAGGCCAGCTCTCTGCTGTGGCCAGGGAGTGCAGTGGAGGATGGCCCAAGTGCTTGGGCCCTGCACCCCATGGGAGACCAGGAAAAGCACCTGGCTCCTGGCTCCTGCCATCGGATCAGCGCGGTGCGCTGGCCGCAGCGCGCCAGCCACAGTGGCCATTGGAGGGTGAACCAACGGCAAAGGAAGACCTTTCTCTCTGTCTCTCTCACTGTCCACTCTGCCTGTCAAAAAAAAAAAAAAAAAAAAAAAAACTGGACCCAAGTACACTTGAGTTTTAATTCCATTTTAAAGCGGAGAAGCATACCGAGTAGCTGGATAGCCAATCATCCTGTCATACGCTCAAGGTCAGTGGACATATTTTGAGACAAGAGTATTTTTCATCATAAAAATGAAGTACACTTCTCTAATTGATAAAAATTTTCCAGGTTATGGCTGTGTGTATAAAATATTTTAGGGCCGGCGCTGTGGTGCAATGGGTTAAAGCCCTGGCCTGAAGCGCTGGCATCCCATAGGGGCGCCGGTTCTAAACCCAGCGGCACCCATGTGGGAGACCCAGAAGAAGCTCCTGGCTCCTGGCTTCAGATCAGCTCAGCTCCGGCCATTGCAGCCAATTGGGGAGTGAACCAGCAGATAGAAGACCCCTCTCTCTCTCTCTCCTCTCTCTCTCTCTCTCTCTCTCTCTCTCTGCCTCTCCTCTCTCTGTGTAGCTCTGACTTTCAAATAAATAAATAAAACTTTTAAAAAAAACTTTTTTTCAGAAAAAAAAAAGAATTAAGAAAGGTGTTTGTAAATCTCTCACTGAAAATTACCTAGAGATTTGTTTTTTTATTAGCTCTAATATGAATATGGTACAAAAGAAAAAAACAAAAAAGGAATCTAGCATGAGCAAAGGCTACAGAGTAGAAGTTAGAATGTTCCTCCCGTCCCTAACCCTGGATCCCTCACTGACACCAGCAGTTTCCTGGGTATCCTCCTGCCCCCATTCTGTAGTCCTGTCTGAGCTGCGGACCCCCATGCAGAGCTTTGGAAGGGACTGTGGCCTTGTCCCATCCTGCAGACGGTCTGACTGAATTGGTCTGGGATGTGGTGTGGAGGTTTTTGATACCTTTTCCAGGCTACTTTAATGTATAGTCATTTCAGTGTGTCAGTGTATTAATATCTGCATGAATTCTGTAAAAAAGTTTACATACATGACAGCAAAATAATATCCTCTTCTAACTTTTTTCTCTTTTCCCTTTGAGCACATGTAGCTAGACGTACTTTATTACTTTTAATTTCTGAATAACATGCCAACATATGGTTACAACATGGTTTATCTAATGAATACCTTAATAATAACAATGTTACATTATTTAATCTGTTAACCTAAGTAAAGCCATATGAATATTCTTAATAGGCATATTGCATATATCTCTGAGATCAAAGCCCTAGAACCAGAGTTATAATTCTGGGTCAAATGTAAATGAATTTAGAATTTTGGTATATTCTACCAAATTCTGTCAGTAAGAGGAAATGTATGCAAGTATGACACTAACAAGGCTTAAGGTTTGCCTTTAATATTTGACAATAAAAATAAAAACTAGTATCTACTTTGATTTTTCCTCTTTTAACATCAAGACTAAAGGTATTCATTTTCCATATTGTTGAAAACCTTTTTTTTTTCCTGTGAATGTCTTTCCTTTTTCAGCATGTTTTTCCACAGATTGTTGGTCTTTTTCTTTTTTTTTTCCTTTTTTTTAGCAATTCATTTATTTATTTGAAAAGCTGCATCATAGAGAGAGGGAGAGATCTTCTGTCCTCTGGTTCACTCCCCAAATGGCCACAACAGCCTGTGGGTGGGCCAGGCCAAAGCCAGGAGCCAGGAACTCCATCAGGGTCTTCCATGTGAGTGGCAGGGGCACAAGAACTTGGGCCATCCTCTGCTGCTTTCCCAGGCACATCAGTGGGGAGCTGGATCAAAAGTGGAGCAGCTGGGACTTGAACTGGCACTCATTTGGAATGTTGGTATCGCCGATGGCAGCTTACCCCTCTGTACCACATTGCTGGCCTGTTATGTGGCATCTTAATCTTCACAGCAACCCAGTGAGATAGATGCATTCCCATGGCCAGTTTACGGAAGAAGAATCTCAGTGCAGCCAGGTTTGTTCTCCCCTTCAAGTGGTCCTTCTGCCTTGGAGTATCCTCCTTTACTCTTTTCTATGACTGTTTCCTGTCAACCAGAAAAACCTACCCTCAATGTAATTTCCTATTTGGAAGGCTCTTCCTAATTCTTTCCTAGTCTTCCTCTTCTCTTCCCACATAGTTTCTTGTGCTTTTCTTTCTTTATAATTCCCAAAACTGCCACAAAATAATGTTCTGTGCTGTTACTTCCATATGTGACTGGAAACCCCTATCATGTCACTTTCCCCCCTGAGTGCTGGGGCCGGGCACCCAGGAGTGAACAGCAGACGCTCCCTGTGTGCAGCGTGTGCCCTGTAACATGTGTGCCCCACGAGGCTGGGAGGCAGGAGCCACAGTAGCACAAGAGTCAACAGAAGTGGTCAACACAGTCACCGAGGCATTTCTAGTCCTTTCCAAAGTTTCGTCTTAGGAAACTGTCAGGCCCTTTTTGCCCTACTTGATGGAAGTTTTACCATCATTAAGTTTCTTTACACTGTAAAATGTGAAACAGATTTCCATTTCTTGTGTATTTGCCATTAGAAAAATGCTTTCTCCTTTATGAGACAGGAAAAATTACATGAATTGCTTTTAGCCAATTGTATATATCCAGTGTTTTATTAAAATGTTCTTAATATATTCTGGATTTTCTAACCTTTCATAGCCATGGCGCATTTCCAGCTAGATAATCTAAAATTGGTATACTTTTTATAAACATAGATGTGCATGAACCAGATTGTCTCTAGTTCTTAAATCACCTCCTGAAGGTGGGGTCATTGCTTAGGGGATGAATTAACTGTATTAGGTCACTAGGGTGCTGCACAGGGCCTTATTACTAAGTGCTCCACACCACTGGCATTTTTCCAGCCAAATCCCTGGTCGTATAGCCTATTTTAATATGAAATCTCCCTGAACCAAAGTCATATCTTTCTGGAAGGTTAAACTTTTAGAGCAGTATATTAATAATTTACTACCAAATTACTGAGTCATTTGGCCTGCTTACAGACTTAACCTAGTACCAACAAATTATTTAAGCACCCATGTAAGAAAAGACCAATATTTTAGGTGCAGTTTAAATAATTACTTTTATGTATTTTCTGCATAGAACTATAATATTTTAGAATATTAGCATTTTGTGTCTAGAGTACTTTACTTCTCCTTGTTTGTTACCTGACATCCCTGCACCAACTTTATTTTTGCTTCATTGTCTTATATGTGCATAAGGGGTCTTTGTCCCCCTCCTTACTTGTGAAACTGTCAAGATTAAATCCACCACTCTATGTGCAGATCATCCTTTTTGCAACATCAAAAATATTTTCAGGATATTTTGTGAGACATTTCAGTTGCAATAAAGAAGATTTTTTTAGTTAGCCATAAAAATAGTAACAACAATACAGGAAAAATAAAAACCCCAATTATTTTTAAGAAAAGTAATCCAACTGTGGTCTCCTTTTATTTTTGTTGTACTCCCTGTATTTTTACATACACCAACAACTGTATATACAAGAAATGTTTAAGGTATTTTCTTTATTTCTCTGTTTTATCAAATACATTCATCAAAAATGGGCCTATAATTATTTTTGGTCTTTTTAACTACTTTTAAGGTTTTCTAATAGTCTACTAAGTGTATAGACCACAGTTTAAGAATTTTTGTAATCTAGACCCCAAAAAGTGAAATTATTAGTCCAGATATATCTTTAGATAGCAATAAAAAGAAATTGTCTTCCCAAACTGTTGGCTGCAAGCCAAAAACTATCAACAAAGTATGAAAGTATCAGTTTTAGTGTATTTTCTCAATGTGTGAATTGGTATTTTGCAAAGAGCACTAATTTAACAAGAAAATGATATAATACTGAATTTATGTATTTGATTATATTGATATTTCCAGATGCCTGTGACTAGTTGACTTTTTTCCTTAAATTGCATATTCATATCCTTTGTGTACATCTATATATCTCCTATTTTTCTTAGAATTACTGTGTCTTGGATATATGCAAAGAAAATATTGGAGAGTGAAGCCACATTCATTTCCACAGCTGTGTAGTTCTCAGGAGGCCATATGCGGGGCTGTGTGTTGATACCCAGAATTGATTGTTCATTGCAGCCTTGGAGAATTTGCCTTGGAAGGCAGGGGCTGAGATTCATTTGTTTGGTTCTCCACCCACGAGGAGGCCTTAGGCTCAAACAGTCGTCTTTGACGTGGCCTTTATTTAGTAGTAGAGAGTGTGTGAAGGCTTCTGAGTGTATTTGCCCTGTTAGTGTGTTCCCCTCAAGTTTATGACCCAGATTGCTTGAAGAAATATCTTCCTCCTCTCCTGACTTGAGTTTCTAAAATGTTCTGTCTTACTAGAAGTTGTGTGTACAGTCATTCTGTTGTGAATTTAAACTCCATCCCTATAGGAATGGCAGGGATAATGCATGGGAACTCTGTCACTAACCCTTCAGATGTCATACTTACAGTGTATCTGTGAGAAAATTTTCAAGAGCATTCTTTCTAATAATTTTAATTTCATGTACTGAGTTTATAAAGGGGAGAATTAGCCTGGGGAATATTTATAAGACTTGCCTATTGCTGTGCAGTGAGTCATTGGCAATTTTAGGATTAGAAAATTTTAAATTCCTAGAAGGAAGAAGTGAAATTAATGGGGAAAGTGGCTACAAAGAAAATAAGCTTTAATCATAGTTTCAAAATATTTCATAAATTCCTTGGAATAAAGATATTATCAACATTTTAAACATAATACTTGTTTTGTGGGGGGAGGAGTGGCTCATATGTTATGGAATATAGTTATTTAACCAACTGATCCACAGCTGACATTTTCACTAAGTTAATGAACTTTTTATTTATTGAAATTTATGTTAAGATACCATGTAGATCTTCAGGTAGAAATCTTTTATTTTTCTTTAACTCATAAATATTTATTATCTACTTAGAATGAATAGTCAGGCTTATGTTAATTTGTTTAAAACAAAGAATAGACATGAGCACATTTAGGAGTATTTAGGAATGTTTAGGAATGCTGAGGGCCAATAGAGTGAGAAAGCAAGATACATGATGTGGGAGGGGGAGATAGGTTCGCTCACTCTCTGTCCATCCTCATTCTTTGTTTGCTTTTTGAAATATTTACTTCATTTATTTGAAAGGTAGAGTTACAGAAAGTGATCTTTCACCTGCTAGTTTATTCCTCAAAATGGCCTCAACAGTCTGAGTAGGACCAAACCAAAGCTAGGAATCTGGAACTCCATCTGGGTCTGCCACGTGGGTGGTAGGGGCCCAAGTACTTGGGTCATCTTCTCCTGCGTTCCCAGATGCATTAGCAAGGAGCTAGATTAGAAGCAGAGCAGCTGAAACTAGAACCTGCACTCCAGTGAGGCTCTGATATGGGATGTCAGCATTGCCAACAGTGATATAAGCCACTGTTCCATGTCTCTGGCCCCTAACCTGTTCTTTCATGCAACAAATGTTTGTAGAGTATGTCCCCCTGGTCTGGCACAATTCTGGGTATTTGAGGTTTATAAGTGAATGAAACAGAAAAATATCTCCGGCCTCACAGATATATTCTAGTGGAGGGAAACATAAAACCTAATAAATAATTTATATGTTAGAAGCTAAAAATATTATTTTAAGTAGTATGGAGTGAAATTGGTAATACTGGAGGGTAGAAAGGATCATAATTTTATATAAGATGGTTGCAGAAGGCCTCATTGAGGAAGATCTTTGGGCAAAGACTTAAAGGAGGTGATGGAGTTGGAAGTGTACAAATTTAGTGGAGGAGAGCTCCTGGGACCCGAGGAACATATCAAGGAAGCCAGTGTGGTTGGAGTAGGAAGAAGGGGAGGTAGGACAGGAAGGGAAGCAGGTGGTGGTGAGACAGTGGAAAAGTTTAGTGGAAGAGGAAATACTAGCAAATGAAACTTAGAAGTAGCCAGTTGGGTGAGAGAAAGACCAAGATGGATGGTTTCTTGTAAGTCAAGCTGAGAAAGTAAATAGAAGATTAGGAATGAGCAGCCATGCTAGATGCTGTTTATAGGGTAGGAGGAGCCCTGAGAATTGCTCTTTGGATTCAACCATACAGAGATCATTGATGATCTTGATTAGCAGTTTTCATGGAGTGGAGGGAGGGAGTAGATTTAAGAGAGAACTAGAAGGAAAGAATTTGAGTGAGTCCAGGCAAATTTTTTTTCTAAGCAATTTTTTTCTGCCAAGGAGAGCAAAGATAGGGGTGGCAGAAAAAATGGAGTCAAGGGAAGGTTTTCTTTAAAAGCAAGAAATAATCTCATGTCTGTGTTTTGATTTAAATGATTGAGTAGAAAGACTAAGTTCAGTGACGATGGCAACTGAGACTTTTGGCAGTACCATGCCCACCTTGAATTGTTATACTCAAAAATTCCTATGACTCCTTTTCATCAGCATTATATTGAGAGAATCCAACTCTTGCAAGAGAGAGATGGTTGCTTCTTGCCTATCCATCTTTATTCTTAAGACTGGAAAGTTAGTTTTTCAAAAGAAATGTTAAGGTTGAAAATTCTTGCCATCTATCACTATCATTAAATACATATTAAAGACTTAGAAAAGTCTCCAACACACACACACACACACACACACACACACACACCAAATACATTGTAATTATGAAGGTAAGTTATTTAGCCTATGCCTGAGGTCCAAAACTCAGAATAGTAATAAAGCAGGACACCTAATTTTAACTTTGCCATTTTGGTGCTTTTTTGACAATGTCAAAATTTTCAGACACTGGATAGAGACTCTTTCACAAAATATAAGCATTTTAAGGAATAATTTGGTGATAACTGAAAAATTACACAGCCTAGTCAGATCTCTGCACTTTTTACACATACCTTTTGTGCTGTTTAGCAACTTCAGCTTCAGAGCTGAAAACTAGCAACTACTCCCACTGAAGCAGGAGACATTGGAATTCCAGCCAGCTGCAGGCAGGGTTAGCTCCAAGTAGACTACGAAACACCCACTTGCCAAAGTTCGGTTCATTTTCAAAGAGGAGGGGAAAGTTGAAATAGCCAGTTTCTTGATTTCATTGTCTTCCTATTCTACCTACCTACTTTCCCATTGTAGATAAACAATGCAGAGAATGCTCAGTTTTGAGATACTTGGAAGTGAGGAAAATTCCAGAGTGGGAGCCAAGTCTGCCAATGCTTCTTCCCACAAAAGGGCATTACAGTAAGCAGTATAAAACTGCATGACCCTCATTGAACCTTTTAGAAAGACAAAATTTGGAAGTTGCTGAAGATGAGATAGAAGACATCAGGCTTGGCAAAGAATCTGAAAGTCCTGATACGTATGACTATCGGAAATAGCTATACATGTTACTGACAGAGAAAGGGAAGTTTTCAATTAATGGAAACATCCATTACATTAGGGACTTACCCTAGCTTTTATTTTTATGAACTGGTACAGCCATGGGACTTGAATTCACACTGATAAGAGTTAACTCCTAATTTCACTGATAATATTAGCTTTGCAATCTCGATCAGCTAGCATAGCGCTTATGCCTCAGGTTCCTCAGCAGTAAAAATGTAGATAATTGGAGATTATATGGGGTAATGCTTGTGGATCAGTGCAATGCCTGATAGAGTCTAAGCATCTATTAAAAATTAGCAGTTACTGTCATTCATGTGTATAGCAAGCTCAATAAATTGACTTTCCTAATTATTAGTATAGAGAAATCTCAAAAACACACTTTTTAGCCTGTGATAGAGTGCCAAACTTGGAAGGAAGAAATTTGAGAACTTTGTTTACATCTGAGAAGATGTGTTTTCAATGAAGTATAGTTTACTGACAACATTGCAAATGGCATTCATAGTTAAGAGAGTCCTACATGTGCAAGAAATTTTTCTGTGAGTTCATGTCATATAAATGTCAGAGTCCCAGACCCATGTTCCAGGAGGTGCTTGAATATGTACCTCGTGGAGGAGAGGGAGAGAGATGGACGGGGAGGTCAGGAGGGGGAAAGGATGGAATGGGAAAGAGTTTGAGAAAGCTTAAATAATTCTTCTTGAAAAAGTGTCATGTCAGCTACACTGACTTCTTACCAGTTCTATAGATATACGAAGTGTTTCTTGGCCTCAGAGCCTTAGCATATGCTGTTCCCTCTGGTTGGCCATCTCTCTACTCAACACATGTTTTATTTTTCTCCTTTCTGTTCTAACTTAATATCACCTAGTCTCAGTGTCATCCCATCACCCTCAATAAAATACTATCCCTCATAATTTTGTTCTGTTACCTCAGCCTTTTATTTTCTCGCATAGCAATTACCTTTCTGCTGACTTTAAAGCAGTCGGTCTCTTTGTCTAGAAGATCAAGTTCCGTGATAGAAAGGACATTGGATCTCTCTTGCAGTCCTATTCCGTCTGTAGCTAACAGTACAGAATTTACAATGTCGTGTAAGTAATAATGTAGTCATGTGGTGTTTGTAAGCTTTCGTATTCTCTTCAGTAAAGCTCACATTTTAGCGTTTGCATGGTCATCAAAGTATTATACAGAGATGACCTAGCAAAGATTCATTACCTTCACCTTTTTACTATTTTAACATTAAGCCAAATGATATGCCAATCATACTGGAGGACTTTCATTGTATGAGTTTAAATAGTATTTGCATGACACTCGTGAGCTAGAGTGTACAATATTTGTGAAACTGCTTCGTCTCAACACCTTACATCATTTTAAAATTTTTAGAGTCATAATCTCTCATTGTCAGTAAATTATGGTTTTGCTGCTAGATACAACCAGTAAAGTAATTCAGGTTTCTCTGATCTGGAACAAACACATCACAGAACAAGAGTTAATTCTTCTAAACTGTGAAGAGGGAGAATATGAGAAATGGAAGAATTACCTCCCTCTACTAGCAGTTTAAGACAGAGAACCATTTCCTTTTGGTCCTTGTCCCCAGAAGTGTCTTCTATTTCATTTTATTCTGGAAATGTGGGGACCCAACCAGGAGGACAATGAGATGTCTTTCTATGGCAAATCCAGGGAAACAACTGAAGTGAGATTTGCCATTGGGTTGCTGGTAGTCCTGCGCATATGAGGAGGTGGTTTGAAGTCTGGGGTGGGGGGTGTTGATGGGAGATAGCTTTGTCAGTGTTGGGATGGCCTTGGGATACTATGAGAAGTGGATCTTGCTCAAAGGCATTGCTTTACGCCTTATAGGAAGATTTCCTACAGAAATAGATGACACCATTTGGGATCCAAGGTGCCAATTCCAAATAGGCTTACAATTCTTTAATTGGCTTAAAAGCAAATTCCTTTTGGCTTTAAAAGAGAAAATACAAGAATGCCTAAGGAAACTGATGCTGGAAATGTGAATGTCTACGAAACAGTAGAGAGTATAGCATCAAAAAAGCAAATGTCATGAATTCCAAAAACAAATGTGTTACAGGGAATGGGTGATGCTTCATTGTACAAACATTTGACATGGAAGTGGAAAAAGAACCTAAGAGTAGATAAAAGCATAAGCTCATCTGATTAAATTTTCCTTTGCAAAGTATACTTATTTAGAATGATAGTTCTGAGGATGAAAATAGAAACTCCTGGGATGAACTGTTGGTAGACATTAGAGACCAGTTGCATTTTGGAGCCGTGCAATTAGGAGTGTGCGTAGTGAGATGTAGAGGAGGAAATAAGCCAGTCCTCCTCTACATCTTACTACGCACACTCCTAATTGCACGGCTCCAAAATGCAACTGGTCTCTAATGTCTACCAACAGTTCATCCCAGGAGTTTCTATTTTCATCCTCAGAAGGGACAAATACCATATGTTCTCCCTGATCGGTGACGACTGACTGAACACCAAGAGGGAAACCTGTTGGAGTGAGGTGGACACTATGGGAAATGGTGGCTTGATCAGCATAGCCCTGACTGTTAATGAACAACTAAATACATTATCCCTCTTAGTAGTTTTTTTTGTCTGTTCTACTTAATATGACTGGTTTAGATCTGTAATTGATGCACAGTTATTCTTAAGTGTTGAAAATTAACTGAAATGTGATCCCTGTTGAACATGGTGGTGGGAATGGGAGAGGGAAGAGATGTATAATTTGGGACATGCTCAGGCTGACTTGCCCCAAGTGGTGGAGTTGGAAGCATACCAGGGGATTCCAATTCAATCCCATCGAGGTGGCATGTACCAATGCCATCTCACTGTTCCAGGTGATCAGTTTCAGTTCACAGTTGGTCATGGTGAAGGGACTGGGAGTCAAAGGGAGCACATAGACAAGTCTAGTACCTGCTAACGCTAACTGATGGAGTAAATAAAGGGGAGAGTGATCCAACATGGGAAGTGAGAATCTCAGCAGACTCATAGAATGGCAGATGTCCTAAATAGCACTCTGGCCTCAGAATCAGCCCTAAAGGCATTCGGAGCTGGCTGAAAAGCTCATGAGAGTATTTCAGGCATGGAAAGCCAAGACACTCTGGCAAAAGATCTCTGCGAGTGAGATCCCAGTGGAAAGAACAGGCCATCAAAGAAGGAGGTACCTTTCTCTGAAGGGAGGAGAGAACCTCCACTTTGACTATGAGCTTGTCTAAACAAGATAAGAATCGGAGAACTCAGAGGGCTTCCATAGCCTTGGAAACTCATGACTGGAGCATAGGGAGATTACTGATGCCATAGACAGGAGTGTCAATTGGTAAAGTCAACAACAGGAGTCACTGTGCACTTACTCCTCATGTAGGATCTCTATCCTTAATGTGCTGTACATTGAGATTTAATGCTATAACGAGTACTCAAACAATATATTTCACTTTGTGTTTCTATGGGGGTGCAAACTGTTGAAATCCTTACTTAATGCATACTAAACTGATCCTCTGTAAAAAAAAAAAAAAAAAAAAAAAAAAAAGAAATTATCAATTCCCAACTTGACTCTCACTGGGATTAAACATGACAATAGGTCTGCTCTGATTTCATCATCATTTTAAAAAATCATCTATTATTTTTCACTTTATGTTTCTGTGTGGGAGCAAACTGTTGAAATCCATACTTAATGTATACTAAGCTGATCTTCTGTATATTAAGATAATCGAAAATGAATCTTGATGTGAATGGAAGGGGAGGGGGAGTGGGAAAGGGGAGGGTTGTGGGTGGGAGGGACGGTATGGGGGGAAAGCCATTGTAATCCATAAGTCGTACTTTGGAAATTTATATTCATTAAATAAAAGTTTAAAAAAAAAAAAAAAAAGATGTAGAGGAGGAAAGAAGGGTAGCTGAAATGTGATGTACCTACAAGGACAAACAATGCTAAAGACCAACCAGCCACATTATGGAAACCAGAGAGTCAAGGGCACATCTTGTAATGAACCTGCTCGGGAGTTGTGGAAATGACTGCCAGCTGTTCCTGACTGAAGACTACTCAAGGTGTGATGACTGAGAAAGTTCATATGGTACCAAAGGCACACGCTTAATCAGAGACATCACTTCTAGTCACATAAATCCACACACCCCAAAGGGAGGAGACTCATTGTAATGCATATGTCAGGAGGATGACTTTCACAGATGAAACAACTCTGGAGACTAAAACACACTACTGGTTCCGTGGCTGTCTGTGAAGGGAAGAGGTTAAGCGGATGATTATGCTTTTCTTTTGACAATGGGCATATTCCAGGGCATACAAAGATCATGGAAAAATTATGAAAACAATGCATGGATTTCAAAAGTCTTGCACTGAAATACTTACCTTTTTTTTTTTTTTTTTTTTTTTTTTGACAGAATGGATAGTGAGAGAGAGAGACAGAGAGAAAGGTCTTCCTTTGCCGTTGGTTCACCCTCCAATGGCCGCCACAGCTGGCGCGCTGCGGCCGGTGCCCCACGCTGATCTGCTGGCAGGAGCCAGGTACTTATCCTGGTCTCCCATGGGGTGCAGGGCCCAACCACTTGGGCCATCCTCCACTGCACTCCCTGGCCACAGCAGAGAGCTGGCCTGGAAGAGGGGCAACCGGGACAGAATCCGGCGCCCTGACTGGGACTAGAACCCGGTGTGCTGGCACCGCTAGGTGGAAGATTAGCCTAGTGAGCCGTGGCGCCGGCCCAATACTTACCTTTTGATTTTTCCACAAGCGTTTTGAAGTACCCTCCCGTAGCATCTACAATGAGAATTATTGTGAAGGTGTACACCATGACAAGTACAAGGAACGAAAGTAATCTGGTTCTTTCTGTGACCTGCTCTGAAGATCAGTTCAGCTGCATTTCTGTTTAGCAAACAGTCAAAAAGCAGATACTCCAAAGAGCAATGGCAAAAGTCAGTGGAGAGACTTTCCTTAACTACCTAGTTATTTAAACCGGGAAACAAGTTCAAACTACATCTGATTCGTAGCAAAGAGCATTTACAACCTTAATTTCTTTAGAAGGTAATGAGGCCACACAAGATTTTGGGGGATGGGGGACTGTTCTTCCTGTCATTCTGGGTTTCTCAGAAACTATTTTCACTGAAGTGTGACCAGAACTTCCAGCAGAGTGAATGAGTCTGAAATGAACAATGAGGACTGAGGCCCCTTGTGGGATGGAATTGTGCTCCTGGTAATGCCCCACTATGCCACTGCTGTAGGAAGCCTCTGGGGAGGTTAGAAACCCCTCTTCCTCCACGCAGCGATCTTGTATCTTGCTTGAGAATGGCATTTTTCCCTTGTAAATCTTACCTGAACAACAAGTTGCCATACACGTTTATTGCGCATGCATTTATGTTCAGCTCATGACAGTATAAATAATCTATTTATGAATTTATGTCATGATGCCAAAATAGAGGTACAGTGGGTCCCTGACTGTTATTCTGAAACCTCTATTCTCTATATTTTATAGCACATAGGTCCTAAAGCTTGGTGTTAGCCTGACTTCTGAGGGAGGGAGCATGGTAAAAAAGGGAGGCAGGCTGGCTTTGCTTCTTTGACATGAAACAAAATAATCTATCACACACAAATACCTGCAACTTGGAATAGAGTGATAAGAATTTGATGTTTACTTTTAAAAACCTGGAAGTATGCATGTCTTCATAAATAAACTTTTAAAAATAATTCCATTAGTATTAGGAAATTAATAATTTTAGCATCTTTCCTTCTTAAGCCTCTGTCTTATCTACAAGAAGCATTTGGACTCAGTCCACTGTATTTTGTGAATCTTCACTCCAGCTAATTAATTAACCAAGCTTTAAAATTTCATCATAAGGATTGTTACGATTCACACTGTTATTTATTCCAGTGGCTTTATTTCAAATGGTAGTTTCTCAGTTGGAGAAGCAGTTCAAAGTCATTTTGAGCTCAGTTAAACTCATTGCTTTATAGAGCTGTGATTACTTTCCTGTCCTAATTAAATGGTCAGATCTCTCTCTTGCATCTTGTTTGTAAAGTCACATGCAATAAAGAGCAGTATTGTATTATGACCAAGGAGTATGATTTGATTTTGGCTGACCAGTATTGTATATAATATTTATTATCTGCAGTTGGCTTATGACATAGGATATACTTTCCGTGGCATGTAATGGAAAGGGATTAGCAAATGAAAAGGTCACATGCTTTGTCTTTGAGAGAATGTTTCATTTGAAATAGAAACCTGACAAACATACCATGTGCCGGTTACTATAGAGCTGAAAAAGCCCGTTCCAGCTGTTTACACTTGGGATGTAAAATGGCAATTTGACATAGACTGGCAGTGTGATGTGAGCATCTGCGTAAAAAGGCTACATATGGAGCATGCCCAGTGCCAGAGAGTACGTCCTCCTCGCCCTGGAGATCTCTAAAGATAAGGCTTGAACTTTGCACTTGCAAATATCACTGCATACGTTGTGGGGCTTTTTTTCCCCCTAGTTTTTATGTTGTTTTTTTTTTAAGGCTCTTTTACAACTAATTTCCTTTAACAATCCAGGAGCAGGGAAGAGACTACTTAAGGTAATAAGATGCATTAAGTTCAGGACGAGTTGCTGCTCCTCTGTGAATGCACTTGAAGTGTGCTTTATTTTGAAAGCAATATAGAGCATTGGAGTGTGTGTATTTCTCCCTGTGATGGGAAAATAAGAATCTCCTCGGCTGGGAGTCCACGGGGGCAGAAAGTGAAAGCCCCGGAGGCAGAAAGAGCCGGAGAAGAGGGACTTGTCCAGAGCATGGATAGGAGAGGAGCTGGGGTTCTCCAGGGCTCAGCGCGCACTGAGAATCTGTGCCCAGGGCTGCAGCTGCGGACGACACAGGCGCTGTCTGGCTAATGAAGGCCACCTGGATCAGGCTTCTGAAAAGAGCCAAGGGAGGACGGCTGAAGAATTCTGATATCTGTGTAAGCGGAAAGGCTTTCATCTGGGGGAGGGGGGAGAACGTTTTCTTTGCTTTTCTGTTGTTAACAGAGAGTGCAGGCAGAGAGGGTGGTTTGACTGAGTTAATGTGATCATGACTGCGAGAGAGGGAACCAGGGAGATTCCTACCGTTTTTCTGAGCTCTTTTTCCTACATTGTGATTTATTGCTAGACGAGATATCCCAGGCAGGTGTTTTCTGTAGGCAGCGTTTATTAAATATCTATGGAAAGGTATTTAAAATATGTTGCTGAAAGATGGAGTGAGGATTCTGGTGTCTTACAGTTTCCTCGGAGAAGGTAGCAGGTGTATAAAAAGGTATGCGAGAATTCTTCACATTATTGTGGGAATCTTCTCAGGGTAGTGGCGTTTTGGAGAGTAGTTAAAGTTTATAACTCATTGGACTTTCTCCTTTTTATATATATATTTTGAGGCTGAATGTCTTTCTAGTTGTAAATACTTGCTCTAGCATGTAGATTGTTCTTGAAGCTATCCTTGAAACCCATCAGTGCCCTTCAGCTCTGCACTGCACCACCGAGCTGCTTTAATTATAATGGCCCTTGCTCTGGCTTCCAGAAGAGGTAGTTTTGGGAATGCAAGTCTTGGGAAGGAATGGTAACCTGGCACATACGACCACCCTAGGGAATGGTCTGCACACCAAAGCGTGATTTTGTAGATCGGTTGCTGCAAAATGGACTGTTTGTTCCTCTTCTCAGGAACATATAGCACAATGCAGGAAGCGAACTGCCCTGTGGATGGGACAGCCCTCCCAGGTTGACTCTGTTTTACAGTGCACCTTGTCCTCTGCAGGGTTCGGCAGACTCCTACACCAGCCGTCCATCCGATTCAGATGTGTCTCTGGAGGAGGACCGGGAGGCAGTGCGCAGAGAAGCTGAGCGACAGGCCCAGGCCCAGTTGGAAAAAGCAAAGGTAAAGCCATTTCTTTGCAAGTTGTGCTGTGCCTGTGATGGACAACCTGTAGAAGTTTCTCCTACAGCTTACGTTTGGTCTATGAAAGTATTGGATTTTGTGCTTTACAGGGGTGCGGGAAAATACAGCATCTTTCTTTCACTTGGTAGAAAAAATGAAATGTAGTATGTAAGAATCATCTTTATTTCTGTGCTGTTTTATAGTCTGACAAGCAACTTGTTTTCATTTAATTTAGACAACACAAAAGGATTCCCAAATGTGTGAAGGAAAACTGCATCTGATATTATAATTGTTTACTTCATTTTTTCCGGTAAACAATATCTCTGTTTACCAAAACAGCTTTCTCCAAGATAATGTGTGTTTTCCAAGAGTACAGTAGTCACTCCCCTGTATTATACTCTAGATGTTTTATAATAGTCTCTTCTTATATTTAAAAATGGGTTGTATTTTGCTTTCCAAAAATAAGGCAAAGGATTTTATTTTTTTAAAAAGTTTCTTTTCCCTTGGAGCACTCTGTTCTTCATCCCATCCCCGTGATGTGTGCATAGTATAGATGAGAGAAGGAAGATCCAACGTGAAACACACAGTTACAGAATGTATCTCAGGCTGTGTTGTATTTCACTGCTTGTTGTAATGATTTGAATTCCTTCTCCTGTGCAGTCATTTGAACAGCAGCTCTTTCTAAAGCTTAGGTTGTTGTCCAGGCTTTGGGTTCCTTGGTTTGTTTGATGCTCAGTAACTTCTGAGTGATAGTATTTTAACACAATTGTTGGTTCTCTTTCGAAAAAATTACTGCTTTGAAAAGAGTAAGTACTATGTTGATCTTGCTAGAAAAATCAGGGTGGCATTACAATGCCTCTGCCGGCTGCTTCATCTGTGAGATGAGTAAAATCTATGTGTGTTGCTATGGGAATCATGGCTTGAAGATTCTGGTTTGAATGCATGGGCAGCCCTTATGTAATATTCATAACCTCTAGCCCAGCTGCCATCGTGGTTCACTGAGGAACTGCCAGGAGACTGTGACTTCCAAACAGCATTATTTCTGTATATCCAAAACAATGCTCTCACCTCACCTGGCAGGGAAACCGTCTGTAGGTCTGACAGCCTTAACTGCAAGACGGCTTGTAGACAGCAGGAGCAGGGGCAGGAGGTGTGACAGTAGGAAGGGAAAAAGCAAGGTGTGGCCCAGTTGTCATCAACTGATGGGCTCTACCACAGTTAGTCCTTTACAGCATTAGGAGGCTGAAACGTGAGGGACAATAAAGAGTGAATGTATGACTAATAAAGTTAGTTGCCACTATAGGTTTGCATCATACTTAATAGATGTTACAATTAAGAATGTGAATTCTGCATTCTATATTTTGTACCTGGATGTAAAAAAAAAAAAAAAAAAGACTCAAGAAAAACAAATAACAGTTTGTATTCCAGAAATAAGATTGTTCTATTTGTAGCTAATTTATTCAAGTAATTTTCACACACCAAAATTAAACAGTTTCTCAGATTCATATCCCATCATCATATAATGCAATGTATTATAGCTTCATTTTTCCTAGTCTTTAGTTATCTAATTTGGAGCCTTTTTGTCCATAAATGGGTGCTATAAAGAAATGAGTTAAAGCTACACAGCTGCAGATGTTGGTTCTAAATCCAACTTGGTTCATCTTCCTTGGCCTACGGGCCTGAAAAGTTCATAGTTACAAAATGTGTGGAAGACAACAGAAAGAATTTAAGACAAAGGCAAAATAATGGAAGAACTGTTGCCTGTGCCTAATGAATACAGTTTATTTACATCCATTTTTCATCTTTAAAATCAGGTCATTACCTTCAATCTCCTATGTATTCAATGAGTCACACTAGAGTGAGAATTTGAATAGGTTCTGAAAGCAGAGAAGGAGTAGGGTTTAAGGTTATGTTAAAATTGTGATTTGGTTTGTCTGGTTTGTTACCTCCAATATCCTTGGAGAAAGAAGGCAGAAGAAGGATGGTGGATGGCTAGCTCTTGAGATTATTTTTATCCGATCCCATTGGTCAGTGTATCATCATGCCTTGTTGGGGCCCATTTGAAAATGAAGTCTTAAAAATACATGAATTTTGTTCATGAGGACTGCGCATCTGTTTTCAAAGGATCATATGTTTTCTACATTTGTTTTGTAAGCATCATAGCATCCCTCAAATAGAAAGGCTTCACAAGTCAGTGCGGTAACTCTCCCACACCAGATCCCAGGGGAAAATCTGCAGACACCTGCCATCGCCCCCTGCGGTGCACTCAGGTCCTGGTCGTGTATAAATATGAGCTACATTAGCCATTAATTGTCTTAATAATAGCTCTGCGAAATAAGGTAATTGGCAAGCAGTGAACGTGGAGACACTGCCTTTTGAAATTAAATGACCTACAAAAGGTTATGTAATGAGGCACTCTGCGCTGCCAGTAAAACCCAGTGCCCCTCACTGCCACTTTGTTGATGGCTTCTCTCACACTGGCAGACTCTGCAGTGAACAGATTGTATGTTAACTTTGAAGCAAACAAGTATCGATCATGGATGAAGCCTTGTTTTTTAACTGTATGTTTTCTTATCACACGCATGTGTTCTGATCTGGTTCAACTTTGGCCTACTTTGCAAATCTTCCTTCATTTAAATTGGTTCTCTCTGATATTGCTTTAAATACAAGCTATTTGCAAATTTACCTTATTTGTGCATTGATCATTTCATTAAAGACAATTTTATTGAGGCGTAATTCACCTGTTTGAATTTGTAGTTCAGTGGCTTTTAGTACATTGAGAGTTGTACAACCATCACTATAATCATTCTTAGAACAGTTTGATTGCCCTGAAAAGAAATCCCAAGCCCATTAGCAGTCATTCCGCATTCTCCTCAAATACCTTAACCTGGAAAATCACTATTCAACTTTCTGTCCCTGTAGATTTGTCTGTTCTGGATATTGCATATAAATGGACTCTTACAGTGGGTAGTTTTTTTTGTGTGTGTGTGACAGGCTACGTTCTCTTGCATAATGCTTTCAGTGTTCACCTCTGCTGTAGTATATGCCATTCTTCATATTATCAAGTGATATTCCATTATGTGTACAAGGGTACTTCAAAACAGTTAGTTCAGGTATGGGCATTTTGAATAGCTGTTACGACTCTCCTTGGGACACCCACCGTACCCTATCAGAGTGCCTGAGTTCGAGTCCTGTCTCTGCTCTTGATTCCAGCTTCCTGCTAATGTCTGGGAGGCAGTGCTGATGGCTCAGGTATTTGAGTCCCTGCCACCCATGTGGGAGACCCAGCTTGAGTTTCTGACTCCTGGCTTAAGCCAGGCTCAGCCTCAGTTGTTGCGGCCACTTTGGAAAAATGAACCAGTAAATGGGAGATTGATCTCTCTCCTTCTCTCCCTCTCTCTCTCTCTCCCTTTGTCTATCTGCTTTTCAAAAATACGTAAAAATTTTTGAAAAGATGTTTGTTTTGTTACGGAAACTTTGTTAAACCCGTGCACAGTACACATTTTTCCATGAACTTTCTGGAAACCCCCCATATAGACCACATGATTTATCAATTGGTGGACATTTGGGTTTCTCTTTCAGGTATTGTGAATAATACTGTTAGGAACATTCATGCAAAAGTTTTTACACGAGTCTGTATTTTCTACACACACACACACCCACACACACACGTACACACAACCCTAGGAGTGAAGTTGCTGGCTCATATGATCATCTTCTTTTAACTGACAGAAAATTTTCTTCTTCTATCCCTTACTCTTCAGAAATGATGCCTTCTGCCCTGGAGACAGAGACTCCGAGTTGGGAAATCTATGCATGTTTGGGTTTGGAGTAGAGATCAAGTAGATTCAGGGCATACCTGTTGGTTGAATGGATTAACCTTCAATTCTGAGTCCATTGTTCTTTCATCATTGTGTTAAATCATACTGGGCACTGTGGGTGTATAGGTGGGATTGCAAGGCCACAGCCACAAAGACAAACCAGGCATGTGTTTGGCCTGACTCAGCTTCTGTTGTTTGTTAAAGAGGAAAGCCATGGTAATAAAAGGTAGGCCAGAAGTACTCTTGGAGAATAGAGAGGTCTGTGAGCATCTGGAGACAAAGACTGTATCCTGCTGGCAGGCACAGGAAACCTTCCTGAGGAGCCAGTGATTTAACTCACAGGTAGACAGATGATGTTAAGCCCTTGGTGTAGAAAGTGTGGAGTGGAGAATGGGGAAGTGCCTGCCCCCTAGGCCCTGGGAGCACTCTGTATATAAAGTCTTGTCATAAGAAAATGTAGACCCTTCCAGAGAAAGGCTAAATGTTTTTTATCATGTTAGCTTGAAAATATATATTTACTCCATAGTTTAGAGGTGAGCATTTAGCCTCATGGTTCAGACACCAGTTAAGATACCCATTTCTCCCATCACAGTACCTGGGTTTGATTACCAGCCCTGCCTCCTTACTGCAGACCCTGGGAAGCAGTGGTAATGGCTGAAGTACTTGGGTTCTTGCCACCCATGTGAGAGACCTGGATTGAGTTCCTGGCTCCTGGATATAGCCCAGCCCAGCTCGATGATGGCTGTTTCAGGCATCTGGGGAGTGACCCACAGATGGAGTCTGTCTCTAGCTCCCTCTCTCCCTTTCTCATCTCCCTCTTTCCTCTTCTCCTCCCCCCTGTGCTCCTTCCCTCTTTCTGTCTCTCTGCCTCTCAAATAATAAAAAGTTTTAAATTTATAGATATATTAGTAGTTTAGCTGGGTATAGTATTCACAAATGGAAAACAGGAATGGGTGTTTAGCCTAGTGGTTAAAATGCCTCTACTTCCCATCAGAGTGCCTGGGTTTGATACCTGCCTCCAGCTTCCTGCCAATGGAGACCCAGAGAGGTAGTACCGATGACTCAGGGACTTGGGTTCCTGTCACTCATGTGGGAAACCTGGATTGCATCCCTGGCTCCTGGCTCCAACCTCAGCTCTGCCCCGGCAGTGCAGGTACTTAGGAAGGGAATCCACAATGAGAGAGCTAGTATTTGTATTCTTTCTTTCTCTTTCTGTCTCTGTCTCCTCACATCTCAACAAAAAGGAGGGAGAAAAAAAATTTTTCCTTCTAATTTGTAAAGTTATTACTTTGTGGTCTCCTAGCTTCCAGTACTGCTGGCATAATTGCTAATGGTCTTCTGAGTGTGATTTTTATTTTCAGCATTCTCTGTGATATTTGGAGAGTTATTCTTCCTTTCATGATTTGACATTTTGATGGAACGTTTATTGTGCTTGGCTTCTCCTACCTTCAGTTCTGGAAATCCTTTTTTTTTTCTTTGATAATTTTTTCCCTTGTTTTTTCCTCTTTTTCCTGGTTTTCTGGTTTGTCAGATGTGTGATTAGAAATCTCCTCTGTAATCATTTTTCTCTACGATCTCTCTATATTTTCTTAGTTTTTCTCAATTTATTTTCTAATCTACCCATTTAAGGTTGAAATCTCTTAATGTCCAAGAGCTAGAAAACTGGATAAATATGTTAGGTAAATAACTGGCTAATTGCTAGCAGCTTGGATACCTTTAGTCTTCAAATAAATATTAGCTTAGATTGCTTATTTCTACCCATAAAGAATCCAAGGTGTGTGGCCATCTCCTGGACCTGTGTTAGGCTTCTGCTCTGACTCACATCTGTGACTGGGTAGGCACGGTCACATACGCTGGTACTGCCACGCTTCCACTCACCTCAGGTGAAATTGACAGTAATAGTAATGACCACAGTAACACCAAAACGTGATGGCTGATCACTGTTCATTCTAGTCAGTTTACAAGATGTAAAGAAAAGCAAAGCTTTATATCTTTTTAGTAGTTGAAATAGTTTTGACCTGTCATGATTATACTGTGTATATATAGCACCAATGCCTATCACATTGGCAAAATCCTCCCTTATTCTCTATGTGAGAAATGAGGAAAGTTCTTTGATGTTTGCTGCGGAACACACCAATTTTAGCTTAGTGGCTTAAAGTCGCCATTTTTTTTAGGTTCCTCTTTCTTCCCATGCATTCTTGGTCTGCTGGCAGAGCAGCAGGGACTGGGCCATCGGGGATGACCTCGTGTGTCTGATTGATGGGCTGGCAGCTGCCAGCTTGGGCACTTTGTTCTCCTTGTTGGCACTCCTCCTCCAACAGGCTGGTTAGGGTTCCTACCCAGGCTGGCCTCAGGGTTCCATCGGAAGAGAACCAGCTCCAACAATCTGTAGTCGTGTCTTTCCTCCTCTTGTGTCACTTTTGCCAACAGCAAATCACAGGGCTGATTCCAGGGTCAGTGTGGAAGAAGAAATACCCAGCAGGTGTGTTCAGGTACAGCCACTCTGTACAAACCATGTGCTAGGCTCCTCCTGCCCCTTCCTGCCTCTTTGAAACAACACGTGTCTCCTTGCCTTTTAGGATAAACACCTCCACCATCCCTTCCACCCTCTGCTTGCCCCTTCCTTCTGCCGAAAACCTTGTTTCCCCAGACTCTGGGCTCTTTCCTTCCTTCTTCCCACCCCCTGACTATTTAATGCTTTGAAACTAATTTCTGTCTCTCTTTACTGATGGTATCTGCTGACTTTCCCGTCACTGGTTCCACTGACTCATTCTCCCAACTTTCCCCTGACTTCTCTGCAAGCCACAACCTTGTCAAGTTTGTCATACAGGTGCTGACTACAACACAGAGCCCCCAAGCAGTGCAGTGCTACTTCTGCATCCGTCTGGTTGCTCCTGCCCAGTCTCTTCTGCTTTAGCTTTCAGTTCCCCCACTGAAATGTGGAACATCCAGCAGAGGCTCATACCTCCACCATCTGGCATTTAGTGCCTTAGGCACGCCATTAGCTTTAACACGGAACTCTGCAGAGCCCCAAGGGATCTGTGGATTCCTCAGGCGCTGCTGCCGGGGCAGAGGAGTCCCCTGCAGGCTGTGGTTCTTCATCCCACTGGGATACAGCCAGAGCAGCTCTCTCTCCAGTTGTTTCATACGCTGAGACTTCTGAGCAAGCTTCCTTGGGATACAGACTTCCACCTGCATGGTGGGTTCTAAACCACTGCCTGGTTTGCCTTCACTATCTCACGTTTCTCAGTGCCGAAGCCAGCACAGGAGGTCTGTGCCTTTGGTTCTGACCTCTCTCCCTGATGTCCGTCTCTCAGGCCTTTCCCCTCATGGCATCTCTCGCAGTTCTGCCGCCCATCTGAAACGTGGCTCTCTATCTTTTCTTGCAAACCCTTCTTCTCTGCATTTTCTGTTTCTATTGCTGTTACCTCTGTCCTCCGGAGCTTGAAGCATTAGTCCAGGGATCAGCATTTTTTTTCTGCAAAGGGCCATATAGGGAATGTTTTAGGTGTTGTTGTGGGTCATGTGGTCTCGCTTACCTCAGGGACACATGGATGCAGATTCCACCTCTGCCGTGGACTGACTACTTGACCTTCTGAAAATTACCTGTGAGGTTTGATTTTGCTGTATGTGATAGAACATTAACCCCAGCTTCTTGTGGCTCTAGTGATACCTGAACAAGCTCCTCCATACAAAGCACAAGGTTCCTGGAACCACCTTCCTCTGCCCTAGGCCCGCTGTGATAGGCATAGGCAACTGGAACTCTCAGTAACTACTGTCAAAGGAGTCCAGTGTCTAACATGGGGGTCTGTATTTAGCATTAAGATACCAGTGTCTTTGTTCTCTTTAGTGATATATGAAGGTACTTCAAAAGGTTCATGGAAAATAAAATTTAAAGATATGTCTATTTTGGTGTAAAGCAATTTGAAATCCATTCATAGTTTATTTTTAATAATGCACATATACCATGAACTTTTTTACATTTCATTTAAAATATTTGAGAGGCAGAGGGACAGATAGAGAGAGAGGCAGGGTCCCATCTGCTGGTTCACTTGCCTACATCCAGGATGAGACTGAAGCTGGGAGCCAGGAACTCAATCCAGGTCTTCGGAGTGAGTGACAGGAGTCCAAGTAATTGAGCTATCACCACTGCATTAGCTGGAAACTGAAGTCAGGATCCGGGACTTGAACCCAGGCACTGTGATTGGGGCTGCGGGTTTCTTAACTGATGTCTTAAACAGCTAGGTGAAGCACCGGCCCTCACTGAACTTTATGAAGACTCCTTTTGCAGTCACCAAATGCTATTTCATATTATCATTAGCTTGTTAGCTGTACTCGCCTCTATTCAGGGCTTGGCACTGTGTGCCTGCCGAGCTGAATCAGGTAGGCTGGCACTCACTCTGGCCACGGCAACTCAGACTGCATTGGCTTGCAGGCTGCCACCAGCACGCAAGCCCTGGGGAGTGAAGACGTGCACTGTACTGGGTCGCACTGCTACAGATCCCTGCCTCGGTTTTCAAGGAACTGGCTGCTTCCTCACTTTTCTCATAGGCTCAACACCTGAATATTTGGGATATAAAATTGTAGATTGTTCTTTGTTTCTTTATCATTCTGGTTTTTTTTTTTTTTTGGCAGTCTATGAATGAGTAAATTTTAAGCTTCTTATGAGTGGGGGAAAAAAAAACACACCTGCTTATAAAAGAACATGATACTCTTAGCAGACTCTTGGTTTTTATTAATGGAAGTTCTAGAGGATTCACATTTACCCACATCTGAAACTCTTGGTTAAGAACCTTATAAGAATTGTTAGCATAATACAGACTTCTGGCTGTTTCTAAACCGTAAGTGGCTTGGGGAAGGATTATTATAAACTTTGTGGTTCAAGCCTTTATTTTTTTTCTTTTAAAGAGCTGTAACCGAATATCTTTGTCGTATCTTTGTAAACAGCTATAAACACACAGCCAAATATGAACAAGAAACGACATAAAGACCTTGCTACAGAGCTTAAAAATCTCTCTCTATATATATATGTCTAGCTCTTTCACTCTCCCTCATCTTCTGAGCTTTTGTTCTACCAGCAGATAAGTTACACATGTTGAAACTGTGGTAAGGTAGAATTTATTCAAATTAGCACACGTCTGCACCGAGTTAGGAGTTAGAGGAGAGGCGATCAAAGCTGTTCTGTGTGGTTTCACCCTTAACATGATGGTGATGCCAGAAATGCATGTCACCGAGTGGTAGGTGTTAGACTAGCAGCACTGGGAGCCAAATGCCGAGAGCGTGGCTCCATCCCACGGGGTGGGACGGGTTCACTTGAGGAGGCCAGTTTGCATTACAGATGCCTCCACTGGCCTGTGAATGTCCTCTGTGGGCAGAACCTTTGCCAGCCAGCAATGTGGCTAAGGTCAACAGGATGATTACTAATTGAAGGGCCCAGTTACTTGTAACTTCTAATTCTGTTTTACACCTCACTTAGTCTTCAATTTACCCTAAAATAACCACACTGAGGTATTTTTTACTCACATTTTAAAAAACATTTATTTGTTTATTTGAAAGGCAGAGCTACAGAAAGAGAGGTCTTCCATTCGCTAGGTCACTCCCCAAGTGGCTGCAATGGCTGGAGCTGGGCTGATCCGAAGCCAGGGGCCAGGAACTCCTTGGACTCCCAAGCTGGGTCAGCGGCCCAAGGACTTGAACCATCTTCCAATGATCTTT
Source organism: Oryctolagus cuniculus (assembly GCF_964237555.1). NCBI lineage: Eukaryota > Metazoa > Chordata > Mammalia > Lagomorpha > Leporidae > Oryctolagus > Oryctolagus cuniculus. The sequence continues at coordinate 44,577,009 of NC_091444.1, forward strand.
GAGTCCATCAGTTCCCATGGTAATCTCATCTAAAACACACCCAGAAATCATGGGCTGTCCAGGCACCCCATGGTACAGTCAGATTCAATCATAAAATTAGCCGTTATAGTCTGCTAATTTTTTACAAGTATTCTAACTGTTCTCTGTATAGAATTTAGTTTGACATGCCATCTGAGTTTGACCTTATCTATAAGGATTTGCATTCTAGGAAAAGAATTTTTTGTTTTAAAACATAGCATGTTTATACTTAAGAATGATACTTTAAATTTCTCCTTGGCCGGCGCCGCAGCTCACTAGGCTAATCCTCCGCCTTGCGGCGCCAGCACACCGGGTTCTAGTCCCGGTCGGGGCGCCGGATTCTGTCCCGGCTGCCCCTCTTCCAGGCCAGCTCTCTTCTGTGGCCCGGGAGTGCAGTGGAGGATGGCCCAAGTACTTGGGCCCTGCACCCCATGGGAGACCAGGATAAGTACCTGGCTCCTGGCTTCGGATCAGCGCGGTGTGCCAGCCTCAGCACGCCGGCCGCAGTGGCCATTGGAGGGTGAACCAACGGCAAAGGAAGACCTTTCTCCCTGTCTCTCTCTCACTATCCACTCTGCCTGTCAAAAAAAAAAAAAAAAATTTCTCTTAAGTATCCTAGGAACCAACAGTGACCAAATATGAACCATTTGTTTTTAATATTATACTTTCAGTAAATGTCTTGGTAAACTATGAGATTAAGAGCGAGCATTTGGCACTCCTCTTGGAATGCCTGCCTCCCATATCGGCATGCCTGCTTCCAGTTCCAGCTCCACTTTAGATTTCAGCTTCCTGCTGATGCATACCCTGAGAGGCAGCAAGCGATGACCCACATACTTAGGTTCCTGCCACCCATATGGGAGACCCAGGTTGAGTTCATGGCTCCTGGCTTAAGCCTGGCCTAGCCCAGGCTGTTGTGAGTATTTAGGGCAGTGAAACAGTAGATGTAAGGTCTCTCTCAACCGTGTCTGTGTCTCTGGCTCACTAGCTCGTTCTCTGCCTTTTAACTAAATAATTGAAAAATACATAAAAACATGAAATGCTTCTTAATAAGAGAGTTTGAGTGGTATTTCTCCTAAAACTTCATATTTATGTAAAATATATCAGTATTACTAAAGCCCATCAACCCTTCTTAACTCTGGTCCAAGAGGAAAAAAATACCACAGATCCTTTTTCATATTATCCCTTGAAATATTTTTTTATATTTTTCTGAAATATGACACTGTTTCCTTGGCTGAAATATGTTAATTGTAATATCGCCACCATGGCACCCTTTCTTGAAGGATTCTTTTTAAAACGTTGGTTAGCTTTTCTGGATCATGAATGCCTTTGAGTATATCATAAAACATGGGACTTCCCTAGAGAAGTAGTCACTGTCCATCCACACAGCATGGCTCCTACTTTCAAGGTCATCCCAGCCTTCTGGAACTAACATGTGTATCCTCAAAGTATAAGGACATCTCACAGGGCCAGAGCTGCAGCATAGCACCGGCATCCCACATGAGCACTGATTCAAGTCCCGGCTGCTCCACTTGCTGTCTAGCTTCCCGCTAATACACCTGGGAAAGCAGCAAAAGATGGCACAAGTGCTTGGGCCCCTGTACCCACATGGGAGACCCAGATATAGCTCCTGATTCCTGGCTTTGGATTAGCCCAGCTCTGGCCATTGTGGCCATTTCGGGAGTGAACCAGCAGATGGAAGAGCTCTCTGTCTCTCTCCCTCCCTCCCTCCCTCTCTCTCTCTCTCTCTGCCTTTCAAGTAAATGAGTAAGTGTTTTTTTTTAAAAATTAAATGTATATAAGAAAAGAACCTCTGGGAAATAGTCCCTGCCTTCCTCCACTTAGAGAGGCTGGTGTTTGAAGAGCTATTAGACATGGTCCTATGCCTGTAGAGACTTTTCCTTTGCTCTTAGTTACTGAAAGATTACCACATAAATTTTTACAGTTTGGGTTTTAGCTATAATGTTTAGTCTAGTGTGGAATCAGAGGTTGGGCAAATATACAGTTCTCTAAATACTTTCTTGTGCTATGGCTATTAAGTGTGTTCTGTTTTAAACAGTTGTCAGTGATTACCGATTTGAGTGTTTTAAGAGTTTTCAGTCATCTGTATGAAAGTGAACAAACTGGAAGAGCCTTTTCAGTTTAGCAGAGAGTAGATGCTAATCTCTGCTGTGGTTTGGCTTGGCTGCCTACCTATTTGGTTTATTAGTCTCTGAGCTTCTCAGTTGATCTGTCTTGTGTTAACTCTTATAAAATGTAATCTCCTTATTTATTCTGGTTTATTTTGGTCTTGATTATCTGTCCAATGTAGGTAACTAGGACATCGGTTCCCTGTGTAGAAAGAATCCTGCCTGTAGGTTACAGAAGGGTAAGGCTATCTGATGCTTGACAATGCTTTTGCCCTGCATTACATAGAAGCCTTTCCCAGTGTTCTGGTTTTGTGGAAAACTAAGTGAAATAGCAAAGTTTGCAATGGCAGGACTTTAGGACTTTGCCTGCCCAGGGGTTTGAGAGCCCCTTGAGAGGTGGCCTGTCCCTCAGCAGCTGTGTGCTCTGGTCTAGCATGCTCTGTTTTTCTCCTCACTTGTCATCTTCCCCACCCCAGAAACGTGTCCAGGCTTCTCTTACAGCCCTTCCCATACCATACTGAGTGGTTGGTTCTCTGGGCAAGCAAATCAAACTTGAGCAGCTTTGCTTGTGAGTTGTCCTGTTTATGCTCCCAGTTGAATTCCTCTCCAGAGGCCTATCCGAATGAATGACATAATCTGTGTGATGGGAATGTATGGGTGCAAACCCAAGTTTTCAGCTGTAATGACATTTTCCCACCTTTTCTTGTCTTCCCTGTTTGATGCGATCATGTCTTAACCTCCACACTGCTCGTAGCCTGGGAGTGAAATCAGGATGGTTAACTGTGTCACCCTCTGTCCCCGAGGTTGTGAGTGATATGGAGCGTGACTCTGGGTTGCCAAGTGTGTCCTTTAGTGACAGATAGTTCCTGAGTAACTTTTCGTGGGGGTGACAGAAGTCTTACCAGGCATCTGGTAGGATGCAGTCTACCAGTGTCCCCCAGCCCAGCACTCGGGTGCATGGGAGACACAGTAGGCCCACATTTGAACAGAGTTGATCTCTGCCAGGGGAGAGAACTGCCCCTGTGCACAGCTCTATTCCTGCCTAACAGGCAGAGGTCCACCCCAGCCCTGTTTCTGAGGAGCTGTTCTGTTACATAAAGATGAAATTATAAAGAAATTAGGGTAGCTGTCAAGTAGAATTGAAGTCTATATATAAAATTCACATTGTGTGTCTGCCACAAACAAATGTCCTGAATTCTGGGTCTATGTGAAGTTTGATGTTTGTCATTTTTGGTATATTTAGTGAAGAAAGTGGAATACTCAGAGCACAGGTATAAGGCATAAAAATATCTCATGTGCAGCCACGTGGAGACTGTGGGGCTTTTCAGTTTGCTTTCCTTCCTGACTCTTTGAGGTCTTCTCTGTGTCTTTGATGTCCTGCAGCCTCACTGATCTGTCAAGGTGCCTATTTCTTTTTTGGTTGGCTTTGGATTCTTGTGCCTCCTGAATCTGGAAAATTCTCAACCCTTGTGTCTCAGAAGTTGAAAAGTAAATTAATGAGTCAGTTAATTCAGCATGGTTAGCTATTCTTCACTGGAATGCTTGTCCAAGTGTCAAGCCAACCACATTGCCAAAATTGAGAGGTACATTATTGGAGCTTTGTTTTAAATTATTTCATATAAATTTTGGTGTGATCCTCTATCTATTTTACCCTCAAAGTCATGTATCACATATAATGTTTAATTCAATGACAGACTGTCTATTTTTGATAGTGGTCCCATAGATTATAATGGAGCTGAGAAATTCCAGTCACCTAATGGTGTCATAACTATCGATATTACAGGGGTGGGGAACCATTTCTGCCAGGGACCATTTGAGTATTTATTTATTTATTTATTTTTGACAGGCAGAGTGGACAGTGAGAGAGAGAGAGACAGAGACAAAGGTCTTCCTTTGCCGTTGGTTCACCCTCCAATGGCCGCCGCGGCCGGAGTGCTGCAGCTGGCGCACTGTGCCTATCCAAAGGCAGGAGCCAGGTGCTTCTCCTGGTCTCCCATGGGGTGCAGGGCCCAAGCACTTGGGCCATCCTCCACTGCACTCCCTGGCCACAGCAGAGAGCTGGCCTGGAAGAGGGGCAACCGGGACAGAATCCGGCGCCCCGACCGGGACTAGAACCCGGTGTGCCGGTGCCGCAAGGCGGAGGATTAGCCTAGTGAGCCGCGGCGTCGGCCTCCATTTGAGTATTTATAACAACATTTGTGGGCCTTATAAAATTGTTAACTTAAATATCAGCCTGCTACAGATTTATTGAATTTTGAGTCCCACCTGTGGTGGTTGCCGTGGCAGAGCCAGACCACATGATTTCGTGGGCTTTCGACAGTCCACAAGCCAGATGCCCCCCACTCCTGCTCTGTGGGCTCAGTAGCCCTGTTTTCTTCCTTTGGAGGCTCTGTGTTGACAGTGGCAGCATTGCAAAATAGAATCTTTACTGACATCCCAGTGCTTAGAGAAACTACCCACAGTGGGGAGTGTTACATCAGGGTCTTCCAAAAGTTCATGGAAAATGTGTATTTTGAGACACCTAGGCACTTCAAGATTTTTTTCCACCAAAAATAAGCTAATATATTTTTTAAAAATTTAATTATTTGTTTGAAAGGCAGAGTGATGGGGGGAGATAAAGAAGAGGAGAGAGAGGTCGTTCATCTGCTGGTTCACTCTCCAGATGGCCACAGCAGGCAGGGCTGCACCAGGATGAACCTCCATCTCAGTTTCCCATGTGGAGGGCAGGGGGCCAAGCACTTGAGCCATCTTCCACTGCTTTTCCAGGCACATTAGCAGGAAGCTAGATCAGAAGCAGAGCAGCTTGTACTCAAAGTGGTGCTCTAATATTGGATACATGTATTGCAAGTGACGGTTTAACCCACTGTACCACAACCTAGACCCAACTCATCTTCTAATTCTATTTTTCTACCAACTTTCTGAAGTATCTTTGTACATAAAAAAATAAACCTTCAGTGTAGTAGACCAATGTAATATTACTTGTCCTGATAGAAATGTCAACTTAAAACTTACAGGCAAATTATTTAAATGCCACATTATATAAATTTATACCAATTTTAGAAATATCCCTCTTTCCAAACTCTTACTCATATTTCATATTTAAAAAAATTGCAAACGTTCCCCCAGTCTTGTGGACATTAGAAGATATAATAAATCATCTAATCCCCTTTCAGAGGAAATTCGTCCAACTTGTTGAAAATAATACTTTTTTTGAATCCTAGAGTTTATCATAGCATCCAGTATTTACAATTGTGAGGTCATATTTCTTTTTTTGTAAACTTCAATTGGTTTATTCAATAGAATCTTTTTTTATAAAACTTTTATTTAATAAATATAAATTTTGAAAGTACAACTTTTGGATTAGAGCTGTTTTTCCCTCCATAACCACCATCCCACCTGCAAACCACCCCATCTCCTACTCCCTCTCCCATCCCATTCTTCATTATGATTCATTTTTAATTATCTTTATATACAGAAGATCAACTTAGTATATACTAAGTAAAGATTTCAACAGTTTGCACCCACACAGACACACAAAGTATAAAGAATTGTTTGAAGACCAGTTTTACCGTTAATTCTCATAGTACAACACATTAAGGACAGAGATCCTACATGGGGAGTAGGTGTACAGTGACTCCCGTTGTTGATTTAACCATTGACACTCTTATTTATGACGTCAGTAATCACTTGAGGCTCTTGTCATGATGAGGTCATATTTCCAGAAATAAACGTTAAATCTCGATTTAAACATTTTAAGTCAAGTTTACCACATGAATATTCCAAAGTAATATGAATATTCCAAAATAAGATTTGCATCCTTCACGGTTTACCTTTTGCAAGCAATGCATTGTTTGAAATAAAATAACTGAGAATGTGCTTCTTGTGATGATCTTGGAGGGTTCAGATACAAGGTGACTCTCTCTCTTGAAGAATGATTTTTAGAGGAAAACAAGCTTTATCTTATATTCAAGCATATGTGGTAATCTCTGGCAAATTTTTATTTCTGAACATTTATTTTTTCATATTCTCTTTCTAACTGCAGATGGAAAAAATAAACAGGATATATTTTTGCTCACTTGTATGAGCTCACTTGATTTTGGCATCTACATGGACTGGGAACCTAATAAAGTAATATTTTGTATGTATAAGAATCTTTGATTATTTTTTCAGGTGCCTTAGGGTTTAAAAATTACCAAGTATGTTTTGCAAGCAACAGAACTTCTGATTATAAAGCCATATGCAGTCAAAGAAAATCAATCCACACATATATTTTCAAGGTCTAATTTTAGCCCATAAATCCTTTTCTAAGTTTTTTTTTAATTGGTTGGAGACAGGAAAGAGAAATGTGGTAATGATTAATAGACAAGAAGTTGCAACGTTTTGATTGGTTGACTTATTTTTCTTGACTTTTTGCTGTTGTTCTCTTCTTTGTTCACTGTGAACAAATTATTCTAGAAGGTTCAAGTTAAGATTTTCCTGCCAATATTGCTGCTTTAGCAAAGTATACTTAAAATGTCTTTAGAGATTGTGTTCAAATTTGAAATTAAACAGAAGTTTCTAAACATCTCTACTTAAAAAAGTTTTTCTATTGCTAGACTAATGACCATAAAATTTAAATTAATCTCCTATTTGTGGTTTATTCTTTTATTGTACCTTAGGATTTCAATATATTATCTTACAACTTTTCTTTTAAAATATTTGTGATAGAAGGCTTAATCATTTTTATTCATAAGTTCTTTTGTTGTTGTTGTTTGTTTGACAGATACATAAAGGGCTTCTGTTCCCCAGGTTGTTCCACAAGTCACCCCAGCAGCTAGGGTTGGGACCAAGGCCAATACAAGGAGCTCGAAACTCAATCCAGGTCTTCCACATGAGTGGCAGGAACCCAATTATTTGAGCCATGGTCACCTGCTGCCTTCCAGTCTCCATTAGTAGGAAGCTGAAGTGAGGAGCTGGATGCACTTGTTTTGTGTGTGTGTTTGTGTGTGTGTGTGTTTTGTTGGTTTTGTTTTCTTGTTTTTTATTTATTTTTATTTATCAATTTAAACATTTTAAGTCAAGTTTACCACATGAATATTCCAAAATAATATGAATATTCCAAAATAAGATTTGACAGGCAGAGTTAGACAGTGAGAGACAGGGAGAAAGGTCTTCCTTTCCATAGGTTCACTCCCCAAATGGCCACTACGGCCGGCGTGCTGCGCCGATCTGAAGCCAGGAGCCAGGTGCTTCCTCCTGGTCTCCCATGGGGTGCAGGGCCCAAGCACTTGGGCCATCCTCCACTGCCTTCCTGGGCCACAGCAGAGAGCTGGCCTGGAAGAGAAGCAACCAGGACAGAACCCAGCACCCCGACCAGGACTAGAACCCGGGGTGCCGGCACCGCAGGCAGAGGGTTAGCCTGGTGAGCCGTGGCCGGCCGATGCACTTGTTTTTAAAGGGTATTCCAGAAATCTCTAGAAGTACCCTGAAACCCTTTAGGAGGATTCCACAAGGCCAAAACTATTTTCATAACAATATGAAGATATTATTTGTCTATCTATATTCATTATGATAACACAAGCAACACCACCTGGATGACTGTCAGTCTGATGGCTAAGAGAATGTGTGCTTGAATATTCTCGTATTTAAATTTTTATGTTTTAAATTATAATGCAATAGCCTATTTAAACAGAAGCTCTCTGGGATGTTCATTTTAAGAATTTAAAGTGGTCATGAGACCCTGAAGTGGGAGAAATGCTTTTCTAGGTTGGGTCGTAGGAATCAGCCACCTCGTACTGCAGGTAGCTGCAATTGTCAGTGGTGATTTTCAGTGACTTCTTGCTTGCAAACTGGGTAACTGGCAGCTCTCCCCGAGTTTAATTTTTAGTCACTTCAGTTTTTGCAAATCTCTAATTCCCTGTATGAAATCACTTCCTTCTGGAACTATTTCAGGTGGTTTTGGTTTTATTGACTGAGCCATAAATACAGTTGAATTGAAGCTCAGTACAGGTACTATAAATTTATGTTAAATAAATCTTTATAATCAGATCAAGGGGAAATCTTTTATTCCCACTCCAAATTAGAACCTACCCTCAAATCATTTCATTCAAGTTGGTGGACAAATGATCTTTTAAAATGGTATAAAATAAGCCATGTGCGTTTCAGGGAAGGCTCAACATAAACGGAAAGGCTTCATGATCAACTCTACTACAGTTCTTATGAAAACGGATATGAATACTGTATACAACCTGCTTTAACACAACTGTTGTGTTCCAAGAAGCTTGGAGCAATTAAGTAAAATAGACTAAAGGCAACACTTTTCATTAGAATAAAATGCTTGCCATAACTCATTTATAGCTATAGGTATTTATATACTTGTTAAAGTTTTTTTTTTTTTCAAAAGAAATATAGTAATGAACCCTAAACATCACTCACAGACCCATCAGCTCATTATATCCAGTGTGTATACTGTCTTTGCTGGTGCCAATTTGCTTTACTTTAGCAGTGCAATTATCATCAGCTTATAGAAATTCTTACGTGTCGTTACCGCTCCGGTAAACCTGGACCACTCAAACAAGCTGCTTGGCTTCAGGCAGCCACAGCACAGTAAACAAGAGGGCAGGATGCAGAATGTGATGCTGAATCCCTCCCAGAGCTTCTGCTGAAAGCAAAGTTGTAGAAATGGTGGGCTATCAAATAACCTCACTTCACAAAATGAGAAATAGCTGTCTGTGGTCACTGGTCCAGTGAACTTCCTAAACAAATCCTACACTTAGGAGCAGGCTGGTCCCCCGGGTGAAACACCCTGTTGTGGTGATCTTGCTGTATCTGCAGCACTGGCACACGGCCTTGTACCTGACAGGTTCTCAAAAATATGTTTGTGTTTTAGATATGTGAATATATTGTCTAGTGTGTAATAGTATTATCTTAGTTACTATATATTAAGGTAAAACAATTTAAAAAATCAACACATTATGAAGTCCAAAGGGAACAGATGCTTGGGTAATAATAAAATGAGGATGAGGGGCCTGAGCTGTGGTGTAGTGAGCTAATAAGCCTCTGCCTGCAGCACTGGCATCCCATGTGGCTGCTGGTTTGTGTCCAGGCTGCTGCTCTTCTGATCCAGCTCTGTGCTATGGCCTGGGAAAACAGTAGAAGATGGCCCAAGTGCCGGCCCCTGCACCCACGTGGGAAACCCAGAAGAAGCTCCTAGCTCCTGGCTCCTGGCTTCACATCGCCTCAGCTCCATCCTGACCCAGCCCAGCTGTTGCGGCCATTTGGGGAGTGAACCAGCAGATGGAAGATTCTCTGTCTCTCCCTCTCTCTCTCTCTAACTCTCTCTCTCAAATAAATGAATAAAATCTTTTAAAAAGGGAGGGGGGATGACATTGATCATCTTTTTTTGTTGTTAACATTTATTTATATATTTAAGATTTATTTATTTATTTAAGAAGGGCAGAGTATAGGGAGAGAGGGAGAGGGAAAGAGAGAGAGAGAATGAGAATTAATATGAATCAGTCTTCCACCTGCTGCTTCACTCCCCAAATGGCCAGGCTAAAGCCAGAAGCCCAGAACTCTATCCAGATTTCCCATGTGAATGTAGGGACCCAAACAGTCAAGCCATCTTTGACTGCTTTCCCAGGAGTATTAACAGGGAGTTAGGTTGGAAGCAAAGCAACAAGGACTTGAACTGGTGCTCATATGGGATCCCAGCATTATAGATGGTGGCTTAACCTGCTGCACGACAATGCCAGCCCCTGTCATCTATTTTTTTTTTATCTCAGAAGTACTAAAATTTTATTTTGGCTGTATTCTCTGTTGCTTTAAAAATTCAAAGCCAATGAATTTCCTAGAGATTTTTGAAATGTCTTTAAAAATTTATATATTTTTATCATTGTATTGATATGTGAGATAGGCACCAGAATATAATTTATTTTTTAAATAATTTACTTATTTTTAGAGGTTTTGTTTTTAAAGATTTGTTTATTTGGAAAACAGAGTCACAGAGAGGCAGAGGCACAGAGAGAAGTCTGTCTTCCATCTGCTGGTTCACTCCCCAGATGGCCACAACGGGCAGAGCTAGGCTGATCTGAAGCCAGGAGCCTGGTGCTTCTTCCGGTCTCCCACGTGGGTGCAGGGGCCCAAGGATTTGGGTAGTCTTTTACTGCTTTCCCAGGCTATAGCAGAGAGTTGGATCAGAAGTGGAGCAGCCAGGACTTGAACCAGCACCCATATGGGATGCCAGCACTGCGGGCCAGGGCTTTAAGCTGCAATGCTGCAGTGCTGGGCCCTAAATGTTTATTGTCCATCTACTTGAAAGGCAAAGAGAGGGAGGAAGGAAGGGAGGGAGGGAGCGTGAGAGAGAGAGAGAGAGAGAGAGAGAGAACGTGTATACATTTCCAACAATTGGGAGCCAGGAACTCCATCTGGATTCCACATGGGTGGCAGGGGCCCAAGCACTTGAGTGATCATCTCCTGCCTCCCAGGATGGATTAGCAGGGAGCTGCATTGGAAGCAGAATAAGGTCTGAAACCCTCAGTCTGACATGGGGTGTGGATGCCCTAAGTGAACCGCAGTGCCTACCATTTGGTTTTCAGTAATGCAGCTACCTGTGAGACCATTACACATTCAAGATACTGAAACATGGAGGAGTCAGGAGGAGCAAGAGGGAAGGATTGGGTAACAGATATGTATATTGTCATACTTAAAGTTTTAAAGCTTATTTCAAAGAAAGTGTCTGTAGTATTGTTTGAACTTTGGCTAGTTTCAGACTTGAGGAAAAATCTTAGTAACTTGACATTTTGGATTATTAAAACATTTTCTTTTTATGAGACTTAAAATTAGAGCTCCATTTCCTAAATTATTTTTTGAAAAGATAAATAATACTCCTGTCATTGAAACATGTCCTCAGGAAGGAGATACGATGGGGTCATCAAAAAGATCTTTAGGGCTTACTCATTTCCTTTCTCTATCAGACGAGCACACACCAGTTTTGCCTCAGTTAATGTCCCTGTTTTGACTGTGTTTGGAGAACAGTATGTTACTTGTATGTAAAACTTTTAATCAAATGGAAAATATTTGGTCAGCTCTTGATTTTCATATCATAGATTTTAAGAGGCAATGCGTATTTTAAGTTGACAATTTCCTATTTCATTCTTGATTTAAATCGAGTGTGTGTGTTCTATTGGAACAGGCAAAATGGGTTTTTAGGTACTCTTGAGAAATGTAGGCATCAGGAAAGCAGATTCGTTCTACCCTCAGGCAAATGTGAATGCATAGAGAAGGTGAACAGGCCAATATTTGCTGTGTGGTTGTTTAAAGTGTTGTAACATCTCAGATAAAGGAGACATCCATATATAGGTATCTGACCAGACCCCAGTATAAATAACAATAGAGACTGTCTTCTTAATCCATTTGGTTCACACATTAAACACAAATGTATGTGTTTCTTTTCAGGTGAATAAATAGGAATCAAGTACTGTATTTTTTTTTTTTTTTTGACAGGCAGAGTGCACAGTGAGAGAGACAGAGAGGAAGGTCTTCCTTTGCCATTGGTTCACCCTCCAATGGCCGCTGCGGCCAGCGCGCTGTGGCCAGCGCACTGCGCTGATCCGAAGCCAGGAGCCAGGTGCTTCTCCTAGTCTCCCATGGGGTGCAGGGCCCAAGGACTTGGGCCATCCTCCACTGCACTCCCTGGCCACAGCAGAGAGCTGGCCTGGAAGAGGGGCAACCGGGACAGAATCTGGCGCCCCGACCGGGACTAGAACCTGGTGTGCTGGCGCCGCTAGGCGGAGGATTAGCCTGTTGAGCCGCGGCGCTGGCCCAAATACTGTATTTTTATGATCGTTCCCCCACTCAGTTACATATTAGAATTATATTCACAACCCTTAGTGGTTTCTTTAAGGGACAGTGTCTCAGTAACACAAGTCACAGTTAGAATACTTTGTTCTCCCCAGTCTTGTAAGACTTTGAACTGTAAAGAGTTACCTTTAGAAATTGGTCTTCACGGGGCTGGCACTATGACTAAGTGGAAAAGCTGCCAGATGAGACCATGGCATCCCATATGGGCACTGTTTCATGTCCTGGCTGCTCTACTTCAGATCCAGCTCCCTGGGAAAGCAGCTGAAAATGGTACAAGTGTTTGGGCCCCTGCATCCATGTGGAAGACCTGTATGAAGCTCCTGGCTCCTGATTTTGGCCTGGCACAGCCCCAGCCATTGCAGGCATCTGGAGAGTGAACCAGTGGATGGACAACCAACCGCTGAGTCTCTCCTTCGCTCTCTGTAACTCTTTCAAATAAATAAATCTTTATATTAAAAAAAAAAAGGAATTAGCCTGTAATCTTCTCCAAAATCCTTATGTGTAGCTTAAAGAAGATATAAATTGTCATCATCACTCTCCCTCCTTCCTGTTCTACTTCCCTCCCCTATACATACCTTGGAAGTGTAGAATGTGTGCATTCTATGTGCCTATGAAGTCTCAAGGTTTGTGTGCTTAGACTTAGGCCTCATTATTTTAGAATTGCCTTGGTATCTGTTGACATCAAACCAATCCTACTTTGAAAACAGTTTGCTCTGCCCTATCATTTTGAGCATTGTGACTCTTTTTGAACATCTGATTGATTTAGAAGGAACACAGACGCTTATTAAAACTGACTTTTCTGCCAATATATTTGGATTAAGCTATAAAGAGTAAAAAGCTGATTTAATTATTTTAAGTTTTATTTTCAGATTTTAATTACTTAAGTTTCAAAACTATTAGCTGGTTAATGATGAAATAATAGAGGATTACAGGAATGAAGGGTGCATGTGTATCCACTGTGATGGATTTTTGAACTCTTCTTATTAGTGTAGTACTAACATAGTAATTTCTTCCCTCTCCAAACTGAATTGATCAAGCCTCAGGTTTTGAAACGGTTAACGCAGTGGTACTTGTTGATTCAAGGGGATAGTTCTGAGTGGCATCTCCAATCACCACTTGGGCACCCCTAGGCTGTTTGTTCTGATCCTTGGGCTCTGAGGAACTGGGTTGGCCAGTCACTGACTCAGTACCCCTGGCTTTAGTAATGACACAGCCGATGCTCCAGGTCATCAGTTGGCAGTCACGGCCCCATGGCTTGAAAATGGTAGCTGCAGCTACAGAGTCCCACACCACCTGTGTTCCGCTTGTTGCTGCTCTGTGCTACCAGTGGTGATGCCAGCCAGCTGTCCATCTGCTCTCATGTGCCCATCCCTCTAGAAAGGCCATTTCTCCTCCTCTTGGGTAGAAGCCTGTGTCCTCTTCCCACAGCTCTGGGCAGAACGAGAGTGTGCCTTGTTCAAACAGCAGTGTTTTTTCATCCCAGTTCCATTCTCTGGGCTTAGAGAGTATGTGATCACCTTTTTCCTCTTGAGACTTCTTCTAAAACATCCCTGCATCCTCATGTGACATATTTTTATGTATCCTCACCTGCTTTCCTCCTGTCTAAATGTGCTATAAGTAAAGCTCTTACAAAGTAGAACACACATCAGATAAGATGCTTGATTGTGATTTGGCCAAGCACTGCATAGGAAGTGTAGACTTAGGAAGGCACATGGATGGATTGTAATGTTAAGGTTGTTAGTGAGGAAAGATTTTTGTCTACCCTCTTCTGTTGAGTGACTGGAGGCCTGGGGATTAAACTAACAAGATAGATTAATAAGAGAAAAGGCATACAATTTTATTAACTTATGTACACATGGGTTCACAGAAATAAAATTCAAGGAGGTAGAGGGTTGGGGTCTTAACTCTCTTTGCCCACTGTGGGCCAGCACTACCCCAGCCACCAGGTGTGCAGTAAACAAGACATAGACCCCATCCTCAGGAGGCTTGGGATTTAGTTGGGGGCAGTACACACACACACACACACACACACACACACACATACCTACACATAACAAGGTGATGCAGCAGAAAGGGCTAAAAATAAATCTGAGTGCTTTCCTGCTGCTGTAACAAAATACCTTAGTCTGAGTATTTGTACACAACAGAAATGGATTGCTCACAGTTCTGGAGCCTGGGAAGCCCGAAATCAAGACAGTGAGAGATCGTCTGGGAAATTACCACCTCTGTGTCACAGGTGGTGCCTTGTGCTACCTCCTTACATGGCATGGGAGGCCGATGAGCTAGAGAGTGATCAGGAATGGCTTCTTTACAGGGGTGACTTGAGCAGATCTGAATGGCATGAGAGTGTGTGGATGTGGGTACTGGGAAGACAGTACCACAGCGGGAGGAACTATAAAGGCAAAGATTCTGCAACACAGGCTAGGAGCAGCACCCGGGACTTGGGTGTCACAGCTCAGGAAAGGGGGCGTGGGAGGGAACAAGTGTGGATACAGCAAAGTAGATCCAACAGGTAGTCCTGAATTACTTCAGTCCTCAATCCAGTGTAATAACCATCCAAAAAGGGAATAAGGCTTGTTTGATGAGATTTGTTTTCCATCAATATTTGCTGGCTCCTGGTGACTCTGCTATTTTTTTTTTAATATAAGGCCAATTTTTAAAAAAGATTTATTTTTTATTTATTTGAAAGACATGTTTACAGAGAGAAGAAGTGAGACAGAAAAAGAGAGAGAGATCTTCCATGTGCTGGTTCACTCACCAAATGTCCACAATGGCCAGGCTGGGCCAGCTGAAGCCAGGAGCCCAGAGGTGCTTCTGGAGTTGCCACATAGGTTCAGGAGCCCAAGCACCTGGGCCATCTTTGACTGCTTTTCCAAGGCTATTAGCCAGGAGCTGGATTGGAGGTAGAGCAGCTGGGACTTGAACTGGTGCCATGTGAGATGCCTGCGTTATAGGCTACACAACACTGGCCCCTTTTTTAATTATTGCAAAATTTCTTTTTTTGTTCGCCAGCGTTGAGATATAATTGGCAGATGAAGACTGTGTATGTTTATAATGGACATGATGCTTTAACATACCTGTACATTGTATGTATGCATAATCAAGCTAATATTTCTGTTTTTATTTTTCTAAGTACTTTGAAGCTGTTCTCATCATTCCTTCTACCATTTACCGAGATTGGAAAGCCAGTCTTGTGAATGAGGTGGATATAAACAGACGAGATGAGGTAGCAAAAGTTACATCCCTGGTTTGAAACTAGCTCTGCCTGTTGGCTCGTGTACAGTAATCTGACACTCAGTTTTCTGGTTCATACAGTAATCTCACATAACGCGTCTTTGAGAAATAAGTGTAATGGAGGCTCTTAAAGAGCTTCTGGACCCAACAGATCTCAGTTCTTTTCCTTGTCTTTTTTTACTTTAGCTTGCATTTTACTAATGATAAACTGTTGAAGGCTATAGGATATTTGTTGGTGTTTATATTCCCAACATGGTGCCTGAGCCCGTAACAATGAGTGGACTTAGAGTGAATCCAGGATTCTGAACAATTACTGGCCAGTTAACAGACATCCTTGTGTCCCAACACAAGGAAGAAGTCATCTCTGGGTGATCAGTGCAGTCGGTGACTATGGGCTCCTTGTCAGGTTGCCTAGGTGAGCACTAAGGCTTCCCACAGGCAGGGGAGTTGTTGCAGGGCCAGCAGGAGCCCCAGGGGAGGGGTAGCACATTGTGCCTCTCAGCTGCTGCTGCTGCTGGGGTTCTGTTCCTTGGGGGCAGCTTAACAGGAAGATGTGACCCAAGTCACGAGGTCATCTTAAAGGGTGTTGGTAGTGTTCGCCAGAGAGGATCTCCCTAGGCTCCCAGGACCATTGAGTATGGTACTAGAAAACATGGCTCTGCTCCCCCTCTGCGCGCAGGCAGCCGACCAGACGATTCAGCTCCTGTCTGCACTTCATGAGACCAGATCCTAGAAAACAGCTCCTTCCCGTCCCTCCCACTCCCAGCCCGTCCCATCTGCCGTGATCTCAGTGCTTGCGCCCCTCCCCCACACTCCCTCTCTGACTTTCTGTGTTGACATCTTAGCCGCTGACTGTGGTACCTGGGGCTCAGAGCCTTTGGGGAGGGGTGAGATCATGAGGGTAGAGCTCTCATGGATGGGATCAGTGCCCTCGTAAAAGAGGCCCCACAGAGCTCCCCCGTGCGGAGAATAGGCAAATACGTGGGCACAGAAACATCATGGGAAGATGCTGAGAGAAGAGAGTCATTGGCAGACTGGGAAGAGGACCTTCAACAGGCTCCCGATCTGCCGGCACCCCGATCCCCAGCTTCCCAGCCTCCACACCTGTAAGGATACACGTCTGTTGTTTATAAGCCACCCATCGTATGGCATTTTGTTACAGCAGCCTGAACAGACTCAGGTAGCATCCTTTCACTGTGGCACTCCTCACACCTACCCGTGTGACGTGCAGAGAGCAGAGGAGGAGCAGCCCCCGCGCTCTGGGGCCAGGGTGTGCAGATGGAGGGGGCCTGCTGAAACAGCCCTCCTGTGAAAGCATGCCTGATTTTGTAAAACCCACACAAAATTTAACCTTCTCCACCAAAGCACTATTTAACAGAAAAATATTTTAGATTGCTTAGCGGCTCAGTTACTTAACATTCTGCTCACAGATCTTTCGGCAAAGTGGACCCGGCTGGAGGATGACTCATATTTCTCTCTCACAAGCTTCAGGCCCCCAGAGCCATGGTATTGGCTGGATCATGGCCTCCCGAAATCCACGTGTTGGATTCCTAGCCTCAGAATCTGGCAGTGTGTGGAGATGGGGCCTCCAAGGCGGTAATATAGTTAAA
Source organism: Oryctolagus cuniculus (assembly GCF_964237555.1). Taxonomy (NCBI): domain Eukaryota; kingdom Metazoa; phylum Chordata; class Mammalia; order Lagomorpha; family Leporidae; genus Oryctolagus; species Oryctolagus cuniculus. Next base: position 44,593,837 of record NC_091444.1, read on the forward strand.
GTAGTGTCAGGGAGGGGTGGTAATCCAGTGTGGCTGGTGTCCTTCTGAAAGAAGAGATCAGGACACAGGGAGCAGCTGTGTGCACACCCGGGCCAATCATGGGTGGCCACGGGCTGGCTGTGTGCAAGCCTAGGGGAGAGGCGTCAGAAGAAACCAAACCTGCTACATCTTGACCTGGGACCCGTAGCCTTCCAGTCCCTGTTGTTTAAGCCACCCAGTGTGTGCTCCATGGTTTGGCTGTCTTAGTTTGCTGGGCTGCCCTCACAGAAGGCCACAGACTGGTGGCATACACAACAGGAATTTATGGTCCCACAGTTCGGGAGGCTGGAAACCTCCAGACTCAAGCTCCCAGTGGACTTGGTTCGTGCCGGGCACCATGAGGGACGGATCTGCTCCAGGCCTCCCTGGCTTGCAGATGGCCACCGTTTCCCGTCGTCTTCCCCTCAGTGTGTCTCTGCACCCACACTTCCTCCTTAAAGACCTCACTTTAACTTGATTGCCTCTCTACAGGCCCAGTCCCCAAATCAGGTCACATTCTGAGGCCCTGTGAGCTAGGACTTCAGCATAGGAATTATGAGGGACACAATTCAACCGTAAGAGGCAGACACCTTCTCAGAGGATTGTGACTGTGGTTTTGCATAATTTTTCCTCCATTTATGTAGAAGCCGTACTTTCAGTGAGAAAGTGAAGTGAAAAGAGAAGAGGTTAGAATGCTGGCACAGCGGGTTGAGTAGCTGCTTGCAACACTGGCATCCTGCATCAGTGCCAGTTCCTGTCCTGGCTGCTCCACTTCCCAGCCAGCTGCCTGCCAATGCACCTAGGGAGGCAACAGAAGATGGCCCAAGTACTTAGGCCCCTGCTACCCACTGGGGAGACCTGGATGGAGTTCCTGGCTCCTGGCTTTGGCCTGGCCCAGCCTGACCCTTGGCAGCCATTTGGGGAATGAACCAGTGGATGGAAATATGTCTCTGTTTCTGTCTCTCTGCCTTTCTCCCTGTCTCCCTCCCTCCATTTCTCCACCACACAACTCTGCCTTTCAAATAAATCTTGAGAGAGAGAGAGAGAAACCTGGGTTAAGATCTGGATTTTACCACTGATTTTAACTGTTGTGCCCTTCAGCAAGTTACTGAATTGATTGAATTTCCTGTGTATTTAACAGATTTTAAAATTTTTAAAATTTAATGTATTTTTAAAAGATGGATTTATTTATTTTAAAGGCAAAGTTACAGAGAGGCAGAGGCAGAAAGAGAGAGGGCTTCCATCTGCTGGTTCACTCCCAAGATGGCCGCAGTGGCCACAATGGCCACAAGTGGACTGATCTGAAGTCAAGAGCCAGGAGCTTCTTCCAGGTCTCCTATGTGGGTGCAGGGGCCCAAGGCCTTGAGCCATCTTCTACTGCTTTCCCAGGCCATAGCAGAGAGCTGGATTCGAAGTGGAGCATCTGGGACTTGAACTGGCACCCATATGGGATGCCGCACTGCAGGCAGTGGCTTTACCTGCTACACCACAGTCCTGGCTGTATTTAACAAATCTTTTTACAAAGAGCTTACCATTGCCCAGCATTGTTGTAAGTACTTTACAGGTATTACCTCATTTACTACTTGTAACAACTGTAAGAAATAAATACAGTTAGTGTCTCTAATTTGCTAAATGAAGAACTTTTAAGTACTTTGCTCAACTTAATAAATAAATACGTAAGTAGATTTGAGCTCACGTGTTTAGTCTCACAGTTCCCTTGATCCACTCTACTATGTTACTATAGATTTCTATAATTTGTAAATTAATAACCAGCAAAGATTATTGTGAGAATCAAGTAAGTGGCAGCTTCCTCCTCCCTCTCAGTTTTATAGAGAGAAGATAAAGTGGTTACACTGGCTGAAGTACCAGTGAACGTGGTCTGTAGAGCTATACATCGAAGAAGCCAAGAGTAAGCTGTGAGGGATTGAGAAGCAAAAACTGAGAAAGACAGCAGACACTTGTAGGCTTTGTCTAACAGGCTGCTCTGTTTGTTTCTTTCTTTTAAAGATTTATTTACTTATTTGAAAGGCAGAATTACAGAGAGGCAGAGAGAGAAAGGTCTTGCATCCACTGGTTCACTCCCTAGATGGCCACAACAGCCGGAGCTGCACCTATCCAAAGCCAGGAGCCAGGAGCTTCTTCTGGGTCTCCATGGGGGTGCAGGGGCCCAAGGACTTGGGCCATCTTCTGCTGCTTTCCCAGGCCATAGCATAGAGCTGGATCAGAAGAGGAGCAGCTGGGACTTGAACCAGCGCCCATATGGGATGCCGGCACTGCAGGTGGTGGTTTAACCTACTACGCCACAGTGCCAGCCCCATTTGTTCAGTTTCAGTGGCTTTACCCTCTATTTTCTGGAAAGATTAAAAATTGTGTTAAACCTGTAATTCCATGTTTTTGGTTTTACCTAAGTATCTATCACTCATTTATTATATAATATTGATGTTCTTACAGTTTTTTCTTACCAGTAGTGTCTAACATAGCGAGGATGGAAATAGTTATCATTTGTATGTTTTACTTTTGCCTATGATATTTTTGGTGATCATTAATGCATTAACATTTTCCTGTTACTTTTAAGTTCAATATTTACTTTTATTGGGTATGTAAACCCATCTGATTCCTTTTGGGAGCAGGAGAGGAAGTTGTATAGCAGCTGGCACCCTGGGAACTGGTGCAAATTACTATGTCTGATGCTTTATCTTGAACTGTGGTGTTTATAGCTACCAACAAAGCATCAATTTAACAAAATTACAGCACTTAGTATTAGAAGAGGCTTGTACTTTAAGGAAGAACATGGAGAATTTTCTTTTCCGTTGCACATGTAATGGCCACATTTTGGTAATGGAGTTTCCAGTGTTGTCGGTTCTGAATTGAAGAGTGTGAGTTTCCTGTCCCACATGCAGATCAACACGATGCAATCCTTACCCCTTATCCAGGTTGTGTGTAGAACTCTGAGTGAGACACTGCCTTAGGTATAGCCATGAAGGTGCCTACGAATGAGGGACTCTTTTAGTCCTCATCCTGATTCATTCTGAAGGCAGAAGGCCCAATGTCACAAGTGCAGCCAACTTAGTGCTCTAAGACTTCAACAGGTTAGGTGACCCTCTAGGACTGGAGCGTTAGGAATCTCCGTGAAAGTGGTGAGATTGTAGCTGAGCCCTGGGGAGGAGGTAAGACTTGAGGGACTTGTGATGCGGGAGGAGGGCTTTCCATGAAAAAGCAAAGAAACAGCAAGAGCCAGAGCGTGTGGGTCTCCTGCGTGGGTGGCAGAGGACCCAGCACTTGATCCATCATCTGCTGCCTCCCAGGATGTGTTAGCAAGAAGCTGGGTTGGGGGCCGGCGCCACGGCTCACTAAGCTAATCCTCTGCCTTGCGGCGCCGGCACACTGGGTTCTAGTCCCGGTCGGGGCGCCAGATTCTGTCCCGGTTGCCCCTCTTCCAGGCCAGCTCTCTGCTGTTGCCCGGGAGTGCAGTGCAGTAGAGGATGGCCCAAGTGCTTGGGCCCTGCACCCCATGGGAGACCAGGAGAAGTACCTGGCTCCTGGCTTCGAATCAGCGCAGTGCGCCGGCCGCAGCGCGCCAGCCGCGGCGGCCATTGGAGGGTGAACCAATGGCAAAAGGAAGACCTTTCTCTCTGTCTCTCTCTCTCACTGTCCACTCTGCCTGTAAAAAAACAAACAAACAAACAACAACAAAAAAAAAAAAACAAGAAGCTGGGTTGGAAGCAAAGTATCCAGGGCTCAAACCAGCACTCCAATATAGGATGCAGTTATCCTAAGTGGTAACTTAACCAACTGCACCACAACATCCACCCCAAGTGAAGGTTTTGAATCTGGGTGTGAAATTACCATCTAGTCTCAAACTAACAAGGCTAGATGAACAGCTCAGGAGCACTGAATTTGTGACATAATGTGTTGCCGTACTTGGGCAAGATGACCATGGGACTGGAAACAAGAACTCTGCAAGGAGTGATCAACCAGATGGGGCAGATAACTGGTTGTAAAAGAGGAGATGGATGATAAAGGTAGCACTTCTTAATGTGTGCTGTAGATTTTCCTAGAGTCATCACTTGGGGTTACAGAAGACACTGAGACTTGGTCAAATTACTTTGCAGTTACGTGAATTGTTTGTTCTGGATAGAATTTTTCAGAATCTTTCATATACTGATCGGCTCCAAGAAGATGGGGTTGTCTGATTTCCCAAGCTTATTTGTCTACAGGATCCGCCTTAAAAAATATATACTTTTAAAAGATCTAGGAGTTGCTGGAACACTAACTTGGGACGTTTGGAGAATGATAGTATAATTGATCAAAACTGGGAAACTGAGGGTAGGCATTTTCCCCAGCTGTGAAGTTGCTGGCTGGTATGCCTGCCTTCCATGTTGTATACCTGAGTTTGATCCCTTTTGCCACCTGCTGATTCTAGCTTCCTAGAAGGCAGTGATGATGGCTCAAGTGATGATGGAACCCTGCCACCTGCATGGGAGACCTGGATTGAGTTCCTAGCTGCCATCTTGGCCTCTGAGCTGTTGTGAGCATTTGAGGAATGCACTAACAGATGAGAATACCCCCCACCCCCAACCCCAACCCCCTACCCCTGCTTTCCCTTCTCAGCCCCCACTCTCAAATTAACAACAATGGCTACAAACCTGAGAAATTGAAGTTAGAGTTTGGTTTAGACTAAAGATGATAAGTGGATTTGGAGACGTGTTAAATTTTGAGGTACCATCGACCAGCAAGAAGGTTGCATGTCACCACAGCTGAGATGAGCGGTTTGGCCAGGAATAGGAATCTGGAGTTACTGAGTAGAGGTGACGTGGAGTCTGTAAAGGTGAAATCAGTAGGCAATACGAACATGAATGGGGGAATGAGAGAAGGTTGGCAAACGTGGAAGAAGAAAGAAAACTGGCGGAGGAGGCTGAGAAAGGATGGTGAGAAAGAAGGGAGATGGGGCTGTGGCTCCTTCAGGGCTGCAGGCTGGGACTCTGCGAGCTCAGGAAGTGTACTGCCCCGTCGGACACTGCAGGGAGACATCGGGGTGGGGGGCTCTGGAGTTTGGAAAATAAGAGGTCGTTGAGGCTGTGGAGAGAACTCCTTATACAATGCAGTGAGCTGGAAGCCCTGTTTAAGGAACTTTGGAATGACTTTGAAAGAAAACATGGACAGAAAGTATATTATGTCCCTTGAATAGGGAACAATGGTGAGGAAGTAGGACATTTAATAGAATTTTATAAAAGAGGCAGAATTCAGATTTTTCTGTTGTTTCTGAATGGCGGGAGAGACCTGACTATTAATTTAGAAGTAGAAGAAAAGCTGTCGAGAGCGTGGGATGGGTGATGAAGAGCAGATACTTTGTTTACTGCTAAACACACTAGAATCCCCGAAGTTTTCACTGTGGATACTGAAATTCTGACAGTGACGATGGCAGGCAAGGCAGAGACTGAGCCCAATCCTGGGAACATCTAGGACAGAGGTACAAGGGGAAGAACGGGCCTTGCATGAGCCAGGCCAAGGTCCTGAAGCGTGTCTTGTGATCTGGAAGTGTGTTAGCGACAGCGAGGCAGCCATACCAAACTCCTTTGGGGCCTTTCTCCCCTGGAGAAGTCAGGAGGGACTTGCAGTGGTGAGGCTGCGCCCCTCTTTGAGCTGAGGCAGTCAGAGGGGGCCTGGTAAGAACCACAACACCTATAGGGGAATCTTCAAAAAGTTCACAGAAAATGCTTATTTTCATGAAATTATGCATGGATTTCAAATTTATTGCACCAAAAATAAGCTTAGCCTTACTTGCCTTTTCCACAAAGTTTTTAAAGTTCCCACATAATGTGGCACTTTGGGTGAACTTGCACCCTTCATCCTTGCAAAGACCCTTTGTCCACACTGTTGCCCCATTTGACAGACAGGAAGGAGTGACAGGTACCTCGCTAAGTCCCACGTCAAGGTAGCAAGGAGGCCAGGGTCTGGATCGGAGCAGCCTGAGCCTATTTGGCACATTTGACCCCATTCTGCCTTTGACAGCTCTCTTGACGTCTCTTCTCCCAGAGCCAGTGCCTGCTGAGGGGCTGGGCTGTGCATTCCGGTTCTTCCCAGCGCTGCTGTTGCCTTAGACCTGGAGGGCATGGGCCAGGTACAGTACAGACAGGAAACCTCAGCAGGGTCACATGCTGGTGTAGGGTTCAGAACAAGAGGCAGCCTGAGGCAGACCCAGAGCCCACGACAGACCCTCCTTATCAGAATGGACGACACTGGGTAGGCAGCATAGCCAGACAGAACTCTTCACAGGCCTCAGAGTGGTACCAGTTTTATTATTGAACCAGTGTTGCTGTTTCCTCTGTAGATTCCTTGGGTTTGTATAGTTCTCAGATTAGGAAGTCCTTAAGGCCCAAAACTGTACCAGTAGTGCCCAGTGAACGTACAATTCCAACAATCTTTAAACGCATGAATGGATTATAAAATGCCTATGTAGGTTATTTCCCTTCACATCTGCCTTTAAAAACAATTAAAAGTGCACTGTAACCAAGTCACAAGGCTTGAACTGAGGAAAATACTACCACCCCATTTCCCTCCACACACATTCAAAAAGGCAAAAGCCCCTTTAAACACACTTTGCCCATTTCCTTGCTAGGTATCTTGTGTGTGTTTTATTTCATATGCAGCTGAAAACCATGCTCTCAGTAATTACTGAGAAGAAGTAGGAAAGAGTGTGGTGCAGGTGTTGAAATGATGAGATGAGGTGGGTCTCACTGGGTTGCAGCTGAAGATCGAGAGGATGTGGTGGTAAGGAAACCCCAGGAGTGGGTGCTCCTTCAGAAAGGCTCTTCAGAAAGCACACCTAGCAATGGCAAGGAAGAAGTAGCAGCGAATGACCCTCACCTGCTGTGTACTATTTTTGATAAAGAACCGCTTTTGACATTGCATCATGTTACTTGCAAACTTTTTCTGTCAATATCATAGTATGTAATTGGGAGGATCCCTGACAAACTTTGTCATCTTATTTATTTGTGTGACAAAAGCTGCTCAAGTCACAATGAGATGACTTCCATCGTGGATCAGATTTGGGTTAGGAGGGATCGGTGCAGGACTGGGATTTGAAGGATGAACAGGACATGGAAACACTGGACCATTTCCTGTGTGGTTCCTGCACTTCTCAGACCACTTGATGGGAGAAAGGCAGCAGTTTATTTGTTAAACGCCTAGATGCCATTTTAAGAAGAGGGTTAGCATCATTATCCTCACTTCTCGGCCTGTTGGCTAAGATCAAGTATACAATCATTGTATTGGACCAGAAGCTCCTATCTGCAGCCAGCTTTGCTTCCGACGTTGTCTGTGTACAGTGTGGTCATGGATGTTGTATATCAGGAAGATGCATCACATCTATCATATCGATTTAGCACCATTCTAAACTAGATTGTTACAAGATTTGTTCAATATGAAGCTTTCATGATTGAGTTTGTGCTATGAAACTCAGCGGCTTTAGAACTGTGTTCTTCCAGTAAGCACATATTTCTCCTATAGAAAATGTATAGAACAATTTCGGTTACTCCTGCCCCGTTGAGAGACTGCTCACAGGTGAAGACTTCTTGCCCCACACGTCCCTGTATCCCCATGGTCTCCTTTGTCACAGGACGTATTTGCTCTTCACTGTCACTGATCAGCACAACAGATAGAGATACACAAGCAGTACCTGCATTTGCAGTGCATTTAATTATGAAGGCATGCGTATGTTGAACAGATGTCTGCATCCCATTTCTTAGTCTATGTCTAGACAGAGATCAATATTTTATGCTGTCATATATTCATGATAATCTGTTATGGTTTTCAGTGCAGCTTTTTAGCAGCTATAAAATTCAGGTCACCAAGGGTGAAATGTGTGTGTGTGTGTGTGTGTGTATACGGCTGTGTTCTCCTCCCACACTCATACACCTTTCTTTTCCTGGTATCCTAATTGTATCTCCTGTAAAAGTTCATTTTTATCTTGCTGATTTTTTCCAACACTGATAAATGAATGTCTTTTCAGAATAAATAGTCATAATAAAAATAAGCAGAACCATAGCAGCACAGTTAAAAAGAGAGAAAGGAGCCAGTCAGCACGGTCACACTGAAACACTGCCTCCCAGTGATGTTGCAAAGGTGGGAAGCATCAAGGTTGGCACTCCTTACCTAGAGTGATTTCTGTATATCTGTGCATTAGAACAGGTTCGCCACCCACAGGCAGCATCCTGGCTGCCTTGGCAGAGTCTAGTCGTTCCTTAACGAGTACACCTGCTGAAATCTTAACAGAGTGTATGTTGGTGCAGACAGTGTGTGGACTGTCCTTCCCCACAGCCTGCTTCAGTGAGGGGGCCGTGACCAGGCGGAGTCAGGGAGAAAACCAAGGTGGAATCTCGTGTCAACAAGTGTCATCAATATCTTCTTGGGGTCCCCTCGGTCCCTCCCCTCAGCTCGAGCTGTTTGTACCGATGTACTTTTCTCCATTTCTGCTGCTGCCATGCTAGACCTGGCCATTCCTGTCTCACCTGAACTGTTAATACTGGATCAGCCTTGCAGTCTGTCTCCTACCTTCTCTTCCCATGACAGCCTGAGAGGTCTTCTTAACACAGGGATTGGATCCTATTTCCATCATGCCTAGAAATCTACCATAACATTCCCAGGCTCTTAAATAAATCAGAACTCCTGCCATTTCCTGACAAGCCCCAGTGCCTCCTCACCCTGCTTCCTCACAGCTACTCCGGTCTCCTGGCACGGCCTCCAGACCTTGCTCCCTCGGTTCTTTGTCCTTCAAGCCTGGGCTTCCTTCTCCTGGCCCTGCTGGGCTGTCTCACTCTTGTCTCCAACACCGCAGCTAGTTTTCACTGCCTCAAAGATTGCTTTTTTGTTTGTTTGTTTGTTTTTTTGACAGAGTTAGAGAGATAGAAAGGTCTTCTTTTTCCCTTGGTTCACCCCCAAGTGGCCACTACGCTGGCGCGTTGCGGCTGGTGTGCTGCGCTGATCCGCATAACTATTTTTTTATTATTATTTTTTAACAGGCAGAGTGGATAGTGAGAGAGAGAGACAGAGAGAAAGGTCTTCCTTTTGCCATTGGTTCACCCTCCAATGGCCGCCGCGGCCAGCGCGCTGCGGCCGGTGCACCACGCTGATCCGAAGCCAGGAGCCAGGTGCTTCCTCCTGGTCTCCCATGGGTTGCAGGGCCCAAGCACTTGGGCCATCCTCCACTGCCTTCCGGGCCACAGCAGTGAGCTGGACTGGAAGAGGAGCAACCAGGACAGAATCCTGCACCCCAACCAGGACTAGAACCCGGGGTGCCGGCGCCACAGGCAGAGGATTAGCCTAGTGAGCCATGGCGCCGGCCTAAAGATTGCTTCTTGACACTACTTCTCACATGACCCTGCTCACTTTCTCCCTGGAACTTTAGTGACATAGTTTATAAATTGTTTCATTTATGTGTTTACCTATTTCTTGTGTCTGTTGGTCACAGGAAAGATGGAAGTGTAGGAGACCAGTGTTCATATTTGACTTGTTTCTTACTGTAGTCCCAGGATGAGCTCACTCAGTGCCCTTCTTGTAATAGGTGTCTTATAAATGTTGAATGAAGTAGATGGTGGAGGAGGGGCTGAACTAAAATGGGTCATACAGTGTGATAGATGTTAGTGGAGAAAAGGATTCAACCTCTTAAGAACGTCCAGAGATGTTACCAGACACGAACTATGAGGAGGCATCCCATAGAATAGGATATCTTAAGATATCAAAGATCTCTAATAAATAACCACATTATGTATCACTGTGCTATCATTAATTTTTACATTAAACAGCTGCATTTTCCAACCTTTTTTATGATCCCCCTTATGGAATATTTTCTATATTTTTTAAACTTTTTTTTTAAGATTTTTTATTTATTTATTTGACAGAGTTACAGATATAGAGAGACAGACAGACAAAGGTCTTCCTTCTGCTGGTTCACTCCCCAAATGGCTGCAATAGCCGGCACTGCACCAATCCAAACCCAGGAGCCAGGTGCTTCTTCCTGGTCTCCCATGCAGGTGTAAGGGTCCAAGTACCTGAGCCATCCTCCACTGCCCTCCCGGGCCACAGCAGAGAGCTGGACTGGAAGAGGAGCAACCGGGACTAGAACCCAGTGCCCATATGAGATGCCGGTGCCACAGGCAGAGGATTGACCAAGTGAGCCCTTGCGTCAGGCCCCATCTAGATTTTTTTTTTTTTAAGATTTATTTATTGGGGCCAGTGCCGTGGTGCAATCGATTAATCCTCTGCCTGTGGCGCCGGCATCCCATATGGGCACCAGTTCTAGTCCTGTCTGTTCCTATTCCAATCCAGCTCTCTGCTGTGGCCATGGAAGATGGTAGAAGATGGTGGAAGAAGGTAGAAGATGGCCCAAGTGCTTGGGCCCCTGCACCCACATGGGAGACCAGGAAGAAGCTCCTGGCTCCTGGCTCTGGATCTATGCAGCTCCGGCCGTTGCAGCCATTTTGGAAGTGAACTAGCAGACGGAAGACTTTTTTCTGTCTCTCCCTCTCACTGTCTGTAACTCTGCCTCTCAAATAAATAAAATCTTTTAAAAAAAGATTTATTTATTAATTTGAAAAGCTGAATTACAGAGAGAGGAAGAGTTCTTCGATCCATTGGTTCACTCCCCAAGTGGCCGTAAGAGCCAGGGCTGAAACCAGGAGCTAGGAGCTTCTTCTGGGTCTCCCACTTGGGTATCAGGAGCCTGAACACTTGGGCTATCTTCCACTGCTTCCCAGACATGTTGGCAGGGAGCTGGATCAGAAGTGGAACAGCCAGGACACACTCCAGTGCCTGTGTGGAGTGCTGGTGTCGCAGATGGGAGCTTAACCCACTAAGCCACAACACTAGACCCTAGAAAATCAGTTTTTAAATTGGCAAACACCCTCCCTGTGAAATTTTATTCCACAGACACATCTTTACTATTGTATATCTGTTTGTGTGCTATATGTGTATCTGTACTTTATACATAAAAAATCTGAGATCATTTTTCACACCATGTGATGGTCTATAACTATACCAAAATTCCTGGCACTGAGTACTTTATAAAGAAAAGAAGTCTGTTTAGCTGACAGGTCTGGAGGTTCAAGAGCATTGACTTGGTTCTGGTGAAGTCCTCATAGCGGATGGCATCATGGTGGAAGCACATGTGACAAGCAAAAAGCACATGGCAAAAAAGGAAGCCAGAGAAGCCTCAAGAAGTGGGGGACAGGCTTGCTGTTTTGTAACAATCCTCTCATGAGAGCTAATCAGGGTCCGATAAGAACTATACCAGGTCCTTCCAAGGGCAGCACCCCCGGTGACCCAGTCACCTTACATGAGACCTGGTGGCAGGGCCTCAAGTACTTGGGCCATCTTCTGCTGTTTTCCCAGGTGCATTAGCTGGAAGCTGGATAGGAAATGGAGCATCTGGGCTCGGCCCAGCACTCATATGGGATGTCAGCATTGCAGGCGGCAGCTTACTTCACTGCGCCACAGTGCCAGCCCCCATAGGGCCAAGTGTTGAAGAAAATGCTGTTGATAGACCTCAACAATACTTTCCCTTTAAATTTCAGTGGGCTATACTGTTGAGCAAAAAAGAAATGATTTTCTTCTCATTGGGGAAGAAAGAGAATATTGTTTTGTTTTAATTTAAAAAAAAAAGATCTTGATCGAAGTGATAAGTTGCCAGCAAAGTCATAATGAGAGTTCATATAATAATACCTACCAGTGTCACGGGTACTGGCCTCCGTAAAGAGCACTGAAAGATCAGAGGAGCTGTGTTTGCAGGAAAACTGTGCCAGGCGAATACACAGTAAACATCATATGGTTCAGAACATGTGGGGCTGGCTGACTCTGAGAGCATTTGATGATACACTGGAAAGGTGACTTAGTAAGAAAGTATTGCCTGCAATTTCGGTTTAGAAATGGTAATTAAACTGATAGGTACGTGACTGCTGATACAGTTGCCTGGAAGAATTACAGTTGGGAGAGCTGTGTTTGAAGGTCAATGACTGGGGCCAGCGTTGTTGGCTTTGCAGGTTAAGCTGCTGCCTGCAAGGTTTGTTTCCTGGCTGCTTCACTTCCGGAGGATGGCCCAAGTGTTTGTGCCCCCGAACCCTACATGGGAGACCGGAACGAAGCTCCTGGCTTTGACCTGGCCCAGCCCTGGCTGTTGTGGCCATCTAGGGAGTGAACCAGCAGATGGATGGTCTCTGTCTGTCTCTCCCTCCTCTGTAACTCTTTCATATAAATAAATGTTTAGTTTAAAAAAAAGTTTCATGGAAATCAGAAAAGATTTTCAGAGAGGAGTGAATATCAAGGTTATGCCTGCCGCTGCTGCTGTTGGCGGTGAGTTCTGTCTGGAACACAGGCATTCACACAGCAGCCCTTTCTTGGAAACCGAGTACGTAGGGTTGGTGTGGGAAGTGCTAGTGAGGGAGTTTTTAATCATGGAACTTAGCCCAAGGGCAAATTGTGTATCACTCAACAAGCTCCACTTGCTTATCTTTCAGGAATTTTAAGAAGGTTCGGGCACCAGGGTTTGTGAAATGGTTTAACTCTAAAGGCCCCATTTACATTCTGGCTGCTATTTGCAGCTGCAAATAGATTCTGCTTCAGTATGATAACACAAAGGGCATAACCTCCACGAATGCTGGGCTTCAACTTCTGTACTTTCAACAGAGTTGATTTTCATTAGCCAAGCAGGATGGAGCTTCACTGACGTGTAGTGAAATGAGGCATGGTCTGGCTTGCTGGGCCATGAAGGGTGACATTTAGTTCCATTAACTCTGATGTTCCTATTTATACCAACTGTAGTTTGCACAATTACACAAGAAATAAGCTATCTCCTGGTTTTATGTCCACATGCGCATGCTTTACTTTCATTCCTCTCCCACTTCACTAGCTTCCTTGTTGGTGTTTTGGACAGACCAGTGGAAATCATCGCTTTCAGAATACCTCTCCCAAGGGAAACTTCCTGTGTGTATTGACGGAGCAGGGTCGGGGAGAGGAGTGGATATCCCATTGCAGAGTCACTCCTCAGATGCCCCCAACAGCCAGGGCCAAAACTGAGACTTAATCCAGGTTTCCCCAAGTAGGGACCCCGTTACTTGAGCCACTACATACTGCTTCCCAGGATCTCCGTTGACAGGAAGATGGAATTGGGAGGCAGAGTCAAGAGTTGAACCCCGGAAATACTACGTGGGATGTGGGATTCTTTTATTTTGTTTTCTTTTTAAGATTTATTTATTTCTTTGAAAGGCAGTTAGAGAGAGGGAGAGACAGAGGGAGAGATCTTCTATCTGTTGCTTCTCTCCCCAAATGGCCTCATTTGCCAAGGCTAGGCCAGGCTGTGACAAGGAGCCTTGGAGCTTCTCCAGGTTTTTCCCAAGGGTGCAGGGACCCAAGCACTGGGCCATCTTCTGCGGCTTTCCCAGTGCGCTATCAGGAAACCGCATTAGGACTGGAGCAGCCAGAACTTGAATCAGTGCTCATGTGGGATGCCGTGTAGCAGGCAGCGGCTTGACCTGCTGCGCCACAGCGCCGGCCCCGGCCTTCCTTTTTAAGGCTGAATAAGATCCACTGCCATGGGTTTTCTGCTGATAGACCTTTGAGTTGCTCCCAACTTTTGGCTGCTATGAATAATGCTTCTGTGAACATTAAGTATCTTCATAAAACTGAGGCTGTTACTTTAGCTTGTGTGCCACCTGTTGATTTCCTCCCACACAGTGATGCCTCATTTTGATAGGCTGCTGGGCAGGAGTACTGACTCTGTTATTTATTTATTTAAGATTATTTATTTATTTGAAAGAGTTACACATAGAGCAGGAGAGGCAGAGAAAGAAAGGTCTTCCATCTGCTGGTTCACACCCCAACTGGCCACAATGGCCAGAGCTACACCAATCCGAAGCCAGGAGCCAGGAGCTTCTTCCAGGTCTCCCACGCTGGTGCAGGGGCCCAAGGACTTGAGCCATCCTCCACTGCTTTCCCAGGCCATTTAATTTGTTACTTTGTTGGCTTTTATGAAGCCTTTAAATGAATGCAAGTGGTTTAAGCTATGCAAATATTTTAATTTGAGAATAAGTAAATACCTGTTTCCATGTTCAGTTGCACATGAGTTCATACCTTCTTGTGCAGCAGTAATTCTGGTAAAAATATTGAACTTTCAGTTGGAAAACAAATTTGGCAAATCAAATATTGTTTAAATCTTGAAAACAGGATTTGTATTTTTCTTTGCTAAAACCATTCTGTTGGACTTTCATGGAATTAGCCCTTAACCCCCACCCCATCACCTCAGTGCTATAAAATGCCAAATTCTTTAGGTTTCAGAGAACCATACTGCCAGTCAGGAGCCAAAAATTCCTTATCTGGGTGTGTTCCGTGACATGACCACTGCTAGAATAAACTTCACCAAACATGGCACATGCTCTTTGGTCTTGCTGTTCATGGCATTGTTGCAAATTTAAAATATCCATAATATTCCAGATACTGTGTTAGTAAACTGAAATGTTCTTACATTAGCAATTTGTAGAATACTAACATATTTAGATTTTCTTTTAGGAAAGTTATATTTTTTGTGTACACATATATACAAATGTGTATGTATATATATATCCTCCAGTGACAAATGAAGTCATGGCACTCTACAGTAAGGCATCCATGAAAGGCATGGGAGGAGTGAGGAGTGTTGTTTTAATCCTTGCTTCACCCAGCGCTTCAGGCCAGGGTGTTGACCCACTGCACCACAGCTCCGGCCCCATGATCTTCGTTTCAATGATGAAATCTTGGGGTTTGGGTAAGGATAAGCTTTGAAAGAAGCCTCTCTGCAATGCCTCTCTTTATAGGATTTATACACACAGCTCCCAAGTTAAAGTAGGACTGATTTGTTTTTTGTTATCTATAGGACTCTATCAGAATTCACTTCTTTTCCCCTATAGAAATTCTGTTGTAGGCAGTGTTGAGTCCATTGATTAATCCAGGGAGAATTTTCTTTTCGTCGGACTGTAAAGCCTTTGAAATCCTCTCCTGAAGTAGGGATTCCCCCCTTGTTGCCCTACTTCTCTGTGCCAGAGTCTTCAGTTGTCCTCACTCCTAGAGACCACAGTCCTCCAGGTGCTGAGCATTGTTCTCCTCTTGTTCTCTGCACTTTGTCCCCCATGGCCCTGTGGCTGCTGACCTGGTGGACTTTGACCTCCTGGTTTGCTAGCACTCTCTCCTCCCACTTCTATTCAGATCCACCGCTTATGACTTGCTCTTGATTCTGGCAAGATGCATTTATATTATCAGACTGTTCCATTCTTTTTTGCAGTTGGTTTTATTTTTCAGAACCATTTTACACTCAGAACAAACTTAACAGAAAATACAGGCAGTTTTCCTATAACCACTGCCCATGTATAGTAGACATTCCCAGTATATCCTGACCAAAGTGCTACATTTGTTTCAGTGAAGCAATGTAGATACATCTTTATCCCTCAAAGTCCATAGTTGACATTAGGATTCACTGTAGTATACATTGTTTGAGTTTAAACAAATGTGTGAGGATTATTCATATGCCATTATTGTATTTTCACTGTCTTAGAAATCCTCCGTCTTTTGTCTGCTCATCCCTTCCTTTCCTCAAACACTGAAAACCACTGAACGTTTTAACGTCTTCATAATTTTGCCTTTTCCAGAGTGTCATACAGTTGGGATCATATGGTATATTGAGCTCTTTAACAATGACTTTTTTTTTACTGTTGTATAGTATTCTATAGAATACATATCCCATAATTTCTTTATGCAGTCTACTGTTGATGGGCATTTAAGTTGATTCCATGTCTTAGCTATTGCGAATTGAGCTGCAATAAACATTGAGGTGCAGACAGGTCTTCTATTTGCCAATTTAATTTCCTTTGGGTGAATTCCAAAGAGTGGGATGGCCGGGTTGTATGGTAGGGCTATATTCAGGTTTCTGAGCAATCTGCAAACTGACTTACATAGTGGCTTTACCAGTTTGCATTCCTACCAACAATGGACTAGCGTCCGTTTTCCCCTTATCTAAACAAGATCAGAGTTGGCGAACTCAAGAGGCTTCCATAGCCTTGGCAGCTCATGACAAGAGCCTCAGGTGATTATTGACGTCATAAATAATAAGAGTGTCAATTGTTAAATCAACAACGGGAGTCACTGTGCACCTGCTCCCCATGTAGGACCTCTGTCCTTAATGTGTTGTACTATGCGAATTAACGGTAAAACTACTACCCAAACAGTACTCTATACTTTGTGTGTCTTTGTGGGTGCAGTCTGTTGAAATCTTTACTTAGTATATCCTAAGTTGATCTTGTGTATATAAAGATAATTGAAAATGAATCATGATAAAGAATGGGATGGGAGAGGGAGTGGGAGATGGGATGGTTGCAGGTGGGAAGAAGGTTATGGGAGGAAAAGCTGCTATAATTCAAAAGTTGTACTTATGAAATTTATATTTATTAAATAAAAGTTAAAAAAAAAGAATGGTTTGTTTTACTTAGCAGTATGTATTTAAGCTTCCTCCGTGTCTTTTCATGACTTAATGATTCATTTCCTTTTATTATTAAATAATAGCCCCTCATATGGATGTACCACAGTTTAAATAAACCATACCCAATCACCTATTTTGATAAAACCTTTCTGTGTTTTGGCCATTGTTTTTCTTTTTTTTTCTTTTTCTTTTTTTTTTTTTTTTTATTTATTTGACAGGTAGAAGTATAGACAGTGAGAGAGAGACAGAGAGAAAGGTCTTCCTTCCACTGGTTCACTCCCCAAATGGCTGCTACGGCAGGCCCTGCGCTGATCCAAAGCCAGGAGCCAGGTGCTTCTTTCTGGTCTCCCGTGCAGGTGCAGGGCCCAAGCACTTGGGCCACCCTCCACTGCCCTCCTGAGCCACAGCAGAGAGCTGGACTGGAAGAGGAGCAACCGGGACTAGAACCCAGCACCCATATGGGATGCCAGCACCGTAGATGGAGGATTAACCAAGTGAGCCACGGTGCAAGCCCCTGGCAGTTGTTTTCCTATCCAAGTCTAGAATTCCTCAGACAGTAAGTCTGGGCGGTACCAATGGCTTCCAGTCTGTCTCTGTCACTCCAGGAGAGCATTCACCTAATATCCGACAAGACACAGCTGCCTCAGCGTGGTATAATCTTCCTGGAGCACCTGAGGGATGGTCAGGCCTTGTTTACTTCATTTTCGTTGCTCAGTACTTGCAGCAAGAGATACCTCTCCACAGTGGCAATGAGAAACAAGCCAATTCTAGGGCTTGGTGGGTTACCTTGGTTATTTTCCCCCTGCACAAATGCTTCATATGAGGTTGGAAGTTTCCAGCAGCCTTGATTTCAGCCTTGCTCCATAACTTTGCAAAATGTCCAAGGATTGTGGGAGCGGATATTCACTGTGAAGAAATCATTAACATGTCTAAAGATAGAAATAGCTCTCCCCACCCGGAGGGTGGCGAAGAGGAGTTCACTGAGCAAGACAACCAGTGTGCTTCTGCCTCATCTTTGCCTCCCTCCTCAAACTTCTTACTCTCACTTCTAGAGTTTGACTGTTTGTCCCAGATCATCACCTACCTAGGGCTTCATGTCTCATGCCCCTTCCAGCCAGACCTTTCCCAGCTGAGTGGCCTACACTTAACCTCTCCCTTCCTTACCTCTTCGCATCCAGATCCAGATCCCTGTGCTCATGACTCTGAAAAATAGCTCCCAGCAAGGCCATGAGCCACCTCTGTGCTGTCAGTTAAGTCGTAAACTTTGTTTTACTCAGGCTGTCAGCAGCATTCAAAGTACTGGATGGTTCTCTCCCACTTTCTCTGCTCTTGGCTCCTGTGATAGGTTCTCTGGCCATTTCTTGCTAGTTCTTTTTGTTTGTTTGTCTGGGGGAGTGGTGCAGGGAGTTAGGCATCTGCCATGTTCCACAACCTCTCGACATGAAGATCCCGCACCGCTTTTTTCTCTCTACTTCCTACACTGTTTCATTTTTTTCCCCCCAAGGGCTCGCATAACCTCTCCACTTACACATTCATATAGATCTCAGACTGGTCCAGGGCAGAACACTTAGTTGGCCACCTCTGTTCTTCCACAAGCTCTTCTCTCAGGTTGTGCTTTTGCAGTAAGGGTCCCAAGTGCCACAGAGTCCTGTTGGTTTTGTCTCCAAAATGTCCCCAGCTGTACCTCTGCAGTGTGAGTCCATACCACCATCATCTCTCATCCAAGCTCTGGTGCAGCTCTTGCCTCTTCTCAACTTGTTCAAAAGGAAGACTGTAGAAAACTGACAATATCTGTGTGAACGTACTTCAAAATGTTCATGGAAAAGTAGAGTTAAAAGATAAGCTTACATTGAAAGCCATAGGTTTTTCCATCGTACATATTTTGTGTGAACTTTTTGAAGCTCTCTGTATTCAGTTGGCAGGTAGAACATATAGCCTAAAGTGAAACAGGGAGAGTTGGGAAGGAATTAAGAGGAGGGAGTCCGTGTTGAAGTGATACTAAACAAAATGCAATTCTGTGCCAGCCAGGTGTGGGATAGGTGACAGTCTTAGGACTTTGAACAGTGGGATAATCAGATGGCTCAGCTTGCAAGCAGCTGAACATAGACAACTGAAATCAAGACTTCAGGGCTAAATATTTATTGACGAGGGAGTCATCTGCTGTAGGTTATACCTGGAGCCATAGAGGTGGATGAGAACACCTGGGGAAAATGGATGCAGGAGAAAACAGAAGTGTGGGTCCTGCCCTGAGCCTCAGGTTGATTGCCTTTTTCTCCGGCTGCTTGTACTTGCAGACCTATGCCTGCGGTCCTCCTCCCTTCACAGCTCTCCCCCTGCTTGTTCCCTTCCCAGGAAGCATGCAAAATGCAGTGCGGTGCTCCAGTTCCTTTTCCATCTTGTTACGCACAAAGATAGGGAGTACATCCACCTCCTTTACAAAGCTTTTGTTGCTGAACATTTTGGCACTTAATAATCTTCTATTATCTAGCCCTAGCAGGAGAGTGACAACACTTGACAAACAAATACAGTCACACCTCCTTGCCCCAGGGATGACTTATCTGACATTCCTGTGATGGTACAGGAAGCCAAGAATCCCAAAGCAGCGAACACATCTTTTAGCAGTGAAGTAGAATTATAACATCGGGGCACTAAAACTAGGGACTCTTTTCATCTATTACACTTGATTTTTCTCAAAATAGCTGTTCACCTTGGATTGTACGAAAGTTGTATCTGTGTATGTAGGGTTCTATTCTGGTAATTTTGGCAGAAGTAGGAAAACTAGATTTTTGTGTGTGTGTGGTTTTAAATTTGATAATCCATTGTGGATCCTAGCTGTTGCTGAAAGAGTAAGAGATTGTCAGTTTAAAAGCCAGGAGCTAGAAGCTTCATGCAGTTCTCCTATGTGGGTGGAAGGGGCCCAGGCATTGGCCCATCCTCTGCTGCTTTTCCAGGAACATCAGTAGCGAACTGAATCAGAAGTGGAGCACCTGGGACTTGAACCAGTGCTCATCTAGAATATCAGGGTTGCAGACAGCAGCTTAAGCCATTACACCATACCAGCTCCTGTAGCTCAGTCTTATTCATGGGATATGTTCAATATGTTTCTGCCTCTTCAGCTGTGCTTTGCAGCTGATACTATGTATATAAATTCATAAATGAGCATTTTAAATAAATGCTTAGGAATCACAGCCTATAAATAGATAAATATGGAATCAATTCTCATCTTCATTTAAGGAAGCTAGATGCTTGCACTAGTTAAAAAGAATCCAGGTTACAAAGAAATGTATTCAAGAGAAAAACTTCAGAATTATATGAGTGGGCTTATCATAAATATAAAATACTCTACTTTTCGTGCCTATTTACCTAGGTGCCATAATAGAAGCCACTTCCTTAAAAAATATGTAATTTAGCAAATTTTAGTTAAAGATACATAGCATCCTTTGGGGGTAAAATGCCAATGTTGTGCTAAGCAATGATGTAAATACACTTTTAAGGAATATATGAGAGGTGGTATTTTGTTTTGTTTGTTTTATTTATTTATTTTTTTTGAAAGGCAGCGAGAGAGAAATCTTCCATCCTCTGGTTCACTTTCCAAATGCCCACAATAGCAAAGGCTGGACCAGGCAAAAGCCAGGAACCCAAGATAGGTAGCTATTATCTTGTTTTCCCTGGTCTTTGCTAAAATACCTGGCTTAGCCTTTGGAGTTCCCACTTCCTCTGGACCACAAATTAGCCAAAGCCTAAAACTAGAGTTAAATGATGGGGTAGTAGACTGGGAATGACAGGTCGGAGTCCCTACCACATATTACCATGTGATTGGAGCCTGCCATCTGATTTTCTTCATTGGCAAAGTGGGAGTAATGATATTTAATGTCCCTGCCAAATGTGTCTGACTTACTGACTCAGAAGGGACCCTAAAATGTTCATTTTATAATTGAGGTAAAGAAGAAGGGCTAGATAGACGTAGGAAGTGGAGGGTGGAATGTCTGTGAAGATGTTTTATGAATGATCACTCTGTATCCAGATCACGTGCACTTGCCCTCCGGATGATGACAGCACCATACATTAGTTTTCTGTTCCCTTGCTTTTAGAGCATCCACAAATAACGTAACAAACGTATGTATGTCTCACCTCAGAAACATTAAACTGCAATATCTCCCTCGTTTACTGCAGTCGTCTTTCTCTGTGGCTTCTCCACAGCCCTCTTCCCTAGTGCATCCGGGCTTCGATCACAAGTTGCATCTTAGCTGTTTCGGCTGCTTCATTTCCTTTTGGTGGACCACGGTTGGCTTCACTTCCTTTGCTACCTTTCCAGAGTCCCTCAGTTGAACAGTTGACCCAATCTTGAGTGAGGACCCTCCGTTCCTTTGATACCAAACCCATCCTTCTCCCTGCCTGTCTACCTTGGTGCCATGATAGAAGCCACTTCCATAATAGCTAATAATCCAAAGTGCTGGGTACGCTGATAGAGGTGGCTTCAGTTTAAATCTGGTTTAAAATTGTGTCTGATGCAACAGCATCTTATTTTTTTATACAAAGCTTTTATTTAATAAATATAAATTTCATAAGTACAACTTTTGGATTATAGCGGTTCTTCCTACCATACCCGCCCTCCCACCCCCAAACGGTCCCACCTCCTACTCCCTCTCTCATCCCATTCTTCATTAAGATTCATTTTTAATTATCTTTATATACAGAAGATCAACTCTATACTAAGTAAAGATTACAACAATTTGCACCCACACAGACACAAAGTATAAAGTACTGCTTGAAGACTAGTTTTACTGTTAATTCTCATTGTACAACACATTAAGGACAGAGGTCCTACATGGGGAACAAGTGCACAGTGACTCCTGTTGTTGATTTAACAATTGACACTCATTTATGATGTCAGTGATCACCCGAGGCTCTTGTCATGAGCTGCCAAGGCTCTGGAAGCCTCTTGAGTCCACAAACTCCGACATAATTTAGAAAAGGCCATAATCAAAGTAGAAGTTCTCCTTCCTTCAGAGAAAAGTACATCCTTCTTTGATGGCCCCTTCTTTCCACCGAGATCTCACTCACAGAGATCTTTCATGTAGGTAATTTTTTGCCGTGGTATCTTGGTTTTCCATGCCTGAAATGCTCTCATGGGCTTTTTAGCTAGACCCAATGCCTTACAGGCTGATTCTGAGGCCAGAGTGCTGTTTAGGGCATTTGCCATTCTATGAGTCTGCTGTGTGGCCTGCTTCCCATGTTGGAGCATTCTCTCCTTTTTAATTCTGTCAATTATTATTGGCAGACACTTGGTCTTATTTATGTGATCCCTTTGACACTTAATACTATCTTTATGATCAGTTATGAACTTAAACTGATCACTTTAGTAAGGTGGCATTGGTACCTGCCAACTGAATGGGATTTGGAGTCCCATGGTAAGTTTTTAGCTTTACCCTTAGGGGTAAGTCCGATGGAACGTGTGCCAAATGTACATCTCCTCCCTCTCTTATTCCCACTCTTATTTTTAACAGGGATCAATTTTCAATTGGATTTAAACACCTAAGAATAATTCTGTGTTAAGTAAAGAGTTCAACCAATGGTATTAAGTAGAAAAAAAATACTAAAAGGAATAAAATAGTAAGCTGTTCCTCGACAGTCAGGACAAGGGCTGATCAAGTCATTTTTTCTCATAGTTTTCCGTTTCACTTCTACAGGCTTCCTTTTAGATGCTCAGTTAGTTGTCACAGTTCAGGGAGAACATATGATATTTATCCCTTTGGGACTGGCTTCTTAGTTCACTTCTTCATTTAGTATTTTCAGTTGAATCTTTGAAAAATAAGTGGCCTTTTAGGAGAACTTCAAGTGGTGTATACTTCTGAATGTTCTGCATAACTGTATTTAAAATGCAGCTACCTGAGTCCATCTTTCTGTAAGTCAGCTTATTTGGTTTGGAGTGACACTTGTCATTTGTATTTTTAACCAGCCCTCCACCACAGCAGCTGAATCTGATGCAAAATAAGGACCACTGCTGTTGGAATACATTCTCTGCCTCAGAGGGAGATTGCTGTTCTTGAACTTGGAAAGCTGTTAAAGTGGTTCAGCAAAATTTGCGTTTCTGCTCCATGGTATCAGTGAGCCCTAATCAAAAACATGCATAAGAATTAGCTTTTAAAGGTCATCAATACAAAACAGTCATGCTGTAGCACCAACCACAGGCAGTTCAGTGCAGTACTTCTTGGTGGGGGACAGCTGCCTTTTTAAAAAGATCACAGGTATAGTAGGGAAGGATACATCTGCAGTAGAAATAAATGCGTGTTTTGGATAGCAGTATTTTGAAGATATAAGTTAATACAAACACTTGGATTGTATTCAAAGAGCTTGTAAAAGTAGTATATTCTAAAAACTTAAATTTTTACTCTAAAAATTCTAAAAGATTTTACTACACAGCTTTTATACAAATAATTTATAAATAATTTACAAATATTGCCAACACCCAACCACCAAAAATAATGTTATGCTTTCTCCTTATTTCACTGGAATCACATTGAGATTCAGAATCAACCGTGCAGGTTTACATTCAATTCCAGACAGCAGGCCTGAAAATAGTCTTACTGACGTATGCACAGCAGTCTCCGGACTTCTTAGTGTCTGAAGCTATCAGTCAGTCTTGGTCTGTGCGCTGATGTGTTGGTAAATGTGTGCCTTCTACCAGTCACACACAGAATTCAGGAAACTGGCTTTAAATAGCCAACGTAGGAAAGGAAACGGACTTTGTAGTTCTTGCTTTTTAAAGCTACTCATCGTTTTCTGGCTAAATAATAGCAACTGAAAATTACTTTTCTAACATTATAAAAAATTTCCTGAAGTTGCCATTGGGTTTTTCATGTGCCAGAGCCAAGGTCAGAGTGTCACTGGAGAAAATACCGGACAAGGAGCTGGGGGCCCCAGGTGGCCTTGAACAGTACCCCAGACTGCCAGGCTTCAGTGTTTCATTTTGAAAATGAAAGGGTTGGATTTGCTCGCGAAGGGCTCTTTTAGCTATAATAGTCAAGATGATGAAACATGATGTTCCTAGATATTGCACCAAGGTTTCTCACATAGAAAAAGGGCCTTTTGAAAAGATATAATTATACTGTTTGGTAGGAAGGAGCTCTCTCGTGGTTGGGTAGAACTTTGCAAATGTGAACACGACTTCAGCTTAACTCATGGGATTAGAATTGAAGGGCATTTGCGTTATCTAACGTGCAAGGAAGCCAAGGGCCTGGGAGGCGGGGTGGCTCTTGGGGACCCTGGACTCTGGCTCCCTAGTACCTCTGGCAACAAGTCAGCCAGCCAGGCAGGCTCCCGAGCCAAGGAGCCGTTACCCAGTCGTGGTGAATTGTCGATCTCTACGGAGGCAGAGATGCCAGTCACCCACTGTTCTGGGAGTGTGTCCTTGTCAGTCATGCTCTGCCTCACTTAGTTCCTGTGCGCAGTGCCAGGGCAGAGGCCTGGGAGGAGAAGCCCTGAGGCACAGAGCTCAAATGTAGCCTTGGCTCCGTTGTTATCCACCGAATGCTGGTGTGCTGAAAGAACAGCCCCGGTTGTAGTCCCAACACCAAGAACCACAATGAGCCATTCCAAATTCTCTGCTGACATCCCCATGGTGTCCTGCGGTTCAATGCAGATGTGCCTGGAGTTATTGCAGACCCTACAGGAGGCCTCTGTCCCGCAAGCCTGCTGCACCTCAGATGCCAGTCACAAGTAGTGGGTCTCCAGGTCACTCACAACTTCCGCTCCGTATGGGTACAAATCAGAGATCTCCATGGCTCTCGTGTCTTGTTGGGTTATTTGCTAGAAGGGCTCACAGAACTCAAGAAAACAGTTATAGTTTATTATAAAAGGATGTAACTCACGAACAGCCAGATGGAAGCCGGGCACTGAGCAAGACTTGGGGCAGGGTTTTGGCATACCAAGGCCCTCTCCAGATGTGCCACCCTCCCAGCAGCTTGGTCACTGTATGGATTCGATCCCTTTGCATTTTGATGGAGGCATTATCACTTAGCTGTGATTGATTAAGTCATTGGGGGGCCGGCACCGTGGCTCACTAGGTTAATCCTCCGCCTTGCGGCGCCAGCACACCGGATTCTAGTCCCGGTCGGGGCGCCGGATTCTGTCCCGGTTGCCCCTCTTCCAGGCCAGCTCTCTGCTGTGGCCCAGGAAGGCAGTGGAGGATGGCCCAAGTGCTTGGGCCCTGCACCCCATGGGAGACCAGGAGAAGTACCTGGCTCCTGCCATCGGATCAGCGCGGTGCGCCGGCCGCCATTGGAGGGTGAACCAACGGCAAAGGAAGACCTTTCTCTCTGTCTCTCTCTCTCTCTGTCTCACTGTCCACTCTGCCTGTCAAAAAATTTTAAAAAAGTCATTGGCCCCTGTGATTATGTCAGTTTCCAACCTTTCTCCTCACTCCAGGGGGTCTCAGGGATAAGGCTGAATGGTCTCACCCTCGAATCATGTGATTGGATCCTTTTGCACCCAGCCTCAACCTAAGACTGGTTAACCTGGAGCTCCCAGCCCGCAGTCATCTCATAAGGGAATAAAAAGACAACTTGATGGAAGAGTCCAAGAGTTTTAGGAGTTTTCTGGGAAACAGAGATGCAGATCAAATATTTATTTCTTACTATTTCTCAGTATCATAGGTGCATGCTCACTCTGGGCCACATTCTAACAGTGTGGCCTTAATTAATGGTCTTAGGATCAAGGGGTTCCTTACTGATCCTTCCTTGGGCCTCTTCCCTTCCAAAAAACAAATTTTACCATTTATCCACTAGTTCTAGACTGGCAAAAGTCCAGAGTTGTTAGTTAGGAGGGGTCCTCTGAAGAGTCTTCTATTGATGGTTTCCATTTTTCGAGTGTGTCCCTGTACTGGCACAATGCTGAGAGGTCAGGGTATTCCAGCTCATCTGTCATTCACAAAAGCCTCTTGAAGGTGTGGGAACAGTTAACATGCATTAGGCTACACAGCCAGCAGGTGGCCCAGGTTAGACCCACCCAGGCCATCTTAGAAGCACAAGGGCTTCTTGCTGTTGTCTCCCAGAACCACTGGGTAGAGCCCTGATGTTCATTTGACCACAGTTCTTAATTCTGAGACTCTTCGTGATTTCAGCTTCCCCTTAACAGTGATTTCCAATTGTGATGTTTCCCAAACTTGTTCGTTATGTAAAATGTTTATGGAGTGACAACTAGGTGGTATGGTGGTGTAGCCACGAGACGCTGAGAATGGAGTACATAAGAATAAACTTCTTCAGCTGCTGAAACAAGGGAGAGAATGTTAGCCTGGAGCCCAGGGACAGTGGTGTCCATGTTTTACACATGAGAGCCCACTTGGGAGGTTCTTCCCACCAGGAGCAGAATATGGGTGCTTTGGAGGCATTACCTGGAAATACAGAGCAGCAGCCCCGGAGAAAGCAGAGACCGGAAGTTGAAAGGCAAGACACCTAGAAAGGCAAGACATTCCTAGGTTTCTGAGTCACTGGCATCATATATTTTTTTAACAGCGGCCACTGGAGGAAAAATATCTCCTGTGTGTTGGGAACTGTGCACAGGCTGGCATTGTGACAGGGTCCCTTAGAGATAGCTCTGCTGTCCTGGGCAGAAATGCACCAGCTAAGCCTAGACACGTGAGAAAGAAATTCTGAACTGGATCAGAATAGAGGCACTGAACCCTACAAAGGAATCCGTGGCAGTTAGTACAAAAGCCTGCAGTAAATCACTTATAATTGACATGTGTATAATTATGTTTATGTTGTAGTGAAGTGTGTTGCGTATGATTTACATCCTATACCGAGAGTTCCATTTTTCTTAAACTTTTTGTTATCTGCAGTCAAGATCCAGATGAAAAATTCCCTCCAGCATAAGTCCTAGTGTCGGAGTGCACAGCCGGGCAACTATATTGACAATAATGTATTGTGCACTCCCTAAGAATTGAAAGAAGTAATTTTTAAAATTCTCCCCACAAAGAAATGATAATGTTGCTAATGATAATGGATATGCTAATTACCCAAATTTAATCCCTCCACAATGTATACATGTATCAAAACACCACATACTTCATGAATATGTACAATGATTATGTCAATTAAAATAAATATTAAAAAAATAAGTATTTTATTCCTTTAGAGGGCCTGTATTGTGGAGCAGCGGGTTAAGCCACCGCATCCAGGGTTAACGTCCCATCTTGGAGTGTGGGGTTGAGTCCCCACTGCTCTGCTTCTGATCTAGCGCCCTAGTAATGCTCCTGGGGGGCAGCAGGTGATGACTGATGTGATTGGGCACCTGCAACCCATGTGGGAGACACCTGCCCTCATGAAGTTTCTGGCTTCAACCTGGCCTAACCTTGGCTGTTGCAGGCATTTGGGAAGCGAACCAATGAGTGGAAGACTCTCTCTCTCTCTCTCTCTCTCTCTCTGTGTGTGTGTGTGTGTGTGTTGCTCTCTGTTTCTGTCACTGTGCCTATCAAATGAATGAATGAATCTTAAAAAAAAAAAATTCCTCCAGATTATCAATAGCTATTTGGGAGCTCATTTGGAAGCAGACTTGCAGAGTCATTTGGAGGAGAGCAGGGAAGAAATAACTTTTCAAGGCTTTTGCCTGCCTGGGTGCACTACAGATTGCTCATGTTTATCAACCTAAACAAGTACAGAAAGCATGACATCTGAATTTAACCAAAACAAATATAATATACCAAATGAAACTGTAGATCATGCCTTTGTACTACTTTCTCTAAAATTTTTAAGATTTATTTAAGATTTATTCATTTATTTAAGATTTACTTATTTCAAAGTCACAGTTACACAGAGAGAGAGAGAGAGGGAAAGGCAACAAGGGCGAGGTCTTCCATCCCCTGGTTCATTCCCCAATTGGCCGCAATAGCTGAAACTGCACTGATCCAAGGACAGGAGCCAGGAGCTTCTTCTGGGTCTCACATGCCAGTGCAGGGGTTCAAGGACTTGGGCCATCTTCTACTGCTTTCCCAGGCCACAGCAGAGAGCTGGATCGGAAGTGGAGCAGCCGGGGCTAGAACCAGCGCCCATATGGGATGCCGGCGCTTCAGGCCAGGGCTTTAACCGCCATGCCACAGCACCAGCCCCTCTAAATTCTTCTGTTATGCACTAGAGGGGGAAAATCCTAGAAGTCGGTGATCCTGTGTGCTTAAAATTCTGGCTGATATTCAGTATTTCTTTTTAAAAGTAGAAAAATTTGAATTTATATGATTCATACATATCTGGGAGGCCACTGAAAAATTTCATGAAAAATTCACATTTAATTCCATTTTTCCAGAAACATTTTGAGGCCCACTCTAGTATTTTATATACGTGTGTGTGTGTGTGTGTGTGTGTGTCAAGAAGCCCTTTCTCTGGGAAAAAAATTTTTTTTGGCGTCAGATTAAAGCCCAAAAAGCCACGGCATCTGAGATGCCATCTCTTGGCAGATCTGTGCTGAGGAACAGCTGTAGGCATACCTAAAGTGCTGGATGAAAAAGCCTAGTTGATGACTTACACAACCATAACAACTGAAGCAAACTTCTGGGACCCCTAGTAGGGACTGCCTTTCTCTCAAAAATGTGTCGACAAATAGTTGGGACTGTCTGCTGAGACAGTTGCTGAAGACCACAGGAAGACAGCACGTTACTTTGGGGGCCCAGCAGTGTTTTCAGTTTATGAAGTGTATCTTGCAGGTTGAACGTACACTTCATCCCCTCAACTTGACTTTGGGTGACTCTGGGCTATTTCAGGCAGCCAACTTGTCCTCAAAGGAAAAATGAGTTATCAGTATTAACTCAGTATTAACAATATTAACAACCAAAATAGTATACCTTAGGTTCTGCTACTTTCAAGAAATGAATTTTAAGAAATTATCAATGACAGAAGCAACCCTGGAATCTATATAAATTTTTTTCCATGGATACTTTTTTTAAAAGATTTATTTATTTGAAAGGCAGAATTACAGAAGCAGAGGCAGAGAAACAGAGGTCTTCGATCTGCTAGTTCACACCCAGATGGCTGCAACTGCTGGAGCTGGGTTGATCCGAAACCAGGAGCTTCTTCTCCCCGGCCTCCCATGTGGTTGCAGGGGCCCAAGCACTGGGGCCATCTCCCACTGCTTTCCCAGGCCATAGCAGAGAGCTGGATTGGAAGCAGAGCAGCCGGGACCATTTAACTGGTGCCCCACATGGGATGCCATACTGCCAGCGGCAACTTTACTCACTACACCACAGCACCAGCCACCAAGGATATTTTCTTGGATAAGTATATATTCTTGATTTAAAAAAATAAAAAATAAAAATTAAATTATTTTGAGGATTACAATTTGTTTTCAAAGTATTAGAGATGTGCGGTTTTTTGTTTGGTTTTTCGTTTTGGTTTTTGACTGTTTTGGGTGCAAGCCTGGTTACCGAAAAGCTGATAATCCTGGATATTGCAGAGAGGCAGCTCCCTCTGCTTGGTGCTCACTATGGTGCGTGCCATCGTACCCAGTGCGTCTCCTTTTTGAAAAATCTGGCACAAGTGCAGTCAATAATGTTGTTGTTGATTCCGTGTGTTTCTCTCCTGCCCGGGTGTCAGCCTCATGAAGTAAAAACCGTCTCTTGTGGAACTCTGTGTTCCCATTGCCAAGCAAGTGCCCTGCACACAAGAAGTACTTATTAGTGGCTTATGGAGGAAATGATTGTGTTATTGACCTAATTCTACCAAGTGTAACCAGCTCAGTTGCAGGAAACAGAATTCAGAACATTTGTGCTTGTCTATCATTTTGACTCCTGGAGCTTAGACCTTTGGTTAATGTTAAGAGAAAATAGGTACGTTTATTCCCCTGTGGGTAGGCATAAGAATTAGCACATCTTTCTGGAGGGAAATCTGGCAATATGTATCAAATCTTTGCTTTTCCAGTGCAAACACCTTTTTTTTTTTTTTTTTTTTTTGGCAGAGTAGACAGTGAGAGAGAGAAAGGTCTTCCTTTTGCCGTTGGTTCACCCTCCAATGGCCGCTGCGGCCCGTGCATCGCGCTGATCCGAAGCCAGGAGCCAGGTGCCTCCTCCTGGTCTCCCATGGGGTGCAGGGCCCAAGCACTTGGGCCATCCTCCACTGCACTCCCTGGCCCCAGCAGAGAGCTGGCCTGGAAGAGGGGCAACCGGGACAGAATCTGGCGCCCCGACCAGGACTAGAACTCGGTGTGCCGGCGCCACAGGTGGAGGATTAGCCTATTGAGCCGCGGTGCCAGCCGCAAACACCTTTTGATCTAAGAACTTGTCTAAAGAAATAATTAAGGATAAAATAATTTCCATACCAAAAAATGTCAAATAATGACAATATGCATCCTTTGAGATCCTCTTGACCTCACCTACCTCTCATTCGTCTGCATTGGATCATTGCCTCCCTATTGATTAGGAGGTGTTGTGGTACAGGACCTTGTTTATCATGCTTGAGGTACAGAAAGGCACAGGGGCCAGCCCATGACCAGCGGTGACAGAAGCTGATAAATGCCACCTTCTTCCTAGCAGACTGCCTAGAGGCATGCTTTTTAGGGTGTCTCAGCAGATAGTCCAGGAGGATTAAGGCACCAGCCACACCTAGGGGCAGCCAAGTCATTGATGAATCCTGGTATTGCCTTCTCTCCTTCCTTAACTCCTTCTTTCTCTTGCCTCGCACATCTGTTTCCTGTAATTGCCACCTCTGCTTTCTGAGGAATTGGGAAGTCAACAGATGCTTAAATAAACTGTTATCTATTCTTGGGGTTATTGCTTTTGGCCTTTTGGCTAAGATAAAGTGTACTATTCCAGGGGTAAGACACATAAGGCCTGCAAAATCATTTGGTTTGGCCCACCAAGGCAACCATAGGTAGGACTCAAAATTCAATAAATTTATAGCAAGCTAATTTTAAGTTGATAATTTTGTATGGCCTATGAATGATGTTATATATATATATATATATATATATATATATATATATATATATCCAAATGGCCTTTAGCAGATAAAAGGTTCCCCACCCTTGATCTGTTTGCAGGGTAGAGATATGTGCAACCATTAAGAATAAAAGGGAGGGGCCGGCATTGTGGCATAGCTGGTTAAGATACCATCCACAGTTCCATGGACCCTTATGGTTGCTGCTTCAGGTCCAGGTTGCTCCGCTTATGATCCAGCTCCTTGCTTAATGCACCTGAGAAAGCAGTGAAAGATGGTCCCTGCCACTCAAATGGGAGGCCTGGATAGAGTTCCAGGCTCCTGGCTTTGGCCTGGTATCCCTGGCTGTTGTGGCCATTTGAGGAGTGACCCAGCAAATGGAAGATTTCTGTCTTTTTCTCTGTATAAAATTCTGCCTTTCAAATAAATAAATCTCAAAAGAGAGGGAGAGAGGGAGAGAGAGAAGAATGTCATAGAAAAGCATCATTATTTCAAGTGAAATAAGCTGGTCAAGAAATTGTAAGTCTAATGTGATCCCATTAACTTTAAAAGTGGGTGATATTAAGAAGGAGGTACCTTTCTCTGAAGGGAGGAGAGAACTTCCACTTTCATTATGGCCCTAAGTAAGGTCAGAGTTTGTTGACTCAAGAGGCTTCCATAGCCTTGGCAGCTCATGACAAGAGCCTCAGGTGATTACTGACGTCATAAATAAGGGTGTCAATTGTTAAATCAACAACGGGAGTCACTGTACACCTACTCCCCATGTAGGATCTCTGTCCTTAATGTGTTGTACAATGAGAATTAATGGTAAAACTAGTCTTCAAACACTACTTTTATACTTTGTGTGTCTGTGTGTGTACAAACTGTTGAAATCTTTACTTAGTATAGAGTTGATCTTCTGTATATAAAGATAATTAAAAATGAATCATAATGAAGAATGGGATGGGAGAGGGAATAGGAGATGGGATGGTTTGCAGGTGGGAGGATGGTTATGGGGGGAAGAACTGCTATAATCCAAAAGTTGTTCTTTCAAAATTTATATTTATTAAATAAAAGTTTTCTGTTAAAAAAGTAGGTGATATTTAAATTGTTAAATTTAAATGGTTAAATTCTAGATAACATCTTTCTTTGGCTTCTGTATTTTCTAAATTCTCTAGTAGTTAATTTTTAAAGGGAAAAATGTATTGGTATGACAACTTCACATGGAAAATATAAAAAGTCAAAACATAAAAAGCTATAACCTAGGAAAAGTAAGCTTAAATTATTGAAGGGTTGTCATAAGGATGAATTACTGAATCTTTATGAGAAGCTATGGAATAATTCACATTTACAGTGTCTGTGGGATTTTATGACCTGTGATAGGGATTTTGGAGAAATTTAGAGAATGAGTTGAAATAGATGAAAATACAGGTATTACAGAAAAGGCTCTGCTTTCCTGATGACAGTGCAGCGGTTGTATAAGAACAGGTGCCTTTAGTATTTAAAAAAAAAAAAAAAAAAGGTTTTGATCTGAATCCTGCATGTTCCTGAGACATAACCATTGACCACCACTCAAACTTACTGAACTTCTGCCTTTTTTCAGGAAGTAATGCTATATAGATCACAGTGTCTTTTTAAAAAAATAATAATTTATTTATTTGAGAGGCAGAGAGAGAGACAGAAGAGAGAAAGGAGAGAGAGAGAGAGGGGTCTTCCATCTACTGATTCACTCCCCAGATGGCTGCAATGGCCAGAGCTGCGCCGATCCAAAGCCAGGAGTTAAGAGCTTCTTCCAGGTCTCCCACAAGGATGCAGGGGCCCAAGGACTTGGGCCATCTTCTACTGCTTTCCCAGGCCACAGCAGAGAGCTGGATTAGAAGTGGAGCAGCCGGACCTCAAACCAGCACCCATATGGGATGCTGACATCGCAGACAGTGGCTTTATCCACTGTGCCACAATGCTGGCCCTGATCATATGGTCTTTACGGAGACTGAGATATGTTTGGACATAATGACTTCTACATAGTAAGTACTGCTAACATCTGACAAAATCGGTCATTTTATCAAGCTCAGTTGTGTCTTTTTACTACCACAGGTATGCCCCTAATTAAAGTTGCTGCTTCTTAAATCTGTACCCAATAGCCAGATGCTTTGGGGAACCTTGACTCACAGAAGGCCATAAAGGAATTGGAAATATCCCCAACTTGATTGGGTGTGCTTTGTGCAGATATTTGGGATGTCTTGAGAAGATCTTTAGAGTCATTTCAAGTTATCAGTTTACTTATAGATGTTCAGATTACGACTTTGTGCCTCAAAATACAGTCCAGTCCATGCTGAGTATCTGTCATTCTTAGAAACTTCTTCATGGGGACCAGCACTGTGGCATAGTGGATGCACCACCACCTCTGGCACCAGCATCCCATGGGGGCACTGGTTCATATCCCGACTCCTCCACTTCTGATCCAGCCCTCTGCTAATGGACTTGGGAAAGAAGTGGAAGGTGGCCCGAGTACCCATGTGGGAGATCTGGATGAAACTCCTGGCTCTTGGCTTTGGCCTGGCTCAGCCCTGGCCATTGCAAATGCCCTCTGGGGCTTGTTCTGCCCCCAACAACAGTGTCAGAGCCTGCCCTCAGAAAGTCCCAGAACACCAACCTAAGGTAGCAGTGCGAGCCCCCACCGAGCGCCTGCTCGGAACCTGCTACTGATACATTCTCTGCAAAAACATCTAGTTGTGGTCATGGAGATACTCAGATTTTTTGGTTTCAGAGAAACAAAACGTTCAGTGTGAAGGACGTGATAAACGCAACTAACTGTACAGGTTGTAATGACTCGAGTTCCTGGGGCCTTACAGACTGCAGCTGCTGGGATGGATGGAGGAGAAAGGGAAGATTACTGAATTATCTCACAATGGAGAGTGTCTCCCGTGTTTGTCAGCATGCGTTTTGCAAAGGCTTCCCTTGCACTTATTTGGAATGTTTCTTTGGAAAGTCTTTGTAGTGTATAATTGTCTAAGTAAGCACCAGATAGACATTTTCTAACAGTTTAAATGCCAAGCAATAGTTCACAAGGGATGATGCCACTTTAGATTCCTCTTAACTCTTTCACTCCCATCTGTGCCATGGAATCCAAGTTCTTGGCAGAGTCATGATGGCAAAGGGCAGAGCTCCAGTCTCAAGGCCGTGAATAACTGCTGGGCCACACTTGATGGACAGAGGCCCTTCAAAGAATTATGCCACCAGTGTCAATTGGGAGGACCTACACACCCTGCTTTTTATCCTGTTGAAGAAGAATAGAAAGAATATTATGTAAAGCCTGCTAAGAAATGGGGCAACCAGGTGAGTCAAGGGTAACAGCTTAGAAAAAAAAAAAAAAAAAAGAACTGAAATGGGCAGTTGTTATTTAGGAGTTGAAATCAGCAATTTCCCATGAGATGCAGTCAGCCAGTAGAAGAGAGTGAGCAAGTGTATTTGAACCCAGGCAGACAAGAACCCGAGCTTTTCAGCTGCCTCAGCTATCCTCCATAGATCCTTACTTCTGGTGACTGGTGTGCAGTCCGTGACGGCTTCTCTAACAGAAGACTATTTATTTCTCACAGCTCAGGAGGCGTAGAAATCCAGGACTGAGGTGCCAGCAAGTTTGCGATCTGGTGAGGGCCTGCTTCCTGTTTCCTGGACAGCTGGCTTCTTGCTGTGACCTCATCGTGTGGAAGAGGGCGCAACCTCTCTGAGATTTTTTAAATAAGAGCAGGAAGCCTATTCACAAGACTGTGACCTTATGACCTAATCATCTCCCAGGACCCCATTTGCAAAGACCATCACATTGGGAATTAGGACCTAGCACATACATGTTGGGAGACACAAGCATTCAGGCTGTGGCAACCGGCAGTTAATCCTTTGCACTCCTTAGTGGATGACCTCAGATCTGAAATGATTAACTCTGAGATGGGAAAGGGAAAGAGTTGTGCTGCCTTGCTAGTCACGTCACCTTGCTCATCGATTCTGCAACTTTGAGCACCACTTTGATTTTAGTATACATAAATATTGCCTGTATGTTTGCCTTCACATACCGCCTTCAGTAGTATTATAACATTTTAAGAGTTATTCCATAAGATACATCCGTAAGAAATAGTCTACTTTTTAATCACATGTTGAAAAAGATAAATTATATATTTTGCTTCAAATATAACTTTAACTCATTTTATACTAGGGTTGTTAGTAATTTCATTGGCTGTTAGAATTTCTTTACTGTTGCCCAGTTCTTAGTAATGCTGTATTAAATTGAATAAATACATATGTGTACACTTACACTTATGTGTAGGCATGCTAATCATATAAACAAAGTCCTGATCCAGCCAACCTGGCTCCCATAGTGGGTTAGCCATTCAGTGCTGTGGGCCCTGGAGCTGCAGGAACAGAGCCTTGTACACTCAAGTTGCTGCATGAGCACCTGATACTGGATTCCTTTAACAGGAAGGAATCCATTCCTTCACAGATTCCTCTCAGAGTTACATGCATGTCTACTCCTACCATCAATACTTGGAGGCTGGGCCAAAAAAATAAATAGGGATATGCATCATTCACCTGACAAGAATTATGAGCTAATTCAGAGATCATTTCAGGGAAATAGGCAAAAATGCCCTCAAATATAGAGAGTATATTTGTGTGTATACTATAATATATACTTATGTAAAATTGCTGTAAAAAAATCCAAAGAAAAATGGAAAAGGTGGTTTTAAAGCCAGGAGGTCTGCTGAGGGCTTATGCTTTTAACTCTGTTACTTGTGTAATGATGCCTATTATATTCTAGCATGGCAGGGCTAGCTCACTATAAATGGATGACCTTGACACTGAAAGGGTCCTTTAATACCAGCAGGCTTCCCCACCATAGTTCCCTTATCCATTTATTTTTTTTCAGATTTATTTATTTATTTGAAAGGCAGAGTTACAGAGAGGCAGAAGCAGAGAGAGAAAGATCTTCCATCCACTGGTTCACTCCCCACAGAGCTGGGCCCATCTGAAGCCAGGAGCTTCTTCTGGGTATTCCACGTGGGTACAGGGTCCCAAGCACTTGGACCATCTTCTGCTGTCCCAGGCCATAGCAGAGAGCTGGATCAGAAGTGGAGCAGGAAAATCTCAAACTGGTACCCATATGGGATGCCAATAATGCAGGCAGAGGCTTTACCCACTACATCACCATGCCGTCCCCCTTCTTCCCTCCCTCCCTCCCTCCCCCACCCTGAGTCCATTTACTCTTCCACGCTCTTGGATGACTTTACTGCAGTGTCTCCTCTGTCCTGTCTTTACCTGCCGCCTTCCTAGTCCACTGAGAAACTGAAACAGTCAGAAGATGACATTCTGTCTGCTCAGCAACCAGCACCTGCACTTGGACATGCCACCTCCTTGTCTGTTTTCAGAGTTGAACTCCCTGCTCTGAGGCTGCATAACCCGCTTGTGTACTGGGTCCCACTGCCTCCTCTGCCTCAGCAAAGACGTTGACTCAACAGCTCTGTTCTCTCTCTGCTGTATCATCACAGCTTTCTTCTGTACTGGATCATCTCCATCAGAATTGAAATAAGCTATCGGTTCTCATACTTTCAAAGACCTCACTGCTCTGTCATCTAGCACCCCATTTCTTTCTTCCCTTGTAGTGAAATTCCTTGGAAGAATTGTCTGTTCCCACTGTGTCCAGTTCCTGTCCTTTAATTCTGTCTTCACTTCAGTATGGCTTTCATTCCAGCTAGCTGCTGAACTGGATTTTTTTTTTTTTTTTTTTTTGAAGTCAGTAGCGACCTCTGCGTTGTAAAGTTCACATGGCAGTTCTCGACCCTCGTCTTACTTGATTGCAATATTTGGCACAATTGATCACTTCCTTCTTTTCAGAACACTTTTTACTTGAGTTCCTGGCAATGCAACCTAAGCAGTCATGCTCTTTCACTGCTGATCCTTCTGAACCTCTTTGGCTGCGGAGAGGACCCAGTGTGCCCTCATGCATTGGTCATCTCTTCCAGAACCATGGCTTTGAATTCTATCTATAGGACTCAGATGTGCCACCTTGTATTTTATTTATGTATTTATGTATTTCAAAGGGGGAGAGACAGAGAAGGCTGGAAGTCTTCTATCAATTGGTTCACTACCCAAATCCCTACAATATCCAGGAATAGTCCAGGCCAAAGCTAGGAGCTTAAACTCCATACAGGTGGCAGGGACTCCAGCACTTGAGCCATCATTCACTGCCTCCCATGTCCATTAGCAGGAAGCTG
Source organism: Oryctolagus cuniculus (assembly GCF_964237555.1). Lineage (NCBI taxonomy): Eukaryota > Metazoa > Chordata > Mammalia > Lagomorpha > Leporidae > Oryctolagus > Oryctolagus cuniculus. The sequence goes on from NC_091444.1 coordinate 44,630,505, forward strand.
GATTGGAAATTCGGAGTAGCCAGGACTCAAACTAGTATGGGAGGGGGATGTCCCAAGCAGCATCTTAACCCACAGTGCCCATCCCTACATCTTTAACCAGACCTTTCCCCTCAAACTTTTGATTTGGAATACTCTTCCATTCTACTTGGAGGTTATATTTAATCTCAGATTCTACATGTTCAAAACAGAGCTCCTGCTGTTTACCTTCTGGCTACCCTCTGTTACTTGACTCCATTCTAAACCTTACTTAGGCCCAAAACATTGGCATCATCTTTTTTTTTTAAGATTTATTTATTTGTTTGAAAGACAGAGTTACAGAGAGGCAGAGAGAGAGAGAGGACTTCTATCCACTGGTTCATTCCTCAAATGGCTGCATTGGTTGGAATTGTGCTGATCCGAAGCCAGGAGCCAGAAGCCAAGAGCTTCTTTTAGGTTTCCCACTCAGGTGTAGGGGCCCAAGAATTTGGGCCATCTTCTACTACTTTCCCAGGCCTTAGAAGAGAGCTGGATCAGAAATGCAGCAACCAGGACTTGAACAGGCGCCCATACGGGATACTGGCATCCATATGGGATGCTGACTGCAGGATGTGGCTTTACCCACTACACCACAGTGCCGGCCCCTGGCATCATCTTTGACTCTCTCTGACACACACATCAAATTTATCAGCAAATCCTGCTGGTTCTATGCTGAAAATGTATCCAGAGTTGCACTGTTTTTCACCCTGTCTGTGACTGCTACCTCGAACTACCCTCATCTCTCCACTTGGATTACTGTGTTAGTTTCCTTGTCCCCAAACCCTCTTTTCAACTTAGCAGCCACCAGACTCCTTTATAATGGCAGACCACCTCACTCCTCTGGTGAAAAGCCTCCAGTCACCTCTGTGTCACTTGGACTGTGACCTGAGAGCTCTGACCTCATCTCTGTCCTCCGCCCTGGCTCGCTGCACTTCAGCTCTTGTCTTTCTTCCACTTACCTCATCTGCACCTACTCGAGGGCACTGCAGTGGCTATTTCTTTAGAATCAGGCATTCCCTCTCCTTCATGGTTTTATTTGATGGTCACCTCCTTGGTGTAGGCTATCTATACCCCCATTTTCTACCTGGCTTTCCTTACTTTGTTTTGATTTTCCTTCTTTTCACAACGTTTATCACCTTCTAGCATGGACTTCATTTGTTTTTGATGTCTGTTACATGTCACCTGTCTCTGCCCTGTAGCATGTAAGCTCCTGAATGAAGGGCAGGGCATCTTAGTTTCTGTTGTTCACTGATGTATCCCAGTTGGCCCGAACCGTGGCTGACACATCAAGAATGAATTAATGGGTCTTTGAGAACACATTCCCTCATCACCCTATTTCATGTGGCCTGTCCACCTTCTTTAATGGGTCCTCTCTACTCATAACTTCGTGTTACTTTATTCATTACCAAAAGTATATTACGTATGATGTGTCTTATAAATAAGCTAAGTTACATGAGATGACTCGAGATAGTAAGCATGTACTTGATAAATATTCATTACATGAACCAATTCTGGAGAAGACATTTAAATGTCTCAATTCATATGTAAATTTTATCTTATGACAAATTTGTGATTATTTGCTTAGTCATTCTGACTCAGTATTTAGTCATCAGGTTTCATAATCCATTGTTACATTCTTTTTGTCACTGTGGCTTAATATGTTTTGCTGTTAAAAGAATTCTCAGACTACCAGTGGTAGTTTGTAATAAATCAAGCTGATTTCTCGAACTTCAGTTATTGTCAAGACTCAAGATCTTTCACAGTAATTATAGAAACATGTGCTTATATATAAGAAATAAAGTGGAAGACTTTCCTTCTGCATTGGAAGGATCTTTGATTATCACTGGAAATACCAAAATGATATTGAGAAATTGCAATCGGAGAAGTATAACTGGGGGACAGGCATTGTGGTACAGCTGGAGACGTCCCATATCCGAGACCCTGAGAGGAGTGGGCTGCTCTGCTTCTGGTCCGGCTTCTTGCTCGTGCACCTCATGGGAGGCAGCTGCTGATGGCTGCTGTGCTTGAGTCCCTGCCACCCATACGGGAAACTCAGATGGAATTTCAAGCTCCTGGTTTCGACCTGCACCCTCACCCCCAACTGTTACAGACATTTGGGAAGTGAGTAAGTCGATGGAAGATCTGTCTTGCTCTCACTTTGGCTTTAAAATAAATGAAAATATATAAATAAATGAAAAGGAAACTGATATATCAATAAATACTAAATATAAAGCAGGCAACTGTGATCTGATCTGTAAAAGTACATCATTACCTCTTTGGTCCCAGAGTGCTTCCTGTGTAACACTCACTGGCTGTGATCCCACTGGAAAAAATTATAGAATACAGTAAGTTTTATAGGAAGCTGTTGAGTATCACAGGAAAGTGGATTAAAACTGATTAGACCTTTTAACTTGTCTTTCCACATCTCTTATAATACGGATCCGGGTCATATTTTTCTTTGTTATTTCTTTAAAAAATTCTAAGTTGGGAGTAGTTAATTAATATTTAAGACAGCTTCATTGCAGATATTAAATCATAAATCAGGAACTTTCCTTTTATGTTTTTAGGTATTGATTGTTTCTGAATGAAAATGAAAAGCATGGCTATTTAGCAGAGTAAAATGCATCTATGTATTAAGAAATGATGAGGGGCTGGCACTGTGGCTCACTTGGTTAATCCTCTGCCTGCGGTGCCGGCATCCCATATGGGCGCCGGGTTCTAGTCCCGTTGCTCCTCTTCCAGTCCAGCTCTCTGCTGTGGCCTGGGAGGGCGGTGGAGGATGGCCCAAGTGCTTGGGCCCCTGCACCTGCATGGGAGACCAGGAGGAAGCACCTGGCTCCTGGCTTCGGATCGGCGTAGCTCCAGCCGTAGCGGCCGTTTGGGGAGTGAACCAATGGAAGGAAGACCTTTCTCTCTGTCTCTCCCTCTCACTATCTGTAAAATTAAAAAAAAAAATGATGAGATGCACACTTGAAAGTCTAAGTAGCTGTACTGATTATGATCAGTTTATTCTTGAGTGAATTTCATTTTGCTTTAGAATAATAGGTATTCTCACTAGCACATTGTTAGTAAGCCTCAGGTAAACATTGTGTTGTATCTATTCAAATTATTCACTATTAACTTAGTCATAATTTGCAAAGGCTTCAGATAGTGCCATAAACTTATGATATTTGATTCTACTTTATTACAGATGTTTTAATTTGATGATCTTCTACTTAAAACCATTATTTTAACAGCCATAGGCCTAGTGATGCCCCAAGATTTTGAGAAGATAAATGTTGCTGCTGCTTTAAAACTTAAACACGTGTCTGACAGGAGCCTGTGGCTTCCACGGGCAGGCCTCTGTGGTGCTAACAGAGCCTCTTTTGGATAGGAAAAGCTGCAAGTCCTGTGACCCCAGAGCTGTACACAGATACCCTCCCTGACCTGCCAGACTGGCCCTCAGATAGTCAGATCTGTTCGGCACTGTGTCTGTGTGTCTCTCTAGGTAGCGTAGGTCATATGTCAGTAGGTTTAGAACATTAAAGTAAGAGTTAGAGGGTTTGAATCGGAAGAAGCATCTAGAAGGTAGAAGGTTTGACGGGCCAGCATAGATGTTTCTGTATCCTCCTTTTGAGTCTTTAGGCCAGATAGTAATAAGTACTGGAATCTGGGTGGGGAGGAAGGTGGTTAAACTAGGCAGTGTGGATCTTTAGAGTATTTTTGAGGTGACTCAAGTGTCCCCCTTGTAACTAAGAATAATTATCAAAGGAATTTGGCCTTCATCAACTAAGTAGAACTCTGTGAGCAACCACAAGCAGGCAACCACAGTGGGAGCCAAAGAAACCCATGATAACAGCCAAGTGTGTTGAGCTGACACATCAACTGCTGTTAAAAGAGGGATGAATTTTTAACCAAAGACTTCAACTTGCAAAACAAAGTTAAAATGTTCCCAACAGTTAAGGCTAGTTAAAAATCCTTAAACTTAAGGGATTTTGTGTGACTTCATGCTTACTCTTTGAGAGCTAGTGTACCTGTGTGGCCTTTTAGTTCTCCCCATGTAGGGTCTATGTGGGGGCCTTTGGAAGCTGTGAGACCATATGAATTTTAATATCCCAACTTTGCATGGAAGTTCTCTTTAAAGATTGTGACAGAGATGTGAAAGAAGAAAAGTTGTAACTAACCAAAACCTGATTTGACATTGCCATTGATTTATTGGATCTCAAATTGATTTGAGTGGAAGGTGGGGAAATATATGACCTTTATAAAGAAGATCCATGATTCTAACATGTGAAACTAACTGCTCAAGGTAGACGTGGGCCTAATTTTTTACACTTTTTTCTACCAATCCATTTTCTTAGCTTTTTGTAAAATACAGCTTTCAGTTTCCACAGTTTGCACATCTCAGTGCTCTAGGTTGCCATCATGTACCCCTTTGAGTGAAAGGCAGTCAAGAACTGCAGAAGGGACTTGGACTTCGGAGTGAGATAACTGAATTTTTTAAAAAAATATTTGTTTATTTAAAGTCAGAGTGATACAAGGAGAGGGAGAGACAGAGAAAAATCTTCCATCTGCTGGTTCACTCCCCAGATGACCTCAAAAATCAGGCTTGGACAGTCAAAATCTGGGATCCTGGAACTCCATCCAAGTCTCTTGCATGGGATAAGAATTTGGAAACTTCCTTGGAACTTCAAATTGGTTTCAGAACAAAAAAAAAAAAAAAAAAAAAAAAAAACTACAATATCTGAGCACTATCAAAGAAAGTCAATTAAAGAGAACATCTGCATCACCAAAATGAATATGGGGAAAGCTTACCATTGTCTCATATCCTTGGGAGTATGAAAGAATCCATATTGGACAGAAACATCTCAAATATAGCATCCACTTAGCATATGTCATATATCAGGTATTAAACTGTGTTACGTCATTTGGTCTGAGGAGGGAGAAACTGGAAGAGCACAGAGGAAATGATGTGTGTTGGCCCTTAACAGAGAGTAAATATGGAGAAGCATTTACCTATATTTAGCATTTATCTTGTTATATAGCCAGTGCCCATTAATGGAGCATTTAAGGTATATACCAAACACTAGCCCAGCCTAATGACATGCACTTTCTGTGATATGAAAACAACTTGGCAAGACAGGTATTATTGGGGGTCAGCGTTGTGGTGTGGCAGGTTGAGCTGCCATCTGTGACACTGGTATCCCATATAGGCACTGGTCTGAGTCCCGGATGCTACAATTATGATTCAGCTCCCTGCTAATGCACCTGGGAAAGCAGCCAAAGATGGCCAAGTGCTGGAACCCCACACTGATCTGGGAGGCCCAGATGCAGCTCCTGGCTTCGGCCTGACCCAGCCCTGGCCATTGAGTCCATTTGGGGAGTGAACCAGTGAATGAAAGATTTTGTGTGTGTGTGTATGTGTGTGTGTTTCCATCTCTCTAACTCTGGCTTTCAAATATATACAAAATTTCTAAATGGTTATTATTACGTTATTACACTCATTTTAGCCTTGAGATCATGTGCTCAGCCAGAGGACAAGATTTCCCTAGTTCATTCACCTACTAATTGGTAGAATCAACTTTCAAAATTCAGGCTTATTTAAGATCCTGTGTGTCAAATCCATGTGAATGAAGTGACCGTGGCATGTGCCATCACATGGTAGACACACTCTTTCAGCTCAGTGGAGTGGAAGCAAGTTCAGGCAATCAAGTGATGTTGTCATTTGGCCCCTTTGGGTACCTTCCTGGGGTCTTTCTTGCGGGCTGTTAAGTTTGTATCTTGGTTATATTTGTTCCCCCCCAATATCATCACCTTGGCTACATATTCCAGTCTAATTTTAGAAACATAGTTCCTGAAGTTGTCAAGGTACAGAATTCTGCTGTTCTTTCCTACCTGTGTATCTGTAGAGTTGATTTCCATATAAATCTCCACTTCTAATGGTAGTGTCATCGGTCATAGGAGGTGAGGCAAAGAACGAGGCCCATTCCCAACTGACATCTTAGTCTCAGAGCATCAGGTGATTATCTGTGGCCCCTGGAATTATACGCCAGCCTTTATCAGCCCTGTCATTTCTTTTTCCTTTTTTCAGAGTCCTCTCTGCCCACTACTCAAATGTTCGAAAAGTTCATAGAAGTTGCAAAAAGACATGAGATTTTCTGTGAAGTCCTCTCTAGTGTTGTGCATTAAAAAATTATTTCTGGCAGTGATGAAAATTGCCAACACTTAAACTCTGTATCATATGATGAATAAAATACCCTTAAAGAAGTAGAAGCCCATGTTCCCATTAAAAAAAAATCTTGGTGCTTTACTTTGGTGATTAGAGACTCTCCCAAATAATAGGTGGATATGATAAGGAAAATTTTATTTCCAATGGTAAAACTGGGTCTGATTAAGATTCTCCCTAATTGAAAGAGGCATGCTGGTTGCAGTATAAAATAATACAGGCCATTTGGACAATAATTTGAAATAAAATCTAAAAAGGTCTTAAAAAACTCATGACTTCCTCATTCTACCTCTGGGAATCTGAAAAAAAAATAGAGGCTTTTTGTACAGAGATTTTTCAAAGCAGAATATTCATATTTTTTAAAGTTGTAAGCCTAATGATCCAAAAAAAGAATTAATGGTTTAGTTTATTTTTACATGGTAGTTTAACAAATATATCACTTGAGTAATATATTACATTTAAAACTGGATAAAATCAAATGCATTATGATTGCAGCTCTGGGAAAAAAGTTCACATATTTAAAAAAATTCCAAGAAGGAAATGGAAATACCAGATGTTATTAAGGCTTATGTTTCAGTAGAACAATCATTAACTTTTTTTTTATATTTATTTATTTATTTGAAAGTCACAGTTAAAGAGAGGCAGAGGCAAAGTGAGAGGTCTTCCATCTGCTGGTTCACTCCCCAAATGGCTGCACTGGCCAGAGTTGGACCAATCCAAAGCCAGGAGCCAGGAGCTTCTTCCAGGTCTCCCATGCGAGTTTAAGGGCCCAAGCACTTGGGCCATCTTTTATTGCTTTTGCAGGCCATAGCCGAGAGCTGGATTAGAAGTGGAGCAGCCGGGTCTCAAACCAACACCCATGTGGGATGCAGGCAGCAGCTTTACCTGCTACACCACAGCACCGGCCCAGTGGTCACATTTTCCTTACACTTTTTTTTTTTTTTTTTTTTTTTTTGACAGATAGAGTTAGTGAGAGAGAGAGAGACAAAGAGAAAGGTCTTTCTTCCGTTGGTTCACCCTCCAAATGGCCATAGCAGCCAGCGCTGCACTGATCCGAAGACAGGAGCCAGGTGCTTCCTCCTGGTCTCCCATGCGGGTGCAGAGCCCAAGGACCTGGGCTATCCTCCACTGCCCTCCTGGGCCACAGCAGAGAGCTGGACTGGAAGAGGAGCAACCAGGACAGAACCAGCGCCACAACCAGGACTAGAACCTGGAGTGCACCGCAGTCGGAGGATTAGCCTAGCAAGCCGTGGCGCCGGCCCTCCTTACACAGTTTTAAATGTCATATTTGTAGGCCAAGGGAACCATCTATATATTATTTAAAAATCTTCATGAATACCAAGAATTGGCTTTCAACTATCTAAATCTACTTCCTGTCTATGGTGCCTGTATCCAGAACTTGATTCTGTTTTCCCAGTCTGCATCTTGGGGGGTATGTTTAAACTACTTTAGGACCCTTAGTTCAGTCTCCAACCCAGACAGCAGGTACAACAGATTAACTGTGGAAAATTTGAATGGGTACTCTCTATTTCAGCCCCTCCCTTGCAAGACCAGATGAAGAGCTCCTTGAGTAGGGGAGAAACAGCTCAGAAGAAATCTTACTCCTAATGTGGTGGAAACATAGTGTTAAAAAAAAAAACAAAAAAGGCCTAGTCCCGGTCGGGGCGCCGGATTCTGTCCCGGTTGCCCCTCTTCCAGGCCAGCTCTCTGCTGTGGCCAGGGAGTGCAGTGGAGCATGGCCCAGGTGCTTGGGCCCTGTACCCCATGGGAGACCAGGAAAAGCACCTGGCTCCTGGCTCCTGCCATCGGATCAGTGCGGTGCACCGGCCGCAGCGCACCGGCCGCGGCGGCCATTGGAGGGTGAACCAACGGCAAAGGAAGACCTTTCTCTCTGTCTGTCTCTTCCACTGTCCACTCTGCCTGTCAAAAAATAAAAATAAAAATAAAAAAAATAAAAAACAAAAAAATAAAACTGAGTTAGACCAAACCTCTTTTCAGCATTTCTGAGCTTCCGTTTTTCTATCTTGTGAATAAGCAGTTGTTGCCTGGAACACATACTTAGCTGTAAATTTTTAAAGCATCAAATAATGAATGATAGCTTAATTAATGTTATCTTTGATGACTGAGCAAACTCAAGGTGGAAAAATAATAGAATAAAAGGTCATTGCTTTCACAGTTCCCCACAGTCATGAATAATAGTTGCTATAGTTGTAATAGACATTCATTTCCTGGTTCTTTTTTCATTCAAAATATTGTCCCTTTTGGAACTATGTTACTAATGATTCATTGAAGTAGATGTTTTGGGTAGAGGGAAGTTACTGAGTCTTTTCCTCTTGAACCAAAGAATTTGGTGTTTTATTCATATTTGTGCTTCCTGACTTCTAGGTGCTACAAGATGTTGTACTGTAAACCTGTATTTAACTGTTCACAGAGAACAGTGGTCTTGCTCTAGTTTACAAATGGATGGTATGTAGCTGATGGCCAGATCTCGTGCATTGTGGATGATAACAGGCTGTTTTGTGACAAGGAATCATGGACTAAAACAACCAAGATTACCCCACCAGTTATTCTGTGTATCTGCGCCTTGGGAGGCAAGGGTGAGGGGGCATTGTTGCTTCATTTCTTCTTATTTTTTGTCCCTTTCTTTTCCCTCTTTAGACAAAGCCTGTTGCATTTGCTGTTCGGACAAATGTCAGCTACAGTGCTGCCCACGAAGATGATGTCCCAGTGCCAGGCATGGCCATCTCATTTGAAGCAAAAGATTTTCTGCATGTTAAGGAAGTAAGGAAAATAATTGCAGTTTCTGTCAGTGTGATTTTTCACCTTGAAGCATCGTTTCTTATTGCTGTGAAATAGCTCGGTGTACAGCTACATTTGTGTAACATTCACACTAAATCAGTGGTTCTCAGCCTTTTTTCCCATCCAAACACACTTTTTTAAAGGAGACAGGAATCCAAGCCTCCCAGAATAACTTCAGGGCTCACTTGGGCTCTTTGGCCCAGTAATTGGATACTCCTAGAGTAGATGATCCTTTTTTATGCTTAACTGCTACTTTCTTTTAATGTTTAACTTTGACTCTGTGTGGCTTTTCCTGCTACCTGAAATTTAGCCACCTGGGGAGAGGTTAGTATCCAGAATTGATGACTCCCAGGTGCTGACAGTGGCTGAACCAGACTACTGGTGCCCCTCCTTAATTCTCAGAAGCTAACTTTTTGCAGCAGAGGGGAGAATGAGAGGAATTTGAGCCAATGAGGCAAGAAACACATCAGGAACATTGCTTTTCCTCCATGCTAGACATCACTATCTTTTAGATAACAGTGACACAATCTGTAAATGGGAAAAATGCACCCTTAATTAAAGTTTGTTTTGAGTCAACATTTATCATATGCATTCTGTGTGGGACACTGTATTAAGTGACCAGGAATTCCCCCTACATAATGTTCTCAGTGAGTGAGCATGAGGTTTTCTTGGACCTTTTGGGATTTACAGTTGGAGCGTGCATAGGGCTGATAAATCGGAGGGAACATATGTAAATCTAACTGTTCACTGCTCTGAAGGCTGTGAGCACAGAAGAATATGACTGCCAATTAAAGGAGTAGGGAATTTAGAGGGTGTTGTGTCATAACTCCTAAGATGTGAAATACTGGCTAAGTAGGAAGACAGAAATGATGGAATGCTTCGCATCTGACTTTACAACAGGAGGTTAGATTGATACAGGGTCTCCTCTCGATGGCTGATGCCTAGAGAAAGATCTCTACCACGGAAGGAAAAGAAAGAGAGAATGGATAGTCTTTGATGTGTTCAAGAACAGGCTGATGTGATTGAGGAATGTGAGCGCAAATCATAAAGGTTTAAGATAAATGTTCCAACAGCAAGAGATAAAGTGTCAGCCTTGGTACACATAGAGAAATCATCTGTGAACATTAGCTTAGTAATTATAAAACTGCACAGTGGGAAATTTTACTGTGACAAAATATTTCAAGTAGATTTCACTGTTTCTCTCTCTCTCTCTTAATACTTCTAATTAATCTGATTACCTAAGAAGGATCTCTGTAACACCTCCAAGTTCCTTACAGTCTCTTACTAGGAAGGGCTGCTAACCTTTGAACCCAGGAAGCTTGTCTTACCCATAGTGACAGCATCAGCTGGGAAGGAATTCATCCTGGACCTAAAGCAGCACCAGGAAAAAGAGCAGAAAGCCTTTGATGGAATGCTAAGCGTGCGGAGAGTATTTCACATCTATGCACTAAACCCATGGCCCGAAAGCTTCCTTGAATTTCGATAGTTATCATGTAGTTCATTGCCATATCTTGCTCCGTTTGAAATGGTTGTTATGGAAGAAAAGTAATTCAGAGATTTTACTCCTGTGCACTGATTGTAATAATTTTGATTTTGTGTTTAGAAATTTAACAATGACTGGTGGATAGGGCGTTTGGTTAAAGAAGGCTGTGAAATCGGATTCATTCCAAGCCCGGTCAAACTAGAAAACATGAGGCTACAGCATGAACAGAGAGCAAAGCAAGGGAAATTCTACTCCAGGTATGAGAGCAATGTCAAGTGCTTTGGTAAAAGTTGAGATCACACCACCGTTCCGTACTTCTGTTTGTTGTATTCTGCATCCCTTAGTGTTTGTTTGAAGGGAGACTGGTGGTACGCTTACTGAATACAATACAAATTTACATTTTAAAAACTTAATTCCAGCATCTGATTCCCCTCCGAGATTCGGGAGGGAATCATCCTGAATCATCGTTATGAAAATTGCGGAGGTCACAGAGTGCTGAACTCGGGCTTCAGTGCCCAAGAAATTCTGAAGTCCTCACTGTCTCCTGAAAGGGCTCTGGCACGGAGGGAGTAGCACTGGTGATGAATCCCAGTGTCCAGTGTCCGCAGCTGCCTGGCATGACAGGGAGACGTTTTCAAGACGACATCAGCAGATAGCAGCTCTTTTCATCTATCAGTTTCATTTTCACCTGAGAAACTCAATTTTCAGTTGTAGCCACTGTTGAGCACTCAAGGAGAAGCTAAGTGTGAAACAAGTTAAAATTGCCTTTGCAGCGGAGTTAAGTAATAGGCTGCAGCGGAATAATCCTTCCCAGGATTCTGGGGCTGCGTACCCCTCGTGAAGAGCTGCTCCTAACTGTGGTGAATCTTAATTTGAACCCTCCGCAGACAAGTGGAAGGGGTGGGCATCTTTTCCTGTGTGCAAGGACGGAACACAGGCAAGATTACTCCGTCTTGTGTGTGGCTAGCTTTCTGTCTCCTTTAGCTTCTATCTTACTTGTTTCTAAGTGATGCAGGTTTCTTTGTAATATAATAATATTTCACTCTTAGGATTTTTTTCAAGTGCCAACGAGCAAACGAAATGGAATACGCCTTGTAATTTGGAATACTCTTTTTCACTAACATGCTAGTTTTAATTATCAAGCTCTTTAGTTCAGATGAACTTGACTCCTCTGTGTCGAGACCTGTACCCTAGAGCTGACTTTCATGAATTCCTGCATTATTGGAGGACTTCCATTTGTGAGAAGCATTTATTCATGTAAAAGCAGAGGCATGTAGAAAAATTATGTATTTTGCCTACAGGGTATTTGAAGATATGATCCTAGTCTTTCAATCTCTAATGTTCTATTAGCATTTATTGTGTATTTTTCTACTCACTGTACTGATAGTGGTATCTGAATACTAGTTAATATTATTTAGTAAATAAGAGGGGACTTGAAAAAGTTGACAGAATATGAAATGAAAAGATGTCTGGTTTGATGCAGAAATTTGGAAATCCATGCATACTTTTCACAACATGCATTTTCTATGACTTTTTTGAAGACCTTCATGGATTTTAAAATTTTTTGCACCAAAGTAAACCTAATTTCTAATTCCATTTTCCAAAAAGTTTTTATTTTGTTTAATTTGCATGACAGAGAAAGAAAGAAACCAAGCTCCCACCCTCTGGTTCACTCTTCAAATGCTCACAATGGCCAGGGATAGACTGGGCCAAAACTAGAAGCCAGGAAATCCATCTAAGTTTCCTGTGTGGGTGGCAGCAACCTAATTACTTGAGCCATCACTGTAGCCTCTCGGGATCTTTCTTAGCAGGAAGCTGGATTTGGGAGCTGGAGCTGGGTGTCAAACTTAGATACTGTTTTACGGGACGTGAGTGTCGTAAGCACTAGACTGTCGCTCCACAAATTGTTTGAGGACCCTCATACTTTGTTTTCTCTATTGCATTTTTTAAAAGAACAATAAATTATTCCTATTTGGAGAGTGTAAAATCTAATCTAGAGAATTGGGTTTCTCATGATGATACACCTTGTCTTTTGGTTTGCTTCATTTTGTTTTCTCCTCTCTTTTTGCCCAAACTTTGCCTAAATATCTGAAAATGTTTGTGCTTGCTTACATAGTTTCTTAATTTGCCCCTAACATTTTACACATGGTTTTGTTCAGACAATATAACCAGAGTCTGGCAGTGTTTATAAACTCTGATGTATAAATGATAAAAATTGAGAAATCAAAGGCAATAGAATTTGAGCATGGCTTAAGAACTTGGCATTTTCGCAGAAGGAGAAGTTAAGGGCAAATCTGTATCACTGTTTACAATGTTTGCCTCAATTGTTTTAAAACCCAAGTAACATTTTGACTCTTATTGAAATTGAAAGAGAATATAAAACCAACCTGTGCTTGAACTGAAATTAGAATTAGGACTTTAGAAAATAAATAAAATTAAAAAAAAAAAACTAAACTTCTGGAAGAAAAAATTTTGGTCTTGGTGATAGGTGTGCTTATATTTCTGCCAGACATGGCTTCTATAAGTACCACCGTTATTAATTTAGAATACTGTCTTATATCCTCATTAAATGTACTGAAGTAACACTTAAGAACCTTCAAAAGATATACAACCCTCTTGCTAACTGCTCACTAAAGTTTTAGATATTTATTTTGTGCCTTAAAATGCTAAAGTAATATCAATAAAATCCAGCCTGTTATTGATGCTTTATTGGAAATTATATTTCCATATTAATATTTATGTAAGTAAGTACTGACGTTTAATGCATATACACTGTAGCAGATCTTTCCAGCTCCACCTTGACCATAAATACTAGGCAAGGAGTTCCTCCTGCCCAAGTTCTAGGTCATTCCTCTGAGATGTTCCTTGCCATCTTCATCCGGGATGAAGTCATTCAATAAAACATTATTTAACATGCTGATAACAAACATGAATGCCGTGTTACTAATATCAGCTCCAAGGTTTCTGGGACACTGAAGCACAATCTCGTGTCGATCTTCAGGATTTTATAGCTCTAAAGTGTGTGTTGTGTGTTCTCCACGCCCACGTCATTCCAAAGTTAACCATGTTTAATGCTCCGTATCAGTCGTGCTTGAGAAAGGTTCTGGTACCATCTGAGGGTTCAGTCATAGAGTGCTCTATCTGTCATGTTTGTGTGCTTTTTAAAAGTTAGCTTAGCAAGTTTTGGTGTTGCTTTTGGTCCTGTTCTTCTTTTATAGGTTGCTCATAAGAGCTACGGTGCTTTCAGTCTTACTATATTAAAAATAAGCTAAAATGAAGGAGCTGGAACCAGGCAAGAAGGAAACATTATGTTTGGGTGTTAGCCTTAAGGTTGCATACATGATCTCTAAGGAATCTCTGCTGCTTAGTGCTGTGATCCGGCCAGAGAACCTGAGAGCTGCGAAGTTACCTAGCTCTCTCCACTCTCTCAGAACTTTTTGCAATTCAGCCTTGAATTTGAAAACATAGACCATCACACAGCTGTTTCAAGAACTCCAGGAATCTCCACCAGAGATTTGCCTCCGTGAAGGAAAGATAAACTTGAAGTTCAGTAAAGATACAACGGTCATGTTAATTAAGTAATACAGATGTTTCTGGATCTGAAATGAATGTCAGATTTAATATAACTTTTTGCTTTACCCCAGTAAATCAGGAGGAAATTCATCATCCAGTTTGGGTGACATTGTACCTAGTTCCAGAAAATCTACACCTCCATCATCTGGTAAGTGGGTGATCAGTGCTAAATAGAACATACTACATTTCATGCTTTTCCCAATCTTCTGTGGTTGTGTGAATCGACATGTGCTAAGTCACTATGTTAGCTCCACAAATGTTGAAACGAGTCAGAAATGAGAATTCCTTATAGAGTTGGGAATAATAGGAGGACTTTGTTCCCTCTGACTAAAAAAAAAAGAAAAGAAAAGAAAAAAAAAGCCCAACACGCCAGTGTGTTTAATCTGAATTGCTGTAGTGATCCAAGTGATGAATGTTTACGTTTTATTTCTAGTCCCGGCTGTGGTGCCAGGCCTGTTGTCATGAGTGTGATATGATAGTCGGTTTCAGTGTTAATTAAAAAGATCAGTGGAATAAGAACTTTTGGAAAATCCAGGACAGAGAATGAAGTGAAGATGGAGGGATTGGCCTGCCCTGAACCACAGCAGAAAGGCTCTGTGGAAGATGTGGAGGGCGCAGAGAGGCATCAGGAAAAGCTGGGAACACTTGTGGGAAGAGCAGCTGGTTGTGCATGTACTTTTCCGAGCAGTGGGTTCCTTCTTAGGGTTGCTAGGTAAAGGACACCCAGTTAAATTTGAATTTCAGATGAATAATGAGTATTTTTTAATGTAAGTACATATTGTATGGGTCATACTAAAAATTATGGGACACACTTAAAATTTTGTATTTATCTGGAATTTTCATTTAATTGCATTTTTGTTTGCTAAATCTGGCAACTCTGCCATTCTGTGTAGAATTTGCAGTTCTGTATGTGTAAGAGAAAGATTGAGTGCTTGAAAGTCCATGACCAGTGTCATTTCCTAAGAGACACAACTGGGTAAAGATTGGCTGCCCAAGTATTGGAGCAAAATGGTTCTGTGTACGATTTCTAAGAAGCTGGAAATGAAACGAAGACAAAAGCAGAGAATTGTGCTTTTAAAGAGAAATTAAGCAAAGAGTCACACTGTGGCTGGTATGTCTTGAGAACAGAATTCCTCTATTCTAGGCCCCACATGTATTTCCTGAATGTTGGCAGCTCTTGGAGACAAACAAGGACCTCTTAGCAAAGACTGTAGGACTGCTTAAATGAGCAAATTCTAAGCACAGTTGGAAAAAAATTGCTTATGATACATATTGATTGAAAAATCATGAACTTGTAACTTGCAGCAACTTTAAGCTGCTCAAAAGTAATTAAAAGAGTGTCTTTAGAATGAACACTGAAGCCCCTGCAGCTCTTAGGTGAGGCTGCTGTCTTCCTTCTGTCATCATGGAGTGGATATTCCCTGAATGCGCAGGGGAAATGCAGCTAGTCTTGGTCCTCAAACACGGGAAGTTGCAGGACCTCCTATATAAACCCTAGGCTCAGTGTGTGTGCCTTAAAGGCCGAGGACCGTTACTAGGCTCCTAAAATGGAAAAAATGCTACATCATGTTGTGATGAAGCCCTATTCTGTAGACAAGGAAGACTCTTCCATTTCCTGTACCAATGCTCATTTACTTAAATGTAACATGTAACAACATATAACGAAAAGAGGTACGTACATTTTGAAGAATATGTTAGTGTATGTAAAATAGCATTTCATTTTATAGCTAGATGTTTGTCATTGCTTAAAAATAAAATTCCAGTGAAGAGTTTAATATACTAAAATAAAGATGATTTAAAACTTCACCAAAGTTTTATATATATACAGGACTTGGGATAAACTTTGCTCAATACCAAGAGAAAAAAAAATATGAGAAGACTGGAGATATAACTAACTACAAAATATATAAGCACAGCAGGACTCTGATAAGTTTCATAACAATATTCCAAATGATAGAAAAGGAAAGTCCAGAAAATTATGAAAAAAAAAAAAAGGTTCCTCCATCCACCTCTCATGCTCTCATGCACCTGCCAAGTGTGGATGGGTTTGCAGTTGTCATTTTTATCATCTTTGCTGCCCAGAGTTCCTCTCTACAGTTCTCCTCACCCATTGCTACACCAAAGCACCTAAACATCTGCCTAAAGTAAGCATGCTCGGATGCCCTAAGGGATTTGGAAAAGGAAAATTTACACTTTGCATGTGGGTATGGGGTAGTAGCCAAAGACATATCCCACACCGCACATGTGAGTAGACATGTGTCACTTCTGAACTCTGCTCAGCTTGACCCAAGCTTGAAAATTAAAATGTGAATCTCAAAAAGTCTTCCCGAGGCTATCAACTAGTAATAACATAAAATAATAATAATACAAGTGGGGAAGAATGGAAGAAATGAGTTCAAATAGATGGCAGCAGTCTTTCCCAACTAAATACTCGTGTTTGCTGAGGTATGGAAATACAGGTGCAGGACTGAGAAGGGGCAGCCTCTCGCAGGAACTGGAGAGGCAGCTGAGTGTAGTGAAGTGTGTGGGGCTCTGCGCGGCGTGGAGCACGCTTCTTAGTTGTCTTGGGAAGTTTCCATAACGAGTTCTGAAAGTGACCACGTTTCAGAATTTTCTGTTTCTGATTAACCCAGATGCTTTTAGATTTAAGTTAAACAAAAGTCAAAATTAATAAGTTGGAAAGTTCTCAGTTTGGAATTTTAAGCCCTTTTGTCCAAATATAGGTAAAATTTGGAACTTGACTCAAGTTCTGTGTGTCAGTGTCCATATCTGGGCAGTGTCACAGCTCAGCATTTCTGGATTTCTACTCTCCTACACATTCCCATTCTTCCTTTTGGAAAAAGAATCCATCTGATGATCACAGCAGACTGAGTTCAATGGACAAATCACAAAATCAAATGCTTGGATGTTTCCTGTCACCTCTGACATCCGAACTAGGTAGCTGAATTTGAGAAAGGCCTTCAGAGGATAGTATCCCTTGAATGTGGCTTTTTTATGCCCAATAAAAGATGAGAAAGATCAAGAATATGCTAATTTAGCACCAGAAGGGCAACCTTCTGATGTTGGGTAAGACACGTGGTAGGAACAATTAAATACCCGGATCATGTCCTTCATCCGTGGAAGCCACTAATGACCTGAAGAAATGCATCCCTCATGACTTGTTTTCCTGCTCTTGCTAGCCATGTGTCATTCAGTAAGCCCATGAGGAGAGTTTCCTGTATGAACAAAGGGTTATACAGGGTGGTATAAACGTCTGCATCAGTTCAAACCCCTGGGTACATTGTACAGCTTCCCCCACACATCACAAGCTGAGCCTTCTAGCTCATCAGTAAGCACAGACGGGGCAAATTTACTAGGTAAGCTGTCTGCATGCCTGGAATTAATTCAGCCTATTATAACTTTACTTGACAGAAAATCATAGCCCATCTATTATGCAAGCAATAGGTGATATTTGCAATGTTGTGCAAACAATGCCATGCATTCACTTCAGCGCAGGTTTTGTACCTAACTAAATGAAAAGAAATACTTAAATAAGAATTCCCAGCTTTCAAAGGGCTGAATCATTTTCAACTGTGAAGTTATTATGGATATCAAAACAATGTGATGCCTGTCAGATGGTCTCCCATCCCTTGGAAAGCTTAGAAGGGGCTGTTGTGAGTGCCAGTTCAGCCTGCAACTGTGATGGTAGCTGCATTACCATGCCAGGCTGTTTGTGACTTCAAAATGGTAAACTGTTCCTTATATCTGAACATACTGTGGTTTTTGTTAGAGATCTAACATGTGTAATAGGATGTTTTCTTGGGGTGAGTAAATTTTCTTCTTTTTCTTTTCCTTGACATAATATCAACCATGGAGTAATAACTCTATGATATCCTCCTGATTCTTGACAACTGAGGACATGACCGCATTGGGGACACACAGGGAACCGAGCAAGTACACCCAGATTGAGAAGGGACTTAGCTGGAGGGCAGCATTGTATAGGGACAGGGAGCGGATTCCACTAAGGGAGAATTAGGTTCAGAGTCCTGGCTCTGCCTGGCTTGAGCCAAAAAAACAAGTGACTTAAACTCTATCAATGTATATTTCAAATCTTAAAAATAAGAGAATTGAAGCTGATCTTTAAAAGACTTCCAGCTCTGATTCCGCTGTTGATAAAATTCTATAGTAATTGAATATGGAAGCATTTTTAATAAACTTCCAAGTGAGAATATGCATCCTTTTCTCCTTTAGCGCTTATTTTCTGAGCTGTATTTTCAGATTTAAAGATTTGAAATTCAAAGCGTGTTGAGCAACAAACCTAAGTCCTTCGTTTTACAGATGAGTCTCAGGTCTTCGTGCCCTTCCACCCTGCCTCTCATGTTAAATTCAGGGGCTGTCTAGAAGTCATCAGAAGGTTTCTCTTGTCATTTTCAGACTGATTTTGTTTGTGTGTCATCAGATCCAGGGTTTTCCAGTTAGTCTTCAGGCAGACCTGTCTGAGAATGCACATGTCATCTTGCAATCATTTCAGTCCTGTTCATTCTGGAAACCCCCACAGAATCACGTGCCTTGTGTGTGGGACCCTTGGCCGCCCAGACTGAAGGTTTTCTGTTCTTGCTTTTCCTCAACTGCCAATTGCAATTTCAGCAAACCTTTTCATACTGCCCTTAATACATACATACAAGTAATAATACATACAAGTTCTAGCAAAATGCGAAATCTGAGGCACATTGTAATAAAGGTTTTTAATGTAGTTGCTTTTATCTAAAAGTGGGTTTAAGATATTGTAAAAAATGAGGGCAAATGTTCTATACTGTACTTTTACCCAGTTGATATGGAGAGTATCAACATTATCATTTTAAAGTATATATTATAAATATATTTCTCTAAAATATTAAGAGATCCAGCATGAAACTGATTGGTTCCAGCAAATATGATGAGGATATCTCAGTTTTGTTAGATTTGATTACATTGTGTTCTTAACATGCTGTACCTTTAAATTTTACTTTCTTTGTGTACTGTGTTGAACACTCATAGTAGACCTTTTATAGTGGATAGTTTTATTTGCTTTCATTTTATTTTCTTTATAACCTGTTTTTCCTCTCCTGTCCACCTGATGATTTTTGAATTGTTTGTCTGTATATAGCTATAGACATAGATGCTACTGGCTTAGATGCAGAAGAAAATGATATTCCAGCAAACCACCGCTCCCCTAAACCCAGTGCAAACAGTGTAACGTCACCCCACTCCAAAGAGAAAAGAATGCCCTTCTTTAAGAAGGTAACATGAACTTCCCGGCTCCCATTGTCCACCCGCTCAACTGCACTGCGTCACATTTCTAGTCCTGTTGACCGTCTGCGTCCTTTGACAAGCCAATAACATGCATGCTCTGTTGTTCTTTGTTTCTTTTCCATGCTGCTGTAGCTAAGCAGAAGCAGAAATCGGTAAGTTTACATTGACATAAGCTGTGTTTATCCTGCCACTGGCATCATTAGCATTAATTCCCACGGTTCTATTAAATGCAATCATTTCCGTCTTAAGAAAAGAACCTATCAACAGCTAATTGAGTCCATGAATTTCAAACCAACTAAATTGAGTGAGTGACCTGTTAAAACACCATTACAGTACTTATCCTTTTTGATGGAATAATATCTACCACCAAGGGAATTTGTTTAAACATTCAAGGATGTCAAACACTGACAACCCCATATAATGCACCTCAATTGTGCATGCTTATTCTGTCTGTCTTTGTCTATTTCTTTTCTCCAGAAATTTAACTTATAATCAAGCATATGAAAACAGTTATTAGATTCTGATTTATGATATCCAGATACATAGCTTGTACTAGAAAAAAAAGGAATATTCAATTTTTAATTTAGTCAGTATTTAAACTTCTAATCCACTAGGTGCAAAATCTGCAGATGAACAAGACCAGTGGAAAACTGCAGGCTTGTTTTGGCGGTTTACTGTGAGTTTTTCCTATTGTCATGTATAAATACTCTCCCAATGTTCTTGCCTTCTCCATCAGTCAGAATTCAGCATCTCACCTGTTGGACAGTGGGGCTGGTGGCCACACGTAGAGCCTTTGCCGTTGGCCAACCAGTGCTACACAAGGATGCTACTTGTCCCCTGGCTAGAAACCACAGGGTCTTCCAGAGCTCTCTCTACTCAAAACAAAGTCTGTTTCCTCTGAGAGTTTTGTAGCTTCAAGCAGTACTTTTTTCAGGCCCTTTCCCCTGGTTTTCATTTTTCCCCTTCTTTTCCATACCACTTTCCACAGCTACGGTGCTTTTAGAGTCCTCCATCCTGATGTCACCAAGTGCAACCATGACACCTGTGCACTTGTACACATGAAGTGAACTCCACTCTCTGCCCCAGCCTCTCAGCACGCAGAGCTCGTTCTCTGCAAACAAGTGGTTGCTCTCTGGAGGAAGAACTCTAAAGACAGTGATTGGGCTGTAAAGTCTTGTTTTTTAATCAGTTACGGTTACTTTAGTAAGAGAAGACCTCAGCACTGTGGGCAAAAATTAAAACACCTGGATTTTTGTGTCACCAAAGAGAGCCCCATCTTGATGTTCCTCTACAACAGAGGGCCCACCCATCTCTCTGCTCCTGTCTTCTCATCGCAGCCAAATCTTTGAGCCAAGTGACCAGCAGTGTCCATAGTTCAGAAGCTTGGGAATCGGCTAAGCTGCTCTGAACTTACCAGAGTGGGAACAGGACTAAAAACATGTTAGCGAAGACAGTTTAGTGAAGTTTGCTGACCCATAAATTCTAAAACTTTAAGGACTTTCACTTTATCACACTTTCCCACTAAGGAATTCAAAGTAGGGTGGGAAAAATAATGGTGTCATTATCAAAAGGGCACAAAATACCAATATTCCATCAAATAAGGTAATTTCTGTAGCTACCCTACTGATTAAGAAGCTGATTGTTTGCCAGCATGGATAACCCTTTGCTAGTTGGCAGTCACACAGTTCAAAGGAACCAGAGACTTATCAAAGACTGGGCCACTTCAGACTTAAAGAATTGAAACAAAATTTCTTGGTAGCTGTTACTAAAATGCATGCAGTTTATATTACTAATTATAATGGTGGAAAAGGTATTCTTTTACTGCATCATAATAATGATTTGGCTTCTAAATACTTTCAGTGTGAACCCAGGTGGTATAAAGTGTAATAACTTAATAAACATGCTTATGATGCCTTCGGCACTGGTATTCATTCTTCTTATGTTACTGATTATGCGGTAAACTTCGATGCAGAGTTCAAAAAAGCAAAACAACCTGAGATTCAAAATAAGGTTATTTTCCATGTTTTAGGTTGCTTTTAGAGTGGTGCTTCTGTGGCATTTGTGCTGTCACTGTATTATGTTTGTCTTGTTTTTTTTTTTCTGTTCAAAAATGTATTCTACCTTTACTGTGCTTATTAATATTAATTTTGAATGTGAGGTGAAATTTTAAGCAGTAAAATCTGACAGCACAGCAGCGGTAATGTTTTTCTCCCCGATCATATTGCCTGTGCCTATTGGTGAAATCTCAGAGGAAAGCTTTTGAATTTGAAATACTTTTTAATTCCCCTTAAGCAAGTTAAATTCAAATGAAGCTCTGGAAAGTTGGCTGTGAACAATTTTAAGCAACAATAAAATGTTTGTGACTGACAGGCAGGATGCAAAAATTCCAGTCACATTTACAAATCAATTTATCAAATTCTTAAAATAGTTTAAGTACAACCCTCTTTTGGTGCGTGTGATTCTGAAAATACATATTTTGAGATACTCCTTATTGAAGATTCATGTAACAACTTGCTTATTCCAGTGTCTAAAGCCATATCTGTTTGTCTTCTGCATTTAAAAAAAATTTAGTTTTGGATCAGCTTACTATTTTCTATTATCAGTAGAGGCAGTTTTCATATAATCAAGCAAATTATCTAAGTTTTTGAAATATATAATTTGAAGCAAGTAAGCTGAAAGGTGTTGATACTTTTAGGAATTGTTAGAAAATTTAGCTCTCTTCCCTTGCTCTTCTAAACAAGAAAGAAATGAATTAGTCATGAGAGAAATGCTACCTAAACTACAGAAGCATATTAGATATAAAAAATGATAATGTTTTGGAGCCACTGAAGCACAGTGGATTATATTATTACACAACAACTACTTTCCCACCAAAACATTTAAAGATTGCATTGTAAGTTTTTAAATACCAAGCCATAGAAACCATAAAATCCCAAAGCATTCTTAAGTATGCTGTGAGCAGCGATCATGATTACTGTGTATTGGAACAGGCACTGTGATTTAAACTCTCACAATAAAATAGATTTTTAAAAAGTATTTGATCGTGAGAGTTAAAATGTTCTGAAACTAGATTTTATCCAGGTAAGATAAACCTCTAGGATGCAACGATAATGGCATCCTTCTTTTGTCCGTAATTAAACCATGTTAGGTTTGAGCATCTCAACTCTTCAGAAAACGCAAATGTATCTGAACAGCAACGTTAACCTCCGGTGAAGCCTAAAGCAGCTCTCCTGCATGAGGCATGTTTCTGTTTGCATTCAAAAGCAGCACCTAATACCGCAGGAACTAACACCGCAGTAGCGTTTCTTGAAAGAGAGTGAGAAAATTGTAGATCAGTCAGTAACTTGGAAACTGTTTGGAATGGGTTTGTTTAGACAAGAGGCAACTTAAAAATAAAATCTTAATATCTAGAACGCCAACGCCTCACATTATGGAGTTGAGAGAGAGGACCGCGTGTATCGGGTATGTAAGCTTCCTCTGCCGTGAACGTTTAAACGCCTCTCCTCTCTCTGCAGACAGAGCACACTCCTCCGTATGATGTGGTGCCCTCCATGCGACCCGTGGTCCTCGTGGGCCCTTCCCTGAAGGGGTATGAGGTGAGTGGCTGCCTCACTGCCTTGTGACTGTACCTGTCACTCCCGACTCTGGGATCCAGACCCGGAAGAGCTAGTCACAGCCAAGGTGTGTGTACATTGCTTACTGTTTTGCTCTGTGTGGTTTTCCTGGCTGTGGCTTTGGACATTTCTGCTGGATGCGATTTACTCAGCCCAGGAAAAGTCAGATGGAGAGTGAGTGAAGCCAGTTGCAAAGCAATATGTTGTTGTCTCCAAAACATCATGATACAAGTTCAGGGAACTTTGGCTTTTTGTCACTGAACCAAGACTCAGAAAAATTTGGCAACTTACAAGCCACTTCTTCCAAGTGGAAAATGGTTTTCAAGTGTTCTTAGGAAGAGTAAAATTTTTTCAGTCATGATTAATATTTTTCTCATATCTTAATGCTTAATTGCAGGTCACAGATATGATGCAGAAAGCGCTGTTTGATTTTTTAAAACACAGATTTGAAGGGCGGTGAGTATCTTAGAATACTGACTTTCTTTGGATTCTTAACTTGATGAAGACAGACCACGGTGGGGTGGGCATGGGATGCCAAGAGAAAGCTACCTTCTGTCGTCTCTGTGAAGAGAAGAAATGAGTGTTGTTTGGTCCAGTCCATCCAACAAATATTTGTCACTTTTACTTTACTTTACACTTTTACTCCCACAACCCTGGATAGTCCAGTTTGTGCACCTGCATCTGTAAGCTGAGCCAGGCTGGCTACAGCCCTGATGACTCATCTTGCTTTGGGCATCAGGGGCCCCTACGGATGCCCAACCATCACTCTAAATATCCACTCCCTTTGCACTTTCCTGAAAGACTTTTTCTCCTGTTTTAAGGTCTAGCAGCCCCTTCTCATCTCAGTCTCTTTCTCCCTCGATGACCTTGCTTTACTAGTTCACTGGGAAAATGGGCAAAATGAAGATGTCCACGAGGCCCCCTGAGCACAGCTGTCCCTGGTGTTCTGAGTCTCTCCCATTACTGCGTGCTAGCAGTTGTCAGCCCGCCCAGCTGGACACTAGAAACATTCCCAGACGACTTAAACACGGCTATCACACTGTCCTGCCTGCTGTCCTCATCAGTATTTCCCATTCTAACGGAGATCCTACATGCATATAAAATGTAGTTATTTCTCCTCACATTTGACTTCACATTCTTCTCTGTCTCTTTTTCCCCATTTTCTTTACAACATAATTCCTTGGGAAAATTGTTGGATATTATACTTGCTCTCTTTCATTCTCTCTCTTTTAAGATTTATTTTATTTGAAAGTTACAGAGAGAGGTAGAGCCAGAGAGAGTGAGAGGTCTTCCATCCACTGGTTCACTCCCCAATTGGCCTCAACAGCTGGAGCTGCGCCAATGTGAAGCCAGGAGCCAGGAGCTTTTTCCGGGTCTCCCATGTGGGTGCACGGGCCCAAGGACTTGGGCCATCTTCTACTGCTTTCCCAGGCCATAGCAGAGAGCTGGATCGGAAGAGGAGCAGCAGGGACTAGAATTGGTGCCCATATGGGATGCCGGCACTGCAGGCCAGGGCTTTAACCCGCTGCGCCACAGCACCAACCCCTCTTCCACTCTCTTAAACCTATTCTGGTCACACTTTGACGCACACTGTTCAGCCAAAGCTGGTCCTATGAAAATCACCAGGCAGCTTCACATGACTAAATTCAAGGGTAACATCTCAGTCCTTGCTGTGCTTGACCATAGCAGTCGCTGACACGTAGACAGCTGCCCCCTTTTAAATCCCCTGGTTTCCGCAACTCCACTTTCCTGCTTTCCCTTCTGTAGCGTTAGCTATTCCTGTGTCTCCTTTGCTGCTTCTGCCTCATCAGCTAGGCATCCTGGAGAGCCAGGGCTAACGCCTTTGTTCGTCTTTCTCTTCCTTGTACATTGAGTCCTTCGGTGATTTCATTTGGTGTTGGGTGTTGTTTTTTTTTGTTTGTTTGTTTTTTTTTTTTTTACAGGCAGAGTGGACACTGAGAGAGAGACAGAGAGAAAGGTCTTCCTTTGCCATTGGTTCACCCTCCAATGGCCGCCACGGCCGGCGTGCTGTGGCCGGCGCACCGCGCTGATCCGATGGCAGGAGCCAGGTGCTTCTCCTGGTCTCCCATGGGGTGCAGGGCCCAAGCACTTGGGCCATCCTCCACTGCACTCCCTGGCCACAGCAGAGAGCTGGCCTGGAAGAGGGGCAACCGGGACAGAATCCAGCGCCCCGACCGGGACTAGAACCCGGTGTGTCGGCGCCGCAAGGCGGAGGATTAGCCTAGTGAGCCATGGCGCCGGCCGGTGTTGGGGTTTTAAATACCATTCCTTTGCTTGTCTCTCTTCTGAATTCCAGACCTGTATATCTATTAAAATACTTATTCAACATCACCTAAGATATGTGATGGACTTCTCAAACTTCCAAATTTCTTCCAAAACCCGATCCTCCCCATAGCCTCCCCTGTTGATGTGTTCTGAGACCCTCGACCCTAGATCATGGAGTTACCCTCAACTGTTCTCTTACGTGTCTCATCCAAGTGCTTCTGTCTGTATTCTCAGAGCTCATCCAGAATCTAAGAGCTCATTGCACATTCTCTGCTGTCCTACTGATGTGACACAGCAGCATCTCACACCTCTGGATTATGGCCACAGCCTCTCAACTCGTCTCACTGTTTCCGTCATCTCTCTCTTCGGGACTGCTCTCAGGTCGGCAGCTTGAGTGACCTTCTGAAACTGCGAGCTAGAACTTTTCTCTCCTTTCTTCAGACCCATCCAATGATTTCTGTTTTCACTGAGAATAAAAACTAAAGCCCTGGGGTTGGCATTGTGACGCAGTGGCTTAAGCGGCCGCCTGCAATGCTAGCATCCTCTGTGAGTCTCAGGTGCTCCACTTTGATCCAGCTCCCAGCTAATGCACCTGGGAAAGCAGCCAAAGATAGCCCAAGTGCTTGGGCCCCTGCTATTCACATCAGGGATAGATGTTCCAGGATGGAGTTCCAGGCTCCTGGCTTTGGTTTGACCCAGCCCTGGTTATTGAGGCCATCTAGGGAGTGAACCATTGGATGGAAGATCTTTCTCCTACCCCCTACCCCCTTTCACTTTCTCCTCTACCCCATCTCCTGTCTCTCCCTCTTTCTCTGTAACTCTGCCTTTCAAACAAATACATCTTAAAAAAGCACACACACACAAAAAAGCCTTAGAGTGGCCTCTCTAACCCTGTATGGTCTGAGCCTCTGTAACCCTGTAACTCTGTAACCCTCCTCTCCTGGCTTAATCTCTTACCACCCTCCTTGGTCATTCTGCTCCCACACAGTTATTTCTTCCTTGTCCCATGCATACCCCAGTTTCTTCCCCACCTGAGGGCCTTTACACTTCGCAGTGCCCTCTCCTAGGAGGACTATGCTTGACAATGTGAGCGTCCACGCATGTGCAGACACATGTTCTCTGTTTTTCTCTGCCTTCCTTGAGTTTTCCCCCAGCACTCTTGTAGTTTGTTTATTCATTTTGTTTGTAAATTCCTAAAGGCAAGGGTTTTTACTGTGTCGTGGGCGGCTGTGTTCTCAGTGGCTGGAGCAGTGCTCAGTGCGAACTAGGAGTCAGTGAGTGTTGAATGCATGTCCGCAGCTGGAGGGGTCAGTGCAGAGATGTCAAATGCCCCGGCTCTGCCAGTAAAGAGCTCGGATATAAGCCATACACCAAAACCTCCAACTATAAAATATAAAATAAATAGAAGGACAACCCAGTACAAGTGAGGGGTCTTCAAGTTGATGGAAAATACTATGTAGAAAATATTCAAGTTCATGGAAAATATTGTGTAGAAACCATGTGGATTACAAAAAGGTTTTCATACCAAAATAAATTTAGCTTCCATTTTCCTAGAACTTTTAGAAGCACCCTTATATATACAAGGTACAGTAGCATAGAAGAGTGATCAACACAGTACATGCAGGAGAGGTTTTCACACGGTCCCTAAGGTTCACCACATGACATAGATGGTTGAGCAGGGCATGTCCAGTGGAGGGTGTGCAGGTGTGTGAATGCATCAGATTGTGACAGCGCATGACGTAAGACAAGCCACTTCAGGTCTCAGACCTAGGCAGGGACTGAGCAGTAACAAAGCCAGGGCCATAAAGAATGTGCCTTGCCAGTTACCTTGGACTTAATCCTTTCTCTCTCCTCTCCTTTCCCACTCCTGAAAACTTTATGGAGTTGTTATTTACATGTATGTGCCGGGTACTATGACGAGCAAAAACAGAGACCTGGGTTCCATAGAGCTTACTTAGAATCTTTTGAAAGCCTGCAAAACCAGACAAGGGCTTTAGCTTCATGAGTGTTTTTTTAATAGTCTCTTGAAAGGCAGCTTGGATCAAATAATCAGTGGGTGTTAGGGTAAAATTTAAGCCAGCTTCTAATGCATTCAAGATGTGAGAGGGGACCAAATGGAACATCGAGATTTAAACCAAGAATAGATTACAAAGGACCTGGGAACATACAGGACTAGTATGTAATTCTGTATTTTTTTAAAAAAATATATTTGGTACCTCTCTTCTCCGTGTTGCTTGCCTTCCCCCATCCTAACAAGACATTGTGTCTGTTGACTTCAGTGTTCTTCTAGGTTGCTTAACACAGCTCTTTCCTTTCTAGACCACACCTACTCCTATAAAAAGTTCTGATTTATGTTGACTTTCAACAGAGGAGGCAGGAGTAGTAAGGGAAGATTTTATAACAGGACGAATATTGTCAGCAAGTGATCAACCGGAAGAGATTGAAAGGAATAGAAAGCAGAAAGTAGACTTTATTTCAAGGCATTGAAAGACTTTATATTCAAGGTCTACCTAAACCAAATGCCCTGAAGTAGATATTTTTATTTTCCATACATTTATGAAGTGATTTTTAATTTATACCAGGAAATGTAGCTTTTGGCTTGGGCCAAGGCTGCTGGCTCTGCCCAAGTATAAAAGGCATACATCTAATCTACCCCAATTAGCTTCTGTTTCTTTATTCTTGGCTCTGTCATTTATCAAAATTTTGACATTGTGCACATGAGCTAACCCACCCAAAATGTCCCACTGGAATAGACATTGCTGTGCACAGCTGCTTTAACCCCTGCCCTTTCCCATATGCCACTGATGGAATGTGATAGAACTTCCTAATTCACCTCTTTCATTTGGAAAGCCTGAATACGTTTTGAATATGGAAGATAGATTCCAGCCACAGTATGTATCTTGGACCCATGTTCTGAAGGATAAGCCATCCAGGCTGCATTTAAGAAACAAATAAGTACAGAATATCCGAATGTTGTATCCATCTATTGTTTCTGGCCAGAAACGGTTTCCATATGGCTTTGTTAATGGACGTGCCTCGGCTAGTGTTGAATCACAGAGCTGGAGTTCAACATTCTAACCCTGTTTCATCAATTAAAGGTCCTCAAAGAGAGTAGAGTCCACACAATAAAACTATAAAAGCCAAGTGAAAATTTAACCTTTCCACCCATGGCAAGACATCCAGAGTACCTGTATCATGAAATGCCTTTGCCTCTGGCAAGGTCAGACAGCCACAGTGGAAACTCACCAGAAGCCTCAGGTACAAGCACACGGGTGACATTCTGAAACAGAAAACTGAATTGCCTGTCAATGATCCAATAAATAAACTAAATTTAAGAACGTTTCGTTAAGCCCACAAAGGAGAGAATACAGAAGGAAATGGTGATGGAAGGTGCTAGGTAGTCAGGAATTCCTTTTCTGTTCTGGAACCCAGTTAGGTTCATTTGTGGCAGTCCTGCAGACCTTGAAGACTCGGGAGTCTGCTGTTAACTGGCATGGAGGGTGGCAGGTCAAAGAAGGCACAAATCCTGTGCTGTCTCTAGTGTGCAGGAGAGCGGGCTGTTTAAAGTTGGGTGCCCCAACCAACTGTGGCAGGTAAACAAAGCAGTCTTCACATTCACCTCGGAGGACAATGACAGGCAACTTAACAAGGACACTGGGAAGAAGACAAAAAGTTAGAATCTGGGATAAAATCAGTTTTCTTCCCCAGTGGCTTTGAAAGCATCAGCTGTTAGCACTGAAGTGTTTGGAATGCAAGCTGAATTGCCGTGGGCTGTCGTACACCATTGTCAGAATCTGCAGCGAGGGACTCTTAATGGAAATCAATAATCTTCTGAAATATCACCTCACTTTATTTCTGATGTAGGAATCTTTGACATGAGACCGCTTCTGAGCTGGAGAACGGCTATCCTGGTTGCAAATTAGAATCACCTGAAGCACTGCAAAAAAAAAAAAAAAAAAAAAAAAAAAAAATCCAAGGGCTTCTGTCCTTCCCTTAACTAATGGAATCCAAATCTCCGAGGCAGGATGAAGGCATCTGTAACTTCAAATGCTGCTGTGGTGGCTTTGAGAGCCGCCACTCACAACTGAAATGTCCTCACGAACTCTGCCCTTAGGACTCGCAAGGTCTCTTTCGTGGCCAAACCCCAACTACGGACAGTTCCCAAAGCATAACTCCAGGAGCTTCAGTGGGACAGCGGCCTCTCTCAGGCCACAGAGCTAGCCATGAAAGCAAGGAACCTGGCTGAGCAATAGTACGTGCGGAGAGAAAAGACCAGGCGTGCGGGACAAGGTGAAGCAGGAATCATTACAGAAAATCCCGTGCTCCTTAGTTCCCCATAGACTACACTGTGCAGCACCTCTGAGCAGGTCTCCTGGCCCTTGTCACCACGGAACCTGCCTCCCAGGCCGTGTCCAGCGCTCTTGTGAGGCACAGCTGCAGTCTCTGCTCATCCACAGGGCTTGGGGACCCAGACAGCTGCCATTGTCCTTGCCCCGCAATTGAGGTTCTCGCCCTTCTTTCCTCCCAGAACACCCTGCCCACAATATGTTCATCACTCATTCCCTCCCTCCCTGCATCTGACCAAATACCACCTTACCTGAGAGATTACTTCTGAACACTAAAAAATATACTCTGCCCAGTACCCCACCCTCTGTCCCATTGTCCGGTCATTATTTTTAATGGCACTAACTACCATCTAACATCAGATACATGTTTGCTTCCCTCCACTCTGTACTCCAGACACACACACGCACACACATGCAAGTCCTGTGATAGCATGCAGAATAATGATGGCCACGGTGTAGGCACTCAGGAAACATGGTGAGTGAAGGTCTCTCACGTTGGCCATCCAGGTGCTCAGCGTGATTACAGCTGTGGCTTCCCGGGTAGTATCACTGCACCCCACTGTGCTGACCCTGAATAAATAAGAGCACTTAACTAATTACTGAGCATTGGATGCCCCTACCTATAGTCGGATTTCATGTGAAAGCACTGTGCAATGATAATGAAACTATTTTTTAAATTGGCAGCTTCAGCATTTTACAGTAGTGGCTTTTTAAATGCTAAATAATTTTTTAATCTAAGTAACAAAACATAAAAATAAAATAGAAGTTATTTAAAATAGTAGTGCCACTCAGCAATATAAAAGAACTATTGAGCTACACAACTCTTAAGACTACATATGGGCCTGCGCCGCGGCTCACTAGGCTAATCTTCCACCTAGTGGCACCGGCACACCGAGTTCTAGTCCCGGTCGGGCACCAGATTCTGTCCCGGTTGCCCCTCTTCCAGGCCAGCTCTCTGCTGTGGCCAGGGAGTACAGTGGAGGATGGCCCAAGTGCTTGGGCCCTGCACCCCATGGGAGACCAGGAGAAGCACCTGGCTCCTGGCTTCGGATCAGCGCGGTGCACCAGCCGCAGCATGCTGGCTGTGGCGGCCGTTGGAGGGTGAACCAATGGCAAAGGAAGACCTTTCTCTCTGTCTCTCTCTCTCACTGTCCACTCTGCCTGTCAAAGAAAAAAAAAAAAGACTACATATGTATGATTCCACTTAGATGATATTTTGGAAAAGTCAAAACCATAAAGGGGCAAGAAATAGCTCTGTGGTTGCCAGGAGGAGGGTGAGAGGGAAGATGGACTTTATTATAAAGGGCAGCACCCGGGAAGTGGAGGGAGATATCAAGGACTGACTCTGCATCATGAATCTGATATGGAACTCATATGAACTGGTCCAAATTCATGGAACTGGGAATCCAAAAGGATACATTTTTGGGTATATGGATAAATATCTATTTTTCCCCAAAAGCCAGTAGTCACTTTCTATGCTTTATCACATGCTATGCTCTCCAGATAGTAACTGCTTTTAACTCTTCAGCCATATCTTTCCATATGTGTTCCTTGCATCTAAATAAAATGTTTAGCCCAGCTCCTAAGATTTGAGGCCCCCACATCCCACATTAGAGTGCCTAGTTTGCAGTCCCAGCTCTGCTTCTCTTTTCAGCTTCCTGTTAACATGCACCAATGAAGGCAGTAGGTAAGGACTCAAGTTCTTAGGTCCCTGCCACCCATGTGGGAGACCTGGATTGGACTCCAGGCTTTGGCCTTGCCCTGCCCTGCCCAGGCTGTTGTAGACATTTGGGGAGTGAACCAGCAGATAGAAGATCTCTTGTGTCTTTCCACTTTTCAAACAAATAAATAATTCAAATGAAGTGTCTGATTTGTTACTGTGTTTTCAGTGGTAGGCTTTACCTGTGGACTCCCACCTACAGAATATAGAGCTATTATGCATATCCATCCTCTTTCCCATGCAGACAACTGCACCTGTCATCCTGCAGTCTCCCAGGAAGACCACTGGATGTATCTGAATACCCTGTGAAGAGATTGAGATAACGGGTGGGAAAAAATTTGAGGATGAATTCATAACATATAGAAAATTAAGCCAAAATATGAATCAAAATTATTTGGCATGGAAACCACAAAGAAAACACACAATAAGTAGGGATTAAAATATATGACATGGCTCATTTGAATATTACTCACATGGTTACAATGAATACTAAATATGGTGCCAACAAAAATTATGATTTCCCTTTCTAAAAATTATATTTTTGTCTATTCCACAGGCAGAGAGAGCAACAGAAAGCGATCCTTTATCCACTGGTTCACTCCCCCAAATACCCACAGCAGATAGGGCGGCATCAGGCCAAAAGTGGGAGCTGGAAATGCAATCTGTGTCTTCCAGATAGGAGGCAGGGACCCAGTTACCCAAGCCGTCACTTGCTGCCTCGCAGGGTAAACGTTAGCAGGAAGTTGGACTCGGAAGCAGAGCCGGGTCTCCAGCCCAGCCACTCTAATAGGGATGTAGGTGTCCCAAACGACATTTTAAACACCAGATTTGGTACTGCTGCCAGCAGGCTGCAGTCTGGACCATTTCTCTGTGTTTTGTGTGTCATTCTGGAACATCTTCAGGGTCCCTAGGCTTCCCTTTCACCTGTGAGCTGGTGCTCCTTTTCCATAGTTCCTTTTATCTCTTAGAAGCTTTTGATGGTTTAGTAAAGCCGCTGCCTGTGGTACTGGCATCCCATATGGGCATCAGTTCAAGCCCTGCTGGGTCCACTTCCCATCCAGCTCCCTGCTAACTGGCCTGGGAAAGCAGCAGGTGACCCAAATGCTTTGGCCCCTGCCACCCACGTGGGACACCTGGAAGAAGTTCCGGGCTTCTGGTGTTGCAGCCATCTGAGGAGTAAACCAGCAGACGGAAGATTCTATCTCTCTGTCTCTGTCTCTCCTTCTCTCTGTGTAACTCTGATTTTCAAGTAAATAAATCCTTTTGAAAAATTAAAACATTCTCCGATAGTCTCCCTAGAAAGAGTATATTAAAAAGCAAGACCTTGAATCCCTAAAAATATCCTTAATCAACCTTCTTTAGTTGTTTAAATGTTTGTGGTCTTCTGGTTTCTGTTGTTGCTATTGAGAGGTATAAGCATTCCAATTCCTGACCTTTTGTGTGAGACTTTTTTTTTTTTTTTTTTGGACAGGCAGAGTGGACAGTGAGAGAGAGAGACAGAGAGAAAGGTCTTCCTTTGCCGTTGGTTCACCCTCCAATGGCCGCCACAGCCAGCATGCTGCGGCTGGTGCACCGCGCTGATCCGAAGCCAGGAGCCAGGTGCTTCTCCTGGTCTCCCATGGGGTGCAGGGCCCAAGCACTTGGGCCATCCTCCACTGCACTCCCTGGCCACAGCAGAGAGCTGGCCTGGAAGAGGGGCAACCGGGACAGAATCCGGCACCCCATTTTTGCTCTGAAAGCTTTTAGGGTTCCTTTTGTCCCCAGTGTTAGGAAATTATTAAGAAAAAGTGTTGGTGTGGCTCTTTCAACTACTGTACGGGACCTTTTCAATATGAAAAACCTCATCCTTCCTTGTGAAATGCTGTTTTTAGTTTTTTCTGTCTTGATTCTCTTTTTTTTTTGAACTCCTATTATTTGGAATTTTAATCTCTTAGATAGTGCTTTGATTTTTCTTTTCTTCTATTTCAACTCTGTCTTTTTGGTTTCTCTTTGGGAGATACCCTTATATCTTCTAACCCTTTTTTTGAAATTGCATTTCTGTCATATTGTTAATTTCCTAAAGCTGATTCTGAGTTTTAAAACAGACATTTGTTCTAGTTTCATACATTAAAGATTTCTTGGCTTTCAACTATAAATATTGGTCACAGTGGATTTTCCTGTTCTGGGGTCTCAAGTTAGAGGTTTTCCTGAAATGCCTGGTGAACACTGCCATGCTCAAGTTTAACAGTGGGGCACGAAATACCTAACTGGAAGCTCTGGGCTCATAGGTGGAGCTTAAAGGACTTGGGCTTCCCTGTAGGACAATCTTGATGTGCAGTTTAAAAAGGAAATATCGCAGACCAGAACATCTGGATCCTTACTGTTTGACACAGTCATATTCCCCAGAGAAGACTCTTCCAGTCTGACACCTGGAGGATATAAATTCTCTTCTGAGTGTCAGCCTGGCTATCAAAATTCTAAGCTGGAGGGGAAAAGTTGGTGGCTCAGCTTTCAGACTCCTTTCTTTGGTCTAGAGCATCCCCTCTGTGCTCTGCCCAGGGTCACCTGGCCAGAGGCCCTCTCTTTCATTCCCTGCAGATAATAAACCTGTGGTCCTTTATTATATAGGAAAAAGAATTGCTAGTTGGCTAGTTGGTATTGAAATGGACTTGTAAACCATACCTGTTTGTAGTCCCGCCTTTGCCACCCTCTTCAGGCATACTGTGAGCTCTCAGTTTTGCTTCATAACTTTTCCTGCTGCTGAATTGAACATTCAGTCTTGTCTAAATTATTCACGATTTTCAGCTTTTAGATTTTGTTGCTTTCATTTCTACCCTATCTAACATATTTCATCTCAGTATTGTTTGTCACAATGCCCTGTGTGTTCTTTTTACAAGTCATTTAGTAATTTTATTATTATGTTCTTCATCCCTGCCACTAGACTGTGAGCTCTCGGATGGAGGCCCTCATTTTATTGTTTAATTTATTCTTCATGCCTGTCACAGACTCAAACGATGGCGAAGAGGCTAAGAATATAGGCTTGGGTATGGATGTTCAAATCCCAGCTCCACCCCTTAGTATATGCACAGTTTTGGATAAATATTCTAACTGTGGCTCATTTTCTTCATCAGCAGAAGTTTAATTTTAAACCTCTCTCCTGGCATTTTTCAGATGGTTTAATGAGAGAACTCAGGTAAAGCACTTAGTATATACCTGCCACCTGGTAAGCAACCGATAAAGGTTAAGATAGACAAAAATGAATGATGAATTGTCCTAACATATGGTTTCTGTGTATACATATTCTGTACGCTTTGGCTCCCTTAATAACCGTAGGGTTTTCTGTTTCTTTTTTCCCCCACAGGATATCCATCACAAGGGTCACTGCTGATATCTCGCTTGCCAAACGCTCAGTGTTAAACAACCCCAGTAAGCATGCAATAATAGAAAGATCCAACACTAGGTCAAGCTTAGGTAAGTCTGCCGTGACTGTAAGTTCTGTGAACACTCCCTTCCTAGATAACTCCATGTGTCACAGAGCATAGAGAAAAACAGACACATGTCAGCAGTAGCTAGTGTTACAGTCTTAATGATTTCATGGTATGCAAGGATTTGCTATGATGGCTTCAGGTTAAAAATTCCACATGCTGTTGGCATGAATGTTTTGGTTGTGGTTTGTTTTCACTAATCTGAGCTTTGGTGTCTATGGACTTTATAAACTCCAGGCTTTCTATAAGTGCTACCATGAGCAAGCTTACTCTCTTCAAGGGTTCGTTTCCTCATCTTAAAATATAATAGTAAAGACCCATAGAATTATCATAAGCATTCAACATAATAATGCTGTATAAATGATGGATAGTATTATCTCAAGTATCCCTTCAGACTTGAATAACATCAATAATGTAACCCTATTCAGAATTGTGGGTGTGTATATATGTATTGGGTTTGATGAAGGATGTTCCTGGCCACCCTCCATTGATTTGAAGTATCAGTCTTTTTATTGGAAAAACACTTTAGGGATTTCAGTTAATATGTTTACAGGATGGGGTTTGGAGGTCTGAGTGTGACTGCTATGATCTAAGTGAGACTCTCTGGTAACTGTTCCATCTCTTCGGCACGGGGTAGAGTTTTGTTCATCACTGGTACATAGGTAACTTCCTGAACTCTTGGGTCTCTGATTACAAAGTAAACTTCCTGGTGATTATGTGAGATCTCTGAGCCTCTCGCTTTTTTTCTATTTACTTGCTAAATATATACATCTTTTAGGAGGCTGGTTTTTAATCTAGATGTTTTTAGTTTATTCTGAAGTATGATTATAACAGAAAAACTATTTAAAATACTAAATTTTAACTATTAGTAAGTATGGTGCTTTATAGAACTGTTTTGTTCCTCATGTTAATAATTTCTCATTGATGAGACTTCAAGAACATAGGTTTAGAAATGATAGGTGAAATTGGGATAATTTTACTTGCTATACTTTCTTCTTATGTGCTACTCTCTGACACTTAAAACACTTCCATAAATTACAGGATCATCACAGGAATTGTCATTAAATGCTCATTTCATAGATTGAACTGATCAGCAAAGTCTGGTAATTTATTTAGACTCATTGGTTGGACCAGTGACATGAGCAATCTGTTTAGATAGCCAAGAGTTTATCTTAATTGCATTTTTTAAAAAAGATTTATTTATTTGAAAGGCAGAATTACAGAGAGGTAGAGACAGAGAAAGTCTTCCATCCGCTGGTTCACTCCCCAGATGGCTGCAACAGCCAGAGCTGCACTGATCCGAAGCCAGAAGCTTCTTCTGGGTCTTCCATGTGGGTACAGGGGGGCCGCTGCTTTTCCAGGCCATAACAGAGAGCTGGATCAGAAGTGGAGCAGCTGGGGCTAGTGCTGTGGTGTAGCAGTGCTGGCATCCCATGTGGACACCAGTTCAAGACTTGGCTGCTCTACTTCCGATCCAGCTCTCTGCTATGGCCTGGGAAAGCAGTAGAAGATGGCCCAAGTGCCTGAGCCCCTGCACCCTCATGGGAGACCTGGAAGAAGCTCCTGGCTTCAGATCAGCACAGTTATGGCCAATTGGGAAATGAACCAGCAGATAGAGTACTTCTCTCTCTGTTCCTCTTCCTCTTCTTCCTCTTCTTCTTCCTCTTCTTCTTCTTCCTCTTCTTCCTCTTCTTCTTCCTCTTCCTCCTCTTCCTCTTCTTCCTCTTCTTCTTTTCTCTCTCTCTGCCTCTCCTCCTCTCTCTATGTAACTCTTTCAAGTAAAATAAATCTTAAAAAAAAAAAAGTGGAGTTGCTGGGACTTGAACTGATGCCCATATGGGATGCCAGCACTGCAGGTGGTGAGTTTACCCACTGCGCCACAGCACCGGCTCCCAATTGCATTGTTTTAAATGACCCTTCACCCCATACATTTTATTGACATACACTAGGCACCAAATGTCATGTTAAAATCTGGCAATCAAAAGATGAATTAGAGGAGGGCATTGTTGTACAGCAGTTAAGCTGCCACTTGGGACACCCACATCCCATTTCAGATGGCTGGTTTGTCCTGGCACCTCTGTTTGCAATCCAGCTTCCTACTGATGCCCATCCCAGCTCAACTGCTTGAGTCCCTGCCACACAGGTGGGAGACCCAGATGGAGTTCCAGGCTCCTGGCTACAGCTTGGGCCAGCCCTGGCTGTTGCAGGCATTTGGGGAGTGAACCAGTAGATGAAAGATTGATTTCCAACCCTACTCCCAGCCTCGTGTATGTGTGTGTATATGCACACGTGTGTTGTCCTGCCTTTCAAATAAATAAATCTTTGTTTTAAAAGATTAATTAGATGAAGCCCTGCTCCCCAACAAGAGCCTGTTGAACTAGAGGGCGCCCGGCAGAGTGGTTATGTTTTGAACTGGCTGCCAAGGAGTGATGCTGTGGGAGGTGCAGGCCACAGGGAAAGGCTGCCCAAGGAGCTGGCCCAGAGCTGAGCCTGGATGCATGATGAGGCCAAGCAAAAAGGGAACAGGGTGGTGGGCATGACAGCGATTTGAGACAGTGGAAGCTACAAGATGCTCCTAGAAAACATCTGTGCCTCATTTTAGCTGAAATGTGTGGTTTAAGAAAGAAGGTGGCCACTGTCAACTGAGAGAGAGGTGACATGAAGGAGTCTGGAGCTTATTCTTAAGGCATCAGGGAACTGCCTACAGATTTTCGGCACTTGCTCATTCAGTCAGCGAATACTGTTGAATATTAACGGTGTGCCAGGCATTATTCTAAGTGCCAGGGACACAGAAGGGAAGGACACGGCCGTCACAGAGGCTCCCCCCTACCCCACCCACAGGGAAAACCCGAAGGAAAACTTGAAGGTGTGGACGTCAGCAGAGAGCTACAGAAGATCGACCAGGGGCTGGTGGTCTCAGCAGACTGGAGAGTAGGCTGAGAAGGAAGGTGTAATTTCTGCTAACGGAGCAGAATGAATTGAGTGGTGGATATTTTAGCCTTGCAGCTCCCTGAGGAAGGGCCACCAGTCAGGTGACCGACACATTCAAGGAAGAGCCAGGAGGCCAGGGAGACCAGAGTGCAGTGAGCAAGGGAGATAAGGTCAGGGAGCTTGTGGCGGTGCTGATCACATGGGGCTGGGGCTTAGTAGGTTCTGCAAGAACCTTGAATTTTTTTAAAGATATTTATTTATTTGCATGTATTTCATAAATACAACTTTAGGCACATAGTAATTCTCCCCACCATACCCGCCCTCCCACCCACACTCCGACCCCTCTTCCTCCTCCCTCTCCTGTTCCCAGTCTTACTTTTTACTAAGATCTATTTTCAATGAACTTTATGAGAGATAAAGAGAGAGGGGTCTTCCATCCACTGGTTCACTCCCCAAGTGGCTGCAACAGCCGGAGATGAGCTGATCCGAAGGCAGGAGCCAGGATTGTCTTC
Organism: Oryctolagus cuniculus; assembly: GCF_964237555.1. Classification (NCBI taxonomy): domain Eukaryota; kingdom Metazoa; phylum Chordata; class Mammalia; order Lagomorpha; family Leporidae; genus Oryctolagus; species Oryctolagus cuniculus. Next base: position 44,668,724 of record NC_091444.1, read on the forward strand.
CTTGTCTCCCACACGGGTGCAGGGGCCCAAGCACTCGGGCCATCTTCTACTGCTTTCCCAGGCCACAGCAGAGAGCTGGATCAGAAGAGGAGCAGCTGGGACTAAAACAGGTGCCCACAGAGGATGTGGGTGCTACAGGCAGAGGCTTAGCCCACTATGTCACTGTGCCAGCCCCAGGACCTTGTCTTTTACTGCGGTTGTGACAGGAAGTTGTAGGCCTGTGGAGACGTGACACAGTGTGACTTAGAAGGACCACTGAAAGCTTGTGTGGCAGAAGTGAAGTGAGGGACAAACTGGGAAGCTGCTGAAGCTGAGAGAGAAGGGAGAGGCTCTGTGCAGAAACATGCCTACTAACAAAGAGCAGTGTCTTTCAGCAGAATCTGGGTGGCAGCAGAGCGGGACTGGGCAAGATCACTTAGGAGGCTGTTGTCATCACTCTGGTTGGAGCATGAGAGAGGCCTGAAACAGGAGAGCGTGGCAGAGGGAAGCAGAGAAGGAAAGGAATCCGCAGATCGAAGAGCAGGATTGTCAGGATGTGCTCCTCAATTACATAGGGAATATGAAGGGGGAAATCCAGGAGAACTTCTAAGTTTTGGCTTTGAGAACTGCGGTCACTGATGGTGTTCCTGTGGGGACGGCTGGCTCAGGACGAGCAACGTGTGTGATGTGTGTGCGGTGTTCCAGAGGGTGATGGGAAGAAGAGGACTGCATCTGTGACGATGGGATTGTGCAGTGTGAGGCGCACCCCAGGCTCTTGTAGGTGATTATGTGTACACAGCTGGAACTGAATGGAAAAAACAGAGCTTCAGGGCTTAAGGTACCGTCAGCCCACACTGTTCACAGGAGCTCTGTTCTGTAGTCAGTGCAGGTGTGGATCAGTGAAAGCTGACCCGTGCCTCTTAGGGGAAGTGCAGGGCGCGGTTCCTGCAAGCCTGTCACAACACGAACATCAGGGGTCAGCACGTGACCGTGGGTTCTCATTTCTGTTGGAAGTCTCCTTACTGAGTGTACAAGCACACTGCTGATTCACTCCACCGTATGTGCTCTCTCCATAAGGCCCATCACAGCCTCCTCACACTAGGAGCATGACACAGCCCTTGAGCATTGTGTTTGGGGCCACTTTACAAAGGGAAGACCCGTAAAAAGCACAGAAGTACTAAATAGACCCCAGAAAGGACCCTTGTTTCCAGTGTGAGAACTGAAACAAGAAGAGGTAGCACTGCCTTGCTAAACCTCAGCTGGGAACATGCACAGTGGGTAACTCAAATGGTTTTGCCACTCTGTGTGGCCACAAATGGTTGCCCAGGTGCTAGCTCTAATGATTTTGGGATTGTAAGCAAATTTTCCCCCATACACAAATTCACCAATATTGACTGTCGTAGACTTTGGGAAGCTATTAGTTATACATGGTATCAGAGAGCTGAGACAGCAATGAGGCCCAGGCTCTGAAGAGTACCCAGTGTAGTGGAGCTGGCAGGGAAAGAGGGGTCTTCACACAGAACCAGAAGTATCTGCCAGGGCAGGCATTTGGCACAGCAGTTAAGATGCCACTTAGAGCACATGCATCCGTGTCAGTACCTGGTTTGAACCCTGGCTCCACATCGGATTCCCCACTTCCTGCAAAACACACCCTGGGAGGCGGGTGTGGAATCCCTGCCACCCCCGTGGGAGGCCCGGATTGACTTCCAGGCTCCTGGCTTTAGCCTGGCCCATTTCCTGCTGTTGTAGTCATTTGAGGAGTGAAGATACTTATCTCTAATCCATCTTTCTCTCTCACTCCTTCTCCTTCCCTCTCCCTTTCAAATAAATAGAAATGTAAGAAATGGAGGGAGGGAAGTATACTACAAGAGAGTATTTCAGTGCTCCAGCTGGTAGATAGAGTCAAGCACGGTGAAGATTGCAGGTTCACTCATTTTCTTAACAAAGCCCTTCCATCCTTGACTGCTCTACTCAAACAAAGGAAGTGAGGAGACTCGGAGGGACAAAACTCAGGACCACATGGAAGGTGGCTGTGAGGCCAGAACTAAGAGACTGGATTGGTAATCTGGATGAGCCCAGTGTGTCATCCCAACCTCCAGGAAACTCACAGTACAAAATCTTTTCTTGTATTTCTAAAGAGAGGGGAGGTGTATGTGTTATATATTAACAATTCTATGGACAGCATGAAGAGTCTTCATTTTTTCTCATTATATTGCTAAGATGGGTGATTTGAAAAAGAAAAGTCACAAAAGAGAATGATCAGAAGCTCCCTTTGCCAGAATAACATGTTAACTGACATGTTTGGGGTACCCTGTGGACTCGGCTATATGGGAAACATGCTTAAACTATAACTTTGTACAAAACTATGGATGCTGATACTTTGTTCAGAGTTCTACATTTTTGTTGCCTTTTTTTTTTTAAATGTTGCTTGTATATTTCTTTTTTAAACTTTTATTTAATAAATATAAATTTCCAAAGTACAGTTTATGGATTATAATGGCTTTTCCCCAGCCAGCGCCATGGCTCAATAGGCTAATCCTCTGCCTTGCGGCGCCGGCACATCGGGTTCTAGTCCTGGTCGGGGCGCCGGATTCTGTCCCGGTTGCCCCTCTTCCAGGCCAGCTCTCTGCTGTGGCTCCGGGAGTGCAGTGGAGGATGGCCCTAGTGCTTGGGCCCTGCACCCCATGGGAAACCAGGAGAAGCACCTGGCTCCTGCCTTCGGATCAGCGCGGTGCGCTGGCCGCAGCGCGCTGACCGCGGCGGCCATTGGAGGGTGAACCAACGGAAAAAGGAAGACCTTTCTCTCTGTCTCTCTCTCTCTCACTGTCCACTCTGCCTGTCAAAAATAAATAAATAAATAAATAATAATAATAAACTATGGCTCCCCCCCCATAACTTCTCTCCCACCCACAACCCTCCCATCTCCTGCTCCCTCTCCCATTCCATTCGCATCAAGATTCATTTTCAATTCTCTTTATATACAGAAGATCAACTTAGTATAAATTAAGTAAAGATTCAACAGTTTGCACCCACACCGAAACACAAAGTGTAAAATACTGTTTGAGTACTAGTTATAGCATTAATTCACATTGTACGACACATTAAGGACTTGGGTCTTTGTTACTGGCAGGTTGGGTAGTTGTTTTCAGTCTGTTTTCCATCACTAAACCAGGGGTATTGTATGTTTCAGGATTGCTGTTGGATGACTGTTTACCATGTAGTAGGAGATAAGTCGGTGGTGGTTGTGTATTATTAGTAGCTTCTAATTTGAAAACATACATAGTGTATATAATTCTTACCTTTCTTATTCAGTTACTGAGGAATGTAAGATACGATCTAGCTCTGAATAGAGACAGTATTGGCTTCTTCCCGTGAGTTCTGCCATGTGGAGTTACCATTGCTGCTTGAGAATTTTCTTCCAAATCAGTGGTTTCCACACTCTAGCCTGCATCAGAGGCACCGAGGGTACGTCAGGACACCGATCACTGCCCTGATGCCAGACTGATTTAGTAGGTCTGGGGTGAAGCATGAGAATTTGCATTTCTACTAAGGTCTTGGAAATTGTGCTTTAAAAAAACCATTGCTCAGTAAACAAAGGTGCTTTCTCAGTAACCCATTTCAGGAATTACTTTTATTCTGAAAATACTGTTTGACAATAGCAGTAGTCCACACACACACACACAATTTAACCCTTAGGACACAGATGTACAAACCAGCTGGCATCAGAAGCCCACAGAAGGTGTTAGAAACACAGAGGGCGGGGCCCCACCCCAGAGCTGTTGATTCAGGAAGTCTCAGGTGGAGTCTAAGAATCTGTATTTACAGCACATTTCCAAGGGGGTAGAGATGCTGCTGGTTCCAGAATCACATTTTAAAAACTTCCATTTAAACCATTTAAGTTGTGAAAGGTCATTTTGAATCCCTAAGTGATCAGATATTTTTCCCCTTTACATATAGATTATTTTACATTTAATTTCTACTAAGTCAACTTTGCTAATTATATTATTCAGAGCCATTATAACCTTTTGTTTTTGAAGTTTATGACTAAAGCTGTTACAAATATGAGAAATTCATACCTGATTAGTAATTTAACTTGGTATTTCTAATGCTGTATTATTGATAGAAAAGTCACAATCTTATTGTATTTGTGCTTTATATTTGTATACAACCTTTTTCTTGTTTTGTTTAATGCTTACCTTAAATTTGATTGTATATACAAGCTTTATTTGTTAAAAAAAAAAACCTAGATTTTTGGTAATTTGTATGTGTACATTTGCAGTTACTGGCTATCCTTTTTACTCTTTTTTATTGTCTTGTTTTTATTTTTTTAATTTTATTTAAAGTATACAAACTTCATGCATTTCAGGTACACAAATTTAGGCACACAGTGATTCCACCCTACTCTCCCTCCTGTCTGCACTCCCACCCTTCTTCCTCCTCCCTCTCCTATTCCCATTCTAATTTCTTACAAAGATCTATTTTCAGTTAACTTTATACTCATAAGATTAACCCTAGACTAACTAAAGAGTTCAACAAATAGTATGAACAACAACAAAAAACCAACCACAGTTGAGACTAGGGCTGTTAAAAAGCATCACATCTCACAGTGTCAATTGCACTCCTATAGATTACCATTTTTGGTACTCTAATAGTTACCACAGAGCAGAGAGACATATGGTATTTGTCTTTTGGGAACTGGCTTATTTCACTTAGTATAATGGTTTCCAGTTGCATCCATTTTCTTGCAAATGACAGGATTTCTTATTTAACTGCTGTATAGTATTCCATAGTGTATATATACCATAATTTCTTTATCCAGTCTTCAGTTGATAGACATCTGGGTTGATTTCATATCTTAGTTATTGTCAACTGAGCTGCAGTAAACCTTTCATATGCTCACTCTTTCATATGCTGATTTTGTTTCTAAGGGATTTTTTTAAAAAAACTTTTATATAATGAATATAAATTTCCAAAGTACAGAATATTGATTACAATGGCTTCCCCCCCATAATGTCCCTCCCACCTGCAACCCTCCCCTTTCCCACTCCCTCTCCCCTTCCATTCACATCAAGATTCATTTTCCATTCTCTTTATATACAGAAGATCAGTTTAGCATACATTAAGTAAAGATCTCAACAGTTTGCTCCCACACAGAAACATAAAGTGAAAAATACTGTTTGAGCACTAGTTATAGCATTAAATCTCAATGTACAGCACACTAAGGACAAAGATCCTACATGAGGAGTAAGTGCACAGTGACTCCTGTTGTTGACTTAACAAATTGACACTCTTGTTTATGGCCTCAGTCTAGCTGCCAAGGCTATGGAAGCCCCCTGAGTTCACCGACTCTGATCATATTTAGACAAGGCCATGGTCAAAGTGGAAGTTCTCTCCTCCCTTCAGAGAAAGGTACCTCCTTCTTTGATGACCTGTTCTTTCCACTGGGATCTCACTCGTGGAGATCTTTCATTTAGTTGTTTTTTTTTTTTTTTCCCCAGAGTGTCTTGGCTTTCCATGCCTGAAATACTCTCATGGGCTTTTCAGATGGATCCACATGCCTTAAGGGCTGATTCTGAGGCCAGAGTGCTGTTTAGGACATCTGCCATTCTATGGGTCTGCTGTGTATCTCACTTCCCATGTTGGATCATTCTCTCCCTTTTTGATTCTCTCAGCTAGTATTTGCAGACACTGTTCTTGTTTATGTGATCCCTTTGGTTCTTAGTCCTATCATTATGATCAATTGTGAATAGAAATTGATCACTGGGACTAGTGAGATGGCATTGATACATGCCACCTTGATGGGATTGAATTGGAATCCCCTGGTATGTTTCTAACTCTACTGTTTGAGGTAAGTCAGCTTGAGCATGTCCCGAATTGCACATCTCTTCCCTCTCTTAGTCCCACTCTTATATTTTCAGTGATCACTTTTCAGTTAAGTTTCAGCACTTAAGAAGAATTGTGTATTGATTACAGTGTTCAACCAAAAGTATTAAGTAGAACAAACAAACAAAAATACTAAGAGGGATAACATATCAAGTTGCTCATCAACAGTCAGGGTGAGGGCTGATCAAGTCACCGTTTCTCATAGTGTTCATTTCACTTTAACAGGTTTCCTTTTTGGTGCTCAGTTAGTTGTCACCTATCAAGGAGAACAAGTGGTATTTGTCCCTTTGGGATTGGTTTATTTCACTCAGCATAATGTTTTCCAAATTCCTGACAGGGATCACTTTTCAGTTAAAATATAAACACCTAAGAATAATTGTGTGTTAATTACAGAGTTCAACCAATGGTACTAGAACAAAAAAAAAATACTAAAATGGATAAAGTATTACATTGTACATCAACCGTCAGGACAAGAGCTGATCAAGTCACTGTTTCTTATAGTGTCCATTTCACTTCAACAAGTTTCCCCTTTGGTGCTCAGTTAGTTGTCGCCGATAAGGGAGAACTTATGATATTTGTCCCTTTGGGACTGGCTTAATTCACTCAGCATGATGTTTTCCAAATTCCTCCATCTTGTTGCAAATGACCGGGTTTCGTTGTTTATGACTGCTGTATAGTATTCTATAGAGTACATGTCCCATAATTTCTTTATCCAGTCTACTGTTGATGGGCATTTGGGTTGGTTCCAGGTCTTAGCTATTGTGAATTGAGCTGCAGTAAACATTAATGTGCAGACAGCTTGTTTGTTTGCCAATTTAAATTCCTTTGGGTAAATTCCAAGGAGTGGGATGGCTGGGTCGAACGGTAGGTAGGGTTATGTTCAGGTTTCTGAGGAATCTCCAGACTGACTTCCATAGTGGCTTAACCAATTTGCATTCCCACCAACAGTGGGTTAGTGTCCCTTTTTCCCCACATCCTCTCCAGCATCTATTGTTGGTAGATTTCTGAATGTGAGCCATTCTAACTGGGGTGAGGTGAAACCTCATTGTGGTTTTGATTTGCATTTCCCTGATTGCTAGTGATCTTGAACATTTTTTCATGTGTCTGTTGGCCATTTGGATTTCCTCTTTTGAAAAATGTCTATTGAGGTCCTTGGCCCATCTCTTAAGTGGGTTGTTTGTTTTGATGTTGTGGAGTTTCTTGATTTCTTTGTAGATTCTGGTTATCAACCCTTTATCAGTTGCATAGTTTGCAAATATATTTTCCCATTCTGTCGGTTGTCTCTTCACTTTCCTGACTGTTTCTTTTGCAGTACAGAAACTTCTCAATTTGATGCAATCCCAAATGTTAATTTTGGCTTTGACTGCCTGTGCTTCTGGGGTGTTTTCCAAGAAGTCATTGCCGATACCTATATCTTGCAGGGTTTTTCCAATGCTCTCTAATAATTTGATGGTGTTAGGTCGTAGATTTAAGTCTTTAATCCATGTTGAGTGAATTTTTGTGTAAGGTGAAAGGTAGGGGTCTTGCTTCATGGTTCTGCAATTGAAACACCAGAAATCAATCCAAACATCTACAGCCAACTCATATTTGATCAAGGATCCAAAACCAATCCCTGGAGTAAGGACAGTCTATTCAATAAATGGTGCTGGGAAAATTGGATTTCTTTGGGATTTTCTTTTAAAAGATTTATTTATTTATTTATTTGAAAGGCAGAGTTACAGAGGGGCAGAGAGAAAGAGGTGTCTTCCATATGCTGGTTCACTCTCCAAATGGCTGCAATGGCTGGAACTGGGCTGATCTGAAGCCAGGAACATGGAGCTTCTTCCAAGTCTCCCATGCAGATGCAGGGGCCCAAGGTCTTGGGCCATCTTCCACTGCTTTCCCAGGCCAGAAGCAGAGAGCTGAATTGGAAATGGAGCAGCCAGAACTCAAACTAGGGCCAATATGGGATGCTGGCACTGCAGGAGATGGCTTTACCCACTACGCTACCGTGCCAGACCCTTTATGGGATTTTTTTTAAAGCTTCTTAAAAGCAGCATGATTTTTTCAGTTTTGAAAACCTGTGTAAACAGGATTTCATCAAAGCACTTAATTTTTATATAATTGCTATCTTCTATACTTTTTGTTCAGCTTTCCTCTTTGTTCCTGTCTTGTATTTTATGTATTTCGGGTTAGTAACTACAGTCCATTTGATATATGGCAGGACTTGGAAGTTCCTAATAACATGACTGAGAGAGTGACACTTCAGAGTATACTCTAACCTGTATCTCCCAGGGCAGAAAAATGAGTTGTAGAAGACGGTTTGCAGAACACGACCAGAACTTAAAGTCCTAATAAAATGATGCAGTTTCTCCCTTCTGTTGTCTCACAGTGCAGATTCAGGGAACCCAAAACCTAGATCTGGTCACTGGCACAGCCATCAGGCTTCTAAGATAAATACTCAGTTCAGGAGGAGTAGGAGCAGAAAGGGGTCTCCTGGACAGCAATGGTACAGGGGCCCGCAGACACCCAAATCTCTAAGAGAAAGGAACCTTCCTCTCCAGTGGCAGAGAGAGCTGTGGTCCCGAGAGAGTAGACTAAACCGCTATTAATGTTTCTCTCTCTCTCCTGTATCAAAAATGGCCCTAGAATATGGGCACAGTCACAGCGAATGTACAGCAAAGTATGGTAAATAAAGCCCTAGATTTCTAACCAGAGGGCCAAAAAGATTGTGGAGAGAACACAGCTTAGGAAGTAAGCTCAGTCCGTTGTTCAGGAACTCATTACCACGTCCTCAAGGTGTGCACACAGGATATCATACTAATCAGCATACCCAAGATTTTGAGGAATGAATTCAGAGACAGAAGACTGCCCAGGTCCCAACTGGCAACTGCATGGCACACATGATGGTCAGATCAGGATCACACTGCTAAAGTTCCTAAAAGATAACTGATATGAACACTAGTTGGGGATTGCAGCCTGAACCCAACAGGGCTATCTGCGAACATGGAAAATACTACCATTCTCCCTAGGATTTAAGCAAGACCTAGAATCCCACAATATATTTATAATACAAGGTGTCTAAAAAGTTCCTAGAAAATGTGTTTTATTTTGAATACTATGAATTTCACATTTAATGCTTCACATTAAATTTTAGATTTTAATTTCTACCACCTTTTGAAGTATCCTCTTATCCAGGATTCCTTTCTAAGTTAGGAGGCAAATAAAGAAATGCAACAGTGTCAACTCAAATGTGGAAAGAAACCAGATGCCACTGCTGAGTTGAACATAAATGTGTCTGAAATGGGCCTTAAAAATGCTCTCAGGATTTGCAGCAGTTTGGGTTGTGACTTATCACGTGGGGATCTCATACAGGAGTGCTTGTTTGAGTCCCAACTGCTCTGCTTCTGATTCAGCTCCCTGCAAATACACATGGGAAAGCAGCAGCAGATGGCCTGAGTTCTTGGGCCCCTGGCACCCATATAGGAGACCTGGATGAAGTTCAGGCTACTGACTTTGGCCTGGCCCAGCTCTGGATGTTGAAGCCACTTGGCGAGAGGCTGGAAGATGTTCTCTGTGAGTCTCTGTCTGTCTCTCCACCTCTCTCTTTCAAATAAACAAATCTTAAAAAAATCATGTTACCCAAATCCACAAGCAAGCCATCAACAACTCTTGAAATACAGAAAAACTGGAAAATGTCAGAGAAGATATAAAGAAGCAAATAGGGGTATCTTAGAATTGAAAACTTAAAAATTATTAAAAATATATAAACTTCCTGGATGCGCTGCATAGCAAAATGGAAATGATGGAAGAAAAAGTCAAATAAATATGGAAGCTAGATAAGTTGAGATGATCTTAGCTGAATAACAGAAAAAAAAATGGAAGAAGTAATGAACAGAACCTCAGAAACATGTGGAATACTAAAAAAAAAAAAATCTAACATCAGTGTCATTGAAATGCCAGAAGAGAAATAGTATGGGTCTCAAAATACACTTGAAGAAATAATGGATAAAAGCTTCATGAGTTTGGCTTCATGAGTTTGGGAGCTTCCTACTGTCTGCTTCACTTGTGACAAGTTAATAAAGTTTTCCTCTGAGAGCGAATGAGAGGGAGAGAAGCCTACAGATTCAAGAAGCTGAGTGCCCTCACACAGTATAAATGCAAGAAAATCCATGTCCAGCCATATCATACTCAGACCACTAAAACTAGACAAAGACAAACCTTCAACACAAGTAGAGAAAAATGACACATAATTGGCAGAGTAATTCAAATGACTGCTATTTTTCTTCAGAAACTACAGAGAACAGAAGGCAGGAAACAGTTATTTGAAAAGTGCTATCAATTCCGAATTATATATTCAGTGAAAACATCATTCAGGAGTGAAGGTGAAATACAGACATTCTCAGATGATGGAATACCAAAGAACTGACACTGCCAGCAGACCTGCTCTGTTGCAACTACCCAAGGAAATACTTGTATATCCTTAATTGGAGGTTGATCATCTGGGTATCCGTCCTCAAGAAATGTTAAGTTTTATATTGTGAAGCAATTCTTACATCTGTCTATGATAATTTCATAATCTTGAATCAAGCAGAATTGCTGACAGATTATTCTTCCAAAAATAAAAAAAATAAATCCTTTAGAAAGAAATAATACCAGAAGGTAACCTGGAAGACTGGAAAGGAAGCAACAGAAATGGTAAATCTGAGTTAATGAAATAAATTATTCTTCTCTTTTGAGTTCTTTAGTATATGTTTGACAGTTAAAAGCAGAATTCAACAATAATGAGATTTCTCAATGTGCTGGGTATAGATTACAAGATGAACAGCAGAAAGCAAAAGAACATGTATGGCATATGATCTGCAATTGATGTTATAAAATATTGATCTTAAGTAGGATATGAAAAATTAATGTGTGCATAGAGTAAACCCTGAAACAGCCATTTAGAAACTACTGAAATAGACAGTAAAAAAAAAGAATAGACACATACATATGGAATACTTTAAAAATATTCAAAAAGCCCAGATGACAACAAGAAGGGAAACAGTAAAGAAAAACCATGGGAATAAATGACAAAAATAGTAGATGCAAATTCAGACATATCAATAAATATTTTAGATGTAAGTGGTCCAAGCAAACCAACTAATACAGATAGAATGAGAATGGATATAAATAATCATAATCCAATTAACTACAAGAAACTTTTTTTAAACTCATTTGAAGGGCAATGAGGGTACTTCTGTGTAATGAAAACAGCAGGGGCTGAGCTAGGTCACAGCTAGGAGCCTGGAGCTTATTCCAGTGGGTGGCAGGGATCTAAGTTCATGAACCAGTTCTTTCTGTCTCATGAGGTGCCCATTTGTAGGAAGCTGGACGCTGAGCCAGGACTCGAATCCAGGGACTTGTATATGGGATGTGGAGGTTGCAGGGCCCCAGAAACTCACAAGGATAGAAAAAGAATAACATGCTAGAATGCTGATCAGACATCCTATACTTTGGAGCAAAGGAGAGTACTAGTGGTAAAGGGGCACACCTGATCATAAAGTGCAGATTCACAAAGGAAACAGAACGATCTTAAATGTGTGTGCACAACAATCAAAATATCAAAGAAAATCCTAACTGAACTAAAAGCATAACTGCAATTATAGGTGGAAATTGCAAAATTCTTTCTCAGGAACTGACACAACCGGTGGCCCGAAAACGCAGCAAGGATGCAGAACTGAACAGCATCACCAATCAATTATGTTTGATCACTTTTTCTGGGATACTTCCTTCAATAAAACAAAAATACACATTCTTTATGCATGAGTTCACATGGAATACTCATCAAGACCACACAGACTGGGTTTGTTTTTTTTTAAAGATTTTATTATTTCTCTGAAAGAGTTATACAGAGAGAGAAGGAGAGGCAGAGAGAGAGAGAGATCTTCTATTTGCTGATTCACTACCGAATTGGCTGCAATGGCCTGAGCTGGACCGATCTGAAGCCAAGAGCTTCTTCCAGGTCTCCCATGTGGGTACAGAGGCCCAGGGACTTGGGCCATACTCCACTGCCCTCCTAGGCCATAGCAGAGAGCTGGAATGGAAGAGGAGCAACTAGGGCTAGAACCCGGCGCCCATGTGGGATACCGGCACTGCAGGCAGCAGCTTTACCTGCTCCACCACAGCGCTGGCCCCACAGACTGGGTTATAAAACAAATAATACATACTTAGAGTCATACAAAGTATGTTCTCTGACCCAGATGGAATCAGTTATCAGTAAGAGAAAGATGAAAGGAAAATCTCAGAATACTTATCTATTTATCTATTTATTTATTTATTTATTTATTTTGACAAAGGCAAAGGTCTTCCTTCCATTGGTTCACTCCCCAAATGGCCACTACAGCCAGTGCTGTGCCGATCCCAAGCCAGGAGCCAGGTGCTTCTCCTGGTCTCCCATGCGGGTGCAGGGCCCAAGCACTTGGGCCATCCTGCACTGCACTCCTGGGCCACAGCAGAGAGCTGGACTGGAAGAGGAGCAACCGGGACTAGAACCCGGGTTGCCGGCTCCACAGGCGGAGGATTAGCCTAGTGAGCCGTGGCGCTGGCCAGAATACTTATAAATTAAGTAATATACTCCCAAATAATCCAGGACTCAGAGGACATCTGAAGAGAAACCAGAGAATATAGTGAACTAAAAGTATGAGAATATAAAAATTTATGACAGTTAAAGCAGTACTTAGAGGAATATTTATAGCATTAGATGTTAGAAAAGGTTGCATGTCAAAATAAAATCTTTAGAAATGAAAGAACAGAATAAACACAAAGCTTTCCACAAAGAAGAGAATAATAAAGAAAAAATGAATTCTGAAGTGAAAAGCAGTTCCTTAGAAAAGATAGTTGGTAAACTTCTAGCTGGAATGATGAAGAAAAAAAACCACATAAATTCCCAATGTTACAAATGAATGAGCAAAAAACACTACTGGCCCCATAGACATTTAAATTTATTCATATGTGTATGTGTGTGTGTTGTTACCAGAGAATTCCTCAAAAACTGAACACTACAAGAATGTATCCAAGATGAAGTAGAACATCTTAATAGTCCTATAACTATCTTAAAAAAAATTAGTTCATAGGTAAAACTTTCTAAAGAAATCTCCGACCAAGATGAATTCACTGTTCAATCCCACCAGTTATTCTGTTTCTACATGCCCGCTTCAGAAAACAGAAGGCAATATTTTCCATCTCATTTTATGAGATCATTTTACCCTGATACCAAACCAAGACAAAACTTTGTATTTTTTAAAACGCCAGTATCCTTTATGAACCTAGACCCAAAAATACTTAAATTTTGACAAAATCATATCAAGGAATATCCAAATAAAAATACAACATGACCAAGTGGACTTATTCTAACATACAAGGCTGGTTCAATTAAAACTTGTGATTAAATACCAGTATACACTCAACTAGAACAACTAAAACTATTTTTTCCTTTTTTTTTACTTTTTTTTTTTGCTTTTTTTATACTTTTTTCTTTTTTTTAACTTTTATTTATGAATATCAATTTCCAAAATACAGCTTATGGATTACAATGGCTTCCCCCCCATAACGTCCCTCCCACCTGCAACCCTCCCCTTTCCCACACCCTCTCCCATTCCATTCACATCAAGATTCATTTTCGATTCTCTTTATATACAGAAGATCAGTTTAGCATACATTAAGTAAAGATTTCAACAGTTTGCTCCCACACAGAAACATAAAGTGAAAAATACTGTTTGAGTACTAGTTATAGCATTAGATCTCAATGTACAGCACACTAAGGACAAAGATCCTACATGAGGAGTAAGTGCACAGTGACTCCTGTTGTTGACTTAACTAATTGACACTCTTGTTTATGGCACCAGTAATCACCCTAGGCTCTTGTCATGAGCTGCCAAGGCTATGGAAGCCCCCTGAGTTCACCGACTCTGATCATATTTAGACAAGGCCATGGGCAAAGTGGAAGTTCTCTCCTCCCTTCAGAGAAAGGTACCTCCTTCTTTGATGACCCGTTCTTTCCACTGGGATCTCACTCACAGAGATCTTTCATTTAGGTTTTTTTTTTTTTCCCCAGAGTGTCTTGGCTTTCCATGCCTGAAATACTCTCATGGGCTTTTCAGCCGGATCCGCATGCCTTAAGGGCTGATTCTGAGGCCAGAGTGCTGTTTAGGACATCTGCCATTCTATGGGTCTGCTGTGTATCTCACTTCCCATGTTGGATCATTCTCTCCCTTTTTGATTCTATCAGCTAGTATTTGCAGACACTGTTCTTGTTTATGTGATCCCTTTGGCTCTTAGTCCTATCATTATGATCAATTGTGAACAGAAATTGATCACTGGGACTAGTGAGATGGCATTGATACATGCCACCTTGATGGGATTGAATTGGAATCCCCTGGTATGTTTCTAACTCTACTGTTTGAGGTAAGTCAGCTTGAGCATGTCCCGAATTGCACATCTCTTCCCTCTCTTATTCCCACTCTTACATTTAACAGTGATCACTTTTCAGTTAAGTTTCAGCACTTAAGAAGAATTGTGTATTGATTACAGTATTCAACCAAAAGTATTAAGTAGAACAAACAAAAAAAAATACTAAGAGGGATAACATATCAAGTTGCTCATCAACAGTCAGGGTGAGGGCTGATCAAGTCACCGTTTCTCATAGTGTTCATTTCACTTTAACAGGTTTCCTTTTTGGTGCTCAGTTAGTTGTCACCTATCAAGGAGAACAAATGGTATTTGTCCCTTTGGGATTGGCTTATTTCACTCAGCATAATGTTTCCAAATTCCTGACAGGGATCACTTTTCAGTTAAAATATAAACACCTAAGAATAATTGTGTGTTAATTACAGAGTTCAACCAATGGTACTAGAACAAAAAAAAAAATACTAAAATGGATAAAGTATTACATTGTACATCAACCGTCAGGACAAGAGCTGATCATGTCACTGTTAATATAAATTTCCAAAGTACAACTTTTGGATTACAGTGGCTCCCCCCGCCCCTTAACTTCCCTCCCATCTCCTGCTCTCTCTCCCATTCCATTCACATCAAGATTCATTTTCAATTATCTTTATATACAGAAGATCAATTTAGTATATATTAAGTAAAGATTTCAACAGTTTGCACCCACACAGAAACACAAAGTGTAAAGTACTGTTTGAGTACTAGTTATACTGTTAATTCACATTGTACAACACATTAAGGACAGAGATCCTACATGAGGAGTAAGTGCACAGTGACTCCTGTTGTTGACTTAACAAATTGACACTCTTGCTTATGGAGTCAGTAATCTGCCTAGGCTCTTGTCATGAGTTGCCAAGGCTATGGAAGTCTTTTGAGTTCACCAGCTCCAATCTTAGTTAGACAAGGTCATAGTCAAAGTGAAAGTTCTTTCCTCCCTTCAGAAAAAGGCACCTCCTTTGATGGCCTGTTCTTTCTGCTGGGATCTCATAGAGATCCTTCATTTAGGTCCTCTTTTTTCTTTTTCTTTTCTTTTTTTTTTTTTCTTGCCAGAGCATCTTGGCTTTCCATGCCCGAAATACTCTCATGGGCTCTTCAGCCAGATCCTAATGCCTTAAGGGCTGATTCTGAGGCCAGAGTGCTGTTCAGGACATCTGCCATTCTATGAGTCTGCTGTGTATCCCTCTTCCTATGTAGAAGAACTAAAATCTAAATATACACATACACACACAATGTGCTGGTGAGGATGCAGAGTATCTGGAGTTGTCATATGTTGCTGGTGGGAGGGCAAATTTTGGTAGAGCTATTGTGGAAAATGTGATAGCTTCCTAAAAAGTCAAAACATAGCCATGATTTTATTCTGAATAACTTAAGGCAGGTTGCTTACCTATAATTTGTAAACCATTCCTGAACTCATTCCTGTATCTCCAGGTTTTGTCAGTTTTGTCTCCAAAATAGCTATCAAATCTAATTC
This sequence comes from Oryctolagus cuniculus, assembly GCF_964237555.1. Lineage (NCBI taxonomy): Eukaryota > Metazoa > Chordata > Mammalia > Lagomorpha > Leporidae > Oryctolagus > Oryctolagus cuniculus. The sequence goes on from NC_091444.1 coordinate 44,684,523, forward strand.
CATGTTTAGTTTAAAGCAGCATTTCCCTGAGCACTGCCATGCTTCCCACCCATTCTGACCTGCCTCGCTTCATTCTAGTTCACACTGTAGCCAGCAAAACCTTTTCAGAACGCAATCTGTTCTGCATAAGACCTTAAAAATTTAGTTTTAATTCAATCTTCAAAGCATCCATACTTAAAAAAAAATTAGAGAAGTTATTGTGCAGACTTAGAACAATATACTACATAAAAATGGGCTTTAAGACCAAGAAAACTGACTTCAGCATAACCAAAGATGTTTTTGGTGATGCTTGAACACAGATAATCTTACCTTCTTCTAGGAGAAATATAGCAGCAACAGTTCTTCCCCCAGAAAACTTTTAAAATATACTAGCTATATTTTAAGTGTCTAGCAGCCACATGTGGCTAGCAGCTACCACCCTGGGCAGCACAGAGGATATTTCTGTCATTGCAGATAATTCTATTGGACAGTGCTGTTTTATACTCTGAAGAGATCATTGAGCAGTATATGAATGATATTCTTGGTGTTCAAGTTGGTTGTTAGATGTTTGGTAGTAAGTTTTCTGTACATTTTCTAGTTTGGGTTTCTACTGTTTTGCTTCTGATAGGTAACTTCCCCCTTGAAACATGACTGTTGCAGGACCATTCCTTTGTTAGCAGAAATAGAAGTGTTTGCAGAGAAGTTTATCATTAGCTCCCTTCATGTCTCACCTGTTTAATGTTTTATTTCAGCAGAAGCAAATTTTATATCTGGTCCAGAGAGGAATTCCTTAAATTCTCAAGGTGTTGTGGGAAAATGGTTCCTTCCAAAGGATGGTTTTTATCAATTCTATTGCCTGTAAATCTCAACATAATGGATCTTCTGGCTTTATTTACTTTGTTCAGCCCAAAAAATGATGTACTTTAAATACCTCTGCTTAAACTTTTACAGCGGAAGTTCAGAGTGAAATTGAAAGGATCTTTGAACTTGCAAGGACACTGCAGTTGGTAGTCCTTGATGCGGATACTATTAACCATCCAGCTCAACTTAGTAAAACCTCTTTGGCCCCTATTGTAGTGTATGTGAAGATTTCTTCTCCTAAGGTAAGTAGGGTAGTTAGCTGGATAACTTAACTAGCTTGCTTTATCAGACTTAACTAACATGCTTTATTTTCTGCTTCCCAATTCTAACAGGCTAGGCCTGTATGAATACATAGAACTTGAAGAGATACATTAGTCAAGAACGTTTAAGACTTAGAGAAGCAACGCAGGGTTAACTACATGGCTTAAAACAGCAATTCAAGTGAGGCCCATGGATCCCTAGAAGGTTCTGAGACATTTTCAGAAGTTCCATTTCTATGATGATACTAAGATATCTGTAGTCTTTCCATTGCTCTGACATTTGCATGGCTGGTTCAAAAGCAATGGTGGACTTGTAAAACTGCTAGTATGTAAGCATGAATGAAAACTACGGTACCGAACAGCACTAGCCATCTGTTGTGTTCATCACCCTGTTCTTGTGGCTCAAAACAAAAAGCAGCCAATTTCAAAAGAGTATCCTGATGAAGTAAATTGTTCTTTTATTAAAAAAAATGTTTTGACTGTTAAGTCCACACCTTTTTAATATTCTGTGTAATGATACAGGAAATTCTGCATATCAAAGTAACTTATCTCAAAAGTACTAGTATGATTGTGAAATAACCTAGCCACTTTTTTCATTGAATACCTTTTTTTTTTTTATTTCAAAGAACAACTGGCAGGCCATGGTTATGCACATCTGAGTATTTTGCAGTTTTCTAGAACAACGTGAACTTCTCCCTTCAGGGAGAACAACTTTTGTCGTCAGTGATCATGTTAATGAATATAGTGTTTTAATAATGTAAAATGCAGTATATTGAACATTTAAAGATCTAAAGAACTCATCGAACCATTTTTTAAATGATCAATGAGGATGTTAGAAATTATACATGGTAAATTATCCATTGGCATTTCAAGACTGAACAAGAAAAGTTAATGTAACACAGTAAGAAATACTTTCAGATTCCACATGGTAAACTAGTCTTTCAGGAACTACCCTTATTAGGTTTTAGCATGGTATCAAAATTATCCACAATTATACTAAAATATTCCTCCATTTACACATCTATAGAATATTTTGAATTTTCTTCCCGTATTTCAACCCAGACAAGACACAGTAGCAGACTGAATGTAGAAGCAGTTGTAGACTGTGTTCTACAAAACTAGGAACTAGAGATTTACTTAAAAAAAAAAAGTGGAATGTTTATAAAATTTTTAAAATTCCTAATACAGAAATTAGATATAATTCACATAAGTGCGATTATTGGTAGATCTAAGGAACAGAAAGCCTAGGAAAAACACTGAAGAGTAAGCACTCTCTGTGTGTGTGCATACAGCTTACAACTGAGAACTATGTTAATTTTGTAGATAATCCTACACACTGTATTTTATAACTAAGTCTGTTATAAACTATCCGCGCTATAAAAAAAAAAGGACCACCAGAAAGGAACTGACAATGCGCCTTTTATGTTCCTAAAATTGTGTATATGAAATAAATGAAACTTTTATAACTTAGTTTTAAAAAATTCCTCTTTCACAGGTTTTACAAAGGCTAATAAAATCTCGAGGGAAATCTCAAGCTAAACACCTTAATGTCCAGATGGTAGCAGCTGATAAACTGGCTCAGTGTCCTCCAGTAAGTTATATATATATGCTATCTCTATATGCGGGATAATCCAGTTGAAGAGGTTAAACCTGGTATTGTATTAAAAAGAAAAAACAAATTGTCATGGAAGAGAATCCTTGTCACTTAAAGAGACTGCACAGAAGTGAACTGTCCAGCCTGCTTCCATAGTCATGTGTTTGGAGCACATGAGTAGCTCAGATTATGGTTATGGCTTGCAAAATACTATAATGCATCCATTAATGACCTTAGTTTGTTAATATCTAACACAGGATCACAGCTTGAAAAAGTTTGTTTATAAGACGTATCTGGGATTGGCTTAAAGCAAGTTTATTTTCATCTCCATGGAAGGGCAGAGCAACAGAAAAATTTTCTATATGCTGCTTCACTCCCCAAATGCCCACGACAGCCAGGGCTAGGGACAGGCCAAAGCAAGGAGCCAAAAGTTACATCCAGGTCTCCCATGAGGGTGGCAAGGGACCCAAGTATTTGTAGCATCATCTTCTGCCTCCCAAGATGCAATAGCCAGAATCAGGATCAGAAGTGAAGCAACTGGGGCTCAAACTGGCACTCAGAGGATGCAGGTTTGCCAATGCTGGCTCCTGGGATTGAGTTACTATTCACTTCTGATTACTGAAAGCAAGTTGGCTTCTTTTGATTCAAAAATGCTTTTTTAAAAGAAAGGCTGAGTTACAGAAAGGGAGAGGCAGAGAGCGAGTGAGCGATCTTCCATCTGCTGGTTAAGTCCCCAAATGACAGCAACAGCCGGGCCTGGGTCAGGCCAAAGCCAGGAGCCAGAAGGTTCATTCAGGTCTCCCATATGGATGGAGGGGCTCAAGCATCTTCCGCTGCTTTCCCAGATGTATTAGCTGGACTCCAAGTGGAGCCCATATGTGATGCTGGTGCTGCAGGAGCGTAACCCACTGTCCCACAGCACTGGCCTCTCAAAAATGCTTTTGAAATTATGTAAAAATGAATTTTTTTTATTTTTTTAATTTAATTTTATTTTTTTAACTTCTATTTAATGAATATAAATTTCCAAAGTACAGCTTATGGATTACAGTGGCTTCCCCCCCATAACGTCCCTCCCACTCGCAACCCTCCCCTTTCCCACTCCCTCTCCCCTTCCATTCACATCAAGATTCATTTTCGATTCTCTTTATATACAGAAGATCAGTTTAGCATACATTAAGTAAAGATTTCAACAGTTTGCTCCCACACAGAAACATAAAGTGAAAAATACTGTTTGAGTACTAGTTATAGCATTAGATCTCAATGTACAGCACACTAAGGACAAAGATCCTACATGAGGAGTAAGTGCACAGTGACTCCTGTTGTTGACTTAACTAATTGACACTCTTGTTTATGGCACCAGTAATCACCCTAGGCTCTTGTCATGAGCTGCCAAGGCTATCGAAGCCCCCTGAGTTCACTGACTCTGATCATTTTTAGACAAGGCCATGGTCAAAGTGGAAGTTCTCTCCTCCCTTCAGGGAAAGGTACCTCCTTCTTTGATGACCCGTTCTTTCCACTGGGATCTCATTCGTGGAGATCTTTCATTTAGGTTTTTTTTTTCCCCAGAGTGTCTTGGCTTTCCATGCCTGAAATACTCTCATGGGCTTTTCAGCCGGATCCGCATGCCTTAAGGGCTGATTCTGAGGCCAGAGTGCTGTTTAGGACATCTGCCATTCTATGGGTCTGCTGTGTATCTCACTTCCCATGTTGGATCATTCTCTCCCTTTTTGATTCTCTCAGCTAGTATTTGCAGACACTATTCTTGTTTATGTGATCCCTTTGGTTCTTAGTCCTATCATTATGATCAATTGTGAACAGAAATTGATCACTGGGACTAGTGTGATGGCATTGGTACATGCCACCTTGATGGGATTGAATTGGAATCCCCTGGTATGTTTCTAACTCTACCGTTTGAGGTAAATCGGCTTGAGCATGTCCCGAATTACACATCTCTTCCCTCTCTTATTCCCACTCTTATATGTAAAAATGAATTTTTAAACAATACCTACATCATTCTGAATGCATTCTTATTTTGAGTCCATACTTGATATACTATGGTACTTCAAAAATTCAGGGAAAACTGAGTTAAAAGTTTTTCATTTTAGGACCAGCATTGTGGTGCAGGGTATGCTGCAACCTGCAACACCAGTATTGCATTATCAGAGTACCCGTTTGAGTCCCAGCTGCTCTGCTGCCAATCCAGCTCCTTACAGATACGCCTGGGAAGACAGGAGAAAATGACCCGAGTACTTGGACTCCTGCTACCCATGGAATTCCTGGCTCCTGGCTTTGGCCTGAACCAGGCCTTGCCATTACAGCCAACTGAGGCGTGAACCAGCAAATGAAGTTCTCTCTCTCACTCTGCCTTTCAAATAAATCTTAAAAGTTCTGATGCAGATTTTTGAACTCTATGCATAGTTGTTATATAATATATGCCTCTGAACTTTCTGAAGACCTGTAGTATGTATGGATTTCAAATTTTTTTTTGCCACCAAATAAGCTTTTTATCCATTTTCCATGAACTTTTTTTTCCTTAAGTAGTTATTTTAGAAGGTGTATCAATATTTGATTGACAAGCAATCTGCAGTGTCAGATGGTTTCAGCTGCTTCAGTCACATTTCATATCCTAACCTTGCCTCATTAACTTTTTAACTTTACTTTCTTTTGAAGAGTTACAGAAAGAGGTAGGTAAGAGAGAAAGAGAGGTCTTCCATCCACAGATTCACTCCCCAAATGGCCACAGTGGCTGGAGCTGGGCCAATCCGAAGCCGGGAGCTGCTTCTGGGTGTCCCACATGGGTGCAGGGGCTCAAGCATTTGGACCATCCTTTCCTACTTTCCCAGGCACATTAGCAGGGAGCTGGATCAGAAGTGGAGCAGCTGGGACTTGAACTGGCACCCCTATGGGATGTGGGTGCTGCAGGCCAAGGCTTTAAGCCACTGCACCACAGTACCGGCCCCTGCATCATTAATTTCTACATTAAGCTTTTTAATCTCTCTTCCACGATGTTTTTTTAACCATACTATCAGTATCTTTTTTCATTGCTGATATAAGTAACAGTTCTGAACTGTCATGCCCCTAATAACTATTCCAACTGTATACTTTCGAATCATTATAATTAGCTAAGCATCCATCTGACATGGACAGACACATGTAAGATCAGCCAACCAACAGAAAAGGAGAGGAGAGCACATAAGCAAAGGCAGATACAAAAGGGTGCAGCTCCCGGAGCTGCCGCCTCCTCCTTTCAGGAGGCTGGGGAGGGACGCGGGAACTCAGTCAGTGCTGGGGCTGGGGCTGGGGCTGGTGCTGGTGCGCTGTCTGAAATGTTTGTCTCTGCAGGAATTGTTTGATGTGATCTTAGATGAGAACCAGCTTGAGGATGCTTGTGAGCATCTTGCCGACTATCTGGAGGCCTACTGGAAGGCCACCCATCCTCCCAGCAGCAATCTCCCCAACCCTCTCCTTAGCCGTACTTTAGCTACTTCAGCTCTGCCTGTCAGCCCCACCCTCGCCTCTAATTCACAGGTAAGGGAGTTTTTAGCAGTCTTCAAACTGGGATCCACGTCCTGAGAACCAAAGCAGTGTGTGCTCTAGTCTACTGTGTCTGAATAAGAGAAACTTTATAAGTCATTTAATCAGTCCTGTGGTATGAAAAGAACTGTCAACAGAATATGCTATAAATATATAGAGACTTTAAAAAAAAGAAATAAATTGTTCCTTAGGACAGAGATAGAGAAACTTTCTATACAGTCAGCAGCAGATTGGGTTTAAGGTGTGTAACCTTCAGCAAGTTTCTTAATCGTTCTTGCTTGGCAACAGCAGCCCTTCTCATGGGCCATTGTATATTGTAACAAATTGTCTTATTGCCTGCCTTTTCTCACAGGGTTGTTGGATTAGTAAGTACATGTGAAGGTCCTTGACTAGTCAGATTCTGCCCCATACTGTTCAAGCATTTCATATTTTTATTATTTTTAAAATCTTCAAGCCAATGCTGAATCCTATTGATTTTTCATCTTCACTCATGTATTCACTTGTGTAGAAAAACCTTAGGCACTTGAATCTAAAACATATAAAAGAATGTCTAGAACAGAGTAATTTTTTTCATGAAGGAGATAGCACTTAGAAATCCAAAACTAATCATTGCCGCTGAATGTTATCAAAGGAATTCAGTAACTGACGTATGTTAGACCTCATTTCAGGATTTTAGATACCTAAAAGGACTGTATTTGAAGAAACCTGGATTAATGCCTGTATTCCCTTTGCTGCAGGGTTCTCAAGGAGATCAGAGGACTGATCGCTCTGCCCCTGCCCGTTCTGCTTCCCAGGCTGAAGAAGAACCTTGCTTGGAACCAGCAAAGAAATCCCAGCACCGGTCTTCCTCCTCAGCCCCACACCACAACCATCGCAGTGGTACAAGCAGAGGCCTCTCTAGGCAAGAGACATTTGACTCAGAAACCCAGGAGAGTCGAGACTCTGCCTATGTGGAGCCGAAGGAAGATTATTCCCATGAACATGTGGACCACTATGCTCCACACCGTGACCATAATCACCGAGATGAGACCCACAGGAGCAGTGACCACAGACACAGGGAAACCCGGCACCGTTCCCGGGACATGGATCGAGAGCAGGACCACAATGAGTGCAACAAACAACGAAGTCGTCATAAATCCAAGGATCGCTACTGTGACAAGGATGGAGAAGTAATATCCAAAAAACGGAATGAGGCTGGGGAGTGGAATAGGGATGTTTACATCCGCCAATGACTTGTGCCCTTTTGTGTTTTTTTTTTTTAAGTCTTGTATAAGCGCACCCTCAGATGAAATCTTTGGGGTCTACATTGAAATCATATGTGATCTGTCTTGTGTATTTTGTATTGCTGTTGCTCAAATAGCAATAGCATGAAATAGAGTATTAATATACTTTTTTTTTCTTTTTTAAGTGCTATATAAATTGGCCTGGTACAGCTGAATTCACAAACTGTGTTGGGTAGCTGCCACTTGAACAAAATCTGTTGCCACACAGGTGATTAGCGTTTCAAGAAACATAGTTGATCCATCCAGCAAGCCAGAATCAGCACAGATAAGTGGAATTTCTTGTTTCCCAGATTTTTAATACACAGATACCTTATTTGCATATTCATTTATTCATGGACCACTGTTTCTTGCTTGTACCTCTGGCTGACTAAATTTGGGAACAGATTCAGTCTTGCCTTACACAAAGGGGATCATAAAGTTAGAATCTATTTTCTATGTATTAGTACTGTGTACTGTATAGACAGTTTGTAAATGTTATTTCTGCAGACACCTTATTATAATTATATATAATATATATATATACAATCAGTTTGATCACACTATTTTAGAGTCTTAATGCCAAGTCAGCAGATTTGCTTTATGAATTACAGGGACTAGAAATACCCACATTCAGGAAATTTGTAATAACATTGTCTAGACACCTATCCCCACTCTAATAGAAAGTCTGTATATACTGTAAATATGTGTGATTGCTTGACTTGAAAAGATTTGATTTCTAAATGTTATACCATCCTGTAAGTTTATAATTTTGACCATAAATTATGGCAAATATACCAAACTCCAAAGGTTGTTCTACTCCATACAGTTCACACTAATTGTGACAAACACATTCTTAGTAGCTAGTGTCTGTTATAGTCACTGCACTGGAATATGAGCCGGAACCCGCTGTATGCACGTGCGTGTGTGTCTGTATGTAAGAGTGTGCACGAGTGACCGGTTGAAATAAACTCAAATGCTGAAGACTAGTGAAGAAATTAGAGACTGGTCTCTAGAATTCCAGCCACCTGGCTTTGTATTTAATTGTGCTATGTGTTGCTTTAACAATCAATCCATCAAGCAGTCAGGGAACGTGAGGAAGCTTGCTGCCAAAGTAACTAGGAAAGCATTCATGCGCTGGTCCTTGTTTTTGCTCCTAGAGAGTGAAAATACAGGCGACTTTTACTGTGAGTGTTTCACTGGAAATGTACAATCTTTGTGTGTCAGAGTATTTGTTTTAGTAAGAAACGTTTACACAGCTTGTGGACTTACTTCATAGGAAAATAAATTTTTATAACTTCTCCCACTTTATTTTCTAACCTTGCCTATTGTTCCTGTTTATTTCCCAATTACCTATAATTCTCCCCCACCCAACTTAAACAGTTTCATTGTTTGTGAGAACCCAGGAAGTGCTTCTTAAAACCAAAGTTTCTGTTGTTCAGAATTAACCAGGGCAAAATGGGTAACTTGAAGTGAATAAATTGTTAAGAATGTTTCATACACTAGATATCTACTCGTAAGAGGAATCTAGAACATACTATCCCCACACCTCCAAAGCACTGCTGTATGAAGCTTACAATGTTATTAAGTGTACATTTTCCTCTAGTTACTACTGGATAGGTAAACCAGTATTAGGTGTGCAAGTACTCAGCACCTGAAGTTTGTCCCGGGAAAATGCTTATCATTGCCTACTTCAGATCTGTATCTTAATTTATTTAACAAAATAGTTACCGTGAACTCTTGTTTTGCTACCTTATCTCAGTTTCTTCCTGAATGACTTACATTTAACCAATTTCCCCCACCCCCAAGAAAACTGTTTTAAAACTGTATTACAAACACAGTATTTTAACAGTTAATATATGAAAAATATGCCTCAGATTCAGTCTATTTGTTAATTAGCTCTGTACTAATTTTTGACAATTTTTTACAAATTGAGAAACTATTCCAGTCAAAACGCTTTCATAAAATATTTGTGATCAGCTTTCATCAGGCTGATCACTAGTCCAATCCTTTCCTACATATGTACTTATCCAAATTAATGACTTTGGAATATTTAAATTCTTGAAGTATAACTGGTAACTACCTTACTTGCTGCTATCATTAATCCCTTCCAAAGAACTTAGTTTTCCACTTTACTGTGGAAAATATTAGTGCAAATCAAAGTAGTCCTCAAACACCAAACTGAAGGATTTGACATAACAGCATCTATACATGAAAACTGTATAGTGGTCATATGCATAAACAGTGTGCAGTCAATTTGGAAATGAAGAAATCATCCCAAGAATAGAGGGATATTTACTGACTTGTGGAATGTAAAATTATAGTCTCTTCACACAGCAAAGGCTTAATCGTAGTTGTAGAATCATGACTTTTGTAGTCAACTTAGAAATGCTGGAAATGTACTGAATAGTTCTTTGTTATAACCATTTCAGGTTTTCCTATGCTCTTTCTCTACTGCTCATTTAAGTTACTGTTACAAAAAGGTGCTGCTAAATGTAGGATGTCTTAGTCTTTCTGTATTTTGGGACAATGCCACATTTTAACATGGTCTGCTATGCATTCCTGTTAAACAAACATTCACTGTCAGCCACACTGAACTGTTCAACAAACTTGGTTTAAAGTCATTCATATAAAACAAATAAAGAGCTGGCTTCTGCACTGTTTACTATTAGTATTAATTGACATTTTAGGAATGATTCTTGGAATTGAGAATGTTCCATACTGAACACCACTTGTGCAGCATCTTCCTTACAGGCAATGTTGATCACTTGTCGTTCCTTTAGTAATCTTCTTGTCATACCTAATTTGGGAAAAAAGATGGCACAAGGTAGGTAAGTTTTTTTTTTTTTTTTTTTTTTTAAGAGTTGAGTTACAGCAGAATAATCTCCCTCCTACCTTAATTTTGCAAGCAAAACAACCTTGATTCATATTTGTAATTATACTCTTACCTGATTTTGAGGATAAATTTGACTCCTGTCCTTTCCAATTATGTACTAAGGTGATGCTAGTAGTTCTAGGTGTAGTCATCCTATTAAAGTAAGAGTCACCCTGTTAGAAAATAGGTAACTAGGTGGCAAAAACCAAACAGATGATTCAGGAGCTAAGTTATATTTTTATTTGTGCTTCGTTTTGCTATTTAAACTAAAATATGACACAGGGATCTGAGGTAAAATGTGTTAAATTTAAATACATTTTTCTGTTTCACAGAAATAACTGTTAACACTAAATGTTAAGATACAAATGTTCGCCTTTCCCTGATTTTTCCATTTTATTGCATTTTTCTTTATATTTTTATATCCCTTAAGATTGTTACTTTTTTTTTTTTTTTTTTAAATTTGAGAGACAGATGTGGAGGTGGGGACTGGATGACTCTGACAAAGGCCAGGGCTGTGCAGAGCTGGAACCAGGAAGTCAATCCAGATCCCCAACTACTTGACCTGTGATCTGCTGCCTCCCAGGATCTGCATTAACAAGAAGCTGGAATCAGAAACCAGAGCCAAGTGTCAAACCCAGATACTCTGACACTGATATTGGCAGGCATCTTGTCTTAACTAAAAGCCCACCCCTACATATGTGCTTTCTTTTCCACTTTGCATGATTTTTCAAAAGGAAGAAATCCACTGAAAATTGTTCAGCCTTCCCATTTTTTTTTTTTATTTGACAGATAAGAGAGACAAAGGTCTTCCTTCCGTTGGTTCACTCCCCAAATGGGCGCAGTGCCGATCCGATCCAAAGCCAGGTGCTTCTTCCTGGTCTCCCGTGTGGGTGCAGGTGCCCAGGGACTTGGGCCATCCTCCACTGCCCTCCTGGGCCACAGCAGAGAGCTGGACTGGAAGAGGAGCAACCAGGACTAGAACCCGGTGCCGCAGGTGGAGGATTAACCAAGTGAGCCACGGCGCCAGTCCCCGTCCTTCCCATTTTTAATATGCAAAGTTTTCTGCTATTTTGCTGGCATCAATAATTTACAACAGTACAAGTTTGTTGTAAGGCTCATTTTCACCCATTTTTATCCTAGCTTAGCAGTGGGCATGAATAACAATGTGTTTTGTGGAGTTGCTTAAAAGTCTGGGGAGGTACGCTGACCCCTGGAAACAAAAATACCATAGGTAAACAGTGTTTCTCTCAGTCAAATGATGCTTCCTGGACAAAAGGCAGACTGGCAAATTTAGAGTCAGTACTTAGAGAAAAGTTATTTTAAGTTCCCCCAAGATTTAAGTATGTGATTATCTGCTCGGAAGCACTGACAGAAAGAAAACATAAGGTCTCTGCCCACAGGATGTTTCCCAAGTGTGAGGTTCGTTTAGGGGCATGGCTAGTAAACTAGAATGACAGGGTGTTAAATACCGTGAGAACAGACATGCAGCCTTGAGATGTACAGAGAAAAAAGTGCCTGACCAACCGCAGAGAAAGGGGATCCAAAAGGCTTCTTCAAATAAGAGCCCATTTAAAGATCTTACCTGATCCAAGAGACCCTCTAACCATTACTAATGGAATAAAGTTAGGAGGAACTTCCCAAAAGAAACCTATGAGGAAGAAAAGAAACTATCAGGCAGTTGTTTACTGTTGTCCTTTTAATTACTGGATTATCTGAATGAAAGCTAACCTGTTTGAGGTATTTAACCCCATATGAAAGACTACAAACTACAACTAAATAATAGGTAATTCAATAGATTCTTATCTGGAAAGTAAATAGAATAAAGGAAGCCCAGGCCTGTATTTAAAAAAATAAAAATAAAAGCAATCACATTGGCCACTCTAAGGGGATGTTTGATCTATCACAGGCACAGAGGCCCTGTATGACTTGGGTGTCTTGCAAAACTGTGCTAAGTAGAATAACAGCAAGCCCCAGATGGAAGGGACAAGCCAGTTCCCAGCTGGCAGAAGCTGGTTTTCTCATCACTTGCATAATATGTGCTCTAGTAGATGATAAAAATTACCCAAATTGTGGAATAGTCTGATTTTTTAAATCTATAAAGTAAAAAATACTCCATTTACTTTTCAGTTTAAAATCAGGATGAAAACTGAATATAAAGCAGACTGACTATACATTGAAGAGATCTAAACTTCCCTTCAAAGTGTTGATTTAGGGGCTGGCACTGTGGTGTAGCAGGTAAAGGCATCTCTTGCAGTGCTGGCTGCTCCACTTCCCATCCAGCTCTCTGCTATGGCCTGGGAAAGCAGAACAAGATGGCCCAAGTCCGTGGGCCCCCGCACATGCATGGGAGACCTGGAAGAAGCTCCTGGCTTCGGATCGGTGCAGCTCCAGCCAATTGGGGAGTGAACCAGCAGATGGAAAACCTCTCTGCGCCTCTCCTTCTCTCTGTGTAACTCTGACTTTCAAGTAAATAAATCTTTTTTTTTTTTTTTAAGTTGATTTAGAAAATAGGCAGAGAAAGTCAAGCAAAACACTTAACCTTTTTCATTTGCCAATAACTGTGTTAAGACTTCCCAAAGAAATACAATTTCAGAACTTGGGAATAGAAACCAATTATTTTTATAAACATTAAATATTGTATTTCATTCCTTTTATGAGATTCAATAATTTTAACATTAAAAACTATGTATATTCTTTACAGTTTAAAACACAAGAGCCCAAAAGAGAATGTTCCAGACATCTATAGGCATCTCCTTTTCATTATACTGTTCTTAATCCAGGATGAAAAATTTCTCTTAAAAACACAGAATGTAACCCTATAGCACCCCCCACTGTGTTCTTCATCCCTGGTCAAACCACTGGCAGCCTTTCTGTTTCCTAAGCAACCATTCCATCATTCAGTTGGCCCAACACTGTGGGGGAAAAAGACGACAGCAAATGCTTGACATTTTGATTTCGGAAGATCCTTCTATGTGTTTTTGCATTTTACAAACTTTGCAATAAAAAAACCAATACAATCCTTATTTGCCAGCCAAATCATGTCTTCCATTCTGGCGTTTTTAAAGGAATCAATGTCAGTGTCCTGCAATGGCACAACAGATGGATCAAATCGCTGCAGCTGTTTCAATTGTTCTAATGATAGGCCAGCTCCCACCATTCCTTCTCCTCCAATTAGGGGTTCCTGTTGGGAGAAAATTAATATGAATGAACATCCTATAATTAGTAGGCCTCATACAGTGTAAATTAAAAGATGAATTAAGTTATATCTACACATCTTCTGAAAAAAGAAAAATGAGTACATACCTTTTATTTTTGTGGAGTGTACCTGCTCAGTACGGGGGAAAGCAGTATTACATGTTGATCTGATGATACAGTATACTCATTGGCTTACCTACTTGTCAAAAGGACTGAGCTTCCTAGTCAGAAGCATAGAGATGCAAACTGCAGCTGGGTCACATTTCAGTTGTATGACCTTAAGCTAGTAATTTTACCTAGACCCATTTCCTCATTAAATACTCAATTCTGAGGCTTAATGAAAGCATGAGTATGGCTGGCATAAAGCAGGCACTCATGATATGGAACACTATTACCAAGAAAGCAACAGATAACATTCAGCTTTTTTTCTAAAACTGCAAAAGATGTTTCTTAGACATCTAAGATGCCACTCTCTGATCAGTTTGTTGTTTATGTTTATAGAAGTCAAAACATTAGAAAAAGGGACACATAAATTAAGGCTACATCAGTTAATCTGAAGGATCATAGTATCATAAGAAATTGAATGATTCTTAGAAACTACTACTGCAAAAGATCCAAAATTCTAACTTCATATAGTTTATTATCCTGTAGAGTGAAGGGTAATACACTCTTACTTCTTTTAGGTATATATTCACTTCCAAGTAAATTCTGAAGTCTTCCTTTTATTTGCAATATAATCAGCTTAATTTCTGAATCTAAAATCTACCTCTGGATTGTTTTTATTTATTTATGTATTCTTACTACCTCCCAGAATTATCTATGGGAAGGTACTAAAGTATCTGCTCAATGTATATGAATGAACATGAAAATTACTGTAGATTTAAACTTAATTCCAAACATCATGGGCTAAAAAATTGGATTCTACAGTCCTAACAAAAATCAAAACCAAAAGTTAAACTAATACTGGGTAAAACAAAGTATAAGAAAGCTTTTTATATAATAAAATATAAATCAGTACTAATCCTGAATTACATTTTCCTCTCTTGGCTGGTCTTATGATATCTCACATATACTAAAGTTGGTTTGGACTCTAAGTACTCAACCTTTTGCATATCACAGAAATAAATAGGGCTTGGAAAGAAAAATTATTTGGAACAAAATGCTGAGAAACATAAATAACAGCTACAAGTGGAATAAATATGCAACAAAAATATACCAAGCTCTGCGCCATTTCAATGTAATATAAAGGAAGAGAGAGGAAAAACTGTCAGGACATGTAAAAGCCACAATGAACAGCCTAAAATGGATCTGATTAGGGAAATAGTCTTACTTACTACACTATTTGTTTCAGTAGTTTTACTTGACATTATTTCTTCATATGATACTTTGCGTATATCATCATGCTTCATTTCTGCGAGTTACTGGATGATACACAGAAAAATGAAAATATTCTTACCTGGGGCTGAAGCTGAAGGCAAGGAAATGTGGCGAGGGCCCAGGCGACTTGCTCTTCATTTTCTGCCAGTGTCACCGTGCATGTGCTGTATACCAGCACGCCCCCTGGCTTCAGCAGCTGAACTGCCTGAAGAAAACTACGATCAGACCATGCATACCACAAGATCCAATCAATAGCCAGAGGGATTTTATAGCATCGATACTTTTCAAGTATTCCAGATAAACCAAATGTTCTTTATAATAAGGGTCCCTTCTCCAGTTCGAGCAGTACTTGCATTATAGACTAACTTGGAGCTGTCATACTTCGTATGAATCATTCCATGCCATTAGATACCATTTTTATGCTGAAAACACAAATTTACTTTTAGGCCAGACTTCCTTTCTGAATTTCATACTCATATCAGTTGCTTTCTCAACATTTCTCAACAGAAGTCTTTCTTCCTTAAAGATGTCCAGGCCCAGACGTTTGATATCCTTTATGCCTCTCTTTCTCTCACCCTCGTCATCCATCCGCAACCTCTACTAGTGGCTTTACCTTCAAAATATATCCAGAGTGGTCGGTGCTGTGGCAAAGCGGGTAAAGCCGCCGCCTTCAGTGCCAGCATCCCATGTGGGTGCCAGTTCAAGTCCTGGCTGCTCCACTTCTGAATCAGCTCTCTGCTATGGCCTGAGAAAGCAGTGGAAGATGGCCCAAGTCGTTGGGCCCCTGTACCAAGGAGGGAATACCTGGAAGAAGCTCCAAGCTGTGGGTTGGCAGAGCTCCGGCTGTTGTAGCCTACTGGGAAGTGAACCAGCGGATGGAAGACCTACCTCTCTCTGCCTTTCCTCCTCTCTCTCTCTTTCAAATAAATAAATAAATAAATCTTTAAAAAAGATACCCAGAATTTGGCCACTTCTCACTACTACTACTGCTATAATTCTGGACCAATGCTTTTTATCTTTTGTTTGGATTATTCATTCCAATAGTCTCTTATTTCATCTACCTGCTTCATTCCCTGCCTTCACAATCTACTCTCAATACAGTACCCACAGCAGTCCTTTTAAACTTTCCACCTTTTTTTTTTTTTTTGAAAGCTTTTATTTAATAGGTACAGCTTTAGGAATATAGTGGTTCTTTCCCCCATACCTGCCCTCCCACCTCCTACTCCC
Source organism: Oryctolagus cuniculus (assembly GCF_964237555.1). Taxonomy (NCBI): domain Eukaryota; kingdom Metazoa; phylum Chordata; class Mammalia; order Lagomorpha; family Leporidae; genus Oryctolagus; species Oryctolagus cuniculus. The sequence continues at coordinate 44,700,684 of NC_091444.1, forward strand.
TCTCCCATCCCATTCTTCATTAAGATTCATTTTAAGTTATATACAGAAGGCCAACTCTATTCTAAGTGAGGATTTCAATAGTTTGCACCCACACAGACACACAAAGTATAAAGTACAATTTGAAGACAATAAACTTTCCACTTCTTGCATCATACCCTTCAACTGTCTTTCATTATCACTTACAATCAACACCAAAGTCCTTGAAAAGGCCTTTAAGAACCTAACTAGGGGCTGGCACTGTGGCGCAGTGGGTTAACACCCTGGCCTGAAGTTCGAGACCTGGCTACCCCACTTCCGATCCAGTTCTCTGCTGTGGCCCAGGAAAGCGGAAGATGGCCCAAGTCCGTGGGCACCTGCACCCATGTGGGAGACCTGGAAGAAGCTCCTGGCTCCAGATCAGCATAGCTCTGGCCACTGCAGCCGACTGGGGAATGAACCAACAGATGGAAGACTCCCCCTCCCCTTCTAACTCTTTCAAATTAAATAAATAAATAAATATTTACCCAAAAGAAAAAAAAAACACCTAACTAAACAAGTCTTGTTGCATGTCTAACCTCCCTTCCCCGTACCTCTTATGCTTGCTCATTCTGCTTTACCAACACTGGCCACCTGCTGTTCCTGGAACATGTAAGGCACTAGCACTTTAAGATGCTTGCCAGCAGCTTGGGAAGCTCTCCTAATCCTCTGCATTGCTTGCTCCTTCACAGTCGTCTTTGTTTCTTGTCACCTTTTCTGCAACACTCTTCCTGACTACCCTATGCAGAACCCCAACAACTCCAATCCAGCACTCCTATCCCACCTGCCTTTTTCAGTTTGTTCTGTAAGTCAACAGCATCACTGTCTCGTGTTACATAACTTCCTCATTTATTTCACCTCCCAAGTTAGAACAGAAACCTCATGAATAAAAGCATGGATTGTCTGCTTTTTCACTACTGTGTGGTCAGCGTCTAGTATAGTCTCTTGCAAAGAGCATGTACTCAATGAATATGAGGTATCTTCATAAAGTTCATGAAAAATGTCCACTAATGAAAAGCCACGATACACGGATTTCAAAAAGTTTTGCATCAAAATAACCTTATAACTCCATTTTTCCACAAACTTTTTGAAGTATACTTTGTATGAGTAGGAAACAAGGTGCTGTGCTAAAACAAACATGTTCCAAATATTTAAAGTTCATCTTTTTAAAGTCCCAGGTTTTGCCGGCGCCATGGCTCAATAGGCTAATCCTCCGCCTAGCGGCACCGGCACACCAGGTTCTAGTCCCGGTCGGGGTGCTGGATTCTGTCCCAGTTGCCCCTCTTCCAGGCCAGCTCTCTGCTGTGGCCCAGGAGAGCAGTGGAGGATGGCCCAGGTCCTTGGGCCCTGCACCCACATGGGAGACCAGGAGAAGCGCCTGGCTCCTGGCTTTGGATCAGCACGATGCACCAGCCATGGTGGCCATTGGAGGGTGAACCAACGGCAAGAGGAAGACCTTTCTCTCTCTCTCTCTCTCTCTCTCTCTCTCACTGTCCACTCTGCCTGTCTAAATAAATAAATAAATAAAGTCCCAGGTTTTATTTTTTGGTGAAAATCTTAAAAAACAAAGTATATACCTGTGCTTTCATCACTAGAGTATGCTGATCAAAACTTAAACCTTGTACCTATGTGCCAACTATTTATTATATTAAGCACTTTATTAGATTTTTTTCCAATAAACCACAGTTAAGGTTACAATATCCAATGCAGTATCTCTACTGGGTAGACTGATGACCCCCATTTCTCAGTGTACCTAAAGTCACTTATGTGAAGAGCCATGACTCAAATCAGGATGTGTTTGATTCTAAAGTTCATTTGTCCATTTCAATCCATGCCAAATGGCACACCTGCTATACTTTTAAATTCTCTCAAAGTTACTTGTTCCTTTTCATGATATGCATATACTCCTACTAGTCTTTCACTTCTACGGTTTGTGCTATAACCTAAAAAGAATAAAACAAGTCCCTAGAGCAGTATTTTAATTTTACTCTCAAGCCAAAGTATGTTTCAGCTATATGTAAAGCTTCATTTTTCCTGCTTGCTGTTTTAACTCCAAGGACATATTCTTTGAAGACAGTATAGAAAAAAAAACTTAAATGTTCTACAACCAGTGCTATGTTTGTGTATGAAAGGAGAAACCAGGAGAGACGAATAAAAATGACCTCAAAGAAAACTTCAGAGAATAACTGTAGTATAGCCATTGTTGTTGTTCCCTGCTTATTTATAAACTGGAGAGCTGACAGGAAACAATGAATTCATCTTTCACCAAATGCTTTCTACACTCTGAAATTCATTGAGTTACTTTTGCTAGATTTAGATAAATCTTTAAATGTCCTATCTGGGCTTCTTCTGAAACATACTAGAGACCACTAAGTTTGCACGGTTTTTATGGTTCTTCTATATTGTACACTGGACACTGTCCTTTCCCTTTTTTATAAATGGTTACCTCTATTGGACTTCCTACTTATAATCTGTTAAGATGACCTAGGAACCCCACAAAAACAGAATAATATATTTTACACCCACTTATTTTCACTGATTAGTAACCATATATAAATAGTTATTTTTTTTTTAAAGATACAGCAGAATGTTTGAAACTCATTAAATGTCTCAGTGAATAAATTCTGTTGCTTGGGTATATCAGAGGGTTAGTCAACATAAAGGAAATTTCCATAAGCATTAAAACTCGATCTTTTCCATCTTTGTATGTATGTATGTAAATATACATAAAATTTACCATTTTAACCAATTTTTAAGTATACAGTTCAATGCATTAAGAGCATTTGTGCAACCATTACCATTATCCATTTCTGGAACATTTTCATCATCTCAAACTGAAATTCGGCACTCATTAAATAATAATGCATATACTCTGCCCTCAGGGAACCTCTATTCTACTTGTTTCCATGAATTTGCCTATTCTAATTTCTTATGTAAGTGTAATCATATTTTTCCTCCGATGTCTAGCTTATTTCATCTAGCATAATGTCTTCAAGTTTGTCCATAATCTATTATTAGAATTGTACTCTTTTTTAAGGCTATGTAATAGTCCATGTATGGACATACCATATTTTGTTTATACATTTATCAGTCAGTGGACATTTAAGTTTCCATCTTTTAACTGTTGTGAATAATGCTGCTACAAACATTACTCTGGTTTAAAGTAGAGAAGCTAAACTTTCTTTCCCAGCAAAGGATCATCACATACCACAGTAAAGAGTTTTCGCTGTAATGGTTGATATGATGTTACTTCCTTCAGTGTCCAAGTACAAGCCATGTTAGGTCTCTGTCCCATTCCACTACAGGGTGCATCAAGAAGAATGCGATCAAAAGATTCTGGTAAGAATGGAGGTTCCCCTATTAAGAGAATTAGAAACATATTTGCTGTCTGTCCTATTGATCTAGAAAAGAAATAATAATCCAGAGGAGAATATTCTGAATATCCATAATAGAAAATAAAAACAATTCCTGTCTTTAATCAAGTACCTAAATTAATTCTAGGTTATATTTAATATAGATCTGACTTTGTAGGAAAGTTTAAAATGTGGTTATTACAGTTAGAGTTTACTTTACTGACATAGTACCCACCAAGGACAAATCAAACAAGACTTTGAACTAGCAACTTTAGAAGCCACAATTCATCAGAGATAGAACGTGGCATTAATGACAATTATTCTTCAAACTGGTATTTCTCTTGGTAATTCCTACTGCAGACCACTCCAGAAGAGAAAGCCTGGTAGATTGTAAACATACAAGTTCCAGTTCTGTTCTTTACTCTCCTGGTCTCTTTGGCCTCCAGTACGGCTATAATCTAGAATGAGCCATGATCCACCCCCGCCAGGATTCAGTCTTACACCAAGTGTCCCTTTGGATTCACTTTAATAATTTTCTTCATTCTACCTTCTGGTCTATTTAACATTACTGGATAAAGTCATGAAACCAAATGGTCTCCAAATACATTTATGTTGCTCTTTACCTGTAAGCTAGATATTGCTGACTCCTTTTAGTTACAGGATTTCCTGCCAGACCCACCACAATATTCTAAGCATCACTGCAGCATCACCGTCTGCTTTTCTGACTGCAAAGCCGTTAGACCTAAGCTATTATCAGTTTAACTCATCTCCATGTGTAGTCATCTTTGCTTTCTTACCAACTGTCTTACAGGGATTCTCAAAAATATTTTTTTAGGTTTTTAATATTCACTGAAAAAAAATCTTCTATGAAGAAATATACAAGTTTATACTTTCACTAACATGAATGTAATTATTTTCCAAAAATTCTCAAAGCTGATTTTTTATTTTATTACCTATTTGCATTGTTTTTAAGACACATTCTTCACTGTTGCCTTGTTCCTACAAACTAGAAGAGCTCTTTGACTATTAAGGATATTAATCATTTCTCTATTAAATATTTTTCACAATCTGTCATGTGACTTAGGTTTTTAAACATAATATTGAGCAAGTATACCTTCATTGTTGAGTTTTATCTATGCTTTCATATAATATTCCCCATCGTGAAATCAGATGAATGTTCATCTTTATCTGCTTTCAGGGATTTTCACTTTTAACTCTTCACACTATCCTCTTTAATCCATCTTGTATTTACTTTTGTGTATAATCTTTTCTCCCTCTTCCAAAAAAAAATCAACTCAAAACTACTAACATACCCCTTCGTCCAGGTTTATATGCTACTTTTATCTTCTATTACTCAGACCTATTTGAAGGGCTTCTGTTCTGCTCCAGCATATTCTAATTGTTGAGCTTTTTTTTTTTTTTTTCCTGAGCTCCAACTCTATGCCTTCTGCTTCCCACCATTCCTTGTTGAGATCCCCTGCTGGGAGACACCATCTTGCTGGGAAGAGTTAAGCAGAAAACCTCTGACCAAGCACTGCTGCAGATGGGCAGCCCTAACTACAGGAGAATTCCACAGATCTCACTGATCTTAAATAAAACTAGAGGGCAGAGTAGAGTCCTAGCAACTGCTCCAAAAAAGGAATCCGCACTGCCTCCCTCTGCCCTCAAAGTGACAGACCTGAGTTGCTGCTAAGAAGCTAGTAAACTCTACCTGTCTGAGGAGGAAACAAGCAGCCCCTTCACAACCCGAATCCCCCGGAGAGCAAGGGCACTTTCCAGAGCAAAGACCAGGCGCCCATGAATCCCACAGGCACAGGAGTTTTGGGCACAAACTCTGAAGCTATACTTGATTGCTCTCTATCATCTAGGTAAGTTCCGGGTAATTTCTTGGGGCCAGTTGCCAGCAGCAGTCCACACACAATTCCAAAGAACCAGAACACGAGGAAAACTCCTTATCACAGGGTGCTAGGGGCCGAGGCACAAGCCCCAGATTCATCCTGGCATACCCTGTGAAAACTAGGGATAGTCCTCGCTATCAGGCAACCCTGGGGCTGTCACTGCTGGTGCTGTGATTCCAGGAGTAATTCACACTAACCTGTGGGGTTTAGAGGGTTCTGCCTGGATTCCTCTGTGTCAGATTGGTGACCACCAATCCACAATCCCTGGAATTACTGGCATGCACACTGTGTAGACCTGCGTAAGGACCCCCACTGTCTTCTGCAGCTCCAGGACTGACTATACTATATTCCTCAGAGTCATCAAAACACACCTTTTGGTACCTGGGGAATAATGTTCTTGCTCCACACCTCACCTACTAGTGTGTAATACTCCTCCTAACCAGTATTCACCCTGTGGAACTGGGGCAAGTTCACCTTACCACCTCCCAGTGCTCAGACTTAGGCTCCCGGTGCTGTAAGCCCCAGCATTAGTCACTCCTATACAGCAGGACCTGGGGAAGTTCCTATCCAAAGCATTTAGTCTGAGGGCCACATCTATTGGTGCCACAGGACAAGGGGATGTCTCACAATATCAGAAATGTGGTTACAGCTATCAAAAACCCAACTCTCTCAGGACTAAAGATACACATCTTTGGAAGCTCCCATCATACTGTTAACTCCAAAATCTGCTGCAGACTAATGTGGCTTTTGTAGACACTGCTGACATTGATTACCACTGAATAAATCACTTACAGGCTACATTTCAGGCCTCACCTAGAACCAAAGCCAAATATACAACCCAAGTGACACTGCACATTCCATATAAACAAAATAATATTTCCAATGAATCTCATTCCATAAAAAGAGGATGAGGAGATCTATTAAGCCAGATGCTTAGATACCAACATAGGGTCACAGGAAACATGAGGAAGTAAGGAAACATGACACCACCAAAAGAACACAACAGTTCTCCAGAAATAGATTCTGAACTGAGAAATCTATGAAATGTGTGGAAAAGAAATCAAAATAATGATCCTAAGGAAACTCAGTGAGATGCAAAACAGTTTAAAGATGTGAGGGGGGGCCGGTGCCGTGGCTCACTAGGCTAATCCTCCACCTGCAGCACCAGCACCCAGGGTTCTAGTCAAGGTTGCTCCTCTTCCAGTCCAGCTCTCTGCTGTGGCCCGGGAGTACAGTGGAGGATGGCCCAAGTCCTTGGGCCCTGCACCCGCATGGGAGACCAGGAGGAACCACCTGGCTCCTGGCTTCGGATCAGCACAGTGCGCCGGCCATAGCGGCCTTTTGGGGGGTGAACCAATGGAAGGAAGACCTTTCTGTCAGTCTCTCTCACTGCCTAACTCTGCCAAAAAAATAAAATAAAGATGTGAGAGGGAAAAATGACATGAATGAGAAATTCAATAAGGAGACAAAAATAATTAAAATGAACCAAACAATAATTATGGAGCTAAAAATTTACTCAAGGAAATGAAAAAAAAAAAAAAAAACACAACTAAGAGCTTAACCAGCAGAACAAAACAAGCAGAGGAAAGAAATTCTGACCTACATGACAAGACTTCTGAAATACTGAAGTCACACAAAAATAAAGAGAAAATAAAAAATAAGCAGAAAGCCTACAGGACATGTAGGATCCCATTAAGGCATTATTCATATTATAGGGATACCTAAAGGAAAGAAAAAGAAAAAAGTATTGAGAATCTACTAAATGAAATAATAGTTAGAAACTTCTTAAGTCTTGTAAGAGCTATGTACATCAAGATAAAAGAAGTTCAAAGGGCCCCAATCAGAATGAACCAACAAAGATCTTTTCCAAGGCATACTGAAAAATATGTATTATAACAATACTGCTCTCATCCCATGAGAAAAAGGTATTACTTGTGTCTGGTTTGCATGGATTTCAAAGTTTCGTTTTCAAACCAAATACTTATGCGGCTGCAGCTGTGGCATAGTGGGCTAAGCCTCCCCTGTGGTGCGGGAAGCCCAGATGGGGGCCAATTCTAGTCCCAGCTGCTCCACTTCCGATCCAGCTCTCTGCCATGGCCTGGGAAAGCAGTAGAAGATGGCCCAAGTCCTTGGGCCCCTGTACCCTGCATGGGAGACCCAGACAAAGCTCCTGGCTTCGGAGAGGCTCAGCTCCAGCCGCTGCAGCCATCTGGAGAATGAACCAGGAGATGGAAGACCTTTCTCTCTCTCTCTCTCCCTGTCTATAACTCTACCTCTCAAATAAATAAAATCATTAAAAAAAAAAAAAAGGTCAAAATTTCCCACTGAGCTACCCTTTAGAAGTTAAGGAGAGCCTGCCCAGCACCCACAATTCCCAGGCCGCAGCAAGGGTGCAGCAGGAGTTGAGGGTGAGCTAGCAGGGCTGAGGGCTCACGCACTACCACCCCATCTGAAGAAATGAGTGGTGGATTGGCCCCAAGTAAAAGCACAGTGTATGACTCCCAACTTATCCTTTTCCCTGACAAATAATGACCTATACAGGATATTTTCCAAGTACGGCAAAGTTGTAAAGGTTAATATAATGAAAAATAAAAATACCAAGAAGAGTAAAAGGGTTGCATTTATTTTGTTGTTGGATAAAGACTGTGTACCAAATTGCACCAGGGCAATAAGCAGCAGTTACTTGGGAGAGTGATAAAAGCAAGCATTGCTATTGACAATGGAAGAGCAGCTGAATTCATCTGAAGATGAAACTACTTTGATAAACCCAACAGCTATGAATGTGGGGGAAGTGGACACTTAAGTCATGCCTGTCTTAAAAATATGCTTGGAGAACATGAACCTTCAAAGAAAGAAAGACAAAAGTTCCAGAACCAGAAGAAGAAATTGAGGAAGCAGAAGAAAGTGAAGATGGAGGGGAAAACCCTGCTCTGGACAGCCTCAGCCAGGCAACAGCCTTCCAGAAAGACAAAACTGAAGAGAATAAAGGAAATAGAAACCTGGTTCAGGGGGTCTCTCAACATCAGATGACTCAAGATGGCCGAGGATAAAGAAGCACATATTTCAGTGATGAAGAGGAGCTCAGTGACTGAAATTACATTTACTTCATAAATATCCCTAAAATGTAGAAGTCTTAGAGCACAAAGTTCAGCTGAGGACTAAGGTTCTTTTTAGAATTTGAGCATAAAAACACTTAATAACAAAGTTTTTTACTAGAAAATAGTTCATAGGAAATTGTAAAATAAAGTATTATGTTTCTACCTGGACTTAGCACAGTACAGTTTGAGCATCCCTAATTTGAAATCCTAAACACTGCAAAATCTGAAGCGTTTTCAGTGCCAACACAGCATCTTAAGTAGGACATCCTAACAGTGTTGTTACACATCCTGTGTAAAGTTACCTTCAAGTTATGTACATAAAGTTCAAAATAAAACATAACTGAAGTTCATAGACTTGGTTCCCAACTCTGTGATATCTCATTACGTTTGTGCAACTAGTACAAAATCCAGAAAAACCTGGAATCAAAAATACTTCTGATTCCAAATATTTCAGGTAAGGGATACTAAAAATCAGAACTTCTTAGTAATAATCAAAAAAGAGCTAATTTTAATAAAAATGAGTAATAATACTGCTGTCATCCCATGAGAAAAAGGTATTAAAGTGATTTATTGAAATGGCACGGTGGGTTAACGCCCTGGCCTGAAGCACAGGCATCCCATATGAGCGCCAATTGTGGGATTGTTTTTTCTTATTTTTCTGGCACCCGGGCCATCCTCCACTGCATTCCCAGGCCCAAGCAGAGAGCTGGACTGGAAGAGGAGCAACCAGGACTAGAACCTGGCACCCACATGGGATGCTGGTGCTGCAGGCAGAGGATTAACCCAGTGCACCACTGCGCTGGCCCCGTGACTCTGACTTTCAAGTAAATAAATAAATCTTAAAAAAATTTTCTTAAAAAAAAAAATAAAGTGGAGCAGTTGGGTCTCAAACTGGTGTCCACATGGGATGCCAGCACTGCACACGGCGGCCTAACTTGCTACACCACAGCACCAGCCCCTCTACCCTTAGTTTTAAGAGATACAACTATAAAACTTTTAGATAACACCAAAAGCACAAATAGCAAAAAAGTAGTTAAATTGGACTTTATCAAAGTTCATGGCTTTGTGCTTCAAAGGATCTTATCAGAAAATTGATTAGACAACTGACAGAATGGAAGAAAATAATCGCAAATCATATCAGGGATGTATATCTGACTCAAAATTTTTGACTTTGCCTTGGTATGGAAACAATATATATTTGGAGAAACTGTATGGAATTTTGATTTTGGATCTTTTCTTTAGCTAGTGATATATAGGGCAACATCTTCATTTCTTTGTGTTTGTTTGCTTTTAAGATTTATTTATTTGAAAGGCAGTTACAGAGGGAGAGAGAGAGATCGATCCTCTATCTGTTGGTTCACTACCCAAATGGCTGCCATGGCCAGATCTGGGCCAAACTGAAGCCAAGAGGTTCTTCTGAGTCTCCCATGTATATGGCAGGAGCCAAAGCACCTAGGCCATCCTCCACTGCCTTCTGAGAAGCATTAGCAGGGAACCGGATAGAATGGAGCAGCCTGGACAACAACTGGTACTCCTATGGGATGTTTGTGCCACAGGTGGCAGCTTAACCCACTATGCCACAACACCAGACCAGGGCAATATTCTCTTTTGATAGTGGTTAGTAGCAGTAGGTCAAAGCTTCTAGTCAGCCATGGGATCACAAGGTAAACAACCAATACTCTACAGTGTGATGTACTACTCAACTATGATGCTGGGCTGATTAAGTACATTAAATGCATTCTCAACATATAATATATTCAATCAAATTATAGGTTATCAGGACATAACACACCACTGTAAGCTGAAGAAAACCTATACATGAAAAACGCTTGGGGCTGGCACTGTGGTATGGCACTGCTTGCTGTGTCGGCATCCCATATGGGCACTGGTTCAAGTCTTGGCTGCCCCACTTCTGATCTAGCACTCTGCTATGGCATGGGAAAGCAGCAGAAGATAGCCCAAGTTCTCGGGCCCCTGCACCTGCGTGGAAGACCTGGAGGAAGCTCCTGGATCCTAGCTTCAGATCAATGCAGCTCTGGCCATTGCAGGAGTGAACCAGCAGATGGAAATTCTCATTCTCATTCTTATTCTCATTCATTTTCTCTCTCTCTCTCTGCTTTTGCCTGTCTGTAATTCTCCCTTTCAAATAAATAAATATTTTTTAAAAAATAAAAATGATTACAGGTTGATAATAAAAAGATAACTTATCCAATTTTAAAAGGGCTGAGGATCTGAATAGACAAGGAGACATAAAATGGTCAATAAGTACATGAGCAGATATGTGCATTACTGGAAATCTGCATCAGGGAAATACAAATTAAAGTACAATGAGATACCACTCCACACCCAGCAAGATGACTGTAATAAAAAAGACAATATGCTAAGAAGCACTGGTGAAGATGTACAAAAGAACTCTCATACATTGTGAGTAGGAATGTCAAAATGGTTCATCTACTTTTTGAAACTGTTTCATAGTTCTGCAGAAGGTTAAATATATACTGATCACATGTCCTAGTCCATTTTGTGCTACTGTAACAGAATACCACAATCTGGGTAATTTATAATGAACAGAAATTTATTGGCTCATGATTCTGGAGGCTGGAAAGTTCAAGCTCACAGGCCAAAATCCGGTAAGAGCCTTCTTGATATGTCATCCCATGGCAGATGAGCAAAGAGAAGGTAAGAGACAGAGAAGCAAAAGGACTATCACACTCGTCATTTTATTTTTTTTAAAAATATATTTCAATATATCAAAACTTATGGGATACAGCAAAAGCAGTGTTAAGAGGCAAGTTTACAGCAACTGGTGCCTACATCAAGAAATTGGAAAGGTACCAAATAAATGAGCTATCAATGCATCTCAAGAATCTAGAAAAAAAAAAAACTAGTAAGAGAAAAGAAATAATTAAAATTAAAGAAGAAATCAACAAAATTGAAACAAAAAAAAGCCAAAAGATCAGCAAAACAAAGAGCTGGTTTTTTGAAAAACTAAACAAAACTGACACACTATTTGCCCAACTAACCAAAAAAAGGAGAGAGGAGACCCAAATCAATAAAATTAGAGATGAAAAAGGAAATGTAATGACAGGCACCACAGAAATAAAAAAGATCATCAGAAATTACTACAAAGAGCTGTACGCTAACAAACTAGGAAACCTAGAAGAAATGGATAGATTCCTGGACATCTAAATTGAGTCATGAAGACACAGAAAACCTAAACAGACCCATAAACCAAGATGGAAATTGAATCAGTTAATAAAGACCCTCCCAACAAAGAAAAGCCCAGGACCAGATGGCTTCAATGCTGAATTCTATCAGACATTTAAAGAAGAACTAACCCAAATTCTCTTCAAGCTATTCAAAACAATTGAAAAGAGGGCAATCCTCCCAATTCTTACTATGAAGCTGCCATCACCTTAATTCCTAAGCCTGAAAAAGATACAAGAGAGAAAGAGAACTACAAACCAATTTCCCTGATGAACACAGATGCAAAAATCCTCAAAAAAAATTCTAGCCAATCGAATTAAACACCACACCAGAAAGATCATTCACCCGGACCAAGTGGGATTTATCCTTGGTATACAGGGATGGTTCAACATTTGCAATCAATCAATGTGAGATATCACATTAACACACTGAGGAAAAAAAAACATTTGATTATCTCAATAGATGCCAAGAAAACATTTGATTAAGCAACACCCTTTCACGATGAAAACCCTGAGCAAACTGGATATGAAGGAACATTACTCAATACAATCAAGGAAAGTTATGACAAACGCATGGATTGGGGAAAAGTGGGAAGCATACCCACTGAGATCCAGAACCACACAAGGATGTCCACTCTCAGAACTACATTGAATAGCAGTGGTGAAAGTTTTAGAGCCTTTAGAAAAGAAAAAGAAAGCAAAGGGCATACAAACTGGGAAGGAAGAAGTCAAACTAGCCCTATTTGAAGATGACATGATACTATATATATGGGATCCAAAAGACTCCACTACTGGAACTCATAGAAGAGTTTGGTAAAGTAATAGGATATAAAATCAATACACAAAAGTCAACAGCCTTTGTATACACTGACAATGCCATGGTTGAGAAAGAACTTCTAAGGTCAACTGTCATTCACAATAACTACAAAAAAAATCAAATACCTTGGAGTAAATTTAATCAAGGATGTCAAAGAGCTGTACAATGAGAATTACAAATTAAAGAAATAGAAAGACTATACCAAGAAAAATGGAAAAGTCTTCCATTTTCATGAATTTGAAGAGTCAGTATCATCAAAATGTCCATACTTCCAAAAGCAATTTACAGATTCAATGTTATACCAATCAAAATACCAAGGCCATTTTTCTCAGATATAGAAGAGTAAATTCTTCTTACCACTATATACTACATACTTCACACAGCACCCACTCAGAGGCCTTCAAACTATGTTTATGGAAAATAAAAATTTTATTTACTACATGTAAATGATCACCATCACTACTTTTAATAAGACAAAGCCTTTGTCTTGCCACTAGTAGTTCTTCAATATCAACTATCCTTTTTTCTCAAGTTTTTAAACCAGGCACATGCTCAGTTTAAAACTAAATTTTTTCAGCCCTCCTCACAGTTAAATTAATCAAACAATTATACTGTGGCCATTAGTACACACATCCACTTCCAGGTCTTGCCGTTAAAAAGCACTGGCAGTGCAGGCTCCTAACTTTTGTTCCCTTCCTCTGGAAAGAACTGGAAGAGCTGACTTGGACCCACAGATGAAGCTAACAGCACTGGAAGCTCACTTCTGTTAGGTGAGATCAAAACAAACAACAAAAACAAAGGAAAAAAAAAACACTTCTATCTTTTCTAAACCACTGTATTTTGGGTCTCTCTGATACACACAAATGCTTGTACACAAATCTCCTGTAAACTCCTCTTGGTCTCTTTAGGGTTGACAGCCAACTGGTCATGAAAAGCTGTTCTGCTGTAATGAGGCAATTCAATCTGACCTATCCTCACCTCTGTAAAAAGACATGCAAATAGAGTCCAGACACACTGTTCCTCAGAATAGTCCCTGTTTTTCTAGGAAGGATTACCTGTAGTTTATTTATGTGTTTCAATCCCATGTGGTTTACTACATATTAGATAGTTATTACAAAATAATTTCTCATTTTCTATGATTCTCAAGCATATGCTGATTTTCACACTACTTTTGTATCTTCCATCAGTGAGTCTTCAGCTTGTCAATCTAAGTTTAACAACCCAAATCAAACTACCAGAGAACACCTGTGATGAAATAAGCCTTGACAAAAATAAAGGTGGGGGGGTATCAAAGGTGCCTAGTATGACCATTTGTTAATAAAATAGTAAGTAAAACAATAAATAATATTCTCGGTTAGTTCATAGATTGTCTCATTATAGTATTGAACACTGACCTCTAAGATGGCTACACTAGTATCTTCATTATTTTAACCCTAACTTCAACATATTATGTTTATAAATATGATTACTTTAAATCAAAGAGAGTTTGAAAACTTAATCAGTAAGTTTAGTAAACAATAACAGTAAGTTATACTGAGCTATCTAGTGCCCACTAGTCACTGATACAAACCATGGGACATAGGGAAACTATATGGTTAGAAACAATATTTTTTTCTCATTCAAAATCTAGATGATCTGTAAGGTATAAAAATCTATATTCTCAGATTTTTAGAATTTATCTTTAATCAAATCGTATCACTAAGCAATTAACATTTGGGAAAACTACTGTCAGGTAGTTCATCAGAATATGTAAGTTTCCTGAGCATTTTATGAACTCAAATCTAAACACATAGAAAAACAGTTACATAAGTGCGACAGTGGTAGCATAGTTACAAAACAAGATACATGATAGTTTTTTTCCCAGCTCCATATCCCTACTCCTTAAGAAAAATGAACAAAACCAAAATAGCTCAGAAATAATACAACTGAAAAGTTCACAATGGGCATGTGAGACAGCAGTTAAGGACACCTGCGTCACATATCAGAGTGGCTGGGTTCATATCCTGGCTCCTTTGCTTCCACTTGTGCTTCCTATTGATACATAGCCTGGGAGGCAGCAGATGATGACTCAACTACTTGCATCCTTCCCATTCATGTGGGAGGCCCAGATTAAGTTCTGAGCTCCTGGCTTTGGCTTTGCTCAGCCCTGGACGTTGGGGGCATTTGTAGAGTGAATTAGCAGATCAAACAGCCCTTTCCATCTGCCCTTGTGTTTCAAATAAAATATAAGTGAAACTAAATTTTAGAAAAAAATATTTTAAAAAAGAATCATTAGGGCCAGTGCTGTGGCACAGCAGTAAAGCCACTGCCTGCAGAGCCGACATCCCATGTGGGCACTGGTTCGAGTCATGATTGCTCCAATTCTGAGGGAAACTGAGACATATTCTTGACCACAGACCAAAACAAAACTACATTAGAAAGGTAACAGAAATAATTTCACTTTGACCTTGTTGCTAACACTCAAACGCCAAACTCATTTGTAGAACTCTGACCCTTGTTGCCAAACCCTCTTTGACTGTACTTCAACCACAAGCCAGAACACCGGGACACAGAATTCCCCTGGGGTCCATGGTTTGTACAGTGGGAAAAAGAGCTATACATGGACATTCAGCTTCTGTAGCATTCTGATATTCTTCATAGGAGGATTAGAGTACCAGGTGTCAGTGAAGCAAAAAGAGGGTGAGGCTCACAGCAGCTAGCTTGCAGATCTTGGGACTGATGCTACACTCCAACCAACACAGGCACCTGACCAGAAAGATCAGTTAACAGTATTGCTCTGCAAGAAGTCTGTGAGGATGGAGTCCTTCCCCAGCTTCACAGCCAGCCTCAGAGCTCTACATGAGGGTTCATCTAACCAGGAGGCAACCCTGAGTGCTTGCCTATCTGCAAAGCATCTGACATCAACTAACACTAGTGGTTGGGCAATCAATGTACAGTTTAAGAGTCCAGTCTGAAATTCTTTTTTTTTTTTTTTTTTTTTTTTTTTTTGAAAGGCAGAGTTGGGGGGTGGAGGCAGGGAGAGAGAGACATCTTCCATCTGCTGGTTAACTCCTCAAATAGCCACAGTTACCAGGGATGGGCCAGATTATGGCCAGGAGCCCAAAGCCCCTTCGGGGTTTCTCACACAGGTGCAGGGGCCTAAGTGCTTGGACTATCTTCTGCTGCTTTTCCAGGCACATTAGCAGGGAGCTGAATGGGAAGTGGAGCAACCAGGTCTTGAACCAGTGCCCATATGGGATTCTGGAGTCACAGATAGTACCTTAACCCACTACACCACAAAGCTGGCCTTATCCATTCAAATTCTGCACTGGCCAAGTAGGGAGGCAGGTCCATGACTGTGCATATCTACAGAGCACAGCCCCTAGCCTTGCCCATCCCAAGAGGTCAGGTAGTGATACTAGAGACTTTGCCCAGCCTCAGAGTCTAGCCTGTGGCCCTAACCAACCAAAAATTCCAAATAGTAGTATTGCCTAGACAACCTATAATCCTGTCTAATCAGATGCAATTCCAGAGCCCAGGCAGTAACCTCACTAAATCTCAGAGCACGTAAGTCGTGACTTCTGACCTCACAGTACAAGTAGCAGACCAGGCAAACTAGAAAACCAAACAGTAACCTCTGCCTACTCATGTCACTACCAACCACCATATCCAAAATCACAGGCTAGACGAAATAGTGAAAATCTATCCTCACCAAAGAGCATCTGTAAAAGTTTGCCACTCCTTTAAATGTGCATACACCAATGCATGGACATTAGATTAGGAAGAATCAAGAGAATAGGACAACACCAAAAGAAATTAATAAAGTCCCCAAAATGGACCTCTGGGCCAGTATTGTAGTGCAATGGGTAAAGCTGTCACCTGAGATGCTGACATCCCATAGAAACACTGATTGGAGTCCTGGCTGATCCACTTCTGACCCAGTTCCCCGCTAATGAGCCTGGGAAAGCAGCCAAAGATGGCTGAAGTACTCAGTCCCCCGCCACCCATGTGGGAAACTCCAGTGAAGTTAAAGGCTCCTCATTTCACACATGGAAAGCCAAGATTCTGTGGCAAAAATTATTCTACACAAGGGATCTCTGAGACCTCAGTGGAAAGAAGGGGCCATCAAAGAAGGATGTACTTTTCTCTGAAGGGAGAACTTCCACTTTGGAGTCTGTGGTCACAAAAGGCTTCCAGAGCTTTGGCAGCCCATGGCAAGAGCCTCAGGTGATCACTGACATCATAAATAAGAGTGTTAATTGTTAAAGGTACAACAAAAGTCATTGTGCATTTACTCCACCCATGTAGGACCTATACTATGAGAATTAACTGCTAAACTTGTTCTCAAATTGTACTCTATATGTTGTGTGTGGGGCGGGGGGGGGGGGGGTGTGGGTGTGTGGGTGGGTGTGGGTGTGGGTGCAAACTGTTGAAATCTGTACTTAACACAGAGCTAGTTCCCTGTGTATAAAATTAAACTAAAAATGAACCATAATGAAGAAGGAGATGGGAGAGGGAGCAGGAGGTGGGACAGGAGTTGGGGTGGGAGGGTGGATGTGGGGGAAAAAAAATCACTACATTCCTAAAGTTGTACCTATGAAAAATGCATTTATTAAATAGAAGCTTTAAAAAAAAAATTAAAGCCTCCTGCCTTTGGCATGGACCAACCCCAGCCTTTGCGGCCATTTGGGGAATCAACCAGTGGATAGAAGATTTTTTTTTTAACTTTTTTTTTTTTTTTTTTTTTTTTTTTGACAGGCAGAGTCGACAGTGAGAGAGAGACAGAGAAAGGTCTTCCTTTTTCCCATTGGTTCACCCCCCACTGGCCGCTGTGGATGGCACACTGCGGCCAGCACACCGCGCTGATCCGAAGGCAGGAGCCAGGTGCATCCCCTGGTCTCCCATGTGGGTACAGGGCCCAAGGACTTGGGCCATCCTCCACTGCACTCCCAGGCCACAGCAGAGAGCTGGACTGGAAGAGGAGCAACCAGGACAGAATCTGGTGCCCCAACTGGGGCTAGAACCCAGTGTGCCAGCACCGCAGGCGGAAGATTAGCCTATTGAGCCATGGCACTGGCCTGAATAGATTTATCTTTCCTCCCCTCTCCCTCTATAACTCTGTCTTTCAAAGAAATAAATCTTTCTCAAAAAAAAAAAAAAAAAAAAGGAAAGAAAAGAAAAAGAAATGGACCTAAAGTTATGGAGAATGGAAATAAATTAAAGAGACTAGAAAAACAATACAAATGATCAGGGAGAGGGAGCGGGAGATGGGAGGGAAATTATGGGGATTATGGGGGGGGCATTGTAATCCATAAACTGTACTTTGGAAATGTATATTTACTAAATAAAAAAAATACTAACAAGCAAAAAAAAAAAACAATACAAATGGTCAACAGAACTAAAGGTCAGTTTTTGAAAAAAAAATATTGGCAAACCCTTGGCTAGACTAACCAAGAAAAAAAAAAAGAACTCAAATAAAATCAGAAATGAAAGAGAGAACATTGCAACTGATGCCACAGAAATACAAAGGCTCAAAGAAACTATTCAGAACAATTTTATGCCAACAAACTGGATGACCAAGAAATGAGTAAAATCCTAAACACAAGGGGCTGGTACTGTGGCGTAAGTTAAGCCTCTTCCTGTAGTGTAAGCATCCCCTATGGGCACTGGTTCGAGTTCTGGCTGCTTCACTTCTGATCCAGCTCCTTGTTGATGCACCTGGGAAAGCAGAAGGTGGCCCAAGTGTTTGCGCCACTGTACCCTCATGGGAGACCTAGGAGAACCTCCTGGCTTCTGGCTTCAAATTGGCCAGCTCTAGACATTGAGACCATTTGGGGAATCAAACAGTGAATGGAAGACCTGTCTGTCTGTACCTCTCTCTCGCTCTCTCTCTGCCTTCAAGTAAATAAATATACCTTTTTGAAAAAAAGTTTTAAACATATCCTAAACACAAAAAATTCAAAGAGACTGAATCATGAAGGAACAGAGAATCAAGAAAGATGGAATCAGCAGGGTCGGCTCCGTGGTGCAGTAGGTTAATCCTCTACCTGTGGAGCCAGCATCCCATATGGGCACCGGTTCTAGTCCCAGCTGCCCCTCTTCCAATCCAGCTCTCTGCTATGGCCTGGGAAAGCAGTAGAAGATGGCCCAAGTCCTTGGGCCCCTGCACCCGTGTGGGAGACTAGGAAGAGTTACCTGGCTCCTGGCTTCGGTTCAGTGCAGCTCTGGCTATTGTGGTTATCTGGGGACTGAACCAACAGAAAAAGACCTTTCTCTCTGTCTCTCCCTCTAACTCTGTAACTCTACCTCTCAAATAAATAAATAAAATCTTTTTTAAAAAAAAAAGATGGAATCAGCAATAAAAAGTCTATCAAAGAAAATCCATGACCTGATGGCTTCACTAATGTATTCTACCAAACATTTAAAGGAAAACTATAATAATCCTTCCCAAAAACTAAAAAATCATTCCATGCTCATTTTCCAAGGTCAATATTACTCTGATAACAAAACCAGACAAGGTCATCACAAGAAAAATATTACAGGTCAATATCCCTGATGAATACAGATCAAAAAACCTCAACAAAATACCAGTAGTCTAAACCTAATAACACATTAAAATAATCATTTACTATGATCAAGTGAAATATACTCCAGGGATAAAGGAGGATTCGTACACATAAATCAATGTGATACATCACCTTAACATAATAAAGGACAAAAACCATATCAGTATCTGAGTAGATCCAGAAAAAAACATTTGGACAAACTTTAATCTCCTTTCACGATAAAAACTCTCAACAAACTAGGTACAAAGGAATGTACCGCAACACAATGAAAACCATTTATGACAAATTTACAGCCAGCATAATCAATGGTTAAAAAAAAAAGCTTCAAGATTTCCCTCTGAGATCAAGGATAAGACAAGCATGTTCATTCTCAACCAATTCTTGTCAACACAGTACTGGAAGTCCTAGCCAGAGTAATTAGGCAACAGAAGGAAATAAAGGTACCATATTAGGAAATAAAGTAAAATTATCCATTTGTTAATAACACAATCTTATATAGAGAAAACCCTAACTAAAGGTTCAAGTCCCAGCTGCTCCTCTTCTGATCCATCTCTCTGCTAATAGCCAGGGACAGCAGTGGAAGATGGCCCAAGTGTTCAGGCCCCTGCAACTGTGTGGGAAGCCTGGAGGAGGCTCCTAGCTTCGGATCGGCTCAGCTCCAGCCATTGCAGTCATTTGGGGAGTGAACCAGCGGATGGAAGCCCTCTCTTTCTATCTCTCCCTCTTACTGTCTGTTAACTACCTTTCAAATAAATAAATAAAATCTTTTTTAAAAAAAAAAGAAATTCAAGAAAGAATTCCAACTTACAAGAGCAAAAATAAAAACCTGGGTAAATTTAACCAAGAAGATGAAATATCTGTAAACTAAAAACTAGAAAACACTGATAAAAGAAAGAAAACACAAATGGTAAGACATCCATAGTCACAGGTTGGAAGAATTAATATTGTCAAAATGTCCATATCACTCAAAGCAATCTACAGATTAAATGCAGTACTTATCAAATTCCAATGTCATTTTTCACAAAAATAAGAAAAAACAATCCCACAATTGGCATGGACTACAAAACAATATGAACAGCCAACACAATCTTGAGCAAAAAGAACAAAGCTGGAGGTATCACCAGCTGATGTCACTACCTGACTTCAAAATAAACTATAAAGCTAATATAATCAAAACATCATGGCACCAGCATAAAAACATACATCAACCAATGGAACAGGATAGTGAGTCTGAATATAAGTACATTCATTTATGGACAACTGGTTGTCAATTAAAGTACCAACAACATATAATAGAGAAAGGACATGGGGCCAGTGTCGTGGCGCAGTAGGTTAATCCTCCACCTGTGGTACCAGTATCCTATATGGGCACCAGTCCTAGTCCCAGCTGCTCCTCTTCCCATCCAGCTCTCTGCTGTGGCCTGGGAAAGCAGCAGAAGATGGCCCAAGTGCTTGGGCCCCTACACCCGCATGGGAGACCAGGAAGAAACACTTGGCTCCTGGCTTTGGATCGGCACAGCTCCAGCTGTTGCGGCCATTTGGGGAGTGAACCAACGGAAGAAAGACCTCTCTCTGTCTCCCTCTCACTGTCTGTAACTCTGACTTTCAAATAAATAAAATCTTAAAAAAAAAAGAGAGAGAAAGGACATTATTTTAAATAAATAGTGTGGGGCACACTGTATAACCACCTACAGAAAATGAAACTGGATCCTTGTCTCACATCATTCACAAGGAAGTTCACAAAATGGAATTAGGAATTCATGCATAGTTTTTTCATAACATGCATTTTCATGAACTTTTTGAAGTGCCTCCATAGAAAAATAAACTCAAAATGGAATGAAGAGTTAAATTAAAGATCAGAAAATATAAAACTTGCAGGAAAAAACATGGAGGAGAAGCTCCACGACATTCTTCTGGGCAATTATTGTTGAGGTATGATCCCAAAAGCACAGTCAGCAAAAGTACAAACACACAAACTAGGCCGGCGCCGCGGCTCACTAGGCTAAACCTCCGCCTTGCAGCGCCGGCACACCGGGTTCTAGTCCCGGTCGGGGCGCCAGATTCTGTCCCGGTTGCCCCTCTTTCATGCCAGCTCTCTGCTGTGGCCAGGGAGTGCAGTGTAGGATGGCTCAAGTGCTTGGGCCCTGCACCCCATGGGAGACCAGGAGAAGCACCTGGCTCCTGCTTTTGGATCAGTGAGGTGCGCTGGCTGCAGCGCGCCAGCCATGGCGGCCATTGGAGGGTGAACCAACGGCAAAGGAAGACCTTTGTCTCTGTCTCTCTCTCTCACTGTCCACTCTGCCTGTCAAAAAAAAAAAAAAAAAAAAAAAGCCGGCGCCGTGGCTCAATAGGCTAATCCTCCACCTTGCGGCGCCGGCACACCGGGTTCTAGTCCCGGTCGGGGCGCCGGATTCTGTCCCGGTTGCCCCTCTTCCAGGCCAGCCCTCTGCTGTGGCCAGGGAGTGCAGTGGAGGATGGCCCAGGTGCTTGGGCCCTGCACCCCATGGGAGACCAGGAAAAAGCACCTGGATCCTGGCTCCTGCCATCGGATCAGCGCGGTGCGCCGGCTGCAGCGGCGGCCATTGGAGGGTGAACCAACGGCAAAGGAAGACCTTTCTCTCTCTGTCTCTCTCTCTGTCCACTCTGCCTATCAAAAATAAAAAAAAAATAAAATAAAATAAAAAAAAAAAAACCACAAACTTGACTGCATCAAACTAAGCTTTAAGAACCTATAGAATGGTAGAAGACATATGCAAACTATACATCTGGTAAGGTGCTAATACTCAAAATACCTAAGGAACTAAAAGAACTTAACAGCAAGAGTGAATTAAGCCAGTCCCAAAGGGACAAATATCATATGTTCTCCCTGATCGGCGACAACTAACTGAGCACCAAAGGGGAAACTTGTTGAAGTGAAATGGACACTATGAGAAATAGTGACTTGATCAGCTCTTGTCCTGATGGTTGATATACGATGTAATACTTTATCCATTGTAGTATTTTTTTTGTTCTAGTTCTATTGGTTGAACTCGGTAATTAACACACAATTATTCTTAGGTGTTTAAATTTTAACTGAAAAGTGACCCCTGTTAGGAATTTGGAAAACATTATGCTGAGTGAAATAAGCCAATCCCAAAGGGACAAATACCACTTGTTCTCCCTGATAGGTGACAATTAACTGAGCACCAAAAAGGAAACCTGTTAAAGTGAAATGAACACTAGGAGAAATGGTGATTTGATCAGCCCTCACCCTGACTGTTGATGAGCAACTTAATATGTTATCCCTCTTAGTATTTTTGTTTGTTTGTTCTACTTAATACTTTTGGTTGAATACTGTAATCAATACACAATTCTTCTTAAGTGCTGAAACTTAACTGAAAAGTGATCACTGTTAAATGTAAGAGTGGGAATAAGAGAGGGAAGAGATGTGCAATTCGGGACATGCTCAAGCTGACTTACCTCAAACAGTAGAGTTAGAAACATACCAGGGGATTCCAATTCAATCCCATCAAGGTGGCATGTACCAATGCCATCTCACTAGTAGTCCCAGTGATCAATTTCTGTTCACAATTGATCATAATGATAGGACTAAGAGCCAAAGGGATCACATAAACAAGAATAGTGTCTGCAAATACTAGCTGAGAGAATAAAAAAGGGAGAGAATGATCCAACATGGGAAGTGAGATACACAGCAGACCCATAGAATGGCAGATGTCCTAAACAGCACTCTGGCCTCAGAATCAGCCCTTAAGGCATGCGGATCCGGCTGAAATGCCCATGAGACTATTTCAGGCATGGAAAGCCAAGACACTCTGGGGGAAAAAAAAAAAAAAACCTAAATGAAAGATCTCTGCGAGTGAGATCCCAGTGGAAAGAACGGGTCATCAAAGAAGGAGGTACCTTTCTCTGAAGGGAGGAGAGAACTTCCACTTTGACCATGGCCTTGTCTAAATATGATCAGAGTCGGTGAACTCAGGGGGCTTCCATAGCCTTGGCAGCTCATGACAAGAGCCTAGGGTGATTACTGAGGCCATAAACAAGAGTGTCAATTTGTTAAGTCAACAACAGGAGTCACTGTGCACTTACTCCTCATGTAGGATCTTTGTCCTTAGTGTGCTGTACATTGAGATCTAATGCTATAACTAGTACTCAAACAGTATTTTTCACTTTATGTTTCTGTGTGGCAGCAAACTGTTGAAATCTTTACTTAATGTATGCTAAACTGATCTTCTGTATATAAAGAGAATTGAAAATGAATCTTGATATGAATGGAAGGGGAGAGGGAGTGGGAAAGGGGAGGGTAGTGGGTGGGAGGGACGGTATGTGGGGGAAGCCATTGTAATCCATAAATCGTACTTTGGAAATTTATATTCATTAAATAAAAGTTAAAAAAAAAAAACTACATGCACAAACTCTTAAAAAAAAAAAAGAACTTAACAGCAAGAAAACAATCCAAATTTAAAAATCGGTTAGGACTTCAATAGACATTTCTCAAGAGAAAACAGGGCCAACAGGTACATGAAAAAAAATGCTCAATATTACAATTATCAGAGAAATGAAATTAAAAACTATAATGAAATATCACCTCACACCTATCAGAGTGGCTATTAACAAAGTAAAAGATAAATGTTGGTGAGGACAAAGAGAGAAGAGATTCCTTGTATACTACAGTCATGGAAAAAAGGTAAGGAGGCTTCTTAAAACACTAACAACAGAATAATCATTTATTCTAGCAATCCCACTACTGGGAATGTTGCAAAGGAATTGAAGCCAATTTGTTAAAGAGATATCTACATTCTCATGTTCATTAAAATGTTATTCACAGTACCCAATAGAAGCAATCAACTCATCTACCAATGGATGAACAAGAAAATATTTACAGAATGGAATACTATTCAATATTAAAAGAAGGAAGTTCTGTCTTTGCAACAAACTGAAACAAGTCATACACCAAAAGACAAATACCGTGTGATCTTAGTCAAATGTGGAATCTTAAAAAGCTGTACTCATAAAAACAGAGTACAATAGTGGTTACCAGAAGTTGCAGATGGGGAAGATAATGAGGAGATACATTCAAAGGGTACAAAGCTTGAGCTAGGAGTTTAAGTTTTTTAATCCATTGTACAGTAAATAATAATGTATTTTATATTTCAAAATAGTGAATAATGTCAATTTCAAATGTTTTACTACAAAAAATAAATTGATATATTGATTAGTTTGATATTCCACATTGCATACACATGTCAAACATTACACTGTATCAGATCAATATAATGATGATTTATCAGTTCAAACAAATGTTAACTCACCTTCTGTATCCTGGCTCATATCAAGTTTAAGTGCCTTTGTTCCATCAAAGCAAAATGCCCTGATGGAATTCAGTCCCAACAATAAAGCATTCTGCTTTATTTTTTCTACTTTATTGGATATTTTATCCAGTGCTATTACTTCTCCCTAAAAAAGGGAGGGAGAGAAGAAGGGGTAGAGAGAGACATCATAAATTCAAAATAGTCACAAAAATTAATAATGTGAAAAAAACTGATGAAAAATTATGGCCTTTACTTTGCCCCAACCCCTACTTTTAAAGCTGAATTCATTAACCAGATGTATATCAAATTTACATCAAATACTTCAGTCTTTCCTTTTAAGAAAAACATTCCTGGCAGAAAACTAATCTTCTTTTAATGACTATTTTAAACAACAAAACCCAAAACCAAGAGTAGTATTTGTAATCTTCCAGGAAATGCAATCACTAATTCAATGTGCCTTGTTCACATCTGGAAGAGCATGAACTGATGCCATAAGACAACTGTCTTTGAGGTGAATGTTACTTGTAAAACTGATTCTCCTTATAATATTCTGGGGCTATACACATAGAATTAAAATGAACTCTGTCAACTAAAGGCAGAAAAATATGAACTAAAATGTCTATGTCATAGTAAGATGTTCTGGATTGGTATAAAAATAGTGCAAAAATAACTTTATACAGTAACATTTGGGTTAAGCTAAAATCAATAACCATAGAAGCCACATTTTAAGAATGCATTTTGATACCCATATTATATTTTTTTAAACATTTATTTATTTGAAAGGCAGAGAGAGAGAGAGAGAGAGAGAGAGAAAGTCTTCTATCCGCTGGTTCACTCCCCAGATGGCCAAAACATCCAAAGCTGTGCCAATCTAAAGCTAGGAGCCAGGAGCTTCCTCCAGGTCTCCCACGCGAGTGCAGGGGCCCAAAGACTTGGGCCATCTTTCCAGGCCACAGCAGAGAGTTGGATTGCAAGTGGAGTAGCCAGGACTCAAACTGGTGCCCACATGGGATGTCAGCACTGCAGGTGGTGGTCTTACACACTATGCCACAGCACTGGTCCCCCCATATGACATTTTGAAACATACTATGAAATGATATTGCAGAGATGGTAGAACTGCCTCTTCTATACATTTTCTTTTTTTTAATTTTTTTTTTTTTTTGACAGGCAGAGTGGACAGTGAGAGAGAGAGACAGAGAGAAAGGTCTTCCTATGCCGTTGGTTCACCCTCCAATGGCTGCCGCAGCCGGCGCGCTGCGGCCGGCGCACCGCGCTGATCCGATGGCAGGAGCCAGGAGCCAGGTGCTTTTCCTGGTCTCCCATCGGGTGCAGGGCCCAAGCACCTGGGCCATCCTCCACTGTACTCCCTGGCCACAGCAGAGAGCTGGCATGGAAGAGGGGCAACCGGGACAGAATCCGGCGCCCCAACCGGGACTAGAACCCAGTGTGCCGGCGCCGCTAGGTGGAGGATTAGCCTAGTGAGCCGTGGCGCCGGCCTCTTCTATACATTTTCTTGTTTTCATTCCTTTTATATACCCTGCCCTTGTATGACATTGCATGAACTATACAGAGACCACGACACAGAAAATTTGTTGATAATGCTCCTAAAAGAGACCAGGTTTAATGATAAACATTGTTTCCACTAATACCTTTACAAGTAGGAAAATTACTTAAAAGTGTGCTGAACAGGAAAAGTAGTAAAACTAGCCAGAATAAGGTTCAAATGTATTACAGTGAAGAAATTTCACTGGCCAGGCTAGCCTGCTGGGCCTTGCAGGAAGAGACACACAGACCCAAGGCATCCTAGTGGTCTCAGGTGAGGCCACTCTACATAAGCCAAAACCACACAAACCAAAATGAGTGAGCCCACCTAAGAACCCCATAACCACCTGCCTAACCTGCATCTGACTATACCTGACCAAGCCCAGCAAGGATCACCTGAACGCCATGAATTCCTGAGCTGAATAAATGCTAACTGTAAATGATTAATAGGTATACAAAAAAACAAAAAACAAAAAACCTCAACCTTACTAATTACCAGGAAAATGCAAATCAAAACCACAGTGAGACATTATCTTCCTCCAGCAACAAAGGCTGTTACTAAAAAGACAGAGATAATAAGTTCTGGGGAGGATGTAGACAAAAAGCAATCTTACACAACTGATGGTGGTAATGTAATTCAGCATAACCATTATGGAAACTAGTACGGAGTCTCCTCAAAAAACTGAAACTAGAACTACCATATGATCCCACTATTGGGTATATCCATGGGACATCAGGATGTTGAGGAGACATCTGCACACCCACTTTTACCTCACCACTATTCACAACAGCCAGGAAATAAAATCTGTCAACTGGTGATTAGATTAAAATTGTGATGAAACAGGATGAAATCCAGCATTTGCAACATGTATACACCTAGAAGATATTATGTTAAATGAAGTCAGGTAGATTAAGACTGTGAAGACTGTTCATGCGGAATCAAAAAAGTTGATCTTGCAGAAGTTGAGAGTAGAACAGTGGTTACCAAAGACTGATGAAAGTAGAAATTATTAAGAGTACTACAGGGGGCCGACGCTGTGGCACAGTGGGTTAATGCCCTGGCCTGAAGCGCCGGCATCCCATATGGGCACCGGTTCGAGTCCTGGTTGCTCTTCTTCTGATCCAGCTCTCTGCTTTGGCCTGGGATAGCAGTAGAAGATGGCCCAAGTCCTTGGGCCCCTGCACCCACTTGGGAGACCCAGAAGAAGCTCCTGGCTCCTGGCTTTGGATAGGCTCAGCTCCGGCCATTGCAGCCATCTGGGGAGTGAACCATCGGATGGAAGACCTCTCTCTCTCTCTCTCTCTCTCTGCCTCTCCTTCTCTCTCTGTGTAACTCTGACTTTCAAGGAAAATAAATAAAACTTTAAAAAAAAAAAGAGTACTACAGTATCAGATGGTACTAGATAAATACGTAAAATTTTTATGACTCAATAAAAATAAGAAAATGTTTTAAAAACAAAACAACCCCAAACAAAAAACAAGAGAGAAAACAGAATGGTGGTTGTCAGGGGCTGGAAGATGGAAGTTGTTATTTAACAGATACAGAGATTCCACTTTGGGAGATACAAACCATTTGGAGATGGATGGTGATAGTGGTTCAAAACAGTATGCATATACTTAGTATCACTCAACTATACACTTGAAATAGTTACGAGAGTAACTTGTTACATATTATTTACCACAACTTTAAAAAATTGAAGAAAAAAATGTTAGTTGTATGCTGCCAAGGTTTTGTGTTGAGAGCACTTTTGTTGTGAAGGCAGTCTCACCTGATCATGCATAAGTGCTGCAATGTGTGTTGTTTTGCCTCCAGGTGCTGCACACAAGTCTAGAATTTTCTCTCCAGGTTGAGGATTTAGCACATGAGTTACTACAGCAGATGGCAAATTCTATAAGGAAAAAATACAATCAATTATCAATGATTGATCATAAATATTTTAGTATTTTTAGAGAGAGATAGAGACCCAATCTGCCAGTTCACTACCCAAATGTCTGCAATAGCTGGAAATGGGACAGACTGAAGCTAGGAGCCATAAATTTAATCCATGACTTCCATATGGGTGGCAGGGATCCAAGTACTAGGATCTCTCTCCCAGAGTGTACATTAACAGTAAGCTAGAATCGGGGACAGAGTCAGGACTTACATATAAATACTCTAATATAGGATATGGGCATCTCAATGGTATATTTAACTGGTAAGTCAAATGCCCATCCCTCTCAATCAAACATAAAGAAATCTTCAGACACAATACATACAGTGTCTTCAAGTATGCCAAAAGTGCAGTTTTTGCATGTTAGGCAATTCACAATTTCCAACAATATCCACTGATTCCATACACAACACACATACACTAACACACACAACACACCTGTACGTGAACATTCAGGACTTATTTCCTAGTTAGTTCCATATTTCTTCCCTGACAAAATGTTTTCTGAGTATGTAAAAAAAAAAATCTTATTGCCTTTTCTTAATTCCAATGGTTCTCAATATTTTGGAAGCTAGAAACAAGAATGATCCATATTTCTTTCCCAAAACAATCTACACAATTTCCCTAGGAAAAAATACTGGCTATTTCTGGTGACATCTGAAAATATATTAGAAATTATAAAACCAAAAATACCTCATCTATAGCAGTAAGATATTAAATCATTAATTTGGACTAGATTACACAGCCTTGAATAGAATAGTATCACAAATAATTCATTTTTAGTAAGCTTAGCCAACTATGCCATAGTGCCGGCCCCCATTTCTATAATTATTTGATAAGACATAAGTAGATGCTAATAAGCATGGAGTTACTTTTTTTTTTTTTTTTTGACAGGCAGATTGGACAGTGAGAGAGAGAGACAGAGAGAAGGGTCTTCCTTTGCCATTGGTTCACCCTTCAATGGCGGCCGTGGCCAGCGCACGACGCTGATCTGATGGCAGGAGCCAGGTACTTATCCTGGTCTCCCATGGGGTGCAGGGCACAAGCACTTGGGCCATCCTCCACTGCATTCCCTGGCCACAGCAGAGAGCTGGCCTGGAAGAGGGGCAACCGGGACAGAATCCGGCACCCCGACCAGGACTAGAACCCGGTGTGCCGGCGCCGCAAGGTGGAGGATTAGCCTAGTGAGCCGCGGCGCCGGCCGAGTTACTAATTTTTAAAGTTTTAAGGTTTCAGTTCATTCTCATCAAAATCAATATACATTACACTAATACATATTTAAGAAGATGCAACATCCTCAAATAAATGCAAAATCACCACTTCAGAAAAAGCAAAATAGTAAGAAAGGAGTTACACACAACCAAAGTTTCCCTCTCTCTGTGAATAAAGAATTAAAATACATGCAAATAATTTAGAAACTTGAAGAGCAATCCATCAACAGTAAACACTAAAAACTAACCTATTACAGATAGTTTACCTCAACAAGATCTAATTTATTCCAAAAATTCTTAAAAATTTCACTTCCATATAAAAACACAAACAGGTATGTGGTTGCTAAAGACTTAGTGGTTCTTCATCTCCAGACATCTGGTTATGCAACATTCCTAACAGTAACATTAATGATCTGGCCAAACATCGCAGAAATTTCCAAACATACACAATACATTAAAAAAAAACTTTCAGGTCATAAAATAAGTTGAAATATGAAATTACATGTTAAGAATCTTCATTAAATAATCAAATGATAGTGTTTTCTAAAAACAATCTACTCTTTCTACAGTTATTTCTCAATCCTGGCTACACAACTCAATCACTTGAGAGCTTAGGATAAAAGGTCTGATTCTCATCTAAAATAGGTAAATCACCATTTTCAGCAATAGAGCATCAGTCTTTTAAAATCTTCCCAGGTGTGGTGGGTGGTTGGTGCAGTGGTTAAGATGCAGCTTGAGATGTTCACATCCTTTAATTAAATGCCTGCTTCAAGTCCCAGCTCCACTTCAGATGCATTTCCTGCTGAAGTGCATCTTGGGAGGTAGCACAGTTCAAGATTCAGGCCCTGCCACTCATGAGGGAGACCAGACTGAATTTCCAGTTCCTGGCTTCAGACTCAACCAGCCCAGTCCCAGATGTTGTGGGCATTTGGGAAGCAAACTAGCAGATTTAAGATCTCTGTCTCTGCCTTTCAAATAAATTCTAAAAAATTCCCACAAGTGATTCTAAAGTGTATTCAGCTGTGCACTGTTGCCAGAATACAGTGTTTCTCAACCTTAGCTGCATATTAGAATCATCTGGGAATCTTTTTTTTTCCAAGATTTACATATTTATTTGAAAGGCAGTTACAGAGAGACAGTGAGAGACACACACACACACAGAGACAGAGATTTCTCATCCCCTGGTTTACTCCCCTAAATAGCCTCAATGCCAGGGCTGGTCCAGGGCAAAACCAGGAGCTTCATCAAGGTCCCACATGGGTGCAGGGACCCAAGCACTTGGGCCATCTTCTGCTGCTTTCCCAGGCACACTAGCAGGGAGTGGAGCAGCTGGGATAGGAACTGGTACGCATATGGGATGCTGGTCTCACAGGCAGTGGCTTTACCCACTGAGCTACAACACCAGCCCCAGGGGAAGCTTTCAAACATCCTCACCCAGCCCCATCCCAGACTAATCATTTCAGATGTAGGGTCCAGGATGCAGTATTTATTTGAAGCTCTCCAGATTCTCTATCCATAGCTGGCTCTTAAAATCAACTGTTTGGGGTCAACACTGTAGCATGGCAGGTACTGCTTCCTCCAATGCCAGTATCCCAAATGGGCACTGGTTCATGTCCCAGCAGCTCCACTTCTGATCCAGCACCCTGCTAGCTAATGCCCTGGAAAAATCAAAAGATAGCCCAAGTGTTTGGACCTCTGCCACCTATGTGGGAGATGTGGATGAAGCTCCTTACTTTGACCTAAACCATCACTGGCCGTTGTGGTCATCTGGGGAGCAAACCAGAGGATGGAAGACCTCTTTGTTTCTCCCTCTCTGTAACTCTTTCAAAATACATATATAAATCTTTAAGAAAAAAAAATCAATTGTTCACAAGAAACCAGGCAATTCAAGAATTCAGTTTTTGGTAGCATTTTTTCTCCCAGTTCTCTTAGAAAATAACTTTTAAAGTAGTTGTAAGTATTACACTGTTAATCCTTTATCTGACAATTTTATCTCAATTGTGAAGGGCAGTTTCATAATTTTAATTCTGTGGATTGTGTTTAAGCAACTTAAAAGTTTCCCTTTTGATTCTGAAAAACCAAGTGACATTGTAAAGCTATAATTTTAATGAGCCTTAATGATTATGGGCAAGAATCCCATTAACTTTATAGAGTCATGTGCTAAAATTAAAAATGTTATCAATGGGGCTGGCGCCGCGGCTCAATAGGCTAATCCTCCACCTAGCGGCACTAGCACACCGGGTTCTAGTCCCGGTCGGGGCGCCGGATTCTTTCCCGGTTGCCCCTCTTCCAGGCCAGCTCTCTGCTGTGGCCCGGGAAGGCAGTGGAGGATGGCCCAGGTGCTTGGGCCCTGCACCCCATGGGAGACCAGGAGAAGTACCTGGCTCCTGCCTTCAGATCAGCGTGGTGCACCGGCCGCAGCACACCGGCCGTGGCGGCCATTGGAGGGAGGACCTTTCTCTCTGTATCTCTCACTATCCACTCTGCCTGTCCAAAAAAAATATAAAAATAAAAATAAAAAAATGTTATCAATGGACCCTCACCATGTCATCCCAGAAAACACCTCAATGTGAAGATTTTGGAAGCAGCAAAGGGAGATAATAGTTTTCCAGGGAAAGGCAAGGCAAGAGGCTTCAAACAAGAAAGGAAAATTTTAAAAACACACATTTTCCAATAGAATTACATAATTACAGATGTTCTACATACTGCCTCCAGGAATCACAAAGAAAGAAAAAAGGCTACTAACTGCCAAAATCTTGTGCCTACTAGGTATGATTTCTTCAAGTTGTAACTTCTTTACCAGTCACCCGTGAATCACTTCATCTTTGCATGTTATCTGGTTACTGAACATGATTCAAGAAACAGTATCACAGAGCTGGTGTTGTGGCATACCAGGTAAAGTCACTGCCGGCAGCTCCCATACAGCATCCTGTATGGGCTCTGGTTTGTGTCCTGGCTGCTCTACTTCTGATCTATCTCCCTAATAGTGGCCTGGGAAAAGCAAGAGAAGATGGGCCAAGTACTTGGGCCCCTACCACCAATGTGGCAGACCTTCAGCCTGGCCCAGCTCCGCCACTGAGGTCATCTGAGGAGCAAACCAGGAGATGCAAGACCTCTGTCTCTTCCTCTCTCTTTCTTTGGAACTCTGACTTCCAAACAAAGAAATAAATATTTTAAAAAAGGGAAAGAAATCATATTGTTGAAGTACCAACAAACACATGAAAGAATGCTCAGTACTGCTAGCCAACAAGTAAATGCAAATAAAAACCACAGTGAAGTCTCATCTCATCCTAGTTAGAATGGTTGTTATCTGAAAGTCAAAGAGTAACAAGTATGGTAACGAGATGGGAAAAAGGGAACCCTAATATACCACTGGCAGGAACACAAATACGTAAACCATTCTGGAAAACAGTAGGGGCATTTCTAAAAAACTGAAAGTGGATCTATCATGTGATTCAACTATCTCATTTCTGGGAATATATCAAAAGGAAATGAAGTCAGCAACTGAAATAGTTAGTTGCATTCCCACATTTACTGCAGCCCAATTCACAATAGCAAAGATACAGACTCAACCTGATGTCCAACAATTGATGACTGGCTAAAGAAAATCTGGAAAGACAAAATGGAATATTACATAGCCATAAAAAAGAATGAAATCCTGACATTTGCAATGAAAGAAAAGGAAGCAGATTTCATCATGCTAAGTAAAACAAGCTAGATATAGGAAGACAAATTCAATGTTTTCTCTCATATGGGGAAATACACAGAAATATACAGAGTATAAAAAGTGTGTGAATGCCGTATTGCTTGGTATGCAATTATAAACACTGTCTTCACTGAATTATACCTTCTACATAATACACTCCTCTTTCCTCACTATATGATTCCTATCATGAACCCACATTATGTGATTAATGTTAGTACCTACACTTTCAAGAAAAATAGTGTGTATGTGTATGGATGTAATATTTACAAGTGATGTGAATGACATACCTTAAAAATTGTTAGCTCTAAAACATACAAAGACACCTGTATCAGTTTTCTGAAATTACCAGCTAATATGGGCTTGACAGTATAAAATACCATATATCAAATTTTTTAAGATTTATTTATTGGCGAGGTAGAGTTAGAGAGAGAGGGAGAGAGAGAGAAAGGTCTTCCATCTGCTGGTTCATCCCCCAAATGGCCGCAATGGACAGAGCTGAGCTGACCTGAAGCCAGGAGCTTCCTTCAGGTCTCCCACGTTGATGCAGGGTCCCAAGCACTTGGTTCATCTTCTACTGCTTTCCCAGACCTTCAGCAGAGAGCCAGATAAGAAGAGAAACAGCCTAGACACAAACCAGCACCCACATGGTATGCTGGCACCTCAGGCAGAGGCTTAGCCTACAACGCCACAGTGGGTTAAAGCCGTGGCCTGGAGCAATGGCATCCCGTATGGGCACCAATTTGAGTCCAGGCTGCTCCAATCCAGCCCCCTGCTAAAACGCCTGGGAAAGCAGCAGAGGCTGGCCCAAGTCCTTGGAACCCTGCACCCACATGGGAGATACAGAAGAAGCTCCTGGCTCCAGATTGGCTCAGCTCTAGCTGTTGCAGTTATTTGGGGAGTGGAAGACCTTTCTGTCTCTACCTCTCTCTCTCTGTACTGTAACTGTCTTTCAAATAAATAAAATAAGCCTATAAAAATTTTAAAAATGAAACAGAGTACTGAACACAAGTTAATGAGTATTATCTGGAGGCCAGTGCTGTGGCATAGTGGGCAAAGCTACCACCTGCAACACTAGCATCCCATATGGGCAGCGGTTCAGGTCCCAGCTGCTCTACTTCTGATCCAGCTACCTGCTAATGTACCTGGGAAACCAGTAAAGGCTGGCCTAAGTGCTTGGGTCTGCAACCATACCCACATGAGAGACCCAGAAGCAGCTCCTGGCTCAGCTGTTGCAGCCATTTGGGGAGTGAAACAGTGGATGAAGGTATCTCTCTCTCTCTTTCTCTCTCTTTATGTCTCTTCCTCTCTCTGTAACTCTGCCTTTCAAATAAATACATTTTTTTAAAATGTTAACTTGCAGGAAGATCAGCTGAGATTTTTTTACATGACTTTGAAAAATGCCAAGGAAGACAGAATTTTGGATTTAAAGTGAAACAGTGAGGGCCGGTACTATGGCGCAGTGGGCTAAGCCGCTGCCTGCGGCACTGGCATCCCAATCCGCAGTGAACCAGCGGATGGAAGACCTTTCTCTCTGTGTCTCCCTCTGTAACTCTGCCTTCCAAATAAATTTTTTTAAAAAAGAAAGAAAAAAGAAAAAACTGAATCACTATCAGAAGCCAGGCGTAGGGGGCCAGCATGGGGTAGCACATTAAACCACCACTTATGACACCATCAACCCTCATCAGATTGTCAGTGTCAATTTCCTATGAGTGTACCTAGTAAGGCAGCAGAATAACGGTCCAAATATTTGGGGCCCTGCCACCCCTGTGGGAGACCCAGATGAAGTTTGTAACTCCTGACTTTGACCTGGGCCAGCCCTGCAAATTGGGGAATTTGGAGCATTTGGGGAATGAACCACCAAATCAAAGATCTCTCTCCCCAGAGGAGAGGGTGTTGCTCACCCTCCCCCCTTGTCTCTCTGCTTTTCAAATAACTCTTTAAATAAGATAAAAATGAAGCCAGAAGAGACTAGGAGACATGATAATTAAATGCAGTGTGGAATGCTAGATTGGATCCTGGATAAGAAAAAGGACATCAGGGACCTGCACTGTGGCATAATGGGTTAACGCCCTGGCCTGAAGCACCGGCATTCCTTATGGGCAGTGGTTGGAGAGCCGGCTGCTCCACTCCCTATCCAGCTCTTTGCTATGGCCTGGGAAAGCAGTGGAGGATGGCCCAAGTCCTTGGGCCCCTGCACCCCGGTGGGAGACGCGGAGGAAGCTCCTGGCTCCTGGCTCCGGATCGGCACAGCTCTGGCCATTGCAGCCAATTAGGGAGTGAACCATCAGGTGGAAGACCTCTCTCTCTCACTTTCTCTCTCTCTCTCTCCCCTCTTTTTGTGTAACTCTTTCAAATAAATAAATAAATCATAAAAAAGGACATTAGAGGAAAAATTGGTGAAATCTGAGTAACACTTGGTATTTATAGTAATGCGACAATCACAACATTCAGACTTTTGTGTGTAATATATTTAATATGGTAATGTTAATAAGAATGCAGCAGGGTTGATATCTGTTTCCACAAATGTACCATGGAAATTTAAGATACTATAATTAGGAGAAACTGGGTAAAGGCTATAGAGGAACTCATATACAGGAAATATTGGCGATTCTATAATTTTCAAATTATATTCTGTAATTCTAAAATTATTCCAAAAATTTTTTTATTTAAAAAACATCACCAGGAAGAAGCCCTAGAAGTCTGTACTTTTTAAAAGTTCAAAACATGGGGGCCAACGCTGTGGCACAGGAGGTTAAGCTACTGCCTGCAGCACCAGTATTTCATAGGGGCACCAGTTCAAGTCCTGGCTCTACATTTCTGATCCAGCTCCCTGTTAATGCGCCTGAGAAAGCAGCAGAAGATGGTGAGATGTGTTTGGGACCCTACTACACCCACAAAGGAGACCTAGATCAAGCTCCTTTCTTCTAGCTTTGGCTAGCTCAGCCCCGGCCTCGCAGCCATCTGGTGAGCAACCCAATGGACAGAAGATTGCTCTCTCTCTGTTTCTCCCTCTATAGAACTGACATTCAGAATAAAACAGTAAAAATCTTAAAAAAAAAAAAAAAGTAATCCTCAGGTGCTCAAGTACGCCTGCAAAGAAGGGTGATAATTGTTTAATCCACACATTCTAAATGTATCTTACTGTCAACAAAGTTAAATGTCAAACTTTTCTATTTACCAAAAAATTACTATATAAGACTTCAAGGACAATAACAAATGGAAAAATAAATCCACATTCTGAAAGAAAATTTACTCTTCCTGTGTTCCCTTGCAACTTTCTTAAGGGAAATCAGTATCATCCCATCCTGATCTGCATTAAATTAAGCTATTTAGATTTTACTGAGTAAGACTTGGCCCAGTACAGAAACTGGTGGTTCTGAATTAGTTTGAAAAGGGAGATTCAATACAAAAAGATCAACCAATTTCTGACAGCAACTCAATAGTGACCACAAAGTCATGGGAAACTGCGAAAAAAGCACTTGCAAAGCAAAATGCAACTCGAGTTTCTTGGAGCTCCCAGCTCCCCCGGCTTGGGACTCAGCAGATCCAAACTGGGGCCCTGCAGGTGATAGAGACGCAGGTCTGCCAAGGGTCTCGTTGGGAGCACTGGCATAGGGTCAAGAACACAGGCTTCAAGTCAGAAAATCCTATGTTAATATTTTAGCTTTGCTGATTTCCATCTACATAGCACACAGCGAACCACTCATTTAAGTCACTGAAAAATTATCCAGTATCTGTTAAGTGCTATGCACTTCAGTTTCCTAAGTCTCCATTTCTTTATCTATGCAATTGAGGGTTTTTAAGAAGCAAATGAAATAATGTACATAAAATACTCAGAACAGTACACAGAATACAGTAAACACTCAATATTACTTATTACCATTATCATTATTTTTAATAAGCTTCATTGCCTGACTGGTGGTCACCAAGATAAATTACATAAAATAAAAACAGTTTTCACTAGGGAAATGATGAAAGGTTATATTCTACTCTCAGATAACAAAACTTTACCCCAGCAGTTAGGTTTCATGTCCCTCACTATTGGTTCACAAAGAACATAGTTCCATGGTGCAGCTTAAGTATTATTAATCACAAAATGATCCCCAATTTATAGTTCATTAAGTCATCACCAAGCTGATGTTAAAGTTTGAGGCAGTTTGAGAATGGGGTGAGGATGTAGCTACCGGTAGCAAAAAAAAAAAAAAGCAAAAAGAAAATTTTATGCTGAAGTACAGTTTATACTTTTTCCTCTTAAGTCAGTATTCATTATGGGATAAACAGGTACCTGATCCCTTATTAGCAAATCAAAGGGAAAAATATTGCATGACTAGTTGCTACTTACAAGGAAGTACAGATATCACTAGTAATGATTCAGGGATATGATTTCAAAATGACCACAGTGCTTGAAAATGGATTATTAAGAGTATCTGAAAAAGTTCATGGAAAAGTAGAATTAAGAATGTTTATTTCTAGGCAAAAATATTTAAAATCTACCCACAGGTTTTTCACAATACACATTTTTCACTAATTTTTGAAGACCCTTTGTATACGTGTTTCAAAGTTTTTTGCACCAAAATCAATTTTTAATTTGATCTGTTATAACTTTGAAGTTCTCTTATACAACAAAGAAATATAAAGAACTAAAACTAAAACAGGGCCCAGCACTGTGGTGTAGCGGGTTAAGCTGTCCCATCTGCTCCACTTCTGATCCAGCCCCCTGCTAATGTGGCTGAGAAAGCAGTAGAAAGCGGCCTAAGTCCTTGGGCCCCTGCACCCATGTGGGAGACCCAATAGAAGCTCTTGAATTCGGACTGGCCCAGCTCCCGCTACTGCATCCATTTGGGGGGTGAGTCAGCGGGTGGAAGATCTCTCTCTTTCTGCCTCTGCCTCTCTCTTACTCCACCTTTCAAGTAACATAAATAAATCTTAAAAAACAAAAACCTACCAACCAATCAAGAACACCCCAGGATTCATGAGCAATTACATACTAGGTTATATAACCCAATGAATTACATTATCAGTCATGTGAAATTAGATAATAAACATAAATCTGTTTTTTTGTTTACTCACAACAGAAATAACATCTGGATTTATAAAATGTCTCTTGGTTTAATACTGAGAAGAAAGCAGTGGCACCTGAACTTAGGCTTGCATTCAAACACTACCAATTACCAAAACCCTAACAGACTTGGTCATCCATATGTTCATCAGATATTAAGAAAAAAAGTAGTCGGCACCGCGGCTCACTAGGCTAATCCTCCGCCTTGCGGCGCCGGCACACCGGGTTCTAGTCCCGGTCGGGGCGCTGGATTGTGTCCCAGTTGCCCCTCTTCCAGGCCAGCTCTCTGCTGTTGCCCGGGAGTGCAGTGGAGGATGGCCCAAGTGCTTGGGCCCTGCACCCCATGGGAGACCAGGAGAAGTACCTGGCTCCTGCCAGCGGATCAGCGTGGTGCGCTGGCCGCGGCGGCCATTGGAGGGTGAACCAACGGCAAAGGAAGACCTTTCTCTCTCTCTCTCTCACTGTCCACTCTGCCTGTCAAAAAAAAAAAAAAAAAATTCAAATCAATTAAAAAATGAAAGGATATTTATAGTTTTTCCTAACTGCTTAACCAAAAGTAGATCAGAATATATATGTAAATACAAAAAAGTTGATGAAAGAAAAAACCTCTTAGATTTCATAATTTCAATGATATTCCAGTATCTCTGAATATTTTACTTCTAGAAATACTTACCTGTAAATATAAGTAACTGGATAGTACGTTGTCAAATGAAGGGCTGAGATATACTGGTTCTGTCATTCTTATCCCTATTCCTCTGAAAAATAGGAAATCTAACATTAGTCAGTATAAATTACATAGTCTACAAACTACATTTCTAGGAACGCACCCAAGTACAAAGTCAAATATGAAATGCTCTGCTTTTTTAAAACCTCATTTATTCAACACCAAAACACTTAGAATAGTCCTGTAAATTATTTTTGAATTTTTATGTGCAGGAAAGTAGGAGGCCAACGGAACTAAAAGGGATAAGGTTATATAAGCTTTTTATTTAGGCACAGAGTTTCTTCAGCAATTTGAACAGACTAAACAGCAAAAAAGACCTGATTTTATTTATTGATCATTCTAATCTTCCTGGTAGTACATTGATGAGCAGTTATTGGCCTTTCCATTTAAAAAACATTTTGTGAATGAAGCAGTTTGCAATGAATTTTATTAGATTCCTGTATGAAAAATGTTCTTACCTTTTTAAAATTTTTTATTTTTTATTTTATTTTTGAAGAATTTATTTATTGTATTTGAGAGTTAGAGTTACAATGAGAGGGAGAGACAGAGAGAAAGGTCTTCCTTCTGTTGGTTCACTCCCCAAATGGCTGCAACAGCCAGAGCTGCACCAATCCAAAGCCAGGAGCCAGGCACTTCTTCCTGGTCTCCCACGTGGGTGCAGGGGCCCAAGGACGTAGGCCATCTTCTACTGCTTTCCCAGGCCATAGCAGAGAGCAGGACTGGAAGTGGAACAGCTAGGACTAGAACCGGCGCCTATTTGGGATGCCAGCACCACAGGCAGAGAATCAACCTACCATGCCATGGCACTGGCCCCCTATTTTTTTATTTTATTTGAAAGGGAAGTGGAGACACAGAGATTTTCCATCCACTGGTTCACTCCCTACACAGCTGCAACAGCTGGGGCCAGGCCAGGCAGAAGCCAGGAACCTAGATTTCAATACAGATCTGCCACATCAGAGGCAGGACCTAAGCACTTAAGTCATCATTTGCTGCCTCACAGGATGTGCATTAACAAGAAAATGGACTGGAAGCAGAGGAACCGGAACATGAATGAGGCACTCCAATATGGGATGCTGATATCCCAAGCAGCATCTTAACCACTGTACCAAACACCTGTCCTTCCTCTCATCTTTTTACAGAATAACTGCCTGTATACTGACATAATTCTATGACTTTTTCTATCTTTGTCACATTTTATGTGTGGCAGTGGAGCTGGTCAGAGCAGGAAAAGCTAACACTCAGACTGGCCTGGGTTATGACTCATAAAGACAAACGTCACAAACTGAGAGGTGGTCAGAGACTATCAGAGTTAATAAAGAACTTACTAACACTACTAGATAAGACAAGCATGATGCATAAGGATGATCTTCAAACTGTTCGTGGAAGATGTATTTTATGAAAAAAAATTATGCATGGATTTATTTGCACCAAGATAATATTATCTTTTAATTTCATTTTCTGCAAACTTACTGAAATGCCGCCATAACAACCAGAAGAAGCAAAAAGAGAGCGAGCAGGCAAGAGCAATGATAGAGTCCTCAAACTAAATGGAGGACAACTTGATAGCTTATAGACTTATGAGTTAGTCCTGATAGAGAAAGCATCGCACACATAGTTTGTACCCCACTTAATGTTGGCAGGGTAAAC
Source organism: Oryctolagus cuniculus (assembly GCF_964237555.1). Lineage (NCBI taxonomy): Eukaryota > Metazoa > Chordata > Mammalia > Lagomorpha > Leporidae > Oryctolagus > Oryctolagus cuniculus. The sequence goes on from NC_091444.1 coordinate 44,740,745, forward strand.
ATACGCTGGCCTTTGAAGTGAAATAACTTCTGTAGATAGGAGCATCCTTCAACAAGTTCACAGAAAAATGTATATTATGAAAAAGCTACAAATGGATTTCAAAAAATTGTATACCAAAATAAACTTACCTTTTAATTCCATTGTTCCATGAAGTCCCCTCATGTGAACTGCAGAGGGTATGACTATGAACTTCCCTTAGTTCAGTGTTCTAATGTTAGACTAACACTGACTACTTGTATGCCTTTCCCCATCCCCTATATTGCCTAAATCATTTGTTTGCCACTTGAACAGTTTACATCAAAGTGAAGTCTCAGTCCTACTCCAGTCAGGATCAAACCAAAAACAACTATATTCACTTCCCACTCATGGAGTTCCTGCCCCAGAGCAGAAAACGCACAAAGGGGGCCAGTGTCACGGCACTGTGGCGTAAGCTGCCGAGCAGCTGCCTATGCTGCTGGCATCCTATATAGGCACCAGTTCATGCCCCAGCTGTTCCACTTCCAATCCAGCTCTCTGCTAATGTGCCTGGGAACACAGTAGATATAGTTTACGTGCTTGAGTCCTTGCCACCTACATGGGAGTCCCTGATAGAGTTCCAGGTACCTGGCTTCATCCTGACTCAGCCTTGGCTGTTGTGGTCATTTAAGAGAATGAACCAGTGGATAGAAAATTTATTTCTCCCTCTCTTTCAAATAAACAAACTAAATATTTTTTAAAAGAATACACAAAGGGGCCAGCACCGTGGCTCACTAGGCTAACCCTCCGCCTTGCGGCGCCGGCACACCGGGTTCTAGTCCCGGTCGGGGCGCCGCATTCTGTCCCAGTTGCCCTTCTTCCAGGCCAGCTCTCTGCTGTGGCCAGGGAGTGCAGTGGAGGATGGCCCAAGTGCTTGGGCCCTGCACCCCATGGGAGACTAGGAGAAGCACCTGGCTCCTGCCTTCGGATCAGCGCGGTGCGCGGGCCGCAGCGCGCTGGCTGCGGCAGCCATTGGAGGGTGAACCAACGGCAAAGGAAGACCTTTCTCTCTGTCTCTCTCTCTCACTGTCCACTCTACTTGTCAAAAAAAAAAAAAAAAAAAAAAAGAATACACAAAGGAATTTTCTGAAGTATCAAGGCCTCACATTCAAATCAGTAGTTTGTTGAAAAGGGTTGTATTCTTAACTTGATCAATGTCAGCTCCCACCTGGAGTCCAGACCCATTACTGAACATTTTGAATTTCACAACCTGTTTACTCCCTTTTAACTTAATCATTTTTCTGATTTGCTGAACTCTGAAAAACACTTAAACTTTAAAATCTACATGCCTCCTTTCCTAACCCAGTTACTACCTGGTATTTTAATTCCTGGTGTGCTTGACTAACTCCTCCTAACTATGCTTACCTCCAGCACAAGTGAATACATCTACAGTATTTAATTTAAAATAGCATGACAAAGAATAACGTAAACAAATTACTATTCAGGTATGCTATATTACATGTTTCTTTTAAAACTATTTTTGTAGCCATGTATCTTCATCTATTAATTCAAAGTATAAAATCACATGTGATACAAGTCTGTTATTAAATTAATCTACTTCCATGGTCTATGAAGGATTCACCCCTCTCATAATTCAAGAAACCAATAGGTCCAACCTCACTAATTAAATGACAAGTGTACCACTAGTAGAGTTGGCTCTAAGGATTTTTAGAGAATAAGTATAACAAATTGGGCATACATGTAGTATTTCTATGTTACACAATATTATTCTTCTCAAAAAGAAACACATCACATGGTAACTGAAAAAGCTGAATTTAAAAACCAATAGTTTTTTTTTTTTGAAAGATGGCTGCCTACTATCACCATCACCCAATCATTTTCAGAACATTGTTCAACAAACATTATTTAGCTCAATAACCACATCAACTAATGTAGGAGAATGAAGAATGAACACTAACAACAAATTAAAGAATGCAATGAAAATATCAATTCCCTATCTTGGGGTCAGCGCTGTGGTGTAGTGGGTAGGGCCTTTCAAATAAATGAAATCTTAAAAAAAAAAAAAAAACTCCCTAACTGAAACCCAAAGATGAATACAGCAAAATATGCACAATCTCCTTTTTCTTAAAACCTTCTAGAAGAACTAAAATCTTTATTCTTGGCCATTTAGAAAATGTGGCTAACAGCCAGTGCCGCAGCTCACTTGGCTAATCCTCTGCCTGCAGTGTCGGCACCCTGGGTTCTAGTCCTGGTTGGGGCGCCAGATTCTGTCCCAGTTGCTCCTCTTCCAGTCCAGCTCTTTGCTGTGGCCCAGGAGTGCAATGGAGGATGGCCCAGGTCCTTGGGCCCTGCACCCGCATGGGAGACCAGGAGGAAGCACCTGGCTCCTGGCTTTGGATCAGCACAGCGCACCAGCCGTAGTGGACCTCTGGGGGAGTGAACCAATGGAAGGAAGACCTTTCTCTCTGTCTCTCTCTCTCTCACTGTCTAACTCTGCCTGTCCAAAAAAAAAAAAAAAGTGGCTATCTAGATTTAGGGAATTAATTCAATAGTGTTTTTTCTTCAGAAGAATTAATTTCAAACTATAAACCAAAATTGCTGTAACATGAAAAACAATTCCAACAATCAGGGATATGGTCTACTTCTAGAAGATAAATTTACAGCTTTTACCATGTCTATGTCAGCTGTCAACTTTGAATAAACAGAGCTGTCCACAGAACTCTTAAAACAGTCTTGGGGGAAAAAAAAAGAAAAGCTAAGTAAAATAAGTACCAGATTGTCCATAGACTGAATTTATTTAGAACTACTGGCAACTAGAGATGATTTTAAAACTGTAATTTGGTTTGAATAAATCCAGACATTTTTATCATAAATATTCATGTGAGTATTAACTTTCTGATAAAATTTATGAATTAAAAATGTTTTAACTTTTAATGATTTATTTGAAAGCCAGAGTAGAGGGGTGAGGGAGAAGAGACAGAGAGAAAAAGACCTTCCATCCACTGGTTCACTTCCTAAATGGCCGCAAAAGGGGGTGGTAGTGACCCATGTACTAGAATCATCATCAACCAGCTTCCCAGGTGCACTGGATTGGAAGCAGAGGAGCCAGGACTGGAACTGGAACTTTGATATGGAATTCAAGTGTCTCAAATGGTAGCTGAGTCCACTGCACCAAAACACACACCCCAGAAAATGTTTTAAATTTATAATAAAGCCATAAAGTTCCCTTTTGCCAAATCAAAATATTAAAGATCTGGAGAGGTCACTTAATTTATTCCCTATCAAGATAAGCACTGTTCTTTAAATACGCAAAAATTTTCAAATCAATAAAATTCAAAGGAGAGTAAAATATCTGACAATTAAAGAATGGCAGGTTACTTACCTAACCTCTTTAATCTGCCCACTTACTGTTTTTGACCTGAAAGCACTTTTTCAAAAAATCATGGAAATATGGATTGAACAATTTTTTTCCAGTTGAATTTATACCAAAAAATTCATATAACACAACTAGATACATTTTTATATTGCTTTCAATTTTCTATAAACACAAAAAAGGAAGTTTATTTCTCCACAGCACATGGTGACATACTTTAGTTCAGGCAGCCCATTGAAGATTTCTTTACGGCTTAGTTCAGAAATCCCATTTCCAAGAAATATTTTTGTTCCATCAAATTCTTTGGCCCCTTTCTTACATTTTCCTTTAATATCAGAGTATACGGAAACAACATCTCCAGCTTTCATAACTAGACAAAGAAGAAAAACAGGTTATATCAATCTATACTTTTGCAGAAAAACAGTAAAAATTCTTTAAGCTATACTGGGGATCTTATGGACATCATGAGTGGGTATGAAGCACTTCAAAGTGGCACATTATCTCAATATAATCACTAACAGAAAATTTAACTTTTGACTTTTAAATACTCTTGAACAAAAATTTGACTGAAAATTTTTATTGAAAAATAAAATAGTCTTCAAAATATCCTATCTCACTTGGAAATCTTTAGCTGATCACAGAAAGATCTCTTCCACACAAATTATTTCCTCCAAACTTAATAACTCCTAAAGGATTTCATAGAAATTTTGAACTTGGCTCAATATTTCCAGCTCCAGGTTTCCTTCACAAGGATTCCTCAAAGATGTACACTAAAATCCCTCAAGGAAATCTTTCTAAATCCTGTAACTCTCTTGGTATTTGTTTTCTTATTATAGCAAAATTAAGGCAGAGATTTTAATAAGCATACACATTCATGTATATGCATATATTATGTATGCATATGGTTAGAACACCTTCAAACTATACTGTCTCTCTCAAGAAAAAAAAAAAAAAAAGTAAAATACGGAATTTCATACCAGGTTCTAGATAATACTCTAACAAATGACATGAGAGCAGCCTGAGGTTTCACATCAATGAAGTGAAGAATACAAAATAAAATTGTTTCAACATCTTAAATTCTCTCTGTTCATCAGTGATCAGCACCTAAGCAAATGTCACATACATCAATATATGCAAAGAAAAAAACTGACATAGACCTTATCAGATAAAAATCCTTGCTGGCTACAGGAAATGGAAAATCTAGAAAAAATCTGACAAAGGTAAATTTGAAGTATTTCTGAGAGATAATTTAATACATGTTTCTACTTGATAATACACATAAATTTTGGAGAATTTTTAAAGAAAACATACTTACATTTTGAAGCTGCCACAATTCCTGGAACATAGATGTGGGCTCCTCTTAACACTGCATTGCCACACTGTGCTCCAACAACAACTTCACACTGTTGTTTTTTTATATTCTTTCTAGGGATGTTAACACAAACTTATTTATCTATGAGACAGAGAGGCAGGAAACAAGGAGGATAGAAAGAGGGAGAGGGGAGAGAGAGACAGATACAAAGAGCTCCCATCCACTGATTCACTTCACAAATATCCACAATGGTCAGGCAAAGGCTAGGAGCTAGAAAATCAATCCAGGTGTCCCACATGGGTGACAGGTATGCAATGACATGGGCTATTACCTGCTGCCTTCCAAGGTACACATTTTCAAATGCCAGTCAGGAGCCAGGCTGGGTCTCAAACTTAGGCACTCCAAAATGTGACACAAATGAGTTAAAAACTATGCCAAACATCCAATTCAGGACAAGAGAATTTTAACAGAAAAATATACCTCCAAAGCCTATCAACTTTTTCAGTGTTTCAATTTAAACTCTAAAAAAATTTTTTTTGAAAGAAAATTTCCAGGCTAACTCTAGTTTCCTCCACTTTGGTTGTTTTTTTTAAAGATTTTATTTATTTGAAAGGTAGAGTTACAGAGAAAGGGAGGGAACCATCCACTGGTTCACTCCCTAAACAGTCCCAACAGCAGATGCTGGTGCCCATGTGGGATGCCAGCATTGCAGACAGCAGCTTAACCCATCATGCCATAGCACTGGCCCCAAAATAACCTCTTTAGTCTACATTCTCCCAAATACATAAGAACCTGTAAAAGAGAGGCATAAAGAGAGGGGAAGTAGCTAAAAAGAAGGGCACTTGAAGAAAAGTATCAAAAGAAGTCTATCCTGGTGCTGGCATTGTGGCATAGCAGGTAAAACCACCACCCATGACGCTGGCATCCCACGTGGGTGCCAGCTGGTGTCCTGCTGTTCCACTTCCCATTCAGTTCCTTTTTAATGGCCTGAGTGCTTGGGCCCCTGCCACTCACGTGGAAGACCTGGATGAAGCTCTGACTTCAGCCCAGCCCAGCCCTGGCCATTAAGCCATCTGAGGAATGAACCAGCAGGTAGAAGATCTCTCACTTTCTGTTCCTCCCACTCTCTGTAACTGACTTTCAAAATAAATAAATAAAACTTAAAGAAAAAAAAAGTACATCTGGGAGAAGGCAAGACAAAAGGGTATCAGAAATTGCCAAAACATTTAATAAGAATCACTGGTTTTTGGTTTTTTTTGTTTGTTTGTTTGTTTGTTTTTACAGGCAGAGTGGACAGTGAGAGAGAGAGACAGAGAGAGAAAGGTCTTCCTTTGCCGTTGGTTCACCCTCCAATGGCCACCGCGGCCGGCGCACCGCGCTGATCCGATGGCAGGAGCCAGGAGCATGGTGCTTTTCCTGGTCTCCCATGGGTTGCAGGGCCCAAGCACCTGGGCCATCCTCCACTGCACTCCCTGGCCACAGCAGAGGGCTGGCCTGGAAGAGGGGCAACCGGGACAGAATCCGGTGCCCCGACCGGGACTAGAACCTGGTGTGCCGGCGCCACTAGGTGGAGGATTAGCCTAGTGAGCCGCGGCGCCGGCCATAGAATCACTGTTTTGATAATAGCATTAGGTGAAAAACAGGCATTCTATGTCTTCAAATACTAAAAAATACACAAGGGATTAAAAACAAGACAAGTCTTTCTGCCTTCTTTTGCTGACAAATCTTTTCAAATTCTTTTCAATTTCTCACATCCTATTCACTACCCAGACCATTAAAATCTGGGTATCACTTCTATCACTGAGGAAAGATTTTTATTTATCATTTTAAAAAGACCTCCTTATTGATTTTGAAAGCGTTACAGAGAAATCTTCCATCCACTGTCCACAAATGGCCACAACGATTGGTGCTGGATCAGGAGACAGAGGCTTCTTCCAGGTCTCCCATGTGGGTGCGGGGGCCCAGGAACTTGGGACATCGTCCTCTGTCTTTCCCAAGCACATTAGCAGGGAGCTGTATAGGAAGTGGAAGAGTAGGGACATGAACCAGCACCCATATAGGATCCTGGCATTGCAGGAGGCAGCTTTACTGGAGAAACACAGCACCTGTGCCCTGGGAAGACTTTTCAAAGATGAGGAAGTAGCAATATGCTCGGCCCTGAGGAAAATCCTAAGCAGAGTCTCTACTGAGCTCCTTCCCTGGTTGCCAAATTTCACATGTGTTCCTGCCACGTATTTATGAGGGAAGTGAATGTACCCCATCTTCTTCCCATGAATTCCAAATAATCAAATCTCACTGAACTCCCTTTTACACTCCCCATCCTGGTCCCACACACTGTCACTGCTCATTTTCTCTCTACTCCTCACAGGAGCTCATTCCCCTAATTTCCAATACATGCCACACACTCTACTCATTTTGTTTGTTATTTCTTGACCATCTAATGATTTCAACAATCACCCAAAAAGTAACCCACAAATTCCAGCACTTAGTATTTGTAGACTCTAAAGTGGTATTTCTAATACCCTGCAAGCAACCATAGTTATCTCACAACTACCTCAAACTCAACAAGTCCTAAACAACATCAGTCATTACTCTCAAAGCCGTGGCAGGACCCCAAATCCTTTCATGATGTATTTCCAATCCTGAATGAGGTATCCCCATTATCTTCCTACATAATCGAACTAGAAGCCTCAGTGCTGTGGTCTAATGTATCATTTGGGGGCATGTGTTGTGGCACAGCAGTTAAACAGTTGCTTCAGACACCTTGGAGTGCTGGGGTTCTAGATGCATTCTTGCAACCCAGGACCCTGCTAATGTGCACTCTTAGGCAGCAGAGGTGTTAAGTCCATGCTGCCTACCTGGGAGACCTGAATGGAATTCCAGGCACTTAGCTTCTGCCTGACCCAGCATTTAGAGAGCAAATCAGTGAGTAACAGACAGATGGATAAACACTTCTCTATGTATCTCTCTTTCAAATAAATGAAAAATATAAAATGTGTCAGCTGGCACCGTGGCTCACTTGGCTAATCCTCCACCTGTGGCACCAGCACCCCAGGGTTCTAGTCCCGGTTGGGGCGCTGGATTCTGTCCCAGTTGCTCCTCTTCCAGTCCAGCTCTCTGCTGTGGCCTGGGAGTGCAGTGGAGGATGGCCCAGGTCCTTGGGCCCTGCACCTGCATGGGAGATCAGGAGGAAGCACCTGGCTCCTGGCTTTGGATCGGCTCAGTGTGCCCGCCGTAGCAGCCATTTGGGGGATGAACCAACGGAAGGAAGACCTATCTCTCTTTGTCTAATTCTGCCTGTCAAAAAAAAAAAATATATATATATACACACACACACACACACACACATATACATAAAGTGTTTCCCAAAACTTGGGTTAGAAACTTAATCCCCGGGGCTGGCACTATGGCACAGCGGGTTAATGCCCTGGCCTGAAGCGCCAGCATCCCATATGGGTGCCAGTTCTAGTCCCGGCTGCTCTGTAGCAATCCCGCTCTCTGCTCTCTGGAATGCAGTAGAAGATGGCCCAAGTCCTTGGGCCCCTGCACCCGTGTGGGAGACCCGGAAGAAGCTCCTGGCTCCTGGCTTCGGATCGGCATAGCTCCGACCGTTGCAGTCATCTGGGGAGTGAACCATCGGACAGAAGATCTCTCTCTCTCTCTCCTCTCTCCTCTCTCTGTGTTTCTCCTCTCTTTGTAGAACTCTTTCAAATAAATAAATAAATCTTTAAAAAAAAAAAAAAAGAAAGAAAGAAACTTAACCCCCAAAGGAATGCATAGTGTCTTTGGGGTCATTTCAGAGCCCTCAATAATACATCAATACCATTGTAAAAAGGGCTTGCAAGTTTGCACTCTTGACCTTCCACTCTGTCATTTGAGAATGCAGCAAGGAAGCCCTCATCAGGTGCCAGCACCTTGACTGTGGACTTCCCAGAAATGTGAGAAATAAATGTGTTCTTTACAAACTACTCTGTCTCAGTTACTCTGTTACAGCAGCAAAAGATACTCAGCATCATCTTAAATCCTTTCTTCCTAAGCCCTGACATTCACTGAGTTACCACCTGTCTGTAGTTCTGACAGGTCTTCTGCACTCATGCCCTGACAACATACATCATCTGTTGACCCGATTATTCAAAAAGCTTCCTGTCTTTTACCTTTCGGATCTTCTTTACTTATTTGGTATTCTTCAGTTTCACTTTCAAGTATCTAGGCATGAACCTAGTTTTACTTTTCATTTCCTAAATCTGTTATTCATCAAATCTGAAAAGTTCTCAGTCATCTTTAATTATTGTCTTTCCCTCATTATTTATTTCCTCTACATCCGGGACTCAACAGAAATATGAAGTGCCTTTGCATTCTAGTTTCCATGATTCAATTTCACTTTCATATGTCTAACTCCTTTATATTGTGGGCATTCTAGATAATTTCCTAAGAGTCATCACCCAATTCAATAATTCTCTTATTATTTGGGTCTAATCTACCATTTAATTTTGTGAATGAACTTTCAATACTTTATTTTTATTTCTAGAAATTATTTTTCAGTGTTACCTGTTATTTCTTTTGGGGACTTTCATGGTTTATATTTAGTCTTCTGATTTTAGTCTCAAAAAAAAAAAAAAAAAATACAGGAGCAGGCATGTGGTATGCAGTAGTTAAGATGCCATTTGGACTCCAGTATACCATATCAGAGTGCCTAGGTTCCAGTCCCAACTCCACTTCCAATTCCTACTTCAGCATGCCCTGGGAGGCAGCAGATAATGGCTCAATTACATAGCTCCATGCCACCCACATGGCAGACCTAGATGAAGTCCCAGGTGCCTGGTTTCAGCCTGGCCCAACCCTGGCTGCTATGGACATTTGTGGAATGCAGTAACAGATTAAAGACCTCCGTCTCTTGTCTCTTTCAAATATATAAAAAACAATTTTAAAAACAGGGGCCAGCACTCTGGCTTAGTGGATAAAGCCACCGCTTGAAGTGCCAGTTTTTGTGCTGGCTGCTCCACTTCCAATCCAGCTCCCTGCTGATATGCCTGGGAAGATAGAATAGGGCCCAAAAACTTGGGCCCCTGCACCCACGTGGGAGACCTAGAGGAATCTCCTGGCTCCTAGCTTCAAATCGGCCCAGCTCCAGTTCCAGTTCGCTCACTCTCTTGCTCACGCGCTCGCTCACTCTCTCTCTCTCTCCCTCTCTCTCCTTCTCTCTATAACTCTGCCTTTCAAATAAATAAATCTTTTTAAAAAAATTTTTGCAAATGAAATAAAAACAAATAAGGCCAGGCACTGTGTCACAGCAGATTAAGCCACCAATTGGGATGGCCATATCAGAGTACATGGTTCAAGTCCCAGCCACTCTGCTTCAGATCCAGCTTCTTCCTAATGTGACCATGGGAGGAAAGTGATGGTTCAACTAATTGAATCACTGATGGAGTTCTGGGTTCCCAGCTTCAGCAGGGCACAGCCTTAGCTGTTGCAGGCATTTAGGGAATGAACCAGTGGAAAGAAAAGCTGTAACACTCTGTTGCTCTGTCTTCCAAATAAGTAAAAATAAACTTTTGGAGAAGAAAAAAGAGCCTGATTTTATAGTCTATCACAGAGCTCTACTTGCTCATGTTTCGAGGAAATCTAACCTTGCACTTTATTGTATGTCAACTCTCAGTCATGAAGTTTTAATTCCTAACATAGTTTTTAACAAGAGGTGTGGCTGCGATGGAATGTGTGCCACTCCTAAGCAGTTTTGCTTGATTTTTGCCTAACACTTCAGAAATTGGCTTAGAACCAACTTTTTATGTTAATGTCCCAGATTACAGGTTTGAAGACCATTTGGGCAGGATAAATTTGAATTCCAAACATTTGTGAAGTATGGAAACATAAGTTCTCAATTCAGATATACCTTTTTTTTTTTTTTCTGACTGATCTACACCCCAAGGTAAGAGCCACTTCCTAATTACTACCTTGTACTGATGCTGGATATTTCTCACTCTCTAGTGTTAACATTATTTGTTAAAACAGAATACCTTGGGGATGACGCTGTGGCTTGGTAAGCTAAGCCTTCACTTGAGGCACCAGCATCCCATATGGGTGCTGGTTCGTGTCCCAGCTACTCCTTTTCCAATCCGACTCTCTGCTCATGGCCTGAGAAAGCAGTGGAAGATGGCCCAAGTGCTTGGGGCCCTGCACTCACGTGGGAGACAGAGAAGGAAGCTCCTGGCTTTGGATCAGCCCAGCAACGACCAATGCAGTCACCTGGGAAGTGAACCAGCAGATGGAAGACCTGTCTCTCTGCCTTTCAAATAAATAAAGCTTAAAAAAAACTTCAGCGGCCAGCGCCATGGTGCAGGTTAATCCTCTACCTGCAGTGCTGGCATCCCATATGGGTGCTGGTTCTAGTCTGGGCTGCTCCTCTTCTGATACAGCTCTCTGCTATGGCCTGGGATAGCAGTGGAGGATGGCCCAAGTCCTTGGGACCCTGCACCCGCATGGGAGACCCGGAGGAGGCTCTGGGCTCCTGGCTCCTGGCCTTGGATCAGCGCAGCTCTGGCCGATGAGGCCATCTGGGGAGTGAACCAACGGAGGGAAGAACTCCCTCTCTCTCTGCCTCTCTTCTCTCTGTGTAACTCTGACTTTCGAATAAAATCAATAAAATCTTTTTAAAAAAGTAAAAAAAAAAAAAAGCTTTAAATTTAGAAGATCAACCACCTCCTTTTCCGTATCACCAATTCTGCAACATTAGCTCACTTGCTTACTATTCTGTCTTCAATTATTCTTCATTCCTGACCCCTATTTTACTTAGATTCTTAATCACTCAGTTATATATTCCATGGCCTATTTGGTGTTTTTCAAGTATTTAGAATTCTTAAATATATGTAGCAGAAACGTCTTCAAGTTATCTAGTTTACCATATTGCTGGAACTAAAAGACTGTAGAAGCACTTCCTAACTTGTCTCCACTTTGGCAATTCACCTTTTGAAAAAGTTTTTTGGGGGCCGGTGCTGTGGTGCAGCGGGTTAACGCCCAGGCCTGAAGCGCCAGCATCCCATATGGGTACCAGTTCTAGTCCCGGCTGCTCCACTTCCGATCCAGCTCCCTGCTATGGCCTGGGATAGCAGTAGAAGATGGCCAAGTCCTTGGGCCTCTGCACCCACGCAGGAGACTCAGAAGGAGCTCCTAGTTTTGGAGCGGCGCAGTTCCAGCCATTGCAGCCAATTGGGGAGTGAACCAACAGATGGAAGACCTCTTTCTCTCTCTCTCTCTGCCTCTCCTCTCTCTGTGTAACTCTGAAGTAAACTCTCAAGTAAAAACAAATAAATCTTTAAAAAAAAAAGTTTTTTGAAATTTTGACTATAACCTAAGAGCTATGCTAAAAATCATAAGCCACTAGGATACACACATATTTATTTATAGCAAACATTTTATGGAACTTGATTTTTCTGTGTGTAATGTCACATATTAGAAGCTTTACATTTTTCACAAATGGTCATAAAAAAAATCCCGTTACAATGATTTTATAAACTACTAATGGGTCATGGTCTGCAAGTTTTATAAAACTACTGCTAGCATTATTTCTAAAACACAGATCTAATCACGACTCCAATAAAATTCCTTGGCTCTTATTTGTCTACTAAAGAAAAAATTCCCTAGTTAAAAAAAAAAAAAAAATCCTTTGACTTCACAGCCTGCCTCTCCTAGCTTCTTCAGTCTAATCTTACTCCACTCCTTGGAAAATCAATTCAGTAGCCAAATCTGATCACTTCTGTCCCATGCATTGTCATACCTTCATATCTCTACTTTTGCCCTTCCTCTATCTAGCATATCCTTGCCATCCCTGTCTTCCCACAAACCAAATTCCTACTCACTTTCAAGCTCAAATGAAATAGCAGCTGCTTGAAGAAAAATTTTTATCAATTTCCACGTATTCAGTCCTTCCTATTCTATGCTTCAATGGCATTTAATTTATCCCTCTGTGTAGCAATCATAACAGCCTGACTTGTACCAAAGTTCCCTGCCTGTAGATTGAACAATTATGCCTCATTTGTCTTTATAAACACCCTTAGATCTCGCAAAGAACAAATTCACAAAGTACATTTTGTGAAATAGAATCCTGTGGTGTTAATCAGAAAGTGCTCATGAAAATAATTCATGAGAGAAAAAGGTGAATTCTAGAATGGAGGACTGGATAGAAAAGAATTAGCAGGCCTCAACTTTTACCCTCTGAAAGGCCCACTTAAAAGACTGGCCCTTGACTGGCATAGGGAAACTTAGATTTCAGGAGGGTTCCCACTATGAACTGGTAATAGTAATTCACTGTATCCAAATTATTATTTTCTTTTTTTTTTTTATTTTTTGACAGGCAGAGTGGACAGTGAGAGAGAGAGACAGAGAGAGAAAGGTCTTCCTTTGCCGTTGGTTCACTCTCCAATGGCCGCCGCTGCAGCCGGCACACCGCGCTGATCCTATGGCAGGAGCCAGGAGCCAGGTGCTTTTCCTGGTCTCCCATGGGGTGCAGGGCCCAAGCACTTGGGCCATCCTCCACTGCACTCCCTGGCCATAGCAGAGAGCTGGCCTGGAAGAGGGGCAACCGGGATAGAATCCGGCGCCCCAACCGGGACTAGAACCCGGTGTGCTGGCGCCGCAAGGTGGAGGATTAGCCTATTGAGCCACGGCGCCGGCCTGTATCCAAATTATTATTTACAAACAACATGGCTTATAATATACAGTTTTCCTTCCAGGAATCTGGTATTTGGATAGATACCAGGCAGGGGGCAGCTACAGGATGAACCCAATGAAAGAATCCTCAGTGGAGTCTTTACGCGCTTAGAGGTTACACCGTTTCACAACTGTATCACAACTTGACAATGGGGAAATCAAAGTGTCCCATGTGACTCCAGTGGAAGAGAACTCTGGGAGTCTGTATCTGGTTTACCCTGGACTTTGCCATATAAGCCTTTTTCCTTTGCTGATTATACCTCATAGCCATTTCTGGCTTCAGCCGGGCCAGCCGTGGCTATTCTAGCCATTTTGGGAAATAAACCAATGGATGAAGAAAGATTAGAATTAAAAACCAAGATCAGCAAGTTTTCTTTTAAAAAATATAAAAAATACAGACTCTGACCTGGTATTTTTTTTCTCAAGATTTATTTATTTGAAAGGCAGAGTTACATAACAGAGGGAGAAGAGAGAGACCTTCCATCCACTGTTTCACTTCCCCAAAAGGGCTGGGCTAGACTGAAGCCAGGAGTCTCTTCTGGGTCTCCCATGTGGGTGCAGGGGCCCAATCACTTGGGCCATCTTCTGCTGTTTTGCTGCTTTACCAGGTGCGTTAGCAGGAAGCTGGATTGGAAGTGGAAGAGCAGGCACTTGAGCCAGTGCCCATATGGGATGCCAGAGTTGCAGGCAGTGGCTTAACAGGCTATACTGCAATGCCTAACCCTAACTTGGAATTTCTTAAACTGTACATACTAACAGCTCTCCAACAAAGGAAGAGAATAAATAAAATACTGACATGTAATATTATTACATGCCAACCAAATATTTCTCTTTCAGGATTGTCATGTTTATTTAGTCAGTGCTCTCCAAATAATTCAATATTCTATTTCAAGTCCCCTATTACCTCATATACATAAACAGATTGCAACCTTGAAGTGACTGTTGAAGACTAAATATTTATATCCCCCTAAAATTCTTACATTGAAGCCCTAAACCCAATGTGCCTTTGGAAGGTGATTAGGTAGCAGAGTGGAGCCTCCAGAATTAGTTTAGTGTCTTATTAAAGGAGGACAGAGAGCTTGTTCACTTTCTGCAGTGTAAGAGCTCAGTCATCTAGACTCTGGATGTAGACCTTACCGGAACACAACAGTGCTGGCACCATGTGGGACTTTCAGTCTCCAGAATCATGAGAACAAAGTGACTAAGACAGAACTGAAAACAGTGACAAGGCAACTGTGAAAGATGCAAATCAGGAGGGAGAACAAAAGGCCAGAGGTGTAGTGCAACAGGTTAATCTACACCTGCAGAACACCGGTTCATGTCGTGACTGTTCTACTTCTGATCCATAAATAAAGCTTACCCCATGTTTTATATATTTTAAAAATTATGTATGGGGCAGGCATTGTGGCGCAGCACATTAAGCTGCCACATGGGGTACTCATATCAAATATCAGCATGCAGGCTTGAATCCCAGTTCCTTCACTTGTGACCAGCTTCCTGTTAAATACGCTTGGGAGACAGCAAATGAAGGCTCAAGTACTTGGGTTCCTACCACCCACACAGGAAACCCAGATGGAGTTCCTGGCTCCTAGCTTCCATCTGGCCTGGCCCTGGCCATTGTGGCATGTAGGAAGGAAAATCGATCCCTTCCCCACCCCTCATCCCTTCTCTCTTCTCCGTCACTGTCTTTCAAATAAATAAAAAAAAATCTTTAAACATTGTGTGATACTGAGCTACTAAAGCACACAGAGTAAGAAAATTTACTCCTTTCTCTAAAGCTTATTTAAATCTAAGGAGAAAAAAAGAACAAAGTATAAGAGGGAAACTCTATTTCCAATAAAACTAAGACACAACTACAATTACAATCCCAATAATGAAGAAAAGCTGCTTGGCACAGTGAAATTTAGACCAAATCTAGCTCAGCAGGGTTTGGATGTCTCTGACAAGAAGAACTCCTAGGAGGCTAATCAGACATTCATTAATTAGAACCAAGACTAGAGGTTTAACAGAAAAAAGAATCAAATAAGTCTTATCAGTGTCCTGCTCACAGCAGTAAGTCTGAGAGAGGAACTGGACTGTCAGAAACATCACAGTATCTTTTCTCTAACAAAACTGAATCAACTGCCTAGAAGCAGCTCAGGCAGAAGAAGGCAAGTAGTAACTAACTGCAGGTTCTGCTCTGAGTTAACTAAGCAGGGTTAAAGCTCCCATCAGTAAAGGCAGGTGCTTGAAGATTTCACAGAAAGGCCCAGTCTAGCAGCTCTGCCCACTGGGACTGGTGCGGTACCACCAGAAAAGACCCGGTCAAATAATTCCTGAAGAAATGCCTGTGACTGGTCTCCAAGGATGTTATTTACTATACCCTGGTCCACTCTTAACCTAACTGTGAAGTACAGTGTAACTGTTTCCATCTTATGAATGAAAAGTGAGGATTCCCTCAACATCAACATGGAACTCATGTATCAGTAATACCAAGGAAGAGATGAGCAAGCAAAAGGCAGATTACAAGGGCCAGCACTGTGGCGCAGTAGGTTAATCCTCTGCCTGCAGCACCAGCATCCCATACGGGCACTGGTTCTAGTCCCAGCTGCTCCTCTTCAAATTCAGCTCTCTGTTATGGCCTGGGAAAGCAGAAGATGGCTCAAGTCCTTGGGCCCCTGCACCTATGTGGGAGACCCAGAAAAAGTTCCTGGCTCCTGGCTTTGGAGTGGCATAGCTCTGGCCATTGTGGCCATTTGGGAAGTGAACCAGTGGATGGAAGGCCTTTCTGTCTCTTGCTCTCACTCTCTGTAACTCTACCACTCAAATAAATAAAATCCTTTAAAAATTTTTTAAAAAGATTATAAAATGCATAGCCATAAAAAGGAGAAAAATTCAAATACATCTCAGCATTTCTAAAGAAACTAAAAGGATAAATCTTTAAAAGAAGATAAAAAAATTAACAAAAACATAAAACACAATGAAGGACCAGCTTTGTGGTGCCAGCATCACACACTAGAGTACCAGTATGAGTCTTAACCACTCTGTTTCTGATCTAGATCCCTGCTAATGTACCTAGGAAGAGAGCAGAGGATGGCCCAAGTGCTTAAGCCACTGGCAGTCATCCTGCATGGAATTCCTGGATCTAGGCTTTGGCCTGGTCCCAAACTATTTCAGCCATTTGGGGAGTGAACAAATAAATGGAAGATATCTGTTTTTCTGCCTTTCAAATAAATATTTTATAGATATTTTTCTAAAAAAAAAAAAAAGTAGCTAACAGAACTCAAAAAAACACAGGAAAGCAAAAACTGAAATTAGAAGTAAAGGGAATTGCTAACAATTAGTAACTATCCACAATCACCACGCACTATTCTAAGCACTGACTTAAGCCTCACAAAATCCTAATGAATAATTAGTATTTTTAATCCCCATTTTAGAAATGTGGAAAGCAAAGCACAGAGAAAACAGACCAAGTATGTACTAAAGTAATGAAAAAAAAAGTCACTTTGGAAATATGCATGACTAAAACAAACATAAGACCTCTGAACAAATAATTCCATGTTATACCAATTTACACTATAGACATGTTTACCCAAGTCCACAAATATCCACTGCGACATTTTTTGTAATAATGAAAAGCAGAGAAAAACTAAATGCCTTTCAATAGTGGGTTGAAAAATTAAAACTGAGCTCAAAGGTAAAGCATTCTACTTACATAGCAATTGAAAAAAATCAAATGCTATGTATAATCAAGGAAAATTAGGGATACCATGGAAAGATGGCTATAACATGTATATTCTAAAATGAAAAGTAATTGTACGCTATATATCAACCTTTCTATTTTCTACAAATGTGTACAAATCAATGTACACAAGCATTCAAGTGTGCGAGTGTAAGCACAGAGACTGCACGTAAGAATTCACAATCAATGGTCAGAGAAACAGAATTGTGAGGTTATATGGAAGATGTCATGAAAAATTACTTTTACATTTATGTACAATTTTACAAGTTTGCCTTACTTTTATAAAGAAAAACTTAATTAAACTATCTATTAAAATTATAAATAAGGAATTTAACAGAGTAACAGTTGGTCAAATTCTGAACAGCAATGCATGTGCATCCATGTGAGGAGTATTGCCTCAAAAGACCTGGGACTATGATCTACTATAGTAGCTGACTGGTTCAAAACTAACAGAAAACAGAAATCAGATCAGTGACTGCCTTGTAGTATGGCACAGTACGAGAGAATTTTCTGGGGTGATGAAAACACTCCATACCTTGGATGGGTAGGTCTTGCCTTCACAGTTGTATCTATCTGGCAAAAACTCAGCAAACTTAGTATCTCCTCATTTCACTATGTAAATGTTGCTTTAAACAAAAAAAAAAAAAAAAAAAAAAAAAAAAAAACAGGGGCCAGCACTGTGGCATAGCAGGTAAAGCCGCCTACAATGCCAGCATCCCATATGGGCACCGGCTTGAGTCCTGGCTGCTCCACTTCCCAGCTCCCTTCTAGTGTACCTGGGAAAGCAGTGGAAGATGGCCCAAGCAGTCAAGTCCCTGTACCCACATGGGAGACCCAGAAGCAGCTTCTGGCTCCTGGTTTCTGCCCAGATCTTGTGGCAATTTAGGGAGTGAGCCAGTGGAAGACAGATCTCTAACTCTGCCTTTCAAATAATAAAATAAATCTTAAAAAAATAGACCGAGACCTACAACATAAATTTTTAAAATACAAAATTATACATGCTAATAGTAACAAATAAAACAAATATTACAAGTGAAAATCTCCTTTGACTTACCTATTTTCCCCCAACCTCCTCAATGTTAACCACTGTTAAGAGTTGGATTATATTTAGCTCTCAGACTTTTTTATAAATGCAAAATACATGAATGTGCAGTTGTATTTCTTGATTGCAAAAGAAATGTAATCACTCAGTATAACCAATTGCTTTTGGTATTTAACAACAGATCATGAATATCTTATCTTATTGGTACACATAATTCTTCCATCTTAAAGGTCAGAAAGTATTTTATTGTGCAGTAAATCATAATTCATGAAACCATTGCTCTACTGTTGACTACCAGGTTAAAACTTTAGCAAAGTGTCATTTTTATTGCAACTCTTCATTTAAAAAACTATACCGTACTTAAGGATTTTAAAAATGTTCCTTGGGAATAAACTCACATTATAAAAATAAAGGCCTACTTTTCAATTTTCAAACATATGCCTTCAAAATGCATAACTGAGTAGAATAATGCCTGGCCCACAGTAATTTAACATAATTCTTTTTTTTTTTTTTTTTTTTTTTTTGACAGGCAGAGTGGACAGTGAGAGAGAGAGAGAGAGAGAGAAAGGTCTTCCTTTGCCGTTGGTTCACCCTCCAATGGCCGCCGCGGCCGGCGCGCTGCGGCCGGCGCACCGCGCTGATCCGATGGCAGGAGCCAGGAGCCAGGTGCTTTTCCTGGTCTCCCATGGGGTGCAGGGCCCAAGCACCTGGGCCATCCTCCACTGCACTCCCTGGCCACAGCAGAGGGCTGGCCTGGAAGAGGGGCAGCCGGGACAGAATCCGGTGCCCTGACCGGGACTAGAACCCGGTGTGCCGGCGCCACAAGGCGGAGGATTAGCCTAGTGAGCCGCGGCGCCGGCCCTTAACATAATTCTTGAACTACAAACAAAATTTTCAAACAGCAGCTACAAAAATAGGAAATAAACTGCTTATAAAAATAAATTTTGTTTCTTTCAGCTCAAAATAATTTGGGATTTCTTATGAGATTCCAGAGCTTAGATATGAAATGAAGCTTCTCAGAAACTGAAAAAGAAACAATAGTCACTGAAATAAATGGACCTAAGATGCATTACTCTTGAGGTCCTTAGGCCCATTGATAGTCTTCTTTCATAATATTTTCTATAACCGAGTATGAAGACAGCATTTATGAATTCCTATTTATCTATATAAAATTGCTATCAAGGACTTAGTCTGATCACCAAACAGTTAAAAAAAAACATATTTAGAACTTTGAAAATGAAATAATTACAAACCTAGGTCCAACAACTGGAATAAGTAAGACATCCTGGAGGTCTGGGTGTTGAAAGACAGGGACACTTAATCCATTAAATTGCTGTTAGAAATAAACATAAATAGAGAGGGTGGGAGAAGACAGAGGAGGGAAGGATGGAGAAAGAGTATATCATTATAATCTGAGAACTGTACCTATGAACTATACTGAATCTATTCTCTTTGCATTAATATCACATTAATGGGAACACAGTATTAGATGGTTTAAAAACATAATTAGAAAGCAATCAATATATTTCATAAATTTCCATTTATGGAGCTTTTCAGTATCATTATCTACCAGAACATGAGGCTTACTTTGGGGCACTTTCACTTTATTTCATGGAATAGTATAAAAAAATCATAAAGACCCTAAAACAATGTTTTCTCTATAATTTAATTGTAATTTGATGTACACAATCTCCCTTGTGAGACTCAATTTTGCTTACTGTTGGCTTTATAAACACATATAATGTTTACCTTAAGTGACTTTGCAAACATATACCCTATACAGAGTTACATGTAGTAGTCATTCAAGAAAAGCTTCTGAACAAAACATTAAAGATTGAGATTATTCAATATTACTTAATACACACTATCAACACTGGAAACCATGTCAGTTTTGGCGAGGGAAATAAATGCTTTTTGGCAGAGGTGCAGGACTTTCAGTATCTTCAATCACAACTGGCTAGTCAGGTTAGATACGGTGCAGCACCAGTGCCATAGCTGCTGGCGCCAGCTCACAAAGGATCAGGAGAGCACACTGTGTGCACTGCCATGCTGGGGATGTGAAACTGACAGGTGAGTGGCAGTATATGCAAGGTGGAAATCAGCAAACATGGCTGGGTTACTTTTTCTGCAAAGTGGTTTATACACAGAAATCATAAAGCTGCACAGTAGACTAGGTAACAGGGGCTGTATATCAGAAGTCAAGACTAAGAACTGGACATGAGTAAGTCTGTGCCGTGTAGGTTAGGGTTTATCAACTCAAGTTTCAGAAACGACATGAAAGAACAATAATACACATTTCATTTGCCCTGTAGTGTCCATACATCAATCTAGAAAAAACTTCCAAAATCAACTGCTTCATTTCTCAGTGTATAAAAAAACTTCATGTTTTAGAACAGGAGATTTCTACCAACTGAACAGCTCTCTGGATTTCTTTCCAAGGATATTCAGACTACAACCACATCCACCAGGTAGCTAATAAGCAAACTGAAATATTAATTCCTCATTCAGTGAAAACCCTCCTGCCTTCTCTTCCTCTTCCTCCCTCCCTTGATGTGATTGCCTTAAGTATCAAGGACACTAGAATTCTCCAAAAAGAACAAAGATAATGAATTTTGTCATTTCTGTTTATAAGTTCTACTTGCTTTACACTATAGAAATACTGTACACAGAAATTAATCCTCAGTTCAAGGTTTTCTTCTTTACTTTTCTAATTTGAGTATGTTAAGGTGATACAGAAATAAAACTTCATAAAACCACACACACACACACACATACAAACGTTCTTACTATTTTTTTTTTTTAAAGATTTTGTTTGAGAGGTAGTTACAAAGAGAGGGAGTGACAGAGAAAAAAGTCTTCCTTCCACTGGTTCACACCCCTAAATGGTCTCAAGGGCCAGAACTAGGCCATTCTGAAATCAGGAGCCTCTTCCAGGTCTCCCAGGTAGGGTGCAGGGGCCCAAGGACTTGGGCCATCTTCTACTGCTTCCCCAGGCCATAGCAGAGAACCGGATCAGAAGTGGAGCAGCCAGAACTTGAACCAGCACCCATATGGGATGCTAGCACTGCAGGGGGCGGCTTTACTCACTACACCACAGCACTGGCCCCCATAACTTATTTTAAGCTAAGCATATCATCTGCTTCATTTCTGCCCAAGCCCTTTTAAAAACAGCCTACTGGAGCACAATTTAAAATTCACCAATCTTTCAACATTCAATTCAATGATTTTTAATAAATTAAGAAACTGTCCAGTTTTAGATAATTTCCATTAAAGTCCCTGGACCCCTGAACCCATGTGGGAGACCCATAGGAAGCTCCTGGCTTCCATCTGGACCAGCTCCAGCCGCTGTGGGCATTTGGGGAGTAAAGCAGCAGATGAAAGTTCTGCCTCTCCCTCTCTCTGTAACACTGCCTTTCCAATAAAACAAAATCTTTTAAAAGAAAAAAAAAAATCAGAGGTATTTATTGGAGAAGGAAGAGGAAGGACAAGAGATCTTCCTTCCATCCACTGCTTCACTCCCCAGAAAGGCCACAACAGCCACGAACTCCATCCAGATCTGCCCCATGGGTGGCAGGGGCCGAAGCACATGGACCATCTTTCACCACTTTCCCAAACAGCACTGCCAAGAATCTGGACCAGAAGCAGACCAGCTGGGGTTCAAACCTGCTTTCAGAAATGGACTGCCAATATCCTAGGCAGTGCCTTTACCCACTGTACCACAAAATTGACTTAATTTGTTTTTGAGGTTAATTTCTGTTGAGGCATGAATCAGTAGTTCATTACTTTCACTGCTGAATAATACTCTACTGCATGAATATACCACATATCTAGCATGAATTTATCAACATTTGAAGACTATTCCATTTTGGCTATTATGAATAATGCTGCTATAAACATTCTTCGTCAAGAATTTGTATGCACATATGGTTTCATTTTTTTCAAGTAGATACATTAAATTTTTTTGTTTAAATTTTTTCAAGATTAACAAACTTTTCCAAAGAGATTGTTATTTACATTCTCAATCATAATGTATGCAAGTTCTAGTCTGTCAACATTCTTGCCAATCAAATGAAATTTTCAATTGTTAAATTCCAATACGTGGTGCACAAATATTTGAGAACAAAGCACTTAGTCTTATATCACTAGGGACATCTTTTTAGGACACACATGAAGTCTGGAATGTGCAAAATCGAAGAAAATGTACAGTGTGGGGGCCGGCACTATGGCATAGAGGGTAAAGCCACTAAGCTGCGATGCCAGCATCCCAAATGGGTGCCAGTTCAATTCCCAGCTGCTCCAATTCCAGTACAGCTCCCTGCTAATACACCTGGGAAAGCAGCTGAGGATGGCCCAAGTGCTTTGGTCCCTGCACTTACCTTAGAGACCCAGAAGAAGTTCCTGGCTCCAGGCTTTGGCCTAGCCCAGTCCTGACTTTGGGGAGTAAACCAGCAAATGTAAGATCAATCTCAATCTCAATCTCTTTCTCTCTCTCTAGCTCTTCCAAATAAATAAAATAAATCTTTTAAAAAAATTCTATAATCTAAAGCCTCCAAGTCCCTTTAATTTCCCATCTGATGCCTATAAACCAAACTCCCTTGTCAAATCTTAAACTTTAAGGAAAGGGACCAATACCTAGACTGATTCTGCCTGCCCAACCTACTTCATGAGATTTTCTAAACTCATTACCCTACTGGGATACTGGAATACCCAGGTTCAAGGAATAGCTTGTAGAAATGCAAAAAATCTGCTTCTGCCTTTATTACTGATCTTGTGATAGTCTCTGACATTTCCTTTCCATGACCTTTACACGGCTGTACTAAAGTCATCGTTGTTCTTGCTTTGAGGAACAGCTCATCTTTAGGCCTAATGTCATAACTCTAAGATTACTACTATCAAAAAGTAAAATCAGATTAATTTTTCTCCACATCTTATTTATTATACTAAATTTTGGCCTTATGCACTCAGGTATCATAGCTTGTTCTTCTTATTGCATGGTCATCTACTCACAACCTGAAATTTGTTAAGCACTTTTCTTAAGGATCATATGACAAATGCTCCAGAAACAAAATAAGAGTTGGGGCCAGTGCTATGGTGCAGCGGGTTAACGCCCTGGGCTGCAGTGCCAACATCCCATATGGAGGCTGGTTTGAGACCTGGCTGCTCCACTTCCAACCCAACTCTGCTGTGGACTGGGAAAGCAGCGGAGGATGGCTCAAGTCCTTGGGCCCCTGCACAGGTGTGGGAGACCCGGAAGAAGCTCCCAGCTCCTGGCTTTGGATCAGCGCAGCTGCAGCGCAGCGCAGTTGCAGCCAACTGGGGAGTGAACCAGCAGATGGAAGATTTCTCTCTCTCTCTCTCTCTGTGTAATTCTTTAAAATAAATAAATGAATCTTAAAAAAAAAAATGAGAGTAAAGAAAAAGGGGTAAGTAAATCCATACCAGTGATAACTTCCAGAAACTGCTAAATGTTCTATCTATAGTAAACTGGTAACAGCCTCTGGCAAACAAATAGAAACCCCCTTAATCAGGCTTGCCTCTTGTTTTTAATTTATGTACAAATCAGATAAAAATAGGTCTGCTGACATGCACCAGTTACTTATCTTAAGAGATTTAATAACTATAATATACAATTTATGAGGTTCTCCCTCAGGCATCAATTTTCCTCCATCTTGAGTACTGTAGAAGAAAATTTCATTGAGTGTCTAAAACACAAAATGCACAGGTTTTTAAAACCAAGAAGATAATATAAGCATGATAACTCAAATATTATTTTTCTACTTGCAACTTATAAAATATTATTTTATAATACTGTTTTCACTTACAAAAGAAACATACTATCCCAGAACCATGTCATTGTTTGAAAACAAATGCTTTGTTTTAAAAATGTTATATTTATCTTGTTCTAATTTCCTGGTTTTATTAAAAGCAAGGTGCTTTCACATCTATTTCTTAACTCAAGCTTAATTAAAAATATAATCCTAGGGTAAGCATCATGGCATTCATGGGTTAACCTGCTACCTGCAATGTCAGCATCCCACACGGGCGCCAGTTCATGTCCCAGTTGCTCCATTCCAATCCAGCTCTCTGCTAATGTGCCTGGGAAAGCAATGGAAATGGCTCAAGTGATTGGGCCCCTGCACCCAGGTGGGAGACCCAGAAGAAGCCCCTAGGCTTCTGGCTTCCGTTAGGCCCAGCCCCAGCAATTTCAACCATTTGTGGAGTGAAGCAGTGGATCAAAGACAGCTCTCTCTTTCCACCTCTAACTCTGTCTTTCAAATAAATAAATATTTTTTTAAAATTATACATATATATGTATATAAAATCCTATATGTCCTCAGCAGATACCTCCCTACCTCTGGGCCTATCTCAGATATACAGTATTCTCTATTTATTGTATGCTGCTTATTACAAAGTAACAGACTTTTAGGGTTAGAATTAATCTCTTTACATGTATTGTATATTTCTAATTTTATTTTCATTTTTACTTGAAAGGGAGAGCAAGAGAGAAAGAGAAACGATCCTTTTGCTGGCTCAACAATCAGGGCTAGGCCAGGCCAAAGCCAGGAATCTGGAATCTGAGCCTCCCAAGAACTCGATTCCTGGAAGCCATCACCAATGCTTACCAGAGTGTACACTAGCAGGAAACCAGATTGAGAGCAGAGGCCCCAGGACCTGAACCAGGCACTCTGATATGGGATGCAGGCATCCCATGCAGCAATTTTAGCAGCTGTACCAAATGTCCTCCCCATCAACTGTATTTTAATGAAACAACTAACACCTCAGGGAATTAGCAACCTATCTTAAAAATAAACAAACAATAAATTCAGAATCAAAAGTGGGAGGTTTAAGTTCCAGCATTAACACTTACTATGTAACCTCAAGATATCTAACATTCATGATTCTCAAAATTCCTCATTTGTAACACTGGAATATTCTATCATTCACAGGATTTCAATAGGAAGTGATATGAGATTGTAGAGATGTAGTTTTGTATAAAGTGAAACAAAAAACTTGCACAAACCTTCTGAAGTTCATCATGTAACAGATTTTTCACACACTGTATGGAGGCTAGATGTGTATTCACTCTAACTGTTGTGAATGATGGAGGGTGCGACAGGCGATTTAAAAGGGTTTCAAACTTCCCTTCTGCTTCTTGTTTACCTGAAGTAGATACAACCTGAAAAAAACAAGTTAATGTTTTCATTTCTAAAACTAAGAATATTCAGAATACACTTACGTGTTTCTTCTACGTAATACAGTGTCTTTAAGCAATTTGCTCCTTCTCTTTCATTTTGCTATATTGTTTATGTGTTCACACCACTAAGAGAATGGTAATACTTCACAGGGTTGTTGGGTTTAATTGTGGTAATAAATACCTAACAAAGCTTAACATAAAGGGCTTAGAAAAACACTGCCTCAACCTAAACTGTTGGTATCGGCAACATTTATTCACATCCACGGAGGATTTCACTTTATTCATATACAAAGCATAAACTGTTACAGCACCACTTACTTGCTAAAATTATATCCCCAGCCAAACTGGCTGGTAGCCTTTTAAAACACCAGTATTAGTAGAATAATTAACACTGATATTCTATTATCCAAACATCCTCCAGAACATCAGCTTACCATGGTATTATTAAATGTAACAAATAGTTAACAGTCCAAAAAAGAGTAGGTATGTCACAAATGAACGTATAGACTCAAAACAGCCAGGTTCCCTCCTAATTAACCAAAGCTTTTCATGGCACACATTCCCCTCCTCCTCATTTTGACATTTTTTACTATACCCCTCCTCACAGAGTTCATAAACTACTGACCAGCCTACCAAGCCACTAGTCTTACAGCGGTCATATTTTCTTTCTCAAGGTTTCATTTTATCAAAAAGTAGTTCCCTTCAACACTTTTTACAAAACATGGTTTTTCTTTCCTTAAAATCATACTGTTGGTTGGTTGGAGACAGGTGGTGTCAAAAGGTATTTGGAACTTATTTTAGTAAAACAATGTTCATTTTTAAAATTGGTGGAGGAAAAAAAACTGTCAATACCATACTTCTCTTACTTTATGCCTTAAAATAGAGAAGAGGTTTTCTCTTTCTATACAGTTTAGTCCCTTAATATAGTATTTGTAAATAAATGTAGAAGCCAAATCTAAATGCCATGGCTTCAATATTAAAAATTTAAGTAGCTCTGAATAAAAAGCGGTTGGGGGGGGGCGGGGAAGTTGCGTGGAGGCAACCTGGTAAATGGACTAGAGCACAAGTCTTGCAATCCAAGACAATCAGTGTGCACTGAGGACTTTGACGCTAGGCACGGCCTGCAGCAGACAACTATTTTTGAGGATTTACACTTTAGTGACGCCGGTTGCTTTCCCTCACTTTAACACCCCAAAACCACCTTGTATCCGAAACCATTATCAATTCACTCCAAGCACTGGAACTGAGTCTGAGGTTCTAAACCTGTGCTTTGTTTAAACTGCTCCTGAGCTATGTGCCACAGACTTCGATAACAGCGGTCTCGATCTGAACAAACAACTGAAAAAAAAAATTCTGAAGAATACGAAAAGGCCTGCAAGTCACTTTCATATTTCTCTAGAATGCGTAAAGTTGAGTTTTTGCAAATAGCTTTATCTGACCTACCTCCTTATTCAAAAAGCCCTCTTTAAGATAATGTTCAACCTCAGGTCTCAAAGATATTTTAGGGAAAATAGACATTTTCCTCTTGTTAGTCTTCCTGCAAGAAAAAAACGCTCGTTCTTTCCAAACTAGAGAGTCTTGACAGTGAGCAGCCAAAACGCCAAGCCCACCAGCACGCCAGGAAATCGCTCCGCTCCCTCCAAGTTACATTCGGTGAGGCGGGGGAACGTGGGATTCGAAGCGGCTTCCTCGCCTCCACTCCACCCGTCTGGTCCGCTGGAAATTCTCACTGAAATCACTGGAAGGCGCTGCCCCACCAAGAACAACAGCAACAACAACAAAAACCACACAGGCCTAGAGACAGAATCCCTAACGAACCGGACAATATCCCCAAACCAGAGAGATCCTCTCCTGATTGTTTCAACCTTACATCCTAACTTACAAACCCGCGCCCACGATTTCTGTGCGGAGAGCCGCTTCCGCCTTGCGTCACTTCCGGCATTCGGCCCACCCCCTCACCTCCCACTCCTCCAATCCGCAGCCACAAAGAGCGGCTCGGTCGCTCCACCGAAGGAGCCCAGCTCGGCCGGCCGCGCCCTCCCCCGAGCCGGGTCAGGGGTCCTTTGGTAGGGAGGGACTTCCGGCCTGCTGCGCTAACAAATCCAGGTCCCGCAGGCCGGTGGATTCTTGGAGAAATGATTTGCGTGGGTTGAATGGAAGACGTTGCTGGCCTGAGTGAGGAGAGGGCCCAATTAGCCGCTCCCTGGATAACCAGAATTTATTTGGAGGCATCAGTGACGTTTGATTTCATGAAATTGCTCCTCTAAGGCATACAGATCTGACTTCAATTTTGAATAAACAAATCAATTCATGTTTTTGAAAGCTTTACTGCTGTGTTAATATCCATAAATACTCGGGTAAAAACTTAAAATCCATGGGGAATGTCACGATGACTTTAGAAGGCAAGCTGATTCTTGTATCACAGTTGACATGCTTTAGAGCTCGGGAGACCCCTTGGCATAATCTTTTTTGGTCACAAATGACATCTCATAATCAAATGGAAAATATTCAATGAAAGAAGGTACCTAACCAAAGTCACTATGCCCTCTTGATTGAACGGGAGAGTAAAAAATAGTTCTCTCTCCTTGAATGAGTGGTTTTTGCACAGTACACCATGGTCACTTACACATGAATGTCTGGAAGAATATTTTTTCTTAAGTCAATTTTCACAAGGGTTTCTTAAAGCACATTTTCTCTAATACACCAACTCCACCAGGTTCTGAGGAATATGTTGTAACATATGGCCATTATGATGCACAACCACCCTGCAAAGTGTTTCTCACTCTGTTTTAAAGATAAGTAAAGCAATGCTTCCAGAATTTAAATTACTTCCAAGGTTTCACAAAAACGATACTGAAGATAAAGAACATAGTAATTTGTATTCTAAATCCAATACCTTGTGGTCCCACCATAGCATATATTTTTTAAAGATTTATTTATTGGCAGGCGCCGCGGCTTACTAGGCTAATCCTCCGCCTTGCGGCGCCGGCACACCGGGTTCTAGTCCCGGTCGGGGCACCGGATTCTGTCCCGGTTGCCCCTCTTCCAGGCCAGCTCTCTGCTGTGGCCAGGGAGTGCAGTGGAGGATGGCCCAAGTGCTTGGGCCCTGCACCCCATGGGAGACCAGGAAAAGCACCTGGTTCCTGGCTCCTGCCATCGGATCAGCGTGGTGCGCCGGCCGCAGCGCGCTGGCCGCGGCGGCCATTGGAGGGTGAACCAACGGCAAAGGAAGACCTTTCTCTGTCTCTCTCTCTCACTGTCCACTCTGGCCTGTCAAAAAAAAAAAAAAAAAAAGGATTTATTTATTTATTTGAAAGAGTTACACAGAGAAAGAGAGACAGTGAGAGAGGTCTTTCATCCGCTGGGCCTATCCAGAGCCAGAAGTTTCTACCAGGTCTCCCACACGGGTGCAGGGTATCAAGGACTTGGGCCATCTTTCACTGCTTTCCCATGCTATAGCAGAATGCTGGATCAGAAGTGGAGCAGCCAGGTCTCAAACCGGCGCAAGTGGAGCAGCCAGGTCTCAAACCGACGCCCATATGGGATGCCGGCACTGCAGGCAGCATCTTCACCTTTACCTTTACAGCACCAGCCCAGCATATTTCTTCAAATAATTCATGGGATTCTTCTATGGCTAAACTATCTGAAGTAGTGTAGGAATTACCAAAGCAAATTGTCACCTTGAGTTTGTTGTGACCCATAGCACCAATAATGGTTGGAATCTATATGTAAGAGATAAAGAGAGAAAGGAACAAGTTGAACTATATTGTAAACCCCATGAAGGTAAAGACTATCTCACCACTGGATATCACTGCATAACACATAATACAAATATGTATTGACTGAGTAAATGAAAAGATAAATGAACATCTTTATATAATAGAGAAAATGTTGATGAAGCCAATATTTGCCAGAAATTTTTCATTGTTCAGCACATGTGGACAGTATGTTTAGACCACTCTTTTTTAAAAAAAGTTTTATTTATTTATTTGAAATGCAGAGTGACAGAGAGGGAGAGGCAGAAACAGACAGATCCTTTGATCTACTGGTTCACTCCCCATAGCTTAGGCAGGGCCAGGCCAAATCCGAGAGCATCAACTACGTCTGGGTCTGCTTTCCCAGGCACTGTAGCAGGGAGCTGGATTGAAAGCAGAGCAGCCAGGACTCGAACCTGTGTTCCTATGGGATACCAGCAATGCAGTGGCTTAATCTACTAAACCACAACACTGACCCGTAGATAACTCTAAACTTGAAGTTTTTTTTTTTTTATAGAAGTTATTTATTTATTTGAAAGAGTTACAGAGAGGGGGACCGAGTGATCTTCCACCCTCTAGTTTACTCCCCAAGTGGCCTTAACAGCCAAGGCTGAGGCAGACCAAAGACAGGAGCCAGGAAGATCATCTGAGTCTCCTTTGTGGGCAGCAGGGGCCTAAGTACTTGCACCATCTTCAACTGCTTTTCCCAGGCCATTGGCAGGGAGCTGGATCAGATGTGAAGCAGCTGGGATACAAACTGTCATCCATATGGGATGCCAACTGCACAAGCAGCAGCTTTAACCACCATAGCCAATGCTAACCCTTCACTAGACATTATTGTATGTTGAAAAGGTCTCTTGATGTTCTGAAGTTTGGTACAAGAAAAATATAAATCTGAATTTGGCATACCAGATATTCATTTTCTAAGCAAAAGAAGGCCCCAATAGGAACACATTAATGTGAGTTTTTAAATCTATGCATTCTTGGCCAGCGCCATGGCTCACTAGGCCAATCCTCCGCCTGCGGCGCCAGCACTCCGGGTTCTAGACCTGGTCAGGGCACCGGATTCTGTCCCGGTTGCTCCTTTTCCAGTCCACTCTCTGCTGTGGCCCGAGAAGGCAGTGGAGGATGGCCCAAGTGCTTGGGCCCTGCACCCACATGGGAGATCAGGAGGAAGCACCTGGCTCCTGGCTTCAGATCAGCACAGCGCGCCCTGTAGCGGCCATTTGGGGGGTGAACCAATGGAAAAAGGAAGACCTTTCTCTCTGTCTCTCTCTCTCTCACTGTCTTACTCTGCCTGTCAAAAAAAAAAAAAAAAGAATAAATCTATGCATTCTTAATAGGGGTGGAGGAAATTGAGAGGGTATGATAAAATCTTAGATATAATCTTAGGAGCCACTGCTGTGGCATAGTAAGCTAAGCCTCAGTTCATGTCACAGCTGTTCATCTTCTGATCCAACTCTCTGCTACAGCTTGGGAAGGCAGTGGAGGATGGCCCAAGTGCTTGGGCCCCTGCACCCACATGAGAGACCCGGAGAAACTCCAGGTTCCTAGCTTTCGATTGGCCCAGCTCCGGTTGTTGTGGCCATTTGGGGAGTGAACTAGTGGATCAAAGACCTTTGTGTCTTTCCCACTGTCTGTAACTCTACTTCTCAAATAAATAAATAAAATCTTGTGGCACTGAGAAACTAACTGTATGGATGGGGGGGGGGTCACGATTTCGCTGTGGCACAGTGACAAAGTAGGTGAAGCCTCTGCCTGCAGCGCCAGCATCTCCAGCATCCTATATTGGCACCTATTCAAGGCCCAGCTGCTCCACTTCCAACCCAGCTTCCTGTTAATGCGCCTGGGAAAGCATTGAAAGATGGCTCAAGTAGTTGGGCCCCAGCACCAACAAGGGAGAGCCGGATGAAAACCTTGGCTCCTGGCCTCCTCCTGGCCCAGCCCTGGATGTTGCAGCCATTTGGAGGAGTTAACCAGTGCCTCTATCTCTCAAATAAATAAATAAATCTTTAAAAAAAGAAAAAGAAAAACTAACTATACCTAAAAAATATTATTCCTTAGCTTTAAATTTCATGGTGGGGGTATGGAAGGATTAGGGAAAAAGTAGACTCCTTCAGGGGATGATAATTTTAACAGGTTGTAAGACATTTACTTAGGTAGTCACTTTCTACCAATACAAAAGAAATTTATATCTAATATTCACTTTTTGTATTCTTTCAGATGAACTTTTTAGTTCTTCTATTACAACCATGCTTCTTTTTATATCTCAAAAATGTTACTTCAGATGGATCCTAGGACAACAATCTTAATACTGGCTCTGGCTATCTCAAGGAATTAGTTTCCTCCTGATTTCAATCCAATTAGGTTCCATAATGATAACATAGCCCATTAACCCATGAATTTAATCTGATGTCAGGATATTTCCGGTCTAAGATTCTTGGATTTCTTTGGCTTTATTTGAGGTGCTGTAGGTTATGACATAAGTTTCTAGAATGTAAAGCTATCAATGAACATCAAACAATTAAACATTTTGAATGGATTCATCTTTATTTAGAAATAATAATGTGTGTGTGTTTATGTAATATATATACCTCACCTAGACTTTCCATTTTCTGTGCTACACTTAACAGAATGTCCTTAGAACATATGGGAGAAGAGAATTTCCTATTAAATCTATTAATTCCCTCTTTAAACTGACTGAGATAAAAATCACACTGGACATTATTTTAAAGGTTGAGGAGAGGTATGCTTTTTTTTTTTTTTTTTTTTTTTAGCATAGAGTAACCTTCATTCCTAGCTGGCAGAACACACTGTCCCTTGGACTCTTGGTCCAAGCCAGGCAGAAATTGATCTCAGCTAATTGAGTAATAAATTGAATTCAATTACACCTGTATCCAATTTTTTCAAGTAGTCTATGAAGTTAGTATATAATAGTGCCTTTGAAGAAACAGTAGATGTGGCTCTATTCTTAAAATTCCCTAAGTTGTTGGCATTTCTCTTTCTATAAATCTCAGGTTTGGGGCTGGCGCTGTGGTGCAGTAGGCTAAGCCACTACCTGCGGCATCAGCATCACATATGGGATTGGTTCTTGTCCTGGCTGCTCCTCTTCTGATCCAGCTCTCTGCTAATGGCCTGGGAAGGCAGTGGAAAATGGCCCAAGAGCTTGGGCCCCTGCACTCACGTGGGAGACCTGGAAGAAGCTCCTGGCTCCTGGCTTTGGATGAGCTTAGCTCCAGCTGTTACTGCCATTTAGGGAGTGAGCCAGTGGATGGAAGACCTACCTCTCACTCTTTCTTTCTTTCTCTCCTCTATCTGTAACTCTGCTTCTCAAATAAATAACTCAATATTTTTTTTAAAAAATCTCAGGTACTTTGTTTTGTAATGAGCATAGCACTTGTATTTCGCTGAACTGGACAGATATTTCTGGGATTCCATTTTAATTAAAACAAGTTATTTCCAATTACAACTTAAGAAAATGTTATAGTCTTAATGACAGTATCCTGTTCCTTTTTATGAATTTTGTCTTTTTTATGATTTCAAAATATATCTATTTTCAAATAGCACTATGCCATTGCCTCTTCTGGATCAAGGGCTACACTAAAATTAACTGAAAAAAAAAAAAACTAAACTAAAAGTGGTGTTTTAAGAAAGAACCTCAAGGCTGGCATCATGGTATAGTGGGTTAAGTTGTGGCTTGGAAAGCCAGCATCCCATATGGGTACTGGCTCAATTTCTGGTTGTTCCACTTCCAATCAAGCTCCCTGCTGATGGCCTGGGAAAGCAAGGGAAGTGCTTTGGGCCCCCGCCACCCATGTGGGACACCTGGAAGAAGTCCCTGGCTTTAGTGGCCATTTGGGGAATGAACCAGTGGATGGAAGATCTCTCCTTCTGTCTCTCCTAACTTTGCCTTTCAAATAAATACTTTTTTAAAAAATGTATTATAGAATCTTGTTCATTTTTAATAATAAATCTAGGACTAGAAATATCCCATTAAGCCTCTAAATATATGGACAGAAAATCATATTTATAGTCCAACTGAGGTCAAGTAAGTTTAGTTTGCATAGTCTCAGTACATTCTTTTTTTTCCATATGGGAGGTTGAAACTTGCCTTTATTATCATAAAGCTAAAGCATATTATACTGCATTTAAATCTTAAATGGTCGTTGAACCATTGCACTAGGATGGCACAGTAAGTCATACACTTTTTTTTTTTTTGTACAGGTAGCTTGGCATGTAAAAAGACCACGCTAACAGAGTTAAAAATCCTACCTACCTCCTGACCTAACTGCAGACCTTATCTTATTTTATTTTTATTATTATTTATTTGAAAGACAGAGTTACAGAGAGAGGTAGAGCCAGAGAGAGAGGTCTTCCATTCTGCTGGTTCACTCCCCAGATGACAGAAACCGCCAGAACTGAGCTGATGCGAAGTCAGGAGCCAGGATCTTCTTCTGGGTCTCCCACGTGAGTGCAGGGGCCCAAGGACTTGGGTCAGCTTCTACTGCTTTCCCAGGCCATAGAAGAGAGCTGGATCAGAAGAGGAACAGCCGGGACCGTGCCCTTATGGGATGCCCTTGCTGCAGGCTGGGGCTTTAACCTGCTGTGCCACAGCCCAGCCCCCTAACTGCAGACCTTTTCAGTTACACTGGCTCCATCAACTTATTTCAAGGACAATGCTTCCTCTCATTCAGCCTTTGAAGCTTTTCAATTTTTTAGAACCTAATCATACAAAATGGAGTTGAAATGACTGTGCAGCAAATTGGCTTTGTACCGATTTATTTTATCTATTCGAAAGGTAGAGACAAGCAGATCTTCCTTGTGCTGGTTCGCTCCCCAGTTGCTCCCAATAGCTCTGCCTGGGTCAAACTTGCGCCAGGAGCCAGGAACTCCATTTAGGTCTCCCACGTGGGTGTCTGGTACTCAACTATTTGAGCCATCACCTACTGCATCCCAGGGTGTGCATGATGAGCAGGAAGCTGAAATTGGGAAAAACTGACATCGGTATCAGGACCTGTGTTAGCCGTCACAAACTGGTATCAGGACTTGTGTTAGCCGGCACAAACTTCGCCCGAGGGCGGGCAGGGAAGCAGGAGCAGCGAATCCCATTAGGATGGGGGTGGAGCTTGACCACAGAGATTGGACCTCGTGGCCACCTGGCTAAAACTGCACCAGTTTCCTAACAACCTGGATTCGAAACCACACACTCTGATAACATACTTGGTGCTTAGCAAAGCTAGGGGAAGGGAGCCTTAATAAATCACATAACTGAACTCTGTAGTTACAGGTTATTTTATGGGTCGCCTCCCAATAAATTCTTTACAGAATTATGAGTCATAGCAAGACCCCAAGCTATGACTCCACCCTGTGAGACCAGAAAGCATTTATGAAAGAAATCCCACTTCGGTGCAGCAACAGGACAACGGTGGTTGGTCAGGCTGGGAAGCTGTCGTTTCTCCCTCCTTTCAAGAGTCTCGGCACGCAGCTGCCAGAGAGCAGAGACACGCAATAGCAGGACCCAGGAAACATTTCAGAAGAGCGATGAATGGGAGCCCACACCAAAGGAAATTTCCAAAAACACACCGCCCACCGGAAGTGAAGCCGGAGGAAACGCCACGTCGAAGGCGCGGGTTTACGTAAGCGTGCAACGTCACGCGCCGTCCTTCCGGCGATGGGTGGTCCGGAACCAGGAGGGGAGGCGGAGCGGAGGCGGGGCTTGGGACTGGAAGAGATTTTGGTGGGTAGGTGGGTTCAGACCAAGGGGACTACGGGTCGGCGTTGGGCTCATTGGGCTCGGAACAAAGGACTATCTGGTGGAGACTCGGCGCAGCACCTTCGGACCGGTAACTGAGCTGCGGGTCGGGGACTGTCGACCGACCAGTGCTGTCACCGCGCGGTCTCGGTCGGCTTCTCCTTGGTTCCGGACAGGCAGCGTCGCGTTGGGGGGCCCGGCGCAGCGGCACCTGCTGCTGAGGGAACCCCACGGCCCGCCCCGGTGCTCATGATGGGGCTGATCTTCGCTAAGCTGTGGAGCCTCTTCTGTAACCAAGGTGAGAGGATGGAGCTGCGCCGCGGTTCGAAACCGAGGCAGCGATGCGACTGCCCTAGGGGACAGCGGAGGCAGGGCTCTGGGCAGCTCGGGGCGTTCTGAGACCCCGAGAACGGACGTAGTCGAGGGGGCGGGGAGAAACTCGGTGTTTCAGACCGTGAGAATGTGCAGAAGAGACGTGCTCTGCGCGGTCAAAGGGGAAGTCCGAAGAGAGGCTTTTGGTGACCCAGAATCCAAACTGGGAATTTGGAATATTAGCCAAGCGGAGCGGAAAACCCCTGAAGTTGCCTGCAGGCATTTCCAGGGCCCTCCCCGTCCTTAATTAAGCATCCTTGGGTCTGTCAGGGTGAGTGTCCGCTCAGGAACCGAAAACTTTTCTTTTTACTGGTGTTGCTTTGTTTTCCGCCCTGCCCTTCAAAGCCAGTGCACCTTCCTCCTCTCTCTTATTTCTCTGGCTTTCTAGGACTCGAGAATGAGTTCTATTCAGAAACAGGGTTTCCGGACAATTTCATCCTACACCCTTTCTTTTCGTAGGCGTAAAAAAAAAAAAATGCTTTCGGTTGTGTGGAAGATGTTACGTGTCCGCCGTTGGTGTTGAACAGGTTGTGAGGCACTAAACTTGCAGGTCCAAAGAGCCAAGAAGTTGTAAAACCTGTTCTGAGTCAGCAGCAGATGTGATCTGGAGAGAGAAAATACTCACACACAAAAGGGGCGGGCAATAAGGTTTTAAGCATTTTTTTTTTTTTAATGGAATGATCTCCTAGTAATTGAAACTAGTTTTGAAATTCAGTTGGTTTCATTTTCCCTTTTATACCCTTACGTGATTTGTAAACCTGGTATATTTTTAGAGTGGCACCAATTTGTTACTGCTAGTGTGCTTATCATTTTTTCTGGATTTAAGAAGTGGTGAAGAAAATGGATGGCTGTGATTCATTTGTTCTGCAGATTGATAACACTATAAAATAGTATCTTTTGAGGTTATAAAAAAGACACATGCATACACTTGGCAAATGTATATGCATATGCTCCTATGCAGTTACCACAAATAAATAGCACTTTTCAGGAGGTTTCAGTGTAGCCAGTTTAACTCCTTGTGGAGATTTTCTGTAAGTTTAAATTTACTACATCGTTGTCATTTTTATCAGTTTATGTTTTCTGGTCTTGTTACATAAGTTCATAATGTAAAGCAGCATTTTGAAACATGAAGATTAATCCAATAATCACCTGTTTATTGTTCCCTGGAACTTAAGAAATAAAACATAACTGAAGTAGCTGGTTCTCCCTATGTACCCCATGTCATTCCTCTTTTCCCTTTTCTGTTTTATTACTACTCTATCTTCTGTCGTTTGAAGTTTCCTTAATTAAAACTAAAGGAAATAACAGATGCTAAGGGAAAATTTGTCAGATTGTGACAAATTCATGAGCTACTTTTATAGCCGCTTAATTATTCAGATCTCCTAAATCCCTGTTTCTACTTAGAATTTTCTTTCCCTTTCCCTTTCCCTTTCCCTTTCATGTTGCAAGTGTTTGATGATTAATATGTCCTGTTAGTCTCATTGATTCCTGCAACATGTACTTATGGGAGATACAAAAAACTAAAAATAAACAAGAAAGATACATACTTTCCTTGCTCTGGAAGTATTAAAAGATTACTAAATGAGATAAACGTTAAAAAATGCAGTGAGGTAAATTATTGATCAGATATATGTGAAAATATAGTGATCACACACACACAAAATCACAAGTGACTAATTTTTTGTAGGTGCTTACTGGAGGACTGCAGTTTGGGGTAGACTTGGACCTGAAAGATGAGTTGGAGTTCATCCAGGCATAGCAGGAGATTGAGTACAAGAGTCACGCTCTCTAGACAGAAGGACTAACATGCAGAGGGATTAATTTGGTTGATGAATTTGAGGTAGCAGAAACTAGTTACTTTGTGCAGTATCTTAGTTTGCTTGTTGCCAAGTTAGAGAAGAGGTTGGAGAGGTAGCCAGCAGAACCAGATCACAGAGGGTTTGTGGTATCTGCTGGGACATTAGACTGCAGAGCAAGCAGTTAGAACCTTTGAAGAGCAGTCAGTGGCATTTTTTTTTTAATAGAAGGAATAATATGATCAGATTCATATCTTAGAGTGTATTTTTGTTTTCTATATGAACAGAATTAACTGCCAATCTCCATTTCCACAGCTATACACTTCTAATTGAGAAGTACCCAATTCTGGTTACCATTTAGAATAATATGTCCATTGCCCCACCTGACACCAGTTAAATCAGAATGAGGTAAGGTGGCCTGTGCATCAGTGCCAAGATGATTAAAATGGGCAACTAGTATTAAGAACTATTAATCTCAGGGCCGGCGCTGTGGCGCAGTAGGTTAATCCTCCGCCTTTGGCGCCGGCATCCCATGTGGGTGCCAGGTTCTAGTCCCAGTTGCTCCTCTTCCAGTCCAGCTCTCTGCTGTGGCCCGGGAGGGCAGTGAGGATGGCCCAAGTGCTTGGGCCCCTGCACCCACGTGGGCGACCTGGAAGAGGCTCCTGGCTCCTGGCTTTGGATAGGCACAGCTCTGGCTGTTTCGGCCATTTGGGGAGTGAACCAGCCGATGGAAGACCTTTCTCCCTGCTCTCCCTCTCACTGTCTGTAACTCTACCTCTCAAATAAATAAATAAAAAATCTTTAAAAAGAAGAACTATTAATTTCTTTACGTACTTCTTTGTCTTAACTTTCTTTCAATTTTATCTTACTCTTACCACTTGTTTTGTTTTGTTGTGTAACATTTTAGAACCCAGGCATTTTCTCAGAAATTGGAGATCTTTCTGGGAATAAGCATACTAAGGCATGTATTGTCTAGGTACAACAATTTGAAAATATATTATTAAGCCTGCAATTTTGTATTGTTTAATGTTAAGACAGAAGACTGATTACTTCTATATAATTATCATTGAAGGAAACAATTTTAAAATCTGATTGCCGGCTGGCGCCGCGGCTCACTAGGCTAATCCTCCGCCTTGCGGTGCTGGCACACCGGGTTCTAGTCGCGGTCGGGGCGCCGGATTCTGTCCCGGTTGCCCCCTTCCAGGCCAGTTCTCTGCTGTGGCCCCGGGAGTGCAGTGGAGGATGGCCCAAGTGCTTGGGCCCTGCACTCCATGGGAGACCAGGATAAGTACCTGGCTCCTGCCATTGGATCAGCGCAGTGCACCGGCCGCGGCGGCCATTGGAAGGTGAACCAATGGCAAAGGAAGACCTTTCTCTGTCTCTCTCTCTCACTGTCCACTCTGCCTGTCCCCCCCCCCAAAAAAAATCTGATTGCCTTTGCAAATATTATTTTATATATCTGTGTGGTTGTATACATGAGTTTCTATAAATATGCACAGAAATCTTTAAGTTCACAAATAAAGTTGTATATTCCTTTTTTTTTTAATTATTTATTGTTTAGCTCTCATAGCCATGGTCTTCTTTTTTTTTTTTTAAAGGTTTATTTATTTTACCTAAAGGTGGAGTTAAAGAGAGGGAGAGGCAGAGAGAGATCTTCCATCTGCTGGTTCATTCCCCATATGGCTGTGATGGCTGGAGCTTGGTCAGTCCAAAAACCAAGAGCCATGAGCTTGTTCTGGGTCCCCCATGTTGGTGCAGGGGCCAAGGACTTGGGCCATCTGTCACTGCTTTCCCAGGCACATTAACAGGAAGCTGGATCTGAAGTGGAGTAGCCAGGACTTGAACTTGTGCCCAGATGGGATGCCAGTGCCACAGCGCCAGCCCCAGAGGATGGAGAGGTAGAGAGAGAGAGAGAGGTCTTCCATGCACTGGTTCACTCCCCAATTGGCTACAACGGTTGGAGCTGTGTTGATCTGAAACCAGGAGCCAGGAGCTTCTTCCAGGTCTCCCACACATGTGCAGGGGCCCAAGGATTTGGGCCATCCTCTACTGCTTTCCCAGGCCATAGCAGAAAGTTGGATCAGAAGTGGAGCTGCTGGGACTTGAATTGGCGCCCATATGGGATACCGGCACTGTAGGTGGTGGCCTTACCTGCTATGCCACAGTGCCAGCCTCTTTCTCTACGTTATGACTGTAAACCCTCACCTTCAGTTATTTCTTATGTTACCCAGAATTAAGGACAAATGAAGTAAGGTTTTAATTATAGTTCATTTTCAGAACCAACTAGCACATCTTAATTATCTAATTTCCTTTTCATTGGTGAATCTCATGTTATAATTTTGAGTACTTATCAGTGCTCCAACTTTTTATGGAATTGTTACTGTACTAGACTTCTGACTGCTCAGATCTTATGTCTTAGAATTTTTAGCTTATTTAATTCTGGGCTTTTTCTTGATTTCAAGTGTACCAAAATTAAATGTATCATCTCTCTGCTCCCAGTGGTTTGAAAGGTTCAAATCATGAGTTTATTCAGGTTTCTGATTAAATGTTATTCCTCAGAGAGGACTTCCCTAGCCACTTTATCAAAAATAGCGCACTTCCAGCCCCAGCTATGCTTCTCCACATCTTTACTGTACTGTTTTTCTGAGTAATGTTTTTATGTACTACCTATTAATGGTATTAGAAATCTGTTTACTTTTGATGTCTGTTTATTTCAGTGGAAATAAACTCCCTAAGGTATGCATTTTGTCTTATTCCCTCTTATATTCCCAATGCCTGGCACTTGGTAGATGCTGAACCAAAGTAACACATGTACATTTTTATTTCAAGAAATTAAATACCATTAAATCTTAAAATGTGTGTCATCCTCTATTTAAGCTCTTTTTTTTCTAGTGTTACATACTTATATGTTTCCGAATAATATGCCTACATGGAAATTTTAAACATTACAGTTTGTCTCATTATGGTAAAAGAAATCTCTGTTTATGACCTTTCTTTTCCCTCATCATCCCAATATAGTTTTCTGCTTTAATTCATTCTGCATTTTCATTAATGTGGCTGTAAAGTTTTATTATTGCTGAGCCATAGTGTGCTTATAATCTAATTGCCTTAATTTTCTTTGTACATTTGGTTAAACTGTTTCAAGCTATCTAAAGGCCTCTGTGTAACAAATTTTCCCACCTTACATGTATCAGATGATTTTTCATTCCTCTGTGCTTTCAGTCCCCTGTCCTTCACAAAACTGCCCTTACTTCCTCCTGTGCTTGCTAAACAACTGTTCTGGACTTGCCTTTGCTACCATTCTAGGAACTGAATCTACTTTTTAATTAAACCTGTGTCTTCTTGCTTATTCTCACTTTGATGAAGCACATCCTTTAGAAATTCCCTATATAATGACAATTTTTTTGCATTTCTAAATACCTGAAACTGTATTGGCCTGCCCTCATTTTTTATTTATAATTGGACTTGCTATATAATTCTGATTTTTGAAGACATTGAAAAAACCTGAATTGTTCTTGTTTTTTTTTGCCTTTCCCAGTAGATTTTAGAATTTTTGATTTATCCCTAGTACTTATAAATTTCAAAGGGGGGTGGGTGTACTTTTATTTTTGTTGTTCTTATCTGTAGACTCTCTAGACTTTTTTTTTTTTTTTTTTTTTGACAGATAAGAGTTGGACAGTGAGAGAGAGAGACATAGAGAAAGGTCTTCCTTTTTCCACTGGTTCACCTCCCAAAGGGCCGCTATGGCCGGCGTGCTGTGCCAATCCGAAGCCAGGAGCCAGGTGCTTCCTCCTGGTCTCCCATGCGGGTGCAGGGCCCAAGGACTTGGGCCATCCTCCATTGCCTTCCCGGGCCACAGCAGAGAGCTGGACTGGAAGAGGAGCAGCGGGACAGAATCCAGCACCCCAATCGGGACTAGAACCCCGTGTGCCGGCTCCGCACGTGGAGGATTAGCCTAGTGAGCCGTGGTGTTGGCCCATCTCTAGACCTTTTCAATGTAAAGTTATATCCCTTTTTATCCTAGATTTTTTTTTTTTTTTTTTTTTTTTTAGTTTGGGTTTGGAGCCCTTCTACTCTTGGAAATCATATTGATTATATTATGCTTAATTGGTCATCAAATATTCTTTTCTATTTTGTTGTTTCTCTTTTGTTTGAGTTCTACATTCTATAGGTTATTTACTTTGTCTTTTAATCCTATTGAATATTGTGGTTCAGCTTTCACATTTTTCACTTACAAAAGCTTTTTGTTATTTGCTAAATGTACTTTTTTTTTTTAAAGGATTTGGAGTGAGAAATTCATGATTCAAAGTTTGCATTAGTGATTACTTTGCCTCTTTTTAAAAGATTTATTTATTTGAAAGAGTTACAGAAAGAGAGATCTTACATCTGCTGGTTCACTCCCCAAATGGCTACCAGGGCTGTGCCAGGCATAAGGCAGGAGGCAGGAGTTTCATCTAGGACTCCCATGTGGGTGGCAGGGGCCCAAGCTCTTAGGCCAGCTTCCACTGCCTTCCCAGGCCATTAGCAGGGAACTGGATCGGAAGTGGTGCAGCTAAGACACAAACTAAGGCCCAAATTTGAAGGTCACAAGGGATGCCAGCCTCATAGAATGCAGTTTTTCTTTCTGTGCCATAACTCTAGCCCCTTATTTTTTTTATTAAGATTTATTTATTTTTTTTAAAGAGCGAGTGAGAGAGATCGAGATCTTCCATCTGCTGGTTCACTCCACAAATGGCTGCAACAGCCAGAGTTGGGGCAGGCTGAATCCAGGAGCCTGGGACCCCATCTGGGTCTCCCATAAGGGTGGCAGGGGCCCAATTACATGAGCCATCTGTTAGGTTCTTTCTGGGGGTATGAAAGGCCAGAATCCCAAGCTATTCCAAACCTAACATCATCTTCTGGTGCTTTCCCAGGCACAATGGTAAAGTGTTGGATTTGAAGTGAAACAGTAGGAACTGAAACCAGAACCCATATGGTATAATGTCAAAATGCCACTTGCCCCGTTCATTTCTTAATGGAGGTTTTGCTGTGCAGCAGCTTTAAATTTGGGTGAAGTCTAATTTCTCAAAAATAAATTTAATAGCTGTTGCTTGTGTCCTGTTTAAGGAACCTGCTGCTTTCATCTGGAAGCTTTTAACTATCATTCTTCAGTCTATGTTTCATCTCAGATTATTTTGAGATAGTGATGTCACTAGGGATTGGGTTTCGTTATGTTTTTACATAGACATCTGCTTATTCCATCATAATTTATGAGTACTGGTTTTTTTCTTCCACAAATGGATAGCTTTGGAGCTTTTGTTGAAACTCAAAACACAAATGGTCATGTAAATGTGGGTCTTGGGGTATGTCTTTTTTCTTTTTATATTAATCTATACATCTATCCCTAGACCATACTATACCACTTTGATCACTGTGTATAATAACACATGTACTATGTATAAAATACAGTATTAGATGTTATATTTTGAAGTCTGGTCATTAGAGTCTTCCAGCTTTCTTCTTAATCTTTTAAAAAACTTAAATTTTCTATGTTTTTCCATTTTCTGATTTAGTGCTATTTGCTTACTTTTACTTTGTGTTTACCCTTTTTTTTTTTAAACCACGTAGCTTATTAAGGGTGGACAGTTATTGTTTTTCTTGCTTCTTTTTACATAGAAATATTTTAAGGCTATACATATCTTTCTTGCATACTGTGTTAGCAAGTCCCACAAACTTTAATATATTTCAATATTCAATTTGAAATATTGTGCTAGTCGGATTTCCGTTAATTATGAGAGAAGTTACTTCTAAAAAGAAAGCAGGTTTATTTTGGCTCCTGGTCTGAAAGATCACAATCCACAATCAAGTGGCCCCGTTAGTCTGGTGTCTGATGAAGACTGCTAGTAGCAAAGGAACCAGGCATTCTCTATTTATAGAACCAACCTTATCTGGAGAACTGCCTTCCCAGAGCATGGCCCAGTGACCTAATGACCTCCCAGGAGGCCCACCTCCCAGGTGTTATAATTATATCAAGTCTCCACTCTTAATTCATCAGTTATTAGCATTAATCCATTAACTATTAACATAAGACTGGCACTTAAGCGTATGAGTTTGGGGAGTGAAATCATAAGTAATGTGTATGTGTGCAATTTTTTTCTTTAGCCCATGAATTATTTATGTCTATTACTTAGTTTACAAGTATTTGTTGATTTTCTGGATAGCTTAGTCTTTTTTTAGATAGCTCAGTTCTTAAGGTAACTTCCAGTAGTCAACATATTCTGTAAGATTTCTCTTTCCCCCCCTAAATTTATTGGGACACAAGGACATATGTATGATCTGATACACCACTGTTCGTTTAACATAGGGAACCCCCTGCAGAATGCCATCAGCTGCTGAGGTGCTAGGAATTTGTTTTGTTATGGCAGCAGTGCTGTGTGTGTCTTTCCTTTGGCTAGAGTTGGCATGGCATGCTGCTTTTAAGCACTCAAACATGAGAAAGATACCCTCCTCTCAGAAGCGCACACAGATTACCAAACATAATGAATCTGTGAGTGATAAGAGCCTGTCACTCCAGGCCACTGCCCCACAGGCAACAGTTGATGACTTAGGAAGAGAGAGCTCTGACAGTGAAAATGACATGACAGCAGACAACGCAGTAATGCCTAGTCAGCCACCCCCCACATACCCGTGGGATGAACTTAGACGACCTTGAGGCAGTAACCCATGCGAGGTCATCCCATGCGCACCCAGTGAGGATCCCCACATTTGTGGCAGTCCTCGGGCATCCCAGGCTCTCAGGGCAGCCTCTAGACCCCATCCCACCTGCATGTTTGCCATTAATGTAGGAGCGGACGCAGAATTCAGGCCCTGGATTCCAACACCCGTAGAAAAGCTTCTGCTAACCAAGGGCTGAGGATATGCTTGTGTCTTTCCAGAGAATGCAGGACAGCCCTTTTGGGTACCAGCCAGAAACATCAAACCTGCAACTGACAGTCAACCAGAACCAGCTGAACAAGACTGAGAGTCCGCCTTGTTAGCAGATGCACCTGCCCTATTATCCTATCCTGAGAAACTGCCCATAGCCACATCCATTACTGTTTTATACCCCACTAGCTCTGGTCAGCCACTCAAACGGCCCACAGCCTATGTGTGGTCACGCCATTCCATTTCCACATGGAAACAGGATCAACAATGGTATGGCCAAGAATCATGCCTCCCATTGCTCAAAAATAAACGAAAAGGGGGAAATATGGTGGAATGAGAATGCCATGCCAAGATGGCCGCTGGCAAGTGAGCGTCAGTTACCCAGGAATGGCTTTGAAACCCACCTGGCAACAGAGCCTGCCTGACAACAGGCTATGATTGGATGGCTTCAGATACTGCCTGGCATCAGGCTGTGATTGGTTAGGGCATAAACCGCCCCTTGACCGGATTGGCTGCCTTGGCTATTTAAGCTGCTGCTGTACCAACTGAAATAAACGAGTCTGCGGGCTGCTCACCTCTGGCCTGCATTCACGCAAGTCCAGGGGTCTGTGTGGTGACTCCGCGCCTCTTGCCCCCACCGCGCTCTTCCTCTCAGAACAAATCCATGGCAACGTGTAATGTTCTAGAAATTTTTTTATGAGGTTAAGATGGTTGTTAGTCTTGTTCACATTTTCTGTATTTTAATGTATAGCTCTTCTAGAACGCATATAGTTGGCTCTTGCTTTTTTAAAAATATATTGTGAAGTTCACTTTGAATTGGAATCTTTAGTCCAGTTGTCTTGATTTTCTTTTATTCAAAAATGTCTTTATTTTGCCTTCATTTTTAAAAGTATGTTTTTCATAAATATAGCTTCCTCTGTTGATTTTTCTCTGTTCCTTTACTGCTTTAAAATTTTCATTTCACTGGCCTCTGTTCTTTTTCTGACAAAAAGTCAGCTGATATTTGTATCCTTACTTCCTTTTATGCAGCCTGGTTTTT
Organism: Oryctolagus cuniculus; assembly: GCF_964237555.1. Classification (NCBI taxonomy): domain Eukaryota; kingdom Metazoa; phylum Chordata; class Mammalia; order Lagomorpha; family Leporidae; genus Oryctolagus; species Oryctolagus cuniculus. Next base: position 44,785,684 of record NC_091444.1, read on the forward strand.
TTCTCTTGCTGTCTAGAAGATTTTTCCCTTTTTCTTTGTTTTTTAACAGGTTAGCCTTATTGTACCTGGCTTTGCCTTTCTTTGATCTTGTCATATTTGGAATTTGCTGAACTCTTGAATTCAGATGTGTTTTTTTTTTTTTTTTTTTTTTTGACAGGCAGAGTGGACAGTGAGAGAGAGAGACAGAGAGAAAGGTCTTCCTTTGCCGTTGGTTCACCCTCCAATGGCCGCCGCGGCCAGCGCACTGCGCTGATCGGATGGCAGGAGCCAGGTACTTATCCTGGTCTCCCATGGGGTGCAGGGCCCAAGTACTTGGGCCATCCTCCACTGCACTCCCGGGCCACAGCAGAGAGCTGGCCTGGAAGAGGGGCAACCGGGACAGACTCCGGTGCCCCAACCGCGACTAGAATCCGGTGTGCCGGCACCGCAAGGCGGAGGGTTAGCCTAGTGAGCCACGGCGCCGGCCAGATGTGCTTTTTAATTTTTGAATTCACCCTGTTTTTAAGTTGGATTTCTCAGACCAGCTATTCCCCCTAAACTGTCTAGCATAAATCATTAGTGAGAATCAGCATTTAACTAATGAATATCAAGTATAAGAGAAAATACTACAATGTATCTCAATAAAAATACTGTTTCATGAGATTTTTAAGGTTATATGTGTCCTGAGTCATAAAATATATTTCTTTTTCTTTAGGATCCACGTACAGTGCCTGTTATATTGGAACACTCAAAAAATTTTTTTTGAATATTTCTTTTCATCTACTTAAAAGGCAGAGAGAGCAAGCAAGAGAGATATCTGCTGGTTCACTTCCACAACAGCCAATGCTTGGCCAAGCCACATATGTGAACCAGAACTCCATCTGGGTCTCCCACAGGGGTGGCAGGGCCCAAGCACTCGAGCTGTCACCTGGTGCTTCCCTGGATGCATTAGCAGGAAGCTGAATTGGAAACAGAGGTACCAGCACTCACACTGGCACTGTGGTATACAACATCCAAGTGGTGCTTTAACCTGCTGCGCCCCAATTTTTTTTTTTTTTAGATTTTTTTTATTTATCTATTTGACAGGTAGAGTTTACAGACAGTGAGAGAGAGAGAGAAGAGAGAGAGAGACAGAGAGAAAGATCTTCCTTCCGTTGGTTCACTCTCCAAATGGTTGCAACAGCTGGAACTGCTGTGCCAATCTGAAGCCAGGAGCTAGAAGTTTCTTCCTGGTTTCCCATGCGGGTGCCGGGGCCCCAGCACTTGGGCCATCCTCCACTGCCTTCCCAGGCCACAGCAGACAGCTGGACTGGAAGAGGAGCAACCGAGAATAGAAACCGGTGCCCATATGGGATGCCAATGCTGCAGGTGGAGGATTAACCTAGTGAGCCATGGCACCGGCCCCTGTGCCCCGTATTTATCCACACCAAAACACCTGTCCCTGTAAAATATATTTCTTAACTGTGTCGTGTTCAAATTTGAAAACCATGGAATAGATTGTCCATGATCATAGCCTTCCCTAGGGCAGCATTGGAGTGTTCTAGATAACTAAAAAACGTTACATCGGTTTCAGTATATTCTTCCTGAATCAGCCTTTTTATCATCACTTTTGTTCAGTGAGCTGGGAAATAGATCTTCAGTATCTGCTTACACTCTTACCTTCAACTCCACCTGTGACTGTATAGTGTTCTACCTACTTAGTCCCTTTGCTCTTCTTGTTTTAATTCCCTGGTTTACCAAAAGGTTGTTGTTGTTCTAGCCGAGAAACTATTCCTTTGACTGTTAACACTCAGTTTTGTCACAATGGTATCGATGCCTCTCATTGGGAGACCATTAGCCAAACAAACAAAAAAAGTAATAAAGTATATTTTCCTATATTTACTACTAAATTGAGGACAAGCTAGCACATGGAACATGGCCATCTTTCCCTTAAGCACTAAGCTTCTAGAAGACAAACTATATTTTAAATACTCTAAAGATTTACCTTTAAAGCATTTCTTTAAAATTGAAAAGAATGTTAATGAAGAGCTAAAATGTAATATCTCTTCAAACATTGTATTTATGTGTTGTCTGCCACTAATACATAAATAATGTTAAAAGATGGCCAGGGAGGTAAAACATTGTTTAGTAGTTTAATATTTTAGAGTACTACCTTGGGAATCAAGTACCTGGCCAAGATTCTTGTGTTCTTCTCAGTGTGACCTTGGGCAAGTTATTCGACCTAAGACTCAGTCCTCATCAGTAAAATAAGAAGTGGTATCACTTTCTCATGGAATGATTATGAGGATTAAATTGTGTAATGCATGCAAAAACACTTAGAATGACACTGAATATTCCTTTTTGTTATTGACCTTCCTTTGCTGACAGTCGGATTCTAGATCTCTCTTATCCTTAAGAATATTACCATATTATACTTCTGTATAGTGCTTGTTTCAGCAACACATATACTAAAGTTGGAGCAATACCTCTATTATTCTGTACTCATGATGCTATTTTGTAAGTGTTTGTTTACATATTCAGCTTTAACGGTCTTGAGAGTAAAGTCCTTGCTTTATTTATGTACTTTAAAAAAAAAAAAGATTTAATTGAAAGGCAGAGTGATAGAGGGAGAAAGAAAAAGATCTTCCATCCACTGGTTCTCTCCCCAAATGCCGCAATGGCTAGGCTGGCTGATACAGGCAGAAGCCAGGAGTCTAGAACTCCATTCAGGTCTCCCGTACAGATGATAGGGACGCAAGTACATAGGCTGTCCTGTTCTGCCTTCCCAGGTACATTAGCAGGAAGCAGAGCAACTGGGACTCAATTCTGGTCTCTGATATAGGATGCCGCATTGCAAGCAGCAGCCTAGCTCATTGTGCCACAGTGCCAGCCCTTCTTAATTACAGATGTCACAGTTATTGTCACAGTCTTGTCATTGCACTACAAAGAACAAATGTCAACACTTCAGGACTGGCTCCATTAAAAATTAAGGGATATGAATCAAAAGAGTAAAAGAAGGAGAATTACAGTGAGTTAACAATAAGCAAACTTCGTTGTTTGTTTTATTTTACAAAGCAGCTTTTGCCATAATGAAAATAACCCTTCCACAGGACCGTGTCTGTTTATTCTGCAGTACTATCTGGGCAGTACCTGCAGTGTACAGGTATAGGAAGATACAAAGATGATTTGTTGACTCGAGAACATTTGTGTAAATTATGGCTCCTCTTCAATTGGCTGTTGCAGTATGAAGACTTAGGATATAAACTGATACTTGAGTAAATGTATCATCAGAATTTTGACATTCATTAGAGGGTATCCAGAAGAGCAGAGTTTTGATATGAGATGTGCCACCATTGGCCTCAAACTGACTGTGATGTGGTTCTTTTGTTTTTTTCTTCCATACCCTGTCCAGGTTCTCAAGTAACTTTCTAGGTGTTCTATGGAGAATGGAAATCTTTAATATATCCATATGTGTTACAACGCAGGGAAGATGATATTGAGTTGTTCTCTATTTTTTTTTTTTTAGATTTATTTATTTATTCGAAAGAGTTACACAGAGAGAGGAGAGGCAGAGAAAGGTCTTCCATCCGATGGTTCATTCCCCAGGTGGCTGCAACAGCCGGAACTGTGCCGATCCAAAGCCAGGAGCCAGGAGCTTCTTCCGGGTCTCCCACGAGGGTGCAGGGGCCCAAGGGCTTCTACTGCTTTCCCAGGCCACAGAGAGTTGGATTAGAAATGGAGCAGCCGGTACTAGAACCGGTGCCCATATGGGATGCTGGTGTTTCAAGCCAGGGCGTTAACCTGCTGCGCCACAGCGCCGGCAACATTCTCTCTATTCAAAACAGACTTCAGGCCAAAAACCATCAAACAAAATAACTTTATGAAAGTGGCACCAGAAGGAGGAAAGGACTGGAAGAGATTTTTCATTGAACAAAGAGCAGAAACAGTATCAGCTCAGAAGACTTACAGAACCCAGACTGAAAAATATTAGAGACTAAGTAAATGCTTACATCTTTAAATTAGTGGGAGGAATGAAAAACTGCTTGATCATATGTGTGTCTTAGTGATGGGGAAACATTTTAGCTTTAAGCTTTAAAATGGGATTTTTAAATAGAGGAAATAATAAAATCCTGGTATATGGAACTGACAAAGCTTTTAGGTGTAAAAACAGCCTAATTAATTTGATCAGGGGAAACTTTTAACTGAAAAAAAAATTTTGACTTATGAGTCTTAATGTCATTTAGGTGAATATTTGAGACCCACCTCCACAAAATCTAATATAAATGACCAAGTTTTCCTGTGTTTTCTTCTTACCAGTCTCTCATACTGTCTTACATTACGAAAACTAGAGATCATCACAAATACTCATAGATTACCTCACCAAAGACAAGCAGCCTTGGCATCATAAAGTTTCAGTATTTTAGCAGTCTAATAGCAGATATACAGGAAATGATTTGAATTAACAAGCCAATTAATATTGTTGAAAACATATAATTGTAGTTTGAAGCATTATTAAATGTTTATGGTTTGCTTTCTTTTTGTAGAACACAAAGTAATTATAGTGGGACTGGATAATGCAGGGAAAACCACCATTCTTTATCAATTGTAAGTATGGGTGTTTATTTAACAGTTTTTATTATTTCACTTATTGAAACTTTTTATAATTAATAATAACATTCTTATTCAGTTTTATAATATGATAGGAAAATTTAAGCATTCACTGTTTTACATTTCTAAACACAAAATTTCAAAACAACAAGGGAAATAAACTACTGTATGCTAAAGTCTCAACAAACACTCATCACACTTTCTCTGGCCTTGAAAGAATTCATAGTAAAGCAGAATAAATAAAGCACATGTTATAGTGCTGAGAGGCAGTCAAGTGGATTCCACTTAGATCCTGTCACACTAGGTTTCCTGTGAATAGATTGATATCTCTAGGAATCTACTGCTATTCTTCTGATAGCTTTGGAATTTAACAAAGCCAGAGGCATTGCATCAAAAGAAATGACAGTCACCTTGAAAACACTGCTATAAACAAGAAAAAAAGAAAGACTTGAAACTTTCAGAGAAGTGCAATACTTATCTTTAAGGAAATTTAACAGCCACTTGTCAAATCCACTTGTCAAAATATCTCCCATTATCTTTCATTGCCAATGAAATGATCTTTTTTAACAGTTATAAGTCTCACCACTGTGTACCTGTAACCTCTTCCCACCTCACCTTGCCTTAGAAGTACATGCAGCCCACCAAAAAATACTTAACCAATGTTTAACATTTTCTTCTGCTACTTTTGCTAAATTTATGACATGTTCTTTCAAAGTAGAAGATCTGCTTGTTTTCTTAAAACATTTTCATTTATTGGTCGCAAAGTATTTTTATGTGAGTTAGTCTTCAGTCAGAATACAGACATTTCAGAAACTGATTGTCTTCATTGAATAATTTTGCACATAACTTCAAAAGTGTGTGTAAAACCCAAAAGAGAGAATTGTAAGCCTCATCCAATGTAGTACTAGCCTATTATAACTAAATATTGATTTTGTATATTAATTAATGTAACAATGATTATGGTTGTACAACTGGTATAAGCATCAGTAGTCTAAATATAGTTAATTTTAAGTAACATTTTCATTTGTCCATGGCCTCATCTTTTTAAGACTGTAGCTTAGGTTACTAAGGCTGAACTAATTTTTATAGCTGAGCCAAGTCTCAGTTTTCATAGATAGACGGTCTTCAAAATCATGGATAGCCTACCATCCAGTGTTTACCACTTTGCAAGTATTAGTGTCACAGTCACCCACAAACTTATTTTTTCAGGATGAAGCATTGGTTCTCATCTGATAACAATGCATGATGTTAGGATTGGGAGCCACAGAAATGCAGACTCAAACAACTGTGTTCTGAATCAAGCCTTCAGTTCTTTCTATCAGTAAAAAACAAAAATTATTTTTCCTTCAAGAGTTATAATTTATCTAAATGTTTATTTGCACAAAAGTTCTCCAAGTTTCTATTTTCATGCAAATGATTACTGTCATTGGTGCTCATAAATAAAGGTTAATCTATCTTAAAAATTGTAGAGTTAAAACTTGCTTCATGTTTAGATTTACAAAGGAGTTTTTATGATATCTGTCTTTCAACAGCTTAATGAATGAAGTGGTTCATACTTCTCCAACCATAGGAAGCAATGTTGAAGAAATAGTTGTGAAAAATACTCATTTTCTTATGTGGGATATTGGTGGTCAGGAGTCACTGCGGTCATCCTGGAACACATATTACTCAAACACAGAGGTATGCTAAGAACACTTTTGAATTTTAATAAAAAGAACCAAAGAGCAAATGCAGAAATAGGTATGCTATACAAAAGACATATTAACAGTTGCTTTTCAGTAAGATCCTTTTTTGTAAGGAAGTCAAATAAAAGAAAAAAGGCAAATAAAAAAAGTATTAGGATCAGTTATTACTGCAGTGTTTACTGTTGGCCAAGCTCGCAGTTTATCCTCACTATACTATCTCCAAGCATGGAGAAACTTGACACAGGAGAAATTACATTATGTTTTCTTAGAGCTCACAACTTGCTAAAGCTCTGATTAGAGGGAAATAACATACTTTAAGAATAATTTAATAAAAGCTTTTCGAATAACATGAGTTCAACATTCAAAATTGTGATGAGATTTTATTTTATTTTTTAAAAAATTGATTTGCAGACCATCTCCTGGAAGGCATTGTCATTTATTATTTGTTAGTTCAGAGCCAGCCTGAACAAACAAATCTGGAATATCTTCTATTTCTGCTTTTATTTCTCTTCCAAGACCATGCAATGCTGTTGAGAGAGGTTTATCTTTGAGAATATTAGAGTGCTTTTGGCATCCATGTAATTTTTCTTTACAAAGAGGTGCACTTCACCAGTTACTTTCTCTAAAATGAAACCTTTTAAAAATTTGAGTTGGGGGAAAGCAAGGGAGGAGGAATATAACAAAAGGAATTTTTGCTAAACACAGTTTCCTATTTAATTATAAAAACCGTGTATTCTTCTAGATTTAGACTAATAGCGTATGAATATGTTTTAAGATTTATTTTAATTATTTGAAAGGCAGAGTGGCACAGAGGAAGGTGGGTGGTGGGTCTTCCATCCATAGTTCACTCTCCATTTGACCAAAATGGTTGGAGCTGAGCCTGGCCAAACAAATCTAGGAGCCTGAAACTCCATCCATGTCTCCCACATGGTTGTCAGGGCCCAGGTTGTTGGGTTATCTTCTGTTGCTTTCCCAAGTACATTATTAATACGGAGCTGAATTGGATATGGAGCAGCCAGCACTCAAACCAGTGCTCCTATATGGGATGCCAGCTTTGCACAGGAGTTAACTCTGTGCCTTAACCTGCTGTACTGCAATGCCAGTTCCTTTGTGTAATGTGTAAATAGTAAACAGGATGGTACAGCATAGATATTTAGCACTTGTGGTTATTTTATTTAAGAAGGCAGGCAGAAAATTGGTTTTAGCATAGCTTAATATACATTTATACATTAAACTAATATTCTGAATCAAGAATATGTTAGAAAATAAGGGAAGAACAGCATTTCACCATGTGATTCCAGATGTGAAAATAGCAATTATCTGTGGTAAATAGGTTCAAGTTCATTATAGATGGTCCATGTGTACTTAAGGCATTTTAAAAGTATAGTGTTCGAGGAGCCAGTGTTGTGGCGTAGTAGGCTAGGCCTCCTCCAGCATCCCATATTGGCACCAGCTTGAAGTCTGGCTGCTCCTCTTCTGATCAGCTCTCTGCTTACGGCCTGGGAAAGCAGTGGAAGATGGCCCAGGTGCTTCGGTTCCTGTACCTATGTGGGAGACCCAGAAGAAGCTCCTGGCTCCTGACTTTGGATCAGCCCAACTCCGGCCATTATGGCCATTTGGAGAGTGAAACAACGAATGGAAGATTTCTCTCTGCCTCTGCCTCTCTCTCTCTATAACTCTACCTTTCAAATAAATAAATAAGTCTTGGGAAAAAAAAAAAAACAAAAAACAGAAAATGGTGAAAAGCTTAGATGACTTCACATGGGTTCAGAAAGAGATGTGTTATTGCTGATTCCTTTTTGTATGAAATGTTCTTTCAATAAACTATTTCTACAAGAATATCAAACTTACTACAGATAACAAAGACCTTTACTGAGGCACGCCAGCATAGCACATAGCATTTGCAATTGCAGGTCCCAAGTAGAGATCTTTTCTCTGTGTTTCGGTATTTGTTCTTCGTTGTCATCTTGCTTTTTGAGAATTTTTTACATTCGGGAGTCAGTCATCCTGAAAAGCTACAATTCTGCATTATAATGCACAGAATTACAGGTGCTGACCATTTCCTGACTCCTTCCTTTCCTTGTCCGCCAAATACTATTCCATACTTTGTCTGTTCTGACTTTGCTGTATTTCTTTCTCTTTTTCTTTTTATCCCTTTCTATGCCTGTCTCTGTTTACATTCAAATTACTCTTGTTGTCCCTCCCTAATTTTAAAGTCATCTCTATAGCCTGATTCTACTCTGTCTCAATTTATTTTGCATCATTCCCCTACGGCATATAATCTTTAGCACCACTTAATCTAATTTCTTATTCTTCTGCAAAATATGCTCAATTTAGGGGACTTTTCTCACTATGCTTTTTTTTTAGTTTTGCTTATCAAAATTGCCTTTATTTAGTCACTTGAAGTTGCTTGAATTTTTAGTGTCCTTTTTCTACCTTCTTTTCTTCCATGTACACCTTAACCAACAGATTTCTCCACTACTCCTAGCTCTCGTCTTTCATTTTACCTGTATGTTCCTTTAGCATATTAATGCCCAACTATATAATTTTAACACATTTTTTTCTAGAGCTTTTGCTGTTGATTTTTTTTAAGGTACCTTATTTAGGGCATTCTGGTATAGTAGGTAAAACCCCTGCCTTTAGCACCAGCATCTCACTTGGATGCTGGTCATGTCCTGGCTGCTCCATTTCCAGTCCAGCTCCCTAATGGCCTGGGAAAAGCAACAGAGAATGGCTCAAGTACTTGGGCCCCTGCCATCCATGTAGGAGTCCTAGATGAAGCTCCTGGCTCCTGGCTTTGGCCTGGCCCTGGGTTGGCCATTGTAACCATCTGGGGAGTGAAACAGCAGATGGAAGATCTCTCTCGGTTTCTCTCCCTCTCTCTCTGTAACTCTGACTTTCAAATAAATAAATTTTTATTTTTAAGATGTGTTATTCATTAGCTTTTAAAAATGTGTCTATCTTTCAGACTAACTTTCTAATAGGTCAAAGACTGTCTTAAACATAAATAACTAAACAATTATTGATTGCTTAAATGAAAGATTAAGTAGAGTACTTTAAAGACAGTGAAACTGTCTTGGACATGGTATTTGTTTATTAAAGTTATGAATTACTGTTTTCTTACTATAAATATTTGGGTTTTACTGCTTGATGTGAGTCAGTAATAGTACAATCTTTATGATAAAATAGCAGTTCATGTTTTATAGTAATGATAATATAAAGAAAGTATGTATGTCACTTGGGTAGAACTGCAAAAGACTTTCCAACATCTTGTTCTCTTTTTTTTGTTTGTTTTTGTCTTCTAGTTCATCATTCTTGTAGTTGATAGCATTGACAGGGAACGACTAGCTATTACAAAAGAAGAATTATACAGAATGTTGGCTCATGAGGTAAATTTTGAAAGCAAATCTTAGTAAAGTATCTGTGCAGTGGTTTTCCTTTTTTACAAAGATTGATGTGATGTTGGCTTTTTCATCATTAGCAAAACTTGATGTGTGAGTATTAAATTAGAAGTCTCACAGACAGAATTTTTCATTACTTTGTCAAACTTAAAACATTAATTTGTAAACCACTACTGTTACTGCAAAGATTTTTCAAAGTTAAAACCATTTATGCATGCCTTAATTTCTATAAATGGAGTAAGAAAAAGGAAAATTCTGTCTTCCCCCCAGAGTTTATGATTAAAAGTCTTTTAATGAATAATTTGAGTATATGGAAAATCTAACCCAATAAAAACACGTTCATGCACTCATCATTTAACATAAGACACCAGATACAAGACCTCTCCAATCTGATTTTTTCTCCTTTTTTTCTCAGAAGTAGCTAGTATCCTTAAAGTGGTTATTATTGTTGCTAATCTTATTATAATTTTACTACATTTTTGTGTATCTAAGTTGTACATACTGTATTCCATGTTCTTGAACTACTATATAATGGTATCATAATGTGCATTTTTTCCATAACTTGCTTTTGTTCATACAACGTTATGATTTATATATGTTAATACAGCTTTAGTTCATTCCTTTTAACTGTAATATTCTGTATGAATATACCACATTTGGTCTTTTCTATTAATGACCACAAAGTTTATTTCTAACATTTGGATAATATTAAAAATGCAACAGCAAACATTAATCCAGGAGCCTAAGTTTATATAAATACTAGTAAATAGTAAATATTGCCCAGCTCTCACATCTACTATAATAGTTTACATTTTGGAGAAACTATAGTATTTGATAACATACTATCATATGTTCCCATTAGAATATTGCTTGTATAGTTTGCAGTTAATATTTAGGTTTCAGGTTTATTTTCTTTTTAGTGTGACCCTTTTGGCCAAGAATTAGTAATATAATTATCTAGTTTAAATTAAATCCTTGTTGGAATGAATCGTTAAATCAAGGTTATGTGAGATTATTTTCTAACTGTCCAACAGAATAGATTTTGTCCTTCTGTTTCATCAGTTTATTTTGACTTGTGATATTTTATTTACTAGGAATATTTTGTTAATTGCAGGATTTAAGGAAGGCTGCAGTTCTTATCTTTGCAAATAAACAGGATATGAAAGGGTGTATGACAGCAGCTGAAATCTCTAAATACCTCACCCTTAGTTCAATTAAGGATCATCCATGGCACATTCAGTCCTGCTGTGCTTTAACGGGAGAAGGGTAAGTGTTGATCAGTCTTAGGGGAATTGCGGCTTCTTTCAGATTTCTTCTAGTTTTTTTATATGCTAATGTGTTGTTTTCTTCTTGGCTCCTATCTGTTTTGTTGTTGCTATTCTTAAAGATATGTTGTGTGTTGTGTTTTAGGATTACAAGGTGGAAATTACTTTTTTTCCCAAAGATTTATTTATTTATTTGAAAGAGTTACACAGAGAGAGGAGAGGCAGAGAGTGAGCGAGCGAGAGTAGTCTTCTATCTGATGGTTCACTCCCCAATTGGCCGCAAGAGCCGGAGCTGCGCCAATCTGAAGCATTTATTTGAAAGGCAGAGAGAAAGAGAGAGAGAGAGAGAGAGAGAGAGAGAGAGAGAGAGAGATCTCCCATCTGCTGATTCATTGCTTGGCCAGGGCTGGTCCAGGACAAAGCTAGGATCCAGAAACACAATCTGGGTTTTGCTTGTAGGTGGCAGGAACCCAGCTATGTAAGCCATCTCCTGCTGCCTCTCAGGTGCACATTAACAGCAAGCTAGACTGGAGGGTGGAGCCAGAACTTGAGCCAAGGCATTCCAATATGGGATGCAGGTATCCCTGGTGGCATATTAACCAGTGTGCCAAACACCCCCGCCCTTTCTGAAATAACTTAATGTAAGTGTAACGCTTTGCTTTAAAAATATCACAATAAGGGGCTGGTGCTATGGCGCAGTATATGTGTAAAACTGCTGCCTGCAGTGTTGGCATCCCATATGTGCAGCGGTTTGATTCTTGGGGGCTCCACTTCCAAATCAGCACCCTGCTGATGTGCCTGAGAAAGAAGCAGAAGATGGCCTAAGTACATGGGTGCCTGCACCCTTGTGGGAGACTCAAATGAAGTTCCTGGCTCTCGGCTTCTGATCAGCCCAGCTCCAGCCTTTGTGGTCATTTGGGGAATAAACCAGGGATGCAGATGGAAGATCTCTGTCTCTGTAATTCTGCCTTTCAAATAAATCAATCAGTCTTTAAAAAGCAGAATACCATAATAAACTTTTGAATTCAGTTTTCACAATCTTGTGTTTGTTGTTACTTTTATCATTTACTAACTGAAAGATAACTAATGTCAACTGAATTAACAAAGAAGCTTTAAAGAAATCTCATATTTTCAACAAAAAAACTTAGACCTTAAACTCCCAGCTTTCCACAAGAGTAGATCTCCTTCATTTAGGAGTCCTTTTGAGATGCATACTCCTATATAATAAATATTTGAGACAATTCTCATTATAACATTATAACATACTCTTCCTTTCCTAAGAATTTCAGTGTACATACGAGGACAAGGAGAACCCAAGTGTTGTTTACCTTATATTACCTGGTCTATAGCCAAGAACTTACTTATACTCAAATCAGCATTGTTAGTTTTTGTCATATTAAAAATAGCTTGTTGGGGTCTGGTGTTCTGACACTACTAATTAAGCCACTACTTGAGATGCCAGTATCCAGTTCAAGTCCAGAGTGCCCCTCTTCTGATCCAGCTTCCTGCCAATATTCCTTGGATGGTAGCTCCATGTGAAGGACCCAGATTAAGTTCCTGGTTCCTGGCTTCAATCTAGGCCAGCCCTAGCTGTTGCAGGCATTTGGAGAGTGAACCAGTGGATGAAAGATCTCAGTCTCTCGCTCTCACTGACTTATAAATAAATCAATCAATCTTAAAAAAAAAGTTTGCAACATAATAGCTATGTGTAGATCTTTGCCCTTTTTTTTTTTTTTCAATTTGACAGGTAGAATTATAGACAGTGAAAGAGAGAGAGACAGAGAGAAAGGTCTTCCTTCCATTGGTTCACTCCCCAAATGGCTGCTATGGCTGGCGCTGCGCTGATCCGAAGCCAGGAGCCGGGTGCTTCCTTCTGATCTCCCATGTGGGTGCCGGGGCCCAAGCACTTGGGCCATCCTCCACTGCCCTCCATGGCCAGGTAGAGAGCTGGAGTGGAAGAGGAGCAACTGGGACTAGAACTAGGCCCATATGGGATGCCAGCACCGCAGGCGGAGGATTAACCAAGTGAGCCACGGCCCTGGCCCCTTGCCCAGTTTTTAGGACTGTGCTGTTGTGGCTTTTTGGGGAGTGAACTAGGGGATGGAAGACTTCTCTCTCTCTGCCTATGCCTATGCCTCTCTATAGCTCTACCTTTCAAATAAATAAATCAATTAAAAAAAAAAATAAAGACTGGGCTGTAAGCATTCCATTCTTTAGAATGTAGAGGGTAAGGTGAAATTTCTACCGTCTTTTCTCTGTTGGTCAATTTTGGTTCATTTTGAAGGTTTGGTACTGGCAGGGCTTAGTATTTACAGTCTTCAAAATAACACTGAAAAAATTTGTATTACTTGGCTGATTAAGATCATTTTGTTTAAGTGAACCTTCCATTTTACATATTATAGTTTTAATTTAATGTTGTCACTGAAGTATATAGTGATTATAGTGTCAACCTTTGGTTGATAGTAAGTGTACTTTCAGTTTTTAAGCATTAAGTTTTTAATTTTGAACATTTTTCTGCTTTTGTTTAAGATTATGCCAAGGTCTGGAGTGGATGACTTCCCGGATTGGTGTGAGATAACTTTTCTGCTTCAAAGAGACTCCTCTATTTATTCTGTGACATGAACATTTTTTCCTAGTACCTTTGGCTGCTAAGGCAGCAGCATGTTTAATTTATAACAACACAAACCTCTATGAGCAACACTTGAATCAAGTGCAGCTGAACTGGAACATAAAAGATTTTTTTCTTAACTTTTTTTTAAATGCACTAATATTCAGTTTGATGAACATAATGTATTACTCTGTTTTCTGCGACAGAATTCTTCTGACTGCTTATTCTAATTACTCAATGACTGCCTTGTAAGAAATATTTGTCATATGTTTAACATTTTCTTAAGTATTGTTATAACTTTAATTACCAATTTATTTAAATTCTTGACCACCACTCCCTCCTAACCAGATAATTACTGGTTTCACAGAGTAGTAGTAGGAATCATCAGGTACCACTTGCAAATTGCTCCAGCACTAATTATTTGCTCACTCTATAAACCATTCATCTTTTGGATAGAATTTATTATAAGAAATCTGCCTAGAAGCTATATGTAAGGAAGATTAAACATTATGAGTACTTGCCTTCAAATTTCCCCATTATTGGAAGTCATGAAATAATTTTAAGTTGCTATTAGCCTGCAAATTAAGTAGGCTGTTTTTAGATCTAAAGGAATGAAGTTCACTTTTTTGCTTACAACATTTGGTCAAAAACAGATCAAAGTAACATTTATTTGAAAGCCCACCTTTGATGGTAAATATTGGATAAATCTGATATTTTCAGGTCACATTATTCAATGCATATATAATTACCAGAAGTTATTAAAGAATACCAGCAGTAAAATGAAAATATTAGAGTATATTTTACTATCAATTTACAAATAACTTTTATCAGCAAATATTTCAGTCCTTTTATTTGCACAAGACATCGCATCTGATTTGGGCCATAACTAAAGTAGAAGCATGAACAGTCCATTTTATTAAAAATGAAAGAAGTATCTGTCATAGCATTTCTGCCACCAGCAGTATATTACTTAAACCATGCAATTTTCTGATACCTACTTGAGGGTATTGTCCTTGCCATAGACTTGAAACAGTTGCCATCTTCGTAGTTAGGCCTGAGTGCTCAAAATTTTATAGAAAATTGCTGAGTTTCATCTTAGCTTTTAAAATATGAGACAGCTAATATTCTCAAAAACTTACAAATTAAGAAACAATTAAAATTAAAGTCCTAATCTTCAAAAGTGTATTTATTGGATAGCAATAAGTTTTCAAGGCAGTTGACTGATATGAAAAATAATCTAAATGGTGTATACCTTCATAAGAGGGAAGATAACTATTGCAATTTCAATTCTGTTTATTTAAATTGTGTGATTTTGCTGTAATGAAAGGGGTAAAATGCACACTTTAAGAAAATACTTCATCTTGCAGTATTCCTTAGAATCAAAAATGGAGATTCAGTGTTCATAATATCAAAATACCTGTTCAAATGTGGTATTTTTTCAATTTTTATGTGTAAGTTGATTTCAATTTTGCTTTTTTCAGGTTACTTATTATCATATTTAGTTGAATTTGTTTAGTTGAATGTGATAACATTTTGCTGGTTTCTATTTAGTGATAGCACATGAAAAATTACCAGAGGAAAGCTTTTTGGACTTTGGGAGATACCGTTTTGTTTTGAATGTTTTTCTTAGTTATTCTGTACCAAGTAGATTGTAAGTTTAATTTAGTTTAGTTTTTAATGTAACCCATAATCAAGAATGTAAGAGAAAAGCAGATATAAATCGATATATGGATATATATGTGTGATGGGAAGTGAGGTAGGAATTAAGAAAATACATTTACCTAAAGCACACTTTGCCTGAATTTCTGTTTGGTTATATTGTTTACTGTGAGAACTGAAGAGAATTCTCATAAGCTGTCCTGAAAAAAGCGTATTTAGTATAACAGTGTTTGTTATTGTGAGATAATTATCTGCCTTCTTCTAGCTAATAAGATTGGCTGGCTCAGTTTTCTTCTATCAAATTATATGGTTATTTTTTGTATTACCACATCAGCATTATATTGAAAATGTTTTTTAATAGTTGATTGTATTTTGTCAAACAGCTAGTAACACTCAAATTTGCTATTTAATTTTTACAATACAGTTTATTTTGAAAGTTTTTTTGAACATGCTGTTAGTTTTGGATTTGAGTGCTTTGTGTCAGCCATTTGTTGAAAGTAAAATTGGCATCCAGGTCAATTTTGTACCAATGGTTGGGAAACATTTGATTAGGAAATTAATGTAAAACATTTAAAAAGTATTTTATAGGTTTTCATTACCGATTTCCTGTTACAGTAATAAGAAAACTGACTCAATTCTTTACTCCAAGAGAATGTTTTAACCTAAGCAAGTATCTAATACTAAAACACTGATTCTGACATTCATTGTAAATCAACCAATTATAAGATATCATCTGGTGAAAAAGAGAAATTTATGATTAGTGCCTTTATTCATATTTTGAGAGAAGTTCTAAATTCTGTATCTGTTATTCAGAAGTCATATTAACTAGGTCAACAATGGGATAATTTGAGTTTCAGCTGCTGCTTTTAGCTCCTCATACTGCCTAGCACAGCTTCTGGTAAGTTGGAAAGCAAGGGAACCAGACACATGATTTGCCGATTATTCTACATTTTAGTTTCAATTTGAGGATAAAGAAATTAAATGTTAATTGAAATCTTATCAATATAACTGAAATGTAAAATTTCCTTTGCAAGTTCATATATGGCATTTTCTTGACTTTGAACTTAGTGTGCTCATCAGCAGCTCTAACTCCTTTGTTCTTATTGGAGCCCATTTGAGAACTCTCAGAATTAACAGGCCCTTTTATCAATGAATATAATGACTATTTTTATTATTAATGTAATTTAATTCCTGAAAACCTGAAACATTAATATATATATATATTGAAAACTAAGGATTATATGTAATTTTTGCTTTTAGGCTCTTGTGTTAGTATGATTAAAGGTATAATTATTTTTATTCTATATTCATTAGAGAAAAAATACTAAATTTATATCATTGTTTGAAATAACTTTTAAATGGGCACCACCCCTCTGGCTGTAGTCATTTTTGATTCAGCATAATTTAACTTTCATTTTCTATAGCATAAAAAGAAAATAATTGTTTCCTCATGGAAACGGTGGGTGATACTGGCAGTACTACAAGCAGTATTCTCTGAAGAGTTGTGAGAGTCAAAAACAAAAAAAAAATTTGAAGAAAACAATAAAAGCTTTTTATAAGGTCTTTTTGGTGTAGTATGTTAAGATAAATTATACACAGAATTGCTTGTGAAGAGCAGTCATTAATACTTAATTGTGTAAAACAATATTATTGGAAAAACCTGCTATTATGCCGGTAGGTGCATAAATTTCACGGGTATTTATCTAGGACTGACTTTATGAGTCTTAGCTTCATCTATGGATTTGGATCAAAAAACTTCCACATCTAATTCAATCCCAAAAGAACTTTTACTTTTTGTCAGGGTAAAGACACTTCAAGAGTCAGCATTGTTGCTTCTTATTTGGTTGGATATTGTGCTTGAATCTTAATTTGGCCATTTATCATCTGTCTAGCTGACCTAATACAATTCTACATGGCCTTTCTTTTATTTTATTTTTTTTTTCCAAACTCAGGAAGTTAAACAAACTAGAGATCTAACAAGTCTTTTGGTTTTAAAATTCTAAATCCTTAGATGTGACTATCAAAATTTTAAAACCCTGGAATAGTAGGGAAATGTACATAATATGAAATGAAACTCATTTTTATCTTCTATTTGATACCCACTACCATTATCATTTTATTTTCTATATATATATAATCAAAAAGCAAAAATGGTTTCAATTATTAACTGCTGCACAACTTAAGGTGAACTAATAGCTAAAGACAATGCCAAAGCAAAGATAAGCCATATTGCTAAGAAACTGCAAGTAAACTGCCTGTAAGACTTCAGTGTATACTGAGAATACTCTATTGTAGAGAATTTATCTTGTTTATTTTTCTGGCTTTAATAAGTGGATGGAAATAGTTTGTTCAGAGGCTGTTCCCTTAAGATGCAGCCCCAAGCTAGAGTTGTGTTTGACTTACCAATATTGAAAAGACCATGTTGCCAGAATGTCAATATTGTACAAATGTCTGCATAAATCTGAAAGTGGTTTATATTCAAAGTTAGTTTTCCAGTCATGTCTCATGCATATTTAATTGTGAGGACTATTATCAAAAAGCCAGGTTCCCCAAAAAATATATTTTATTCTTAGTAACTAATGTTAGCAGAAAAAGTCAATATAAAAATGTGTTCAGCTACATTTTTAAAGTAGGAATATGGTAGGGTTCAGCTGGCCTAAAATCAGCTTTAAAGTCTGTGGTTTGGTGAAATGTTTGAAAAATGTTACTTTGGAGGTTTAGCATCAAACCTTAAAAACAAAAGCATTTGAAAGTAAAGGCAAAGATGGAGTAGAAATTCTTCAAAAGGAGATTAAGGGGCAGTTGTTTGGCCTGGCAGTTAAGAGACTGACCTCCCACATTAGGGTGCCTGGGTTTGATACCTGTCTGATTGCAGCTTCCTGCTAATGCAAACCCTGGGAGGCAGCTGTGATACCTCAGGTAATTGGGACCCAGCCACCCAGGTGGAATACATGGAGTGAGTTCTCAGCTCTCAGCTCTCAGGTTTGGCCCCAGTGAGGGGCCATTGAGAGTGTTTGGGGAGTGAATTTGCCATTGGGAGCTTACGTGCTGTCTTTCTGCCTCTCGAATAAATATAAACAAGGCAACAACACCACCAAAAAAACATTTAAGGCAGTTAAAGTTAATAGAAAGTGCTAGTATTAGATGGCTTATATGATGTGGCAAAAAAATTGAAAACTGTTTAGAATTTTAGTATTCAGGACCATGATCATGTAGAAGCATCTTTGGCATTTTTTAAAAACCAGTAATCTATATTTTCTCTTGGAGATGGAGAAATAACAAAATGGGCTGTGCATAGCTTTTGGAATTAAAAAAAAAAAAGGTCTAAAAGGACATATTCTTTTTGCACAAACTTTGAAATTTTCAATTAAAAAGTTACCTCATTTTTCAGTTCATAAGGTGCTTTGCTAAAATTTGTGGAATGTTGTACAATGCCATAAATGCTCCCCTGACCCAGCCTGTATTTTGAAATATGCAAAACCATAACTAAGGGATAACATTCATTAGAAAATTTGTTAGGTTTTGTTTCATTCTTGTTTACCACCAGCAAGGCTAACATGCTTTATCTGATTCACATATAGTTGTCGGTAAAGCACATGGGCAAATGTTGAGTCAATATTTAATTAGTAAATTAAAATGGGAAACCCTTCAATTTGTTTGATTATATTATACTGTGAATATATTGCCTTCGGTATTGGTAATCTATCAAAAGACTTTCAGTGTAGGATTTATTTCCTTGTTTTAGCCTTATTCATAGAAGACTAATAATCATTGTAATCATATTTCCCTCAGGAGATGTAGAGGCTTTGAAGCCCTTGTGTTGTTCTCTTGGAGTAAACTGTTCAGTGTGATTATGGAAACTTTCAACGTGATTTTAAAAAAATTTCTATTTCAGTGAAAATTAATAAAATGATGGTTATGATTTTTTCCTATTAAAGACTGATTATAAATTTTACTCTGTCTATTCCATAGAGCTTGGTTTAAAAAATAGAAACAGTAAACACTGAAAGCAGTTACGCCCTTGCTCTTGGATTTATTCTCATCAGAGAATAATGACTGTAATCATACATTGGCTTCTTAGTACAAATTGGTGCTTTACAGCAATACAGTGGCAGCAGCAGGCCCTGTATTCAGTAAAGTTCCAGTCTCAGACTGTAAACCTACTTTAAAATGTTTATATTCTTATTCATGTTCATTTCTTAAGACTTTAATATAAATGGTTGGGTTATCTATCTGTCTACCTTCAGGCTTTCTGCCTGCAAAGCACTCTGAAACTATCTGAGCTAATGAGCTTGGCCAAATAGAAGACAGAATTAGATCACAATTATGAATTGGATTTCTATGACCTTCTAGTATTGAAGAGGAAAGAAAAATGTCACCAGAAACTGCTTCTGAACCCCAATCAAGCAACCGACATATGTACTGTTGGTTTGATATAACAGAGAATTTAAAAGCAAGCAAATTAATTCTTTGACTTCATCACTTCTTGAAATTTATTTAAAGCATGTTCTTCTAATAGTAGGTCTGTTTAAAGACATATCTTAACATCTTATAAGATTTCAGTACTGTCAGGAAATGATTATTTTATATGTTAAATTTAGGTTGCTGGTACTGAGGTTTTTTATTTCTTATGTTATAATGAGTTGCTTGCATGACTACTTACCCAAGTAAAAAGGATGCTCTTTGCTCTGGAATGTTTATTTTTTAGACAGGTTTTGGCTTATTTGCAATCATGGTGCAATATAGTAACATTCATTTGTTGTCAGTCAACAGTTTTATTTTTGTCATAATAAATTACTTTTCCAGTATGAAGTGAACCAAGTGTTTTCTTTTAAAGGTAAAATATCTTTGACAGTCTTTTGGTTCAAAGAGATGGAAACTCACCTAAGGTAACAAAGAACAGGAAATTTTATTGCAAGGATGAGGTGGTGGGGGCTCCTTGCACCCAAGGTCAGTAATACAGCTGATCCTAGAACAGGTGGAGCAGAGACTAATGCTGAGGAGTAACAAAAGTTACTTTTCTCCTAACCAGACTGAGTTGTTCTGTTCCCACATGGCAGATAATTCTCACATTGAATAGCTCCTAAACTGTACAAGGAAGATGTCAGATTATTGGTACAGTCTTGGTTACAGTTTCACATTCCCCAGAGCAATTATTCATTAGTCTGCATTGAGTGAGCTCCTCCTCATGATCCAAAGAGCTGGCCGTGTGGAAGATGCATTTATCAAATGGGAATCCCTGAAGAATAGAAATGCAATCCAAAAGGATAAGTACTCTGTTGGGGGATATAACTGGAATCATCTACACATTATGTCTACTATATCGTGTTTTCCTAAAATGTCGAGGTGCAATTTAAAAATAAGAAACCCTTGGAATGAAGTGGCTGGATCATATGGTAAATGTATATTGAACTTCTTGGACAAGAAACTTGGGGGCCAGCACTGTGGCACAGCAGGTTAAAGCTCCAGCCTGTAGCTTCAGCATCCCATATGGACTCTGGTTCAAGTCCCAGCTGCTCCACTTTGGATCCAGCTCCCTGCTAATGCACCTGAGAAAGCAGTGGAAGATGGCCCAAGTCCTTGAGCCCCTGCAACCATGTGGGAGACCAGGAGGAAGATCCTGGCCCCTGGCTTTGGATCTGCACAACTACAGCCTTGGAGCCATCTGGGGACTGAACCAGCAGCTAGAAGACCTTTGTCTCTCTCTGCCTCTCTGTAACTATGCCTTTCAAAAAAATAAATACATCTTTAAAAAAGAAAGCATAGTTATCATTTTGCCATATTTCCAAGTTTTGGGTAAATTTTTTAAAGCAAACTGGATGGTGGAGTATGGAGGGAGCTTACTGCTCTAGTCTAGGAGAGATAGTGTAAAAAAAAAAAGCAGAGTGTGCAGTCTCAGGGAAGAGTTAGGGAGAAAATGGCAGAGGAAACTCTATAAACCAGAGGGACACAATGGACCTACATAGAAGGCATGGATGCCCACAACTCAGGACCCTAGCAGCCCAGAACCCCCACACCAGCGTTGGAGAGTGAGGTTAGACCAGACTGCAGCAGCCCAAGCCACTGGTGATAAAGCTGCAGGAAAAACATAGAAGGAATCCAGATTGGAGCCTCGTAGGGGATAATGTACCTGCCAAACTAAAGGAGAAAAAAAAAGGAAGGGCACATTTCTGTCTCCCCGATCACCCTGCAATGGCATCCTGTAACAAGCCAATAGAAGTGGGCACCACTTTGGACATACAGAACATCTGTGCCAACTCGTGTCCACACCCAGCAACCACCACAGATTCTTGAGTCTGGTGGGGAGAACTGACAGGGTGCTCATGACTGTGGGAGTTTTGTGTGCTGGGACTGTGAAAAAACAGGCTGTGTGGGAGAGCTCACGTAGTGGCTGGGACTTGGGGCAGTCATTGTGGAACACTCCACATGATCAAGGATCCCTGGTTACCTACTGAGGGACATTACTGGGGAATCAGCTCACACTGAAGACTGCACAGATCCTTTGTGTGGTCCTTGGGACAAAGCAGATGAATATTATACCCACTGGAGATAGTGCTTAGGCACTGGTCTCCTTTGAGGAGAGGGGCTCACCCTCAACTCTGATTTTAAAAAAAGATTTACCATGCCAAATCTGGGTATGTCACTTTAGACATACCCTTCACCCTGCAGAACTGAACAGAGCCTGGCCACACCCACCACACACCTGTAGGTATTCACCTAAAGCAGACGCTCCACTAATCTATAGAGGAATAGTACAAAGATAAAAGTCACCACAGTGAAAAAAATCAAGAAACCAACGAGTATCTTCACAAAAGAGACAACATGACGCCCCCAAAAGAATATAAAACTACAATATTAGATTGTGAAGATGATGAGACTGAGGAAATGCTCAAATGGAATTCAAAAAATTGATCATAAAATTGCACAAAAGTAATCAGAAGCAAATGCATGAACTAATGAAATCCATAAATGACACTGGATTGTTACTGGAGAATGGTAGGGTTCTTGTCTTTGCGCAAGAAAGAATTCAGGCGTGAGACAGAGAGTAGTGGAAAAGTAAAATAGCAAAGTTTATTAGGGAAGGGGCATCCGTAAGAACAGATGGACACCTTTCCAGACAGGACCTGAGAGAGAGTGCTCAGTCGCTCAGACTTGGGGGAGGAGCGAGGTTACATGGTTGAGAGATTACACCTGGGTAGGCAGGCGGGTGACTCAGCAGAGAGCAGAAGGCTGAGTGTGCAGTCTGGTTGAGGCCAGGGTTTAAGGAGATGGGTCTTTGTCTTCACACATCTCCCGAAACAAAGGATTTTATGGATGTAAATATTAAGAAGCTCCTATCTGAGCTTTCCCCTGAAGGTATCAGGAGGAAGCCTAGCTGGTGCCCTCCTGAGTTTAGAGGAAGGGTGAGCAAGACCCCCTGGAGAATTAGGATCTGGGGAAGGGTATTTGAAATGCAGATACTGGGCTGCATCTAGAAGGTTGGCATAAGGGGCGGGGACCCCCACCTGGCAGATTATCGGGTAGGAGGGGGCAGGGCAGGATGCAGATACTGGGCTGCCCCTAAAACATTATCCGGATGACTTTGAGATGCAGATGCATATGCTGGACATAGATGTCTTCTCTTTAAGCCTTTGTCACACACAATAAGCTCATATCTGACTTCCTACCTAACAGGATCACTCCTCAAATGGCCGCCACGGCTGGCGCTGTGCCGATCCGCAGCCAGGAGCCAGGTGCTTTCTCCTGGTCTCCCATGCGGGTACAGGAGCCCATCCTCCACTGCCCTCCCTGGCCACAACAGAAAGCTGGGCTGGAAGAGGAGCAACTGGGACTAGAACCCCACACCCATATGGGATGCTGGCACTGCAGGCAGAGGATTAGGCAAGTGAACACGGCACTGGCCTGGCACTGTAATTCTAAGCTACAATTCTGGAATACATTTTTCTAGTGCATTTTAAGTTATTTCCTCAAGATTTATTAAACAGTTAATTATGCTGTCTTAAACAGTTTGAAAGAGGATTTTAAAGGATATTTGAACATTTTAAACATTTCACATCTATCTAAGCCTTCCCACATAGTAGATAATTTTATTAAATTACTAAAAAGAGCCTCATTTTCTTGAATCTTGAATTATAAAACTTTATAGTAAAGTCAACAAATCTAAAATCAATTACCCATTTATGCATCTTAAATTGAAATTACAAACTAATATGTTAAGTTTTTTAACGTGACAAATAGTCATAAATAGGCATAATCCTTCTTAAACCTAATACGAAACCATTATACCATCGGTTTCATTTATTTCATCCTCCATATATCGATTCTTGATTTAAAAGACCCTTCTTTGTGTAAAACACTCTTCCCATTGAATAATTGTGAGGGCCAGCATTGTGGCAAAGCATGTTAAACTGCTGCATACTATGCTGACATCCCATGTAAGTGCTGGTTTGAGTCCTAGCTGCTCCACTTTCATTCCACCTCCCTGCTAATGAACCTGAGAAAGTGGTGGAAGCTGTCCCAGTGGAGTTCTGGGTTTCTGGCTTTGACCTGTTCTAGCTCTGGCCATTGCAGCCATTTGGGGAGTAACCAGCTAATGGAAGCTATTTCTCTCTTTCTCTCTCTGTAACTCTGCCTTTCAAATAAATAAATCAATAAAAAGAAAAAGAAAAAAATTGTATAATCCTAAACAAAGTTGAGTTCCTGCCACAGTGGTCTCTGATTTTTGCGGGGATTTGGAGATGTGCTGTAGTTATCCTAAAGAGTCTTCTGTAATAGAAACCAATAAAGGGGCAGGTGCTGTGACGTAACGGGTTAATGCCCTGGCCTGAAGTGCCGGCATCCCATATGGGTGCTGGTTCAAGACCCGGCTGCTCCACTTCTGATCCAGCTCTCTGCTATGGCCTGGAAAAGCAGTAGAAGATGGCCCAAGTCCTTGGGCCCCTGCACCTGCGTGGGAGACCTGGAAGAAGCTCCTGGCTTTGGATCAGCACAGCTCCGGCCATTGCAGCCAATTGGGGAGTCAACCATCAAATGGAAGATCTCTCTCTCTCTCTCTCTCTTTCTCTCTACCTCTCCTCTCTGTGTAACTTGACTTTCAAATAAATAAATAAATCTTTAAAAAAAGAAACCAATACAGTGTAAATTTTATAATAAAGAATTAACCTGAAACTGGATTTTATCTTTTCTTTCAATTTAGTCACCTTACTTTCACAGATGACATTGTATAACTCAAAATCTGGATACTGCAGACTTGACAGGAATCATCTGTTGTCTAACTCTATATAAATCACAGCTGGTCAAATTTTGCCCACATATAAGATGGGATTCTTTCTGACAATTTACCCAAAACTTGGAAATATGGCAAAATGATAACTATGCTTTCTTTTTTAAAGATGTATTTATTTTTTTGAAAGGCATAGTTAGAGAGAGGCAGAGAGAGAGAAAGGTCTTCTAGCCGCTGGTTCAGTCCCCAGATGGCTCCAAGGCCGTAGTTGTGCAGATCCAAAGCCAGGGGCCAGGATCTTCCTCCTGGTCTCCCACAGTTGTTGTGCCAACAGGTGGGAAGCTAAGTACAGTTGGAGTTGATAAATGGATGAGATGCAAGCCACAGTATTTTATGACTGTTTGACAGGATGAGATAACCAGTTGTCAGAAGTTAGTACTACATCTACCATGTTGGATGTTCTCCATGCCAGGGCCTCAGCTAGGTATTAGATAAACTCTTGTTTTCTACAATGACTTAATGAAGGTAAATGCACTTATGCCTATCTTGTAGTGAAGAAACTGGTAAAGAACCTGCTCAAAGTTACAAGGTGAGTAAGTGGCAGAGCCAGGATTTGAAGCAGGTGTAAGTGAGTCTAGAGCCATTTATGTACTACAGTGAAATAGGTTCCAGGAACTTTAGCTCCAGCTTTGTTGTGGGGATCAAAGGCCCTGCTGGTCTTTGAAAGGCACCTTGCAGGACTTCATCTAGGTTTTAGTGTTCCCCCTTGTAAGAAAACAATCAGGTGCAGTAGTACTTTATCTAGGTTTTTGTGTTCTCCTGTGTGAGAATACAATCAGGAGAGGCAAAGAGAGGTGAAAGGCAAAAGGAAATACACTCCCAGACAAGAGGAGCAATTGTCCTCTCCCAGGCTGGAGTCATCCTTTTTATGGGATAAGGTGTGGTGCTCAGGGCAGGACCTGTTGGAATGTCCAAAAGAGGCAGGGTTTGGGTGTGGCTGCAGCACATGTGCTGATCTCCAGGAAAGTGTCATGGCATCGGGTGCATGACAGAAGGTGATGCTTAGCTGAATGATGAGTGAGTGTGCCAAGCCTATCAGCCATGATGAATGGGCCCTGAAGGTGATGGGATTTCGAAGGAGCAGCTCCCAAGTCAGCTTCTTGCTACTCCCAGCACTCTACCTATTCCTATCAGCTTAATTTTCTCCTATTAACAGAAGGAACGGGAAGCAAAGAAATTCCCTCTGCATAGGCTTTGCCCAGATGCCTCCACATTCTAGATGAAAACCCTTTGGTGATGTCATCTGCAGGGACATATGCCGGTGCACTTAAGGGAGATTTGACATTTCTGCTTTGGAGGATAGAAGAGCAATCTGGGTGTGTGCACACAAGGGGAGAATAAAGCTATTATGCCCCAGATACAAGAAAGGAAAATGCTACTCTTTGCTAAATCTCCACAGGAAGCACAAAACTGGTTTTACACCCATTTCATTTACTCAGTGACAGCCTCACAAGAATGCTGTATCTTTGCCCCAACAACCAGTGATAGTTTAAGCTTTAGAAAGTCAACAAATTAATCAATAATAATGTGTGAACTTGAAAGACTGGGTGAATCTGGGTAAGGAGGAAACTTTCCCAATACCTGAATTCAACCAAAAGTTGAATTTTAAAATCACCTCTTGCTTTGCCCATAACTAACGTTAACAGTGGCATCTGCCTCAACTAGGAACTTGTTGGAAATGCCAAATTCTCAGGCCCCACCCTACACCTATTGTGTTACAAACTCTGGAGCTAAGAACCTAGTAATCTGTTCCAATAGACCTTCAGGAGATTCTGATGCAAGTTGAAATCTGAGGATCACTGCCTTAGGATAAGAAAAGAATTCTGAAGGAAGAGATAAGAAGAGTTTATGTCAAACTGGCAGCTTTTGACTAAACCAACAAAGAAAAGAAAAAGAATCTGCCATCAAGGCAACATCTCCACCTGCCCCCAGAACCAGCCCAGGAGGAAACATGGAGCTCTTTTCTTTCTGTGCCTCCTCCTGTCCCAGGACATTTCCTGTTGTCTTATCTAGAGTCAATGCACGTTCAGTGCAAATGATTTATAATTTCTTCTCTCCAGATTTCCATTGTAAAATCCATGGCTTTTTAGAATCAGCAGATATTTTTCTAAATGCTACCTGCTCTGCTGCTGGTGGCCTAGGGAATGTGGCCCAAGACCAGCGAGTGTCTGTAACACTCAATGAGACCTTTGAATTTCAGAAATCTTTTGAAATCTAAATTTTTGTTTCAACACAGATCCAACTCTTCCTCACTTTGCAGGAAACACCTGTTTCAGATATTGACAACGACTTCTTTCAACAAAGTGAGACCATTCTATCTTCAGGGAAAGTCAAGGAAAGGACCTAGTATAGAGTGAGGAGAGAGCTGGTGGAGGGGAGAAGGGCAGTGGAGTCCACCATGAACAGGGACAGTGGAGAACTCTGGACAAGGAAAAGAAGGGTTCCTCAGCCTGCTTAACATTAATTGGAAATTCAAACATGATCATTTATCACTGCAATCCAAGCTTGCTGGAGTCCTAGTAGGAAAGAGAGCTGGGACTGGCAAACTCCAGCCTGCGAGCCTGAAAAATGAAGAGTATCTAATCTTGAAGGCAGCTCTCTCTCTAGGCTAGTGGTGAGTGAGACAGCAACTCCAGCCAACAAGTGGAGGGACTGCGAATACCCTCGGGAGTAGGTAAAAAGCCTTTTATGTTCTTAGCCAGCAGCTGTGATAGAATGCAGGATTTATGAATTATTAGGGATACCCCTTGTTAGGAAACTGGCGCAGTTGTGGCCAGGTGGCCGCATGGCCCAGCTACCTGAGCCAGGCTCCACCCCCATCCTAATGGGATTCGCTGCTCCTGCTTCCCTGCCCGCCCTCAGGCAAAGTTTTAAAAGGGCCTGTTCCTGCACACGTGCTCTCTTGGTCCTCTCCTGCTCTCTCTCGGTTCCTCTCTCTAGCCTCCTCCTCTGGTCTCTTGGCTCTGCTCTCCTCTCTCCTCTTTGCTCTCTCTTCTCTCCTTGCTAGCTCCTCTCCTCTCTGTTTCTCTCTTATATACTCTTTCTCTCTTTTTCCTTCACCGCCCCTTCACTCCGGTCTGTAGGGTGTTCCCCAATGAAACCTTTCCCTTTTCCGGTGTGCTTTGCGACAGCTAACATTAAGATATAACACCCCTTCTTTTTTGTTACTGTTTTTAAAGACTTTCATTTTTAGGCTATTTTAGAGTCACAGCAAGAGTAGAAAGTACTTAAAGTCCCCCCACCAGGTGCTTCCCAAAACCTTCACATCTTATACCACTGTGATACATTTGCTATAGTGATTGGACTATGTGGGTACATTAATATCACCCTAAGTGTATAGGATTCAGTCAGTAATGAATGTACTCACCATTAAAGTATCATTCAGAATAGTTTCACTGCCCTAAAAATCCACTTGTGTGGGTCCAGTATCATGGCATAGTGGGTAACACCCCACCTGCGATGTCACCTTCCTATATGGGCATATGTTCTTGCCCTGGCTGCTCCATCCACTTCCAATCCAGCTCCCCGTTAATGGTCTTGGAAAAACTGGAAGATGGCTCAAGTACTTGGGCTCCTGCACCCATGTGGAAGACCAGGTTGATGCTCTTGGCTCCTGCCTTTGGCTTGGCTCAACCCTCTCTCCATTGCTGCCACTTGGGGAATGAACCAGGTGACGGAAGTTCTCACTCCCTCTCTGTAACTCTTTCAAATAAATAAACCTTTAAAAAATTATCTTGTGCTCTGACTCTTCATCCCTCCTTCTCAACTAACTCCTGGAAACCATTGATTGTTTGTCTCTATGGTTATGTATTTGAGAATGTCATATAATTGGAAATTATATGTATATAATTGTCGCCTTTTCAGATTGGCTTCTTTCACTTAGTAATATACATTTCAGGTTCCTCAGTGTCTCACCAGGGGTTGATGCCTCACTTCTTTTTTTTTCTGCCCTTCCCTAAACAATTTTCCCTTTTACTTTGTAGTTTTTTTTAATTTGAAGAGTAATATATGCACAGAAAAGTACACATTCATAAAGATGGACAATTCAGAAATTTTCACAAATTGACAATATTTATGTCCCCAGCAGTTAATCAGAAAAGAGAACAACTACCAGCACCCCTGAACACATGCACTAACCTTAACAAAGTATCTTACTTCATTTTAAATATATTTCAATATATTACTATATTAGCAATAGATAATATGTTAGTAATAATTAGTAACAATAATTATAATAACTATAGTAATATATTATAAATATGATCTATTAATATATAAAATATACTTAACAGACTTTTAAAATTCATAGCTTTTACTGTCAAAATCTGATTGACCGTCTTCTTGTCAAAGAAAACATTTTCTGAGTTCTGATGACCAAAATTCCTGAGAGGGCAGTAGGTAGTTCAGGCCTGTAGTGTTTGGTCCACTTTTACAACGTAGCAGAAAGGTTAACAGGTTGCAGTATCTTATGCAGTCGTGGCGTCATTTATTCTTATTGCTGTGACTTTGGTGACTTTCAAGGTTTTTCTGTCTGCTTCTGTTATTGTTGGTTAAGGAAAGCTGAAAACATTTTCATAC
Source organism: Oryctolagus cuniculus (assembly GCF_964237555.1). Taxonomy (NCBI): domain Eukaryota; kingdom Metazoa; phylum Chordata; class Mammalia; order Lagomorpha; family Leporidae; genus Oryctolagus; species Oryctolagus cuniculus. The sequence goes on from NC_091444.1 coordinate 44,814,729, forward strand.
ATATCTTTGTCTTTGAAGAACTATCCTCACCTTTAATTCTGTCCATTTTGTTTCACATATTTTGAATAGTCTGTCATTATGTATGTGTTTGTTAGATTTTCTTGCTGTATTGAATTTTTATTAATTTCTAATGTTTTTTGCTGTCTTAAATTTATTTGATTTAAAGTCTATTTTGTCTGTTTTATCTATCTTCTTTTTTGATTACTATTTGTAGGGAATATCTTCCCATCCTTTTGCTTTCAACCTACTGGTAAAGTAAGTCCTATAGACAACATATTGGTATTTTTTTATAAATATAGTCTGCTAATCTCAGTCTTTTTTATAAACGGATTTATTTTATTTATTTGAATGGCAGAGTTAGAGAGAGAGAGAGAGAGATAGGGATAGAGAGATCTATCCATTATGATGGAACTACTCAGAGTCAGGATTGATGGAATAAGGACATAAGGCTCAGCCATTCTCCCTCATTGCCCAAAAAAGATAAACTTCAGAATATATTCCTTGCCCTTGAAACTCAATTGGGTCTCACACCCTATTGCCTTCATACCCCACCCTGCATTATTTTCCAGGTTCCCAAGGCCTCGCCCAGTTCCTGGAAATCCCCTCTGCCTGCTACCCCTCCCTACCCCACCCACAGCCCTAGCCCTCCTTAAAAAGGTCTGGCCCTGGGGGTCGGGGCCTTCATGCTCCATCCTGTACACTCAGGCAGTTGGTCACCCACTTCTGTGGATTTATTTTCTCTGAATAAATTTGGTCTGTCTGTAAATTTGTGCACTGCCTCCTCTCTATTCTGCATCTCTTTTCCTAACATTTTGATGCCCTGTGTGAGGAGGCACCAATCTGCAACTCTTTTCCTAACACTCCGGTTCACTCCCCAAATGGCCACAATGGCCAGGGTTGGGCCAGGAGAAAGCTGGGAAACAGGAGCAGCTTCTGCGTGTCCCATATGGGTGTAGGGACCCAAGTACTTGGGCCATCTTCTGTTGTTTTCTCAGGTGCATTAGCAGAGAGCTGAATTGGAAGAAGAGCAGGAACAGCAGGATTTGAACCAGCACCATATGGGATGCCAGCTTTGCAGGCAATGACTTAACCCAATACACCACAATGCAAGTCCCAATCTCTTATCTTCTAATTTGAGAGTTTAAACCATTTACACATAAAGTGATTACAGATGCCTTTATTTTTTCTAGCCCTCATTTCCTGCATTACTGACTTCTTTTGAGTTAGTTGATATTTTTTAGTGAAACATTTGTATTCCTTTCTAATTTCCTTTTATGAATATTCTTTACCCATATCACCTGTGACTACCATGGAGATTCATTTAACAGCTCAGTTATAGCACTCTAATTTGAATTTATGCCAAAATAATCTTTTCATATACTTTTTTTTTTTTTTTTTTTGACAGGCAGAGTAGACAGTGAGAGAGAGAGGCAGAAGACAGGTCTTCCTTTTTCCGCTGGTTCACCCCCCAGTGGCTGCTGCGGCTGGCGCATTGTGGCCGGCGCACTGTGGCTGGTGCACTGTGGCCGGCTCACCGTGCTGATCCGTAGCCAGGAGCCAGGTGTTTCTCCTGGTCTCCCTTGCGGGTACAGGGCCCAAGGACTTGGGCCTTCCTCCACTGCACTCCTGGGCCACAGCAGAGAGCTGGACTGGAAGAGGAGCAACTGGGACAGAATCCGGCACCCTTACCGGGACTAGAACCTGGGGTGCCGGTGCCGCAGGTGGAGGATTAGCCTATTGAGCCAAAATAATTTAATAGCACACAAAACTCTACTCCCATAACACTTCTGTCTCAATCCTTTCCTGTTTACATTTTGTATCCAAAAAGATAAACTAATATTTTAATGAATTAGCCTTTTTTATTTTTATTTTTAAAAGATATTTATTTATTTGAGAGGTAGAGTTACAGACAGCGAGAGAGAGAGACAGAGAGAAAGGTCTTCCGTCTGCTAGTTCACTCCCCAAATGGCTGCAACGGTCAGAGCTGTGCCGATACAAAGCCAGGAGCCAAGAGCTTCTTCCTGGTCTCCCACGAGGGTGCAGGGGTCCAAGCACTTGGGCCATCTCCACTGCTCTCCCAGGCCACAGCAGAGCGCTGGATTGGAAGAGGAGCAGCTTAACCTACCATGCTACAGTGCAGGTCCTTCAGGCCTGCCTTTGAAACCTTCTGGTTAATCTTTCATTTAAATCATTACATCTTTCAGCTCCAGAATTTCTTTTTTTTTTTTCGATTTTAGGATGTTTTATTTTTATTTACTGTGTTTGAAATTTTTTTGTCTTTTTTTATTAAAAACACTTTTATTTAGTAAATATAATTTTCTAAAGTACAGTTTATGGATTACAATGGCTTTTTCCTTGCCATAACTTCCCTCCCACCTGCACCCCTCCCATCTCCTGCTCCCTCTCCCATTCCATTCACATCAAGATTCATTTTCAATTATCTTTATATACAGAAGATCGATTTAGTATATATTAAGTAAAGATTTCAACAGTTTGCACCCACACAGAACATAAAGTGTAAAATACTATTTGAATACTAGTTATAGCATTAATTCACATTGGACAACACATTAAGGACAGAGATCCTACATGAGGAGTAAGTACACAATGACTCCTGTTGTTGACTTAACAATTTGACACTCTTGTTTATGGCGTCAGTAATCTCCCTAGGCTCTAGTCATGAGTTGCCAAGGCTATGGAACCTCTTGAGTTCGCTGACTTCGATCTTATTTAGACAAGGTCATAGTCAAAGTGGAAGTTCTCTCCTCCCTTCAGAGAAAGGTACCTCCTTCTTTGATGACCTGTTCTTTCCACTGAGATCTCACTCACAGAGATCTTTCATTTAGTTTTTTTTTTTTTTTTTTTTTTTTTTTTTTTTTTTGCCAGAGTGTCTTGGCTTTCCATGCCTGAAATACTCTCATGGGCATTTCAGCCGGATCTGAATGCCTTTAGGGCTGATTCTGAGGCCAGAGTGCTGTTTAGGACATCTGCCATTCTATGAGTCTGCTGTGTATCCCACTTCCCATGTTGGATCATTCTCTCCCTTTTTTGTTCTATCGGTTAGTATTCTCAGACACCAGTCTTGATTATGTGATCTCTTTTATTCTTAGTCCTATCATTATGATCAATTGTGAACTGAAATTGATCACTGGGACTAGTGAGATGGCATTGGTACATGCCACCTTGATGGGATTGAATTGGAATCCCCTGGTATGTTTCTAACTCTACCATCTGGGGCAAGTCAGCTTGAGCATGTCCCAAATTGTACATCCCTTCCCTCTCTTATTCCCACTCTTATATTTAACAGGGATCACTTTTCAGTTAAGTTTCAACACTTAAGAATAACTGTGTATTAATTACAGAATTAAACCAATAGTATTAAGTAGAATGGACAAAAAAATACTAAGAGGGATAGAAAAGCTTTTATGTACTGGTTTACTCCCTGCATACCTGTGATGGCCAAGGCTGAGCCAAGCTAAAACCAAGAGCCAGCAAATGAGTTCATATCTCCCATGTGGGTGGCAGGAACCCAACTACTTGAATCATCACTACTGCTTCCCAGGGTTTGCATCAGCAGGAAGCTAAAGCCAGGAACTAGAGCCAGGTATTGTACCCAGGCACTCCTATATGGGGCACAGTGTTTTAACTGCTAAGTTAATGACCAGCCCCCTTTCCTTTTTAAAGTCTGTTGTGTGCTGTGCATATAACAGTAGACTTAGTGTGTAAACTCTCCACACCTCAAGTTTTTTTATCTGTAAAATTGTATCTAATTTATAATTGAGAGTAAAATTAAAAAAATTCATTCACTAATATTGAGTGGGCCTCATTTTTCTTCAGGCCCAGGGGATGTAATTATAAAAAAAGTCATCATGGACCTTCCTCAAGGAGCTATGATCTATCTAGTTGGGTCTTGTGAGGTCAAACTTGAGTGTCCAGAATAACTATGAGTAACCCATGGCAGGACCAGTGACCACAGGTCAATGTACTGTGACGGGTGGAAGAATGACAGGAGTTGGAACTGGGGCTGGGGCACTGAATTTGCAAGTGGTCAAGATTTTGAAGGGCAGGTGGTGCCAACAAAATGAGCGAGATGTAAAAACTCAACTTGGTGTATGTCTACAAATTCTTAAAAAGTGTTTTTGAAATAAGTTATTCTTCTCTGTGGTGGAATCTTGTATATGGCACAGAGAAAAATACAACTGCTCACAGCTTCTTTTCTCCTGCTCTTTTTAAGAACAAAACACTCTTGCTTTTGAGCTTCAGGAGCCATGAAGGTAGAAATTGTTTTCTAGGCAGGCAGTGTGCGCCCTCTAGGTGGCAGAAGAGGATTTCATTTTGCATGGCTGCTTCCTCTTGGCCATTGAATCGAAGGCTTTTTTTCACAGAAAATTTGTAGTTGTTTCATAACTAACATGTTTAAAAATTCCTTTTGCATAGATGACACCTCATCAGTCCTAAGTCACAGGAATGAGAGTTCATGGTACATTAGTGATAAATCTGAATAATGAATTAAAAAAAATCCAAAATGTTTGATAGCCTGAAGTTGCTATACCATCTTGAATAAATTGCTCATTATTTTGCCCAAATGTAGAACCCACTAGACTGACTTTAACGGATAGATAAAACTTGTTTTTAATTACATTTATTATCACTACTCAGTGAATTTTTCTGTAGTACTTGAAAATTATGTGCTTTTTTTAAAAAAATGATTTGTTTATTTGAAAGGCATAGTTGCAGACAGAAAGGGAGAGTCAGAGAGAGAGGTCTTCCATCTACTGGTTCACTTCCTAAATGAACACAGCGGTTGGAGCTGGGATGGTTGGAAGTAGGAGCCAGGAGCTTCTTCTGGGTCTCCCATGTGGGTGCAGGGGTCCAAGAACTTGGGCCATCCTCTGCCACTTTCCCATGCACATTAGCAGGGAGCTGGATCAGAAGTGGAGCAGTTAGAACTTGAACCAGAGCCTGTGTGCAATGCTGGCACTGCAGGCAGAGGCTTAACCTACTATGCCACAGCAGCAGCCCTGAAAATTATCTTCCTATGTAGCTGAAAAATGCTGTTACATTTGCCTCAGTGTTGCAAATTTGCTTGTCAGTATATTTTTCCAAAAGAAATTTCAAAAGTAAACTTTAGAATAAACTTGGCTTAGTAATTAGAAATTGTAAAATAGCCACATCTGAAAGATGGGTCTGATTATGAGGTCATCTCTGTATATAGTAGCTATTGGTGATCTATTACCTTCCTTCCATCTCTCAATTACCTCTTTCTACCAGGGAGTAAATGTCAAATGTCATAGACACTCAGTAAATACTTGGGAGTTTGAATTGATTTGTAATACATTCTCAGCTTTGGTCTTAAACATCCTAGGAGATATACTCAAAAGAGCTGAAGTTTACTATTTCTTTTTCTTTTTTTAAAGATTTATTTTATTTATTTGAAAGGCAGGTTACAGAGAGAGAGAGGGAGAGACAGAGAAAGAGGGATCTTCCTTCCACTGGTTCACTCCCCAAATGGCCATAATGATCAGGGCTGGGCCAGGCAGAAGCCAGGAACCAAGAGCTTCTTCTGGGTCTCCCATGTGGGTTCAGGGGCCCAAGCACCTGGGACATCCTCCGCAGCCCTGCCAAGTGCATCAGCAGGGAGATGAATCAGAAGTGAAGCAGTTGTGACTTGTACCGGTTCCCATCTGGGATGCCGGTGTTGCAGGCAGCAGCTTCACCCTCAATGCCACAGTGCCAGCTCCACTCTTCCTTTTTAAAGAGCACCATCTTTTCCCCTACGAAAATGTTGGATCAGACATTTCCCAAAATGAAACAAAAAAAAATATCTACTAATACCACCGTATTAGTAGACAAAAACTAATTTCTAGACTCTAGATCAACCCATTTTGATGTCTGAGGTCTGTACTTATAGGCAACAGAGAAAAGTAATGGTTTATGCTTCTTATAAATTTGCTTAGAGCTGGGTAAAATAAGCAATAATGATAAATACATGTGTTGAGAGGACAGACGTCAAGGGTGTGAGCCTTTTTGAGGGTTCTGGGACCAGAGCTGTGTACAGGAGGAAAGGACCCTGTGACTGATGAACATTTTCTGTCATGGTGGAAGAGGAGGATGTAAAAGAGGTGTACCAGGTATTTGCCTTCTCAGAGAGAAACAGCAGATGGAAGATTTCCCCCTTTCATCCTTCACCACTGCCATTGCTCTGCTTTCAAATAAATAAATCATTTAGAAAAAAAGAATGGGAGTTGACAGTGCTGGGGAGAGCTGTGGAGCTTCCATTGGACTTGTGTTCCTCTGAAACGTCTTTCTTGAATGGATCTCATTTAGTACCGTTGTCCCATCCCTTATGATGTCAATCCAGGTGCTACGTACGAAGTGGCAGCAACTAAAGCAAAGTGACTGCTTTCGATCCACTTTCATGTTAGCCGGAAGAATACGGAAAGACAGAATGTGATGTCAGTGCACTATGATAGAGAAAGCAGGACAAGCAGGTGGTGGGGAAAGGCTGCTCAGGGAAGATGTCTCTGTCTGCTTAACTTTTTTTTTTTAATTTATTTTATTATTTACATGAAAGTCAGAGTTACACACAGAGAGAAGGAGAGGGAGAGGGAGAGGGAGAGGGAGAGGGAGAGGGAGAGGGAGAGGGAGAGAGAGAGTTCTTCTATCTGCTGGATCACTCCACAATTGGCTGCAATGGCCAGAGCTGTGACGATCCAAAGCCAGGAGGCAGGAGCTTCTTCTGGGTTTCCCCTGTGGGTGCAGGGGCCCAAGGACTTGGGCCATCTTCTACTGCTTTTCCAGGCCATAGCAGAGATCTAGATGGGAAGTGGAGCAGCCGGGACTTGAACTGGTGCCCATATGGGATACTGGCACTGCAGGTGGCAGCTTTACCCGCTATGCTACAGTGTCAGCTCCATGTGTGCTTAACTTTTAAGTAGAGACAAGACCCGTGGGAAGAGTGCAGAGGGCAGCAAGGGCAAAGGTCATGAGGCCTGTGCTGTGTGAATGCAGTGACCACCAAGGAGGCCATTGGAGGTGGTAAGGCAAAAAGCTGGAGAGGGAGCCAGACAGCAGGCTTTGAAAGGAAGGACTGTCGGTTTTATTCAAAGTGTTTCAGGAGATATTGGAAGAGAGGAAGGTTGGTAAACCATGGAATGACACAATCTGATTTGGTTTTAAAATATTCACTCTGAAACTGGTGTTGTGCAGTGGGTTAAGCCACCACTGTGTTGTCAGCTTCCTATATCGGAATGCTTGTTCAAGTTCCAGCTGCTCTGCTTCTGAGACAGCTCTCTGCTAGTGTACCTGGGAAAGGAGCAGAAGATGGCCCAAGTACTTGGGTCCCTGCCTCCACGTGGAAGACCCAGATGGAATTTCTGGCTCCTAGCTTCAACGTGGCCCAGGCCCATCTGTTAGGGCCATTTAGGGGAGTGAACCAGTAGATGCAAGATCTTTTTCTTTCCCTGTCTCCCTCTCTCTTTGCCACTCTGACTTTCAAACAAATGAGGCCATCTAGTGGGCCTGCGGGTCTGAGGACCCCCCAGACATAGGTAGAATGTCCTGTACACGCAGGCTGCCAGCTGTGGCTGGAAAGCTTGTTTCCAGATGGGCCGCATCTCCTCCACTATAGCTTCTTGTGCTGCACGTCTGACCTTGTGGTTTTAAATCACGTCCTCAAGCTAGTTTCAATCTTCCACCCAGAACTGACAGAGGAGGGAGTTGAACCCCCAAGCAGAATCAGGCTGTTTCCAAGAGACCCCCGCTATCTCCAGGAGCCCCAAGCCAATCAACATACAGTATGTGAAACCCCCTTCCAATGGGCTCTCCCATGGAATGGCCCATTGAACAGAGAGTAATGCCTTAAAAACCCGGGACACTTCCTGAAAGCCTGTGTCCCGTTGGGGCCCTCCACCTGCTCTCCTCTCAGACCAGATGCATTTTTGTTGCTTTTCAATCCTATAAAAATTGTCACATCTTTGCAAATTGTTTCCCAGTTTTTTATTCCTATACTGAGTTGAGAAAAAGAAAAAAAAAAAAAAACAGGAAACTCACTCCAGCAATCAGTTCCTTTGACTCTCTTTTTTTTTTTTTTTTTTTTTTTTTTGACAGGCAGAGTGGACAGTGAGAGAGAGACAGAGAGAAAGGTCTTCCTTTGCCATTGGTTCACCCTCCAATGGCCGCCACGGCTGGCGTACCACGCTGATCCGATGGCAGGAGCCAGGTGCTTCTCCTGGTCTCCCATGGGGTGCAGGGCCCAAGCACTCGGGCCATCCTCCACTGTACTCCCTGGCCACAGCAGAGAGCTGGCCTGGAAGAGGGGCAACCGGGACAGAATCCGGCACCCTGACCGGGACTAGAACCCGGAGTGCCGGCACTGCAAGGTGGAGGATTAGCCTAGTGAGCCGCAGCGCTGGCCACACTCCAGCAACCAGTAACAATAAGTAAAATAAATATATTTTTTAAGAAAACAAAATACTCATTCTTAGAGAATGTAGATTAGGGAGAAAATGAGTAAGCATAAAGACAAGAAAATAAAACTCTATTATAAAGAGTAATAAAATTATTATAAAAATATATTTTCTACATCTTTATACTTTACCTAAAATTACATGAGAGCATGGAGAATGGAACTGAAAGATAATGTGCATTTTCTGTGAACTTATTGAGGGTCTTTCATTGCATATTATTTTCAAAATTCTCAGAGATTAAAATTCCGTTGGGGGGATGTTTGGATTAAGATGCCAGCTAACATGCCTGCATTCCATATTGGAATACCTGGGTTCAAATCCTCAAATCAAAACTGGTCCTGACTCCAGTTTTCAGCTGATCTGCCACCCTGAGAGGAAGCAGGTGACAGCTCGGGTAGCTGGCTCCCTGCTATGCACATGGAGAACTGGATTAATTTTCTTGCTCCCTCCTTCAGTCTGGCCCAGCCTTAGTCACTGCAGACATTTGAGGAATAAACCAATGGATAGGAACTCTTTGTGTCTTGCTTGTCTCTCTGTGTTCATCTGTCATTTTTGCTTTTTAAAAAGAACTTCATGTTATGAAGGTACTTCAAAAAGTTTGTGAAAAATGCAATTAAAAGCCCTTAAGGCACGCGGATCTGGCTGAAAAGCCCATGAGAGTATTTCAGGCATGGAAAGCCAAAACACTCTGGCAAAACAACAACAACAACAACAACAACAAACCCTAAATGAAAGATCTCCGCAAGTGAGATCCCAGTGGAAAGAATGGGTCATCAAAGAAGGAGGTACCTTTCTCTGAAGGGAGGAGAGAACTTCCACTTTGACCATGGCCTTGTCTAAATATGATCAGAGTCAGTGAACTCAGAAGGCTTCCATAGCCTTGGCAACTCATGACAAGAGCCTAGGGTGATTACTGGTGCCATAAACAAGAGTGTCAATTTGTTAAGTCAACAACAGGAGTCACTGTGCACTTACTCCTCATGTAGGATCTCTGTCCTTAATGTGCTGTACATTGTGATTTAATACTATAAGTAGTACTCAAACAGTATTTTTCACTTTGTGTTTCTATGTGGGTGCAAACTGTTGAAATCTTTACTTAATATATGCTAAACTGATCTTCTGTATATAAAGAGAATTGAAAATGAATCTTGATGTGAATGGAAGGGGAGAGGGAGCAGGAGTTGGGAGGGTTGCGGGTGGGAGGGAAATTATGGGGGGGGGGAAGCCATTGTAATCCATAAGCTGTACTTTGGAAATTTATATTTACTAAATAAAAGTTAAAAAAAAAGATTTGTTTTGATGCAAAATGTGCATTTTTTCATAAAACACATTGCCATGATCTTTTGGAAGATCCCTTGCAGGCCAGTTACCCTGCATTGTATGTTGTTTCACATAACTCTATATTTCATAGGACATGTTAGAGTAGAGACTATATGAACACCAGTGACTCTTAATTTAGATATTAAGAGGCACAAACACCCAGTCCCATTTGGAATACTATGCACGAATACTATGAGGATGCTTCTTTTGAGGTTACTGGTGACAAAAACAAATCTGCCTAGGACTTAGCTTTTGGTCTAACAACCTGTCAGGACCTGAATTCAGCCAATAACCATGGGAGTGTACCTGGAAGTAAGTTCTCTCCCACTTGAGGCTTCCAATAAGTCTTCATTCTAGACAATATTGTGATTGCAATCTCATGAAATATCTTGAGCCAGAGGTACACAGCTCAGCCATGTTCGAAGTGATATACAGTAAAACTGTGAGATGGTTGATGTCTTCTATCTCAAGCCTCCAAGTTATTTGGTAATTTAGGTAGAAATAAATAATACAAAATCTTAAGTATGTCCTGGAACACATTACCAAAGTATATAAGTGAAAAACTGTGGGTTTCTGTGCGTATATTTAAAAAGTGTTTGGGATAATCCACTTACCTTAAAAGAAACAGATGTTTTTAGCTAAGCATCAAGATCATATGTCAAAAAGCAGAATTGTTCAATGTTATACAAAAGCACTGTGGCAGAGCTGGTTAACACTCACCCACATTCAAGCACACCTCGACATTTCTCATGCTCTTCCTAATTGCATGCACTGTGGCTAGTTCTGTCTGTGTAGCATAATGGGGAGCAAACTATTTTACTTCTGGATTGACTTCTTCCTCCTATATTCTGGCTAAATTTTAAGCCAGAAGATGATGGGACATCCCCTGCCCCCAGTAAAAGAAGCATATGACAAGAGGCAGAAATAAACTTGTATTCTATTAAGCACTAAGGCTTCAAGTTTCATTTGTAGTAGCCAATCATATACCCTGGCTATTATACCCAGTGTGAGTCATAATGTAAATGGCATTCACATAACATTTTTAGAAGTATTCTGACTGTTCTCTGTATGAACCCAGATCACTTGCCCAATTACTAGGATCAGTTCTTTGTAGGCTTTTCCCTTTTACTGAGGAGAGGACTTGTTCCTCTTGTTCCTCTTCCACAGTGTTCTGACAACATGGTCTAGAGGGGGTCTGAATGAAGTCTGAGCCCACGGGAGGCAGTGCCACTTACATAGTCCCCTCATCTTCCATCCAATCTTCACAACCTGTTTACTTATATTGGCTCATCTGTGTTTTAAGTGGTTTTTGCATGCTTGTTTATTTTTCTTTTAGTGTGTAAATAAGTTTTTAGATTCTTTCTGCTCTGTAGAAGTGACAAATAACAAGAGTATGTGCTTTAACTTAAACAATTAGTAAAAAACAGGTGACTGCTGAGTCTCAATGATTGGTGTAGAAACAGCCCAGGATGTAAGATGTGCCTTTGGTTTCAGTTTTATTGCTTGAGCTGCACTACAGTTGTGTGTCTAGACATGCAATTCTCTATGGAGCAGGCTGGGAAGTCCACAGGATGTCAGGATTGAAAAGCAACAGTCTCCTGGTTCCAATTCAAGACCTGTCTGCAAAAATACATCAAAATTGGGGGTAGGTGCTTTGGTGTAGCAGATTAAACCACCTTTGGTGACACTGGCATCTCATATGGGAGCTGGTTTGAGACGTGGCTGCTCTACTTCTAACCCAGCTCCCTGATAACACTCCTGGGAAAGCAGCAGAAGACAGCCCAAGTGCTATCTTACATAGGCAGTGCTTGGGTCATTGCACCTATGTGGGAGTCCCAGAAGAAGTTCTGGGCTCCTGGTTTCTGCCTGGCACAACCCCAGCAATTGCAGCCATTTGGGGAGTGAACCAGTGGATGGAAGATTTCTCTCTCTCTCTCTGTAACTATGCCTTTCAAATAAATAAAAATAATTTTTTTAAATTATTTTTTGACAGGCAGAGTGGACAGTAAGAGAGAGAGACAGAGAGAAAGGTCTTCCTTTTGCCGTTGGTTCACCCTCCAATGGCCGCCGTGGCTGGCGCACCGCGCTGATCCGATGGCAGGAGCCAGGAGCCAGGTGCTTTTCCTGGTCTCCCATGGGGTGCAGGGCCCAAGCACCTGGGCCATCCTCCACTGCACTCCTGGGCCACAGCAGAGAGCTAAAAATAAATATTTTAAAAGGTACATCAAAATGCTTGGATTCATTCATTCATACATTAACTGATTGAACATTTATTGAGTGCTCAACATGTGTTAGACCCCATGCTAGGTGTTACTGACACAAAGATAAGATCTGGTCTCAAGCATCATGGGCCAACTACATAGTCCATAGGTATGACCAATGCCAAAAACAAAACAAGCAAACAAAAAACACTGCACATATAGGGGCCGGAGTTATAGTGCAGTAGGTTAAGCCACCTTTGTGGCACTAATATCCCTTCTAATCCAGCTCCCTACAAATGCTCCTAGAAAGGCAGAAGATGATAGCCCAAGTACTTGGGCACCAACTACCCACATGGGAGACCTGGATGGAGTTCATGGCCCTGACTTTGGCCTGGCCCAGACTTGGCTATTGTGGCCATTTGGAGAGTAAACCAGCAGATGGAAGATTTCTGTCCATCTCTCCCTGTCTCTCTGTTACTCCGCCTTTCAAGTAGATGAAAATAAATAGTTAAGTACACTTTTTAAAATTTAAAAAACCACTATACATATGGAAAGCATTACAAAGGGCATGTGGGACAACAGTGAAAGCTGAAGGGTGTTACAGAAAGAAACCTGAGCAGGGGACTTTGTATGAGAGATGTTCATGTGGGGGAATAACGTTCAACTTGATTGGGGGTAGAGATGGGAGGGAATTAGCTTTGTGGGGGAGGGCATGGAGAACAGCAAATGTGAGGGCTCTAGTTGAGGAACAACTGAATGAGTTGGGAGAATTGTAACAAGACCAGCATGGCTGAAGGCAGGATAATCTCCCAGAGTCCACTATTTTTTTTTTTTTTTAAGATTTATCTATTTGAAAGGCAGACTGACGCAGAGAAAGAGAAAGAGATCTTCCATCTGCTGATTCACTCCTCAAATGACCACATGACTGGGGTTGAACCAACCCAAGGCCAAGAGTGAAGAACTCCATCTGGGTCTCCCATGTGGGTGGCAGGGGTCCAGGTACTTGAGCCACTACCTGCTGCCTCTCAGGGTGTGCATTAGCAGGAAACTGGGTTTGGAAGCAGAGCCAGAAGTAGTGAGAGATAGGAAGCATACTTGGCTTGTACAGCTGGATATCTTGTGAGAGCTAACTTCTTAGGGCAAACTCCTCTATCCTGAAGATCTCCTACCAGCCCTACCTCCCAAACACCATAATTAGATTATCTCCACCTTCATCTATCAACCATTAACATTAATCGATTAACCATTAACTAGGACTTTGAGGATCACTGGGGCTGGTGTTGTAGTGCAGTGGGTTAAGCGGCCACCTGCAATTATGGCTTCCCATATCAGCATGCTGGTTTGAGTCCCAGTTGCTCCACTTCACATCAAGCTCCTTGCTAATACTCCTGGGAGAGCAGCAGAAGATGGCCCAAGTGTTTGGGCCCCTGACACCACCATGGGAGACCCAGATGGAGTTCCATGCTCTTGACTTCAGCTTGGCCCAGCTCTTGTCATTGTAGCCATTTGGAGAGTGAACCAGTAGATGCAAGATCTCTGTGTGTGTCTCTCTCTCTCTGTCAATATGCCTTTCAACAAACAAACAAACAAATAGATAAGTCTTTTGAAGTTTAAATGTCTTCATGATTTTGGGGAGCCAAATCTGATTCGGATCATAACAGGATCAAAATACTGTGTTAACCTGTACTGCTCATCATAGTCCCTCAATAAAAATGTTTTAGAACTAATGAACTATCATCAATCACCCAGGGCACAATTTCTTGCTAGAATACTCTTGATTCCAAGTTACATTATAGAAGTAAAAATAAGATATTATAAGAAGTGACAGGGGAAAATTAATCTTGGATGCTGTCCCTTTTTTATATCTGACCTCTTGGTATTAGTAAAGCCCAAGGGTGGTTGCTATGGGAGACATTTGCTGAGTGCTATTGGCCACATATACAAAGAAAATACTTGAATGAAGTCTCTGCCTTTGATTGAATACTAAGAAACAATCAGTTGTGTTTCTGTAACAGCTGTTGCTCCTGCAAGAGATGAGAAGCAGATGAAGATGAACCCCTGCATTCTTGCAGCTCAGTTCCCCTCCTCTGGGGCTTGCTGGAACCCAGTCTCCATGTCAAGTTCTTGCTCAGTCTGGGGTGAGATTGGTAGTTCTTATGATTCTACACATTTTGCTATTTATTTATCTTTGTTCTATTTGATGTCAGGGCCTTAGGGCACATATAGCTTTTCTCTGCAGTCTGGTCACGATGTTACTTATGTCAAGTAAGTATGTGAAGTTGTCTGAGACCAGCTACTGAGATGGCTGTGTTTCAGTCTCCCACAGTAAACAATAGCCTTCATGCTTTCCTGCTTTCCTTTCATTCTGATGGGAAAACTTTTAGGATGTGAAATGGATCCCTCAGTTGTAGTGTGTGTCCTTGAATCATTTTGATGATTGAGACCCTACAATCATGCATCAGCCTCGTTTCTCCTCTGAGACTCGGTCCACCTTTTCCCTCCCTTTATGTTTTGGCCAACTACCTCCTTCAGATTCTGTCAACACATTATATGGAGGTTTGTAAAAAAAAAAAGATTTTTAAGACTTACTGATTTGAAAGGCAGAGAGAGAGAGGGGAGAGAGAGGGAGGGAGGTAGGGAGAGAGAGAGAGAGAAAGAGAGATCTTCCATTTCTTGGTTTACTCCCCATATGGCTGTAGCAGCTGGTGCTGGGCTAGGCAAAAGCCAGGAGTGTGAAACTCCATTCTGGTCTCCCACTGGGGTGGCAGGGGCCCAAGCACTTGGGCCATCTTGTGATGCTTTCCCAGGTGCATTAGCAGGGAGCTAGAACAGAAGCGGAGCAGCTGTAACTAAAAACAGGGTTCACGTGGGTTGCTGGCATCATAGGCAAGCAGCTTAATCTGCTGTGCCACAATGCTGGCTCCCAGGGTTTTTATAACATGTCAGTGACTAGCTTTTTCATGTCCCAATACAAAATGTAGACTTACATTGATGGTATTCCTTAATAATTAAAGATAAATTTAATACTAAATATAAAAATCAATATTAAAAATGACAAATTAAGAGATTAAGCAACAACATAAAAAGCATACAGATATTAAAGATAACATTTAACAAGCATTTCTTTAAAATCGAGTAGTTTTAGGTTTATGCTCGAGCATGTTGAAGGTCTGAGTGGCTCATATACGATATTGTCTTTTTTTTTTTTAAAGATTTATTTATTTATTTGAAAGTCAAGTTACACAGAGAGAGAAGGAGAGGCAGAGAGAGAGAGACAGAGAGAGAAAGAGAGGGGTCTTCCATCCTCTGGTTCACTCCCCAAATGGCCGCAATGGCTGGAGCTGCACCGATCTGAAGCCAGGAGGCAGGAGCTTCTTCTGGGTCTCCCACGTGGGTGCAGGGGCCCAAGGACTTGGGCCATCTTCTACTGCTTTCTCAGGCCACAGCAGAGAGCTGGATTGGAAGTAGAGCAGCTGAGTCTCAAACCAGCAGCCACATGGGATGCTGGCACTACAGGCGGCGGCTTTACCAGCTATGCCACAGTGCCGGCCCCCACAATATTGTCTTTAAAATAGTCCCTGGTCTATTTGACTATATATTGGATGAAGTTTTGCTTAATGCTGGGAAATGGTGGGTACGCATTGTAAGAAGTTCAATAAGACCTTCCACGAGCATTTCAAGAAGCTCTGTGTTTAGTTTTGACTTTGACTTTGCTTTTGGAATCTAGGGCACAGCTGAAATTACTTAGTGCCAATGACTGAGGGTCTCATTTGAATAATAGTTCTAACACTCTTTTTTAGCCTAACAGATATTTCAATCTCACGTGCTCACCAGACATCAGCTCTGTTCTCTTTCCAGTTTCCTTGAAGAGAATCGATAGTTCATTGAAATGAGAAAATGAAGCAAGGTAGCAAATTCTACTTCTAAAACTATAGAGTAAACTAAGATTGCAGTTTAACATGAGATAAAATAGACTGGTCCAAACATGGGAAGCAGTTGCACAGCAGACTCCTAGAATGACTTTCATAGTAAATAACACTCTGACCTGAGAATCAACCCATAAGACTTCCTGGTTGTGCTGAAAGGCCTGCAAGAGCATTGCAGGAATGGAAAGACAAGATTCTGTGGGGAAAAAAAAACCCTACATGGAGGATCTCTACGAGACCTCAGAGGAAAGGAAGGGTCATCAAAGAAGGAGACACTCTTCTCTGAAGGGAGAGGAGAACATCCTCTTTGCTTATGGCCGTGTCCAAATACCAATGGAGTTTATGGCCACAAAAGGCCTCCATAGCCCTGGCAGTGGATGATCACTGATGTCATAAAAAAGAGTGTTAATTGTTAAAGGAACAACAGTAGTCACTGTGCACTTGCTCCCCAGGTAGGACCTCTGTCCCTATTGAATTGCAATATGAGAATCAACTGCAAATTCTCTCCCCAAACTGTACTCTATATGTTGTGTGTGGGCGTGGGGGCAAATTGTTGAACTCTATGATTAGCATAGAGATGGTCCTCTATATATAAAGTCATACTAAAAATGATCCGTAATGAAGAAGGAAATGGGAGACAGAATGGGAGGCGGGAAGGGAGTGGGGTGGGGGGCATGGGGGAAAGAACCACTGTATTCCTAAAGTTCTATCTATGTAAAAATGCATTCATTAAATTAAAAAAAAATAAAAAAATAGACTGGTCCATATACCAGACTTTGGCACATATGGTGTATGAGCATATGTTGCCTCATTTAGCATTGAAAGTCACATTTTTCGGTATCTTTACTCAACCAGAGGGACATTTAGGCTGTTTCCAGTTTTTGGTGATTATGAATAAAGATGCTATAAACATCACTTTTAAAAAGGATTTTATTTATTTATTTGAAAGACATAAATACAGATAAAGAAGTAGAAAGAAAGAGAGAGAAAGAGAGAGAGAGATTTTACACCTACTGGTTCACTCCCCAAATGGCCACAACAGCCCTGAGGGCTGGCCCAGGCCAAAGCCAGGAGCCAAGAGCCAGGAGCCAGGAGCTTCTTCCAGGTTTTCTACATGGATGCACGGGCCTAAGCACTTGGGCCATCAACCACTGCTTTCCCAGGTGCATTAGCAGGGAGCTGGATCAGAAGTGGGGCAGCTGGGACTCAAACCATTGCCCATATGGGATGCCAGCAGTGAAGGCGGAGGCTTAACCTTGTACGCTGCAGTGCCAGCCCCTATAAACCTCATACTAGTTTTATATGATTTTAACTTTTCTTTTCACTTGTGTATATAGGAGAAGAATTGCTGGTTTGTGTGGAAAAACTGTGTTTAACTTTAAATGAACTACCAAGAGGTAGGCATTTGGCGCAGAGGGTAGGTTTTTTTTTTATGATTTATTTTATTTACTTGAAAGACAGAGTAACAGAGAGGTAGAGACACAGAGAGATCTTGCATCTGCTGGTTCACTCCCCAAATGGCTGCAATGTCCGGAGCTGCAGGAGCCAGGAACCAGGAGCCAGGAGCTTCTTCTGGGTCTCCCACATGGGTGCAGGGGCCCAAGTACTTAGGCCATCTACTGCTCTCTCAGGTGCATTAGCAGGGAGCTGAATTGGAAGTGGAGTATCTGGGACTCAAGCTGGTGCCCAAATGGGATGCTGGTGCTGCAGTCTGGGCCTTTAACTCACTATACTAAGAGTTCCAGCCCAGCTGCAGGAGTTAAGATGTTGCTTGGGATGCCTGACTTCCACATCAGAGTGCCTGGGCTCAAGTCCTGGCTCCTCTTCCAACCCCTACTTCCTGCTCATGTGCACCTTGGGAGGCTGCAGGTGATGTGGTTCAGCTACTTGAGTCCCTGTCCCACAGGGGAGACCTGAATGGAATTCTAGGCTCCTGGCTTTGGCCTGTCCCAGCCCCAGATATTGTAGGTATTTGGAATCAGCAGATGGGGATTTCTTTCTCTGTTTCTCTAACTTTCAATAAAAAAATTAAAAAAACCAAACCAACCAACTAACCAACCAACCAAACAAAAAAACCTGACAATTTATTTTCCACAATGGGTAAGCATACATTTTGTATTCTCACTAAGAATTGAGAAGAATTACAGTAGCTTTGTATATATTGTTGAACACTGGTTGATTTGAAACTTCTTGTCCATTGGGAACATCATGGCCATTATGAGAAATGAGTAGTGCTATCTCATTATGGTTTTCATTTTCATTTTCCTGATGATGAATGACATACAGCCTCTTTTCATGTGCTTTTCCCCATCCATTTATCTTCTTTGATGCATTTTGCTTATTAAATAAATTAAAAAAATAAATTAATTAAAAAATTTTTGCTTTAAGAACTCTTTATAGGGGTCATTGTTATGGCACAGTGGGTTAAGCTGCTGCCTTCAGGCCAGCATTCTACATGAGTGCTGGTTGAGTCCTGGCTGTTCCACTTCCAATCCAGCTCCCTGATAGTAAGTCTGGGAAAGTGGCGGCCAAGGACTTGGAACCTTGCCATTCACATGGGAGATCTGGATGGAGTTCCAGGTTCCTGGCTTTTGCCTAGCCCAGCATCAGCTGCTGTGGCCATATTGGAAGTAAACCAACAAATGGAAGGCCTCTGTCTTTCTCTTTCTGTCTCTCACTGTAACTGTGTATTTCAAATAAATAATTACATCTTTAAAAAAACAACTCTTCATGTATCTTGGATATGTCCTTTGTCAGGTATGTAATTTGCAAATATTTTTCCTACTGTATGGTTTGTCTTTTTTTTTTTTTTTTTGACAGGCAGAGTGGACAGTGAGAGAGAGAGACAGAGAGAAAGGTCTTCCTATGCCGTTCGTTCACCCTCCAATGGCCGCTGCGGCCGGCGCGCTGCAGCCAGCGCACCACGCTGATCCGATGGCAGGAGCCAGGTACTTATCCTGGTCTCCCATGGGGTTCAGGGCCCAAGCACTAGGGCCATCCTCCACTGCACTCCTTGGCCACAGCAGAGAGCTGGCCTGGAAGAGGGGCAACCGGGACAGAATGCGGCACCCCGACCGGGACTAGAACCCAGTGTGCTGGTGCCACAAGGCGGAGGATTAGCCTAGTGAGCCGCGGCACCGGCCTGGTTTGTCTTTTTTAATATCTTAACAATGTCTTTCAAAAAGTTTTTTAACTTTTAAGTTAAAGTCATCAAAATTTTTCCTTTATGAATTAGACTTTCAGTATGACATATAATGAAGTATATGTCAACAGCAATAGGAAAATAAAACTACAAATTCATAGAAAAACATCATTGATCTCAAATACACTAAAAATGAAGGAAGTCAGACTCAAAAGACACTGTCTTTTGCATTATTCCATTTACTTGCTATGTTTTTAAAAAGATTATATTTATTTAAAAGGCAGAGTGACAGAAAGGGGAGAGGTACACACACACACACACACACACACTCTCAGAGAGAGAGAGAGAATCTTCCATCCACTGGTTCAGTTCTCAATTGGTAGCAATGACTGGGCTGGGCCAGGCTGAAGTCAGGATCCCAGAGCTCTATTCAGATCTCCCAAGGACTTGGGCCATTATCCACTGCTTTCTCAGACACATTAGCAGGGAGCTGAATGGGAAGTGGAGCAGCCAAGACTGGAACTGATGCTCTGATATGGGATGCCAGTGTTGCAAGCAGTGGCTTAAGCCACTGTACCATATTGCTAGCTCTTTTGAAAATGACAAAAGTAAGAAGACAGAAAATAGATCTATAGTCCAGAGGCTGAGGTTGGGAGCTGGGGCAAAGAACTTGATTACAAAGAAGAAAGTATATGTAGGTAAAATCTATCCATGAAAACATACTGGGTTTTGACATGGTTTTATTTTATTTTATACTTGTCAGAAAAAGTTGAGCAAGTAGAAGGAAAAAAGTACTTATTTCTGAATGTCAGAATTCTTGATGTTCTTTAGTACTACCCAACAAAGAACTCCATATTTATTACTGTGGTGTGATGTTTGATTATCTTGGTGATGCTAATTAAGGGGTGACTTGCATATTTTCATTAAAATATCTGTACCTCATTTGCGTGTGCCTAAATTCTGTAGAAAACATATGCTAATAGCTGGGCAGGAACACATTTTGGAGTACATTTTTTTCAGGCCCTTCATAGTTCTTTGTAGTAAGAGACTGCAACAGTGTATATTACTTATTTTGTGGGAGTGAAACTGATTTACTTATTAATATTTCTGAAATTAATAAGCTGTGTGGGATCTTGCCATGAATTCAGAGAAGAATTTTGAATACTGGCTCAAATAGACCAGTTGACAGAGTAAGTTTTTTATGTTTTTATTCAATGAGAGAAATGCAAAGGAGAGTGAGGGCTCTATCTAAAGGAGAAGGGAAGTCTGGAAATTAAGTTGGAGTCCATACCAAGCAGAAAGCAGGCCAAGAGCCATGTGCAGCAAGTGTTTGGTTATGAGCAACTAGTAGCAGCTTATCTCAGGCAGGGAAGCGAAGGCAGGGGCAACAAGGCAATAATGGCTAAAGAAGTGCTGGGCCAATGATATTTCAGGCCTTTTATCCACTTCTAAAGGGGAGTGGTCACATAGCCTGATTGGTAGGTAAGCATACAGGTAGGGTCAGGTAGGGGAATGAAATCACAGAGTGACGTGGTGAGGCATGGTCTTCCAGCTCACAAATCTAATCAATTTTATCCTATTTGCCTTCCTACATCAGGAGAAGTCCCCTAAATATCAGTACATAAATTTTTTGCTTTATGATTTTTGTTTTATGTATTTGCAGTAAAATCTTAGATACAGGTGATGAAGTCCTATTTTTTGAAGACTTTTTGGGTTTTGTTTGTGATTTTCTTTTTAATGCTGCAGTCTTGAGTAATTATGAAGCTATTACACCACTTTTATTGGGCAAATCATGATAGATACAATGGCAATTGTTCAAGGATTAGTATACTGGCTTCTAATTTTTTCAATGATGATAATTGTTTTTAAAGATTTATTTGTTTGAAAGGCAGAGTTACAGAGAAGCAGAGGCAGAGAGAGAGAGAGGCCTTTCGTCTGCTGGTTCACTCTCCAGATGGCTGCAATGGCCCAAGCTGCATCAATTTGAAGCCAGGAGCCAGGAGCTTCTTCCAGGTATTGCACACAGGTGCAGGGGTTCAGGAACTTGGGCCAAATTCTACTGCTTTCTCAGGCCATGGCAGAGAGCTGGATTGGAATTGGAGCAGCCGGGACTCAAACTGGTGCCCATATGGGATGCCAGGTGGCAGCTTTACCCACTATGCCACAGTGTCGGCCCTGACAGATTCTTTTTTAAAAATAGTATTTGTGAGGCAGACACAGATATTCCAGCTTAGAGGCTTATTAGCTACACATTTTTCATTATTTTATTTAATCTTTGTGATCCTCACTTTCTTAATTTGTAGAAGGAACTATATAATAGGGCTTTGGGGGGATTAAATAGATTATATTTCATGTACGTATTTCAAGTTGGTACATTTTCATGTTTATAAAATGGTAGCTGTCCTTGATATTATTAAATTCCATCCTTTCTAGATGCAACAATAATTTTAATAAAAAAAATAGAAAAAGGAGAAAGGGAAGCATCATTGTATTCCTATAATTGTGTCTATGAACTACATGGAATCTGTTCTCTTTGTATTAACATCACATTAACATGAGAATTGTGTTGTAAATTGTTTCTAATGTTGCTGAGACTGAACCAAAGCCAGTAACCACCCACCTTTGGACTCCTTGTGAAGTCAGAAAGAAAAATTTCTCTCTATTCAAAATGCCATAATGGGACATTATATTACTTGCTGCCAAATGCATTTCTGAACAATTCAAATATTTTTGACCTTCTGTAAAAAAATGAGGCAGTGCCTAAATTTTATTTAAACTTAACTAAAGGAAGAGGAACCTCTAAACTTACCGAAAGCAAAAATAGAAATTAAGGAATACCAAATAAAGAATATGAGCCTGCTAGTAATCTTAATTTTGCTGAGACTGACATGTGTGAATCTTTTTGTTTTCAATCATAGTTAGCAGAGTAAGATATTTCCTGGAAGCAGAGATGCAGTACTCTAGAAAATGTATTCCACATTCAGATTCTAGTCATTTATCACTTAAGGTGTCATCAAAATACTCCTATGCCCTAAAACAATGTATCTATTTTATGTTAGTGGAGCTGACACCACATAATAATCATAATACCAATTATAAACAACTTGCTATGAAAAGTAAGCTATGATTCCAGAGTTTCATAAGTTAGTAGTACTAGAATTCAAGGGCTTATATGATGGTACTTCACAAAGTTCATGAAAAATAGAGTTTAAAAAAAAGAAATTTATTTTGGTGTTAAAATTTTTTGTTATTTATTTTGTAGAAGATTTTTCTGAAAGTCAGAGTTATAAAGAAACAGGGAGATCCAGCGATATCTTCCATCTGCTGGTTCACTCCCCAGGTAGCAGCAGTGGCTAGGGCTGGGTCAGGCTGGCATCATCTGGTCTCCCATGTGAGTGGCAGTGGCCAAAACACTTGGACCATCTTTTACTGCTTTTCCCAAAGGCATTTGCAGGGAGGTGAACTGGAAGTGGAGTAGCCTGGACACAAACAGGCGCCGATATGGGTTGGGTGGTAGTCACTTTTCTTGGCCAACAGTCTTACCCTGTGAATTGGGCAAGGCTGACTCTACCAAGTTGAAGTGCGGCCACACATCACTCAGCTAGAACCCTGGGCCATGTCCTGAGAATTCCATTCTGAGGGGGCCATGTCTCACCTCATGTCTCTCAGGATTCCCCAGGGTCTGCGTTGCCTGCTTACCTCCAAAGACTCTCATAGGTGGGAGGCTTTGAGAGTTTCACTTGTCCATCCTGTGGTGGACTGTCTGACCCTGGGAGTTGGCCAGCCCCATTGGCTGTTGAATGTGAGGCCCTGTAGTGCTGTTGGCCTCCTAGATCCCAGCTGGGAACATAGGTGGTGAGCCTGTGTAGCCAAAGACTTGACTGCTTGCAGAGACTCTGTATACCCTATCGTGGGGTGCCACTGTGCTCTCTGGACATGGAGGGTGGGCTCTCTTGGTTGGCAGAGGCTACCAGTCTGGCTGTCACAGGTCTGTACTCACAGATGTGGGGCTGTTGCCAACCCAGAGGGCGTAGAAATGCCTGGCTGCCCATCAAACCATGGGTGGGACCTGTGCTTTCTTATATTGCCCTGTTTGCACTCATTTTCTGTGAAAGATGCCTCCTGCCAAAAAGCAGGAAGGGGAGGTGGAAGAAGAGACGGCATCAGCAGACTGGACTGAGGCACACCCTGGGTAAGTTTGCAGGTGGGTGGAGGGTGCTATAGTATCAACATCTTCAAGATGGCAGATGTGGGGAGGAGAGAATGTGCCCTATGGGCCATTTTTACTGCTCAAAACTTGTCCCACGAAGGCTCTGGGGTGCTGAGATGAGCTTCTAGAGCTTTCCGGGTCCTTCCCTAACACTGGATACCTGCAAGAGGTGACCTGGGATCCAGTCACCTATCCAGGTCATTCCTGCTGTCATGGCTTCTATGTGGCTGCTATAAAAAAGTGGGGAGGGGCTCTCTTGGCCCCTCTGCTCTTCCCTCATCAGCATCAGGTTAGTAAAGACTGCACAGGGACTGGCCAACGTCCCCTAGCATGCTTTGGTGCTGAGGCAAACGGGGCCTGAAGTCTCGCGGTGGGCCTGGGGTTCGTGGGCAGAACCAACCCGCACAAAGGAACTCTCTCCCCTGAAACCGGATGGTCAGCTTTCTGCTCCTTGTCCTTGTCTGTGCCCAGGGGCTGAAAGAGTGAGCATCAGAGCTCTCTGCTCCTCAGACCGTCTTCTGGCATTCCCCCTGACCACCTCTTCCTCCCTCCCTCCCACTTCCTCTCCCGCCATCTATCCCTCTGGTTGGGTCTGCCTTATCCCTGTGAAGCCTCATTTTGTGTCGGCCAGGGGAGGATCACGGTCAGAGGAGATGGGCCCATTTGGATTGAGCAACAGACCCTTTCTGCCTGTTGGGAAGGCCAGGTGGGAGTGGGTTGGACCTGAAGGCCTCTGCGTTAAGCCCTTGTCCTTTTACTTTCCCTCCATGCCTCCGGCACCTGCCCCACCATGCCCCTCCACATCTGCCCATCAGGGCACGTGAAGAGTCACCTCTGCTTGAAGAACCATAGGTAATCATGCCTGTACAAGCCTGTACACATAGCATGGATCATACACGCTATGTGCCTCAGGGGCTGAGTTGGAAGTACTGGTCCAGGCCTGAACCCAGCAGCCCATTACTGGACTGAGGCCGTGAAGGGAGAGTCCTTTGTGCAAACCTTACTTGAGCCCTGCTAGGCATCCTGAATCCACCCCAATGTTCCTGGCCTGCTTGATCTAGCTCGCTGGTAGAAGGTGGCAGTATCGTAGGTTATCCCATGGGATGTTTGTGGATTGTCTGAGATGAATTCCAGGTCCGAGCCAAGCACAGATGGAGCATGGTTCTATAGCTATATCTTAACATTAGTAGCCCGGGGTCACTACTCACCTTTGTGGCCTCAAAGTCTGTAGGGTATCTGTGACCACGGCAAGTGTGACGGTGGTGGAGCCTATGCTCATGCACATGACAGTTGCTGCCAGGCTTATGCTTGGAAAAGCAGAATGCCTGTGGCCAGTGGCAGTCGTCCTTGTGAGAGCTTTGCCACAGACAGGTGCCATGACACTATGTACCTGCAGGGGCAGTTGGCGGCCTGATCACTTTCTTGGCTTTCGAACTTACTCAGGTCCTCCTGAAATGGGCCAAACGTTGTCTGTCTTCCCTGTTGAGTTGACGTCACTCGCTCATCTAGAACCCTCGCTCATCTAGATCCATCTCCTGAGGGATCCATCCCAAGGCAAACAGTGCTGGCCTCATGCATCTCAGGATCCCACGATGTCTAGGATGCCTGCCAGGCTCCAAAGATTTCTGTGGGTGAGAGCCTCTGAGGGTTTCACTTGTCCATCCTGCTGCGGGTATCCAGCCCTGGGAACCCCCAACCCTCATTGGATGCTGGACAGGAGGAGGCCCCTGCAATGTGTTGGCCTCCTAGAACCCAGCTTGGCTGTAGGCAGTGGGCCCACAGGGCTGCAACTGGCTGCCTACTTGGGGGACTTGTGACACCTAATTTATGGGGTGTCACACTCTCCTGGCAGGCAAAGTGGGCTCCAAGGGTTTGCAGAGGCCACCAGGCGGCCACTACAGGCACACCTTTCTGCATGTGGAGCTCCTGCACACTGAGGCAGTGCCACAACCAGAGGCTGTAGACATTCTGGGTCAGCGGGTCGGACCTGTGCTTTCCTTTGTCGTCTTGGCATGATCTTGCCCCATATGTTGTCACTTGCAGTGGACAATCCCTCTGGCAAAGAAGTGGAGGAGGATGAGCAGGTGGCAGTATCCAGAGACTGAGTTGAGGCAACCCTGGGTAAGTCTGTGCTCAAGTCGGCCATGATCTGGCCATGGACACCTGGGAGTGATAAGGGACACAGTGGAGGTGGGGTGGGGTGTGTGTGTGGAGGTTACGGGTTGTGGACAGTCGAAGGCTATGTGCCTAGAGGGCCCATTTACCCTACTCAAGCTTATCCTGCTTTACTTCCCGCCATGTCTCCACAAACCCCTTTCTCTGTTGGCCAACACTGTGGTGGGCCCCTAGAGCCTTCCGTGTCTTCTCCTCTTTCCTCATTGGTCCCCTGCCCAACTTGGCCTCAGATCCAGTTCCCTTCTCAGGGCATTCTTGCCCTCATGGCGTCCTTGTGGCCTCCATAAAAAGAGGATAACCCCTGTTGTGGCCCTCGTGCTCGTCCACCATCATTGTGGATGCTGATAAACAGCTAAACCGATACACCCAGAGAGAGTCTGGCTAGCATCTGGGGGCACACAACAGTGTAGAGAGAAAGGGGATCTGGGAGGCCTGAAGTCTGCCTGGTGCTAAATAGCACCTCAGTGGGGAGCACGAGTATGACCGCGGCCTGTACCTGGAGGACCCTTTCCTTTGACAAAGGTCAATGTGGCTGGGTCAGGCTTGTTCTTGTCTGTGCCCAGGGGCTGGGAGAGAGGAATCAGAGCCAGCCCTCTACTGCTGAGCCTGCTTTTTGGCCATTCCACTCACAAAGGTGGCGGTTGGATGGGTTTTAGTAGGTGGGCCAGTTTTCATTGGGGGACAGGCCTTGACCTGTGCCTGATCCCTGTGAAACCTCTCTGACTCAGCAAAGGGAGAGTTGTGGTTGATTGATTTTAGTGGGTGTGCCCATTTCTTGAGTTCTCCCATTCTCTTTTAGTGCTAGGAAGATCATAGGGTGCTTACTGCGTCTGGCATCCCCCTGTCGTAACCTTTCTTCCCTTTGTATTTCTGTAGGTCACCCCAGGAGCTTCCCTTCTTAGAACCTTCTGAAACTTCCCAGATTGCTTTGTGAGAGGACCTTACTGGTGTTCATCCATGGCACCCCACCATGAAGATATGTGCTGCCATCGCATATGCAGCTGTGTCGGTGACCCCTGTCAGCTCTTCTACTGTTTGTCTTGGCAGTGATGCTGAAATTCATATGGAGACAAAGGAGACCTCGAATAGCTAAAGCAATCTTGTACAACAAAAACAAAGCCAGAGGCATCACAATACCAGATTTCAGGACATGCTACAGGGCAGTTGTAATCAAAACAGCATGGTACTGGTACAGAAACAGATGGATACACCAATGGAACAGAATAGAAACACCAGAAATCAATCCAAACATCTACAGCCAACTTATATTTGATCAAGTATCTAAAACCAATCCCTGGAGTAAGGACAGTCTATTCAATAAATGGTGCTGGGAAAATTGGATTTCTACGTGCAGAATCATGAAGCAAGACCCCTACCTTTCACCTTACACAAAAATTCACTCAACATGGATTAAAGACTTAAATCTATTACCTGACACCACCAAATTATTAGAGAGCATTGGAGAAACCCTGCAAGATATAGGTACCAGCAAAGACTTCCTAGAAAAGACCCTGGAGGCACAGGCAGTCAAAGCCAAAATTAACTATTGGGATTGCATCAAATTGAGAAGTTTCTGTACTGCAAAAGAAACAGTCAGGAGAGTGAAGAGGCAACCAACAGAATGGGAAAAAATATTCACAAACTATGCAACAGATAAAGGGTTGATAACCAGAATCTACAAAGAAATCAAGAAATTCCACAACATCAAAACAAACAACCCATTTAAGAGATGGGCCAAGGACCTCAATAGACATTTTTCAAAAGAGGAAATCCAAATGGCCAACAGACACATGAAAAAATGTTCAAGATCACTAGCAATCAGGGAAATGCAAATCAAAACCACAATGAGGTTTCACCTCACCCCAGTTAGAATGACTCACATTCAGAAATCTACCAACAATAGATGCTGGAGAGGATGTGGGGGAAAAGGGACACTAACCCACTGTTGGTGGGAATGCAAACTGGTTAAGCCACTATGGACGTCAGTCTGGAGATTTCTCAGAAACCTGAATATAACCCTGCCATACAATCCATCCATCCCACTCCTTGGAATTTACCCAAAGGAAATTAAACTGGCAAACAAAAAAGCGGTCTGAACCTTAATGTTTATTGCAGCTCAATTCACAATAGCTGAGACCTGAACCAACTCCAATGCCCATCAACAGTAGACTGGATAAAGAAATTATGGGACATGTACTCTATAGAATACTATACAGCAGTCAAAAACAACGAAACCTGGTTATTTGCAACAAGATGGAGGAATCTGGAAAACATTATGCTGAGTGAAGTAAGCCAGTCCCAAAAGGACAAATATCATATGTTCTCCCTGATCGGCGACAACTAACTGAGCACCAAAGGGGAAACTTGTTGAAATGAAATGGACACTATGAGAAACAGTGACTTGATCAGCTCTTGTGCTGACTGTTGATGTACAATGTAATACTTTATCCATTTTAGTATTTTTTTCTTTGTTTTGTTCTAGTACTGTTGGTTGAACTCTGTAATTAACACACAATTATTCTTAGGTGTTTAAATTTTAACTGAAAAGTGATCCCTGTTAAAAATAAGAGTGGGAATAAGAGAGGGAGGAGATGTACAATTTGGGACGTGCTCAATCAGACTTGCCCCAAATGGTGGAGTTAGAATTGTGCCAGGGGATTCCAATACAATCCCATCAAGGTGGCGTGTACTAATGCCATCTCACTAGTCCAAGTGATCAATTTCAGTTCACAATTGATCACACTGATAGGTCTAAGAGTCAAAGGGATCACACAAACAAGACTAGTGTCTGCTAATACTAACTGATAGAATCAAAAAGGGAGAGAACAATCCAACATGGGAAGTGGGATACACAGCAGACTCATAGAATGGCAGATGTCCTAAACAGCACTCTGGCCTCAGAATCAGCCCTTAAGGCATTTGGATCTGGCTGAAGAGCCCATGAGAGTATTTTAGGCATGGAAAGCCAAGACACTCTGGAAAAAAAAAAAAAAGAAGACCTAAATGAAAGATCTCTGCGAGTGAGATCCCAGTGGAAAGAACGGGGCCATCAAAGAAGGAGGTACCTTTCTCTGAAGGGAGGAGAGAACTTCCACTTGACTATGACCCTGTTGGAATAAGATCAAAGTCGGCAAACTCAAAAGGCTTCCATAGCTTTGGCAACTCATGACTAGAGCCTAGGGAGATTACTGACGCCATAAACGAGAGTGTCAAATTGTTAAGTCAACAACAGGAGTCATTGTGTATTTACTTCGCATGTGGTATCTGCCCTTAATGTGTTGTCCAATGTGAAGTAATGCTGTAACTAGTGCTCAAACAGTATTTTTCACTTTGTGTTTCTGTGTGGGTGCAAACTGATGAAATCTTTACTTAATATATACTAAATCAATCTTCTGTATATAAAGATAATTGAAAATGAATCTTGATGTGAATTGAATGGGAGAGGGAGTGGGAGATGGGAGGGATGCAGTGGGAGGGAAATTATCGGGAGGGGGAAGCCATTGTAATTCATAAACTGTACTTTCGAAATTTATATTTACTAAATAAAAAAAATCAGGCAAAGTTTTGGATAAAGATTTTTTAACCAGGTTGTAGCTTTAATATACAGAAAAATAAACACCTATATATACACCTATATATACATAGAGAAACTACTAAGTAAGATTGTTTCCAGAATGCCTGACTTAGAATTGTTCAGTAGCATCTATTGTTTCTTAACTCCTGCACTCCAGAGGAGCTCAGTTTGGTCTTAGCCTCTGTCACTGCTGAGCAGTCTCTCTAGACTCTGCTGTCAGTAGGACCTAACAAAGACTCTCATTTGATTTCTTTTCTCTCTCCCCCTCTCAGGTACCAAGAACTTCTGGAGATATAACCTGAGGTGATTAGAATGAAAGGACATCAGACCTATAACCCTGACCCTATACATCCTTTGCGCCATGTGTATTTGATTTTGTTTCGTGTGTTCATAATTGTGTGGTGTTGGGGTCTTAAGCCTGAGGCTGGACTATGACCAGCAGTGAACAGTACAAGCACTCCCCGACAAGGTGGTTGGGATAGGTAAGGTCGACAGGTCAAGAACATAGCAAGCACCTGTGAGTTCTGTCGAAGCCGGAACTACCTTATTGAGGAAGTGTACAGGCTTATAAAGCTTACAAAAGACATGCGCACTTGGCAACTCATGACAAGAGCCTAGGGTGATTACTGATGCCATCAACAAGAGTGTCAATTTGTTAAGTCAACAACAGGAGTCACTGTGCACTTACTTCTCATGTAGGATCTTGTTCATAGATTGCAATTTTAGGGTCATGGCCTTGGGACACATACAACGCATCCCCAAATTCCTCTGCCACCTGTATGGCTGCAATATTTTGTGATCTTTACTAGAGTTTGGTTGAGGAGCAGTATTATATCCTTCCAGGTTAACTCATAGACTTGTATTAAGTTCTGAATAACCTCTGTGGAATCATCTGTGTCATCTATGAAGCTACCCAGATCTCCCTCAATAATCTGAGATCTTGAAAAAAAAAAAAGGGACCTGGGCATGAACAGGTCCCCATCCTCCAGGCATTTGCCAAAGAGGTAGTAAATTGGCATGAGGCTCTGGGGGAGCTAAGATTTGGGGTATGGAGGACAAATAGTGGAAGTGGGTGGATTATAGAGAGGTCACTGTGGTCCTGGAGGAGACAGAGCTGCCACAACATTTGAGTCAATCTAACAAGTTTTATAGAATTCTGGATTGTTTTGGGGGCAAAAAAAAGCCTGTGCCTAAGGGACCTCAATCCACTTCCCTGCATTATGGAAGAACAGGTCTAGCTGAAGATTGGTATTGTAGTTAATATTTCCCTCAGGAGGCCGACTTTCTCCATCCTCCAGCTTGTAACCATTCTAGGCAGTGGGGTAGAAAAAGATCATGTGTTTTTTGTTTTGTTTTGTATTTTGTTATTTTTATTTTTTAGCTCTGAGAGTAAAAGAAGTCCCAATATCTGAGGATATACCTCAAGAGAGGTATATACCATATACCTGCTGTAGACGGTTTGCTTCCTATCTGGAATGAGAGGATAAAAATAGAAGCATCCCTCAGCGTTTATCTCTCCTAAGTTTGAGGCATCTCTTAAACTCTCTTGCTGCCTGTGGCATCCAGGATGCACTGAAGCCCACAGGGAAGGGAGGAAGGTTCCAGTGGGAATAGCATGTATTACTTATGCTCTCTAAGCCTTCCTTGTCTGTAACCTGGGATATATATTTGCCAGAACAGCATGTACTGAGAACAAGCCAGAACTGGGACTCCTGACTTGTGCCAATATATATTGTTGCTGTTTCACCCCCTCCTAACCTTGAGCACCTCCTAACCTTGAGCCCTATCTTACAGGCCTGAATTTGAAAATGTGCCTTCAACACAAGAACCTTAAAACTGGTGTTTCAAGTTAGAGTTTGGAGGGAGGGCACCAGTCCTAGCCACCACTTGGGCTGTCAGTATGACTGAACAGGTGATGAAATAAAGGAGCACTGTGGGGGAATAAAAAATCTCCCCAGTGAGCAACTTCTGAGGGATGAACTATCTAGAGAGGACCTGATTGAGGTGGACTCAAAAGAGGGAGGAACCTGAGAAGGAGGAAGGGACACCAGAGAACATGCTGGAGGACCAGTGGTCTCCACAAGTCCAGGTCACAAGGGGTTCAATGCCTAAACTGGTGCCTCGATGGAAAAGGCTGTGTCTGTAGAAAGGATACCTAAATTCTGACCTCAAACCAATCAGATGTTTAGGGAAATATCAACTAATGGGACCAGGAATTGTAATTTGTAAGAAATGAGGAGAGCCGGCAGGACAAGAGTGTCTGCAGGCCACAGTGTAGTGAGGCAAGCAGAACAAGAGAGGGAGATGTCATCAGATATCAGATGTCTGGGGTAAAGTAAGGAGTCCTTGGGGCACTGGGGCACGGAGCCCATGGCCTTGCTCCAGACCATGCCATCTCACTGACAGACTGATCTCCATGGAAAGAAAGACAGAGTACAGTTCTCAGGCCAACATCCTATCAGGCTATTGAGTCTGGTATCCAGTCAAGGAGCCTTTGAAAAACATCAGAGTGTTGCCCTGGCCTGAATTTTGCAATTACTTCAAAACCTTCTTCTAGTCTCACATGATGAGCCAGTCCCCATGGAAACTGAGTTGGGCAGCACCATCATTCCCAGATGAGATAAGTAGAGAGGGTGGAGCCTCTAATGGTACAGCTCCTGGGGACTCCAAATATGTGGATCATGGGCCCTCAAGTCTGGGGTAAAGTAAGGAATCACTGGGGCATTGGGGTATGGATCCCATGGCCTTGCTCCAGACCATACCCAGTCTCAGTAGTGCCACTCCCTGCAGGAAGTGTGCTTCCTAGCCCAACACCTTTCTGCGCTGTCAGGATCCGGCTTCTAGTCAAGAGACTTTCAGGAAACACTGGGGTGTATTCCTGGCCAGGATCCATCTGTTGTCTCCAGGTCTTCCAGTTGCTCACAAAGTGCCAATCCATGCAAGAGTGAGAGAGGGATAAGAACAGAGTCTTGGCCAGTGCCATGGCTCAACAGGCTAATCCTCTGCTTTGCGGCGCCGGCACACCGGGTTCTAGTCCCGGTTGGGGCACCAGATTCTGTCCCGGTTGCCCTCTTCCAGGCCAGCTCTCTGCTGTGGCCAGGGAGTGCAGTGGAGGATGGCCCAAGTGCTTGGGCCCTGCACCCCATGGGAGACCAGGAGAAGCACCTGGCTCCTGCCTTCGGATCAGTGTGGTGCGCCGGCTGCGGCAGCCATTGGAGGGTGAACCAACGGCAAAGGAAGACCTTTCTCTCTGTCTCTCTCTCTCTCACTGTCCACTCTGCCTGTCAAAAAAAAAAAAAAAAAAAAAAAAAAACAAAAAAAAAACAAAAAAACAGAGTCTCAGCTCCAGGGTATTGACCCAGCCCTAGTCAGCAAGCCTGACTGCTGAGTCTTAGGACCAGAGCTGCACTAAGCATTTTTAACTGGCTGACAGTGACCTATTGAGAGAGAGAGAGAGAGAGAGAGAGAGAGAGAGAGAGAGAGATGCTATGGGGGAGTGAGGTTCTCTGAAAAGCAGAGGCAGAAGCAGTCAGCTTGCTCACCCATGCCTCGAGGCAATCGGAGGCTGATCTGAGTCAGATTTGGGTTAGATGTGAGTCACAGCACTAATCTGTTGTGGGAGGATGAGAACAGGGGCTCTTGTTTCTTGTCTCATGTTTCCACATAGACAGCAACACTGAGCAAAGCCTGCGTTACTGACAGTGAGAAACCTCCTGCCTCAGCAACTGGGGCAGGGGTGGGGTTGGAGGGCTCCAAGGGAGGAGCCAAAGAAACTTGCCAGTGTCTGCCCTTTTTATATATGAAGTGGCTGTCTCTGATTGGCCCCTTTTAGAAAATCAAACCTAGATTTAACCAATCAGAGGAGGAGCAGAATAACAGCTGATCAGAAGGCAGGGATCACAATTCTGTATAGCTTTGGTAAAACTAAGTGCAGTTAGCTAACCTAAATGTCTTCCAACTGACCTAACTACCTCTTAGCCTGTCTGTCTGT
Organism: Oryctolagus cuniculus; assembly: GCF_964237555.1. Taxonomy (NCBI): domain Eukaryota; kingdom Metazoa; phylum Chordata; class Mammalia; order Lagomorpha; family Leporidae; genus Oryctolagus; species Oryctolagus cuniculus. Next base: position 44,847,736 of record NC_091444.1, read on the forward strand.
CATTTGCTGGCCAGCGGGGAGCTGGTCAGCACCATATGGGACCTTCCCATGTGTCTCCCTCATAACTGTACTAAGGTACAAGGAGAACTAATTTTTTAGAAACCTACATGTCCAGCAAAATTAAAGGCAAACATCCAGTTTCAGTTAGAAATGATGAGTACATTTGTGACATTTATTGTAAGCATAGCTACTATAGTTAATAATTATGTATGTGTGCTTGAAAACTGCTGAGGTTTTTACCATACACACAAAAATAATTGTATGTGAGGTGATAGCTTTGTTAAATAGTCTCAATTGAACCATTCCACTATACATATATCAAAATCTCACGTTGTACATTTAAAACCTAAACATTTTATTTCAATAAAAAACCCCCAAATCTGTTGATTTCTAATTGCATGATAGAAAGTAAGGGGAAGGGGACAGCAAACAAGCAAACTGAATAATGAAAGCAGTAACCATCCACAGTGAGGTGGTGGAGGGGCTGGTGCTGTGGGAACATCTTGGGGTGGGAAAAGAGGCCATTAATAGTGGGACTTGGGAAAGAGCAGCAGATGTTCACCACCTGCCCTTGAGGGGCACCCACACAGGAGCTGCTACATACAGGTCTGAGAATGTGCATGTCAGGCTCTGAGAGCTGGTGGAGGCGAACAGGAGAGAGGACTGGAGAGTGTAAGAGGAACGCAGGAGGTGTCCTCAGCATGTTCAGTTAGAAGAGGACATGAGCTGAGACACGAAGAAGTTAACTGGCCTCTTCCACCTCCAACCCTGATGACCACAGGAACACAGAAGAACCCAACTCAGTCAAACAAGAGCAGTAAAAAAGGACCAACTGCCACATCCAAACAAGGCCTCCATCTTAAAATAAAACATAAAATCACATTTTAGTAACCACATACAAACACAAAAAGTGAGAAAAAGAAAGGTTATCACACAGAGAGGAAGACTGCAAAAATCATTATAACATCATTTTCTTAGTCATCTAGTGATAAAAATAACACCTCACAGGTGAATTAAACTAGCCAAAGGGAAGATTTGATAAAACGAGGTAATCATTTCTGTAATAAAGATTATACTATAAGGAGTATAGGGGTAGCAGATGCAATACAAAAATATGCACGGTCAGGAGTCTGGAGAAAGAAATGAAAAAAATCCAAGGAAATTGAATTGGAAAAAAAGGGATTCCAAAGGATTGGAGAGAGGTTGCACACAATATGAATATACTTAAGGTCTTATACCTATACACAAAAACCTGGTTAAGTTTGCAAATCTTAGATGTGCTTTGTTACAAAAGATGTGAGGAAAGAGTACTGGATCAAAGGTACTAGATGTAGAAGACAGGCACACTTAATTCACACAGCAAGAGGGAAACCCTAACAGTGTAAAAGAGTGTATTTGTTAAACAATTCCAGAAATAAATATTTTGAAATAAAAAAGTTGTGACTCTTATATTGAAAGATCACACTTTTTACTTGTTAAAATTGGTCTGTCTGGAATAGTAAACACTTAGAAATAATAAATTACTTAACATTTGAAGAGAAAATATTTTTCAGTCAGTCACGCAGAGGCCACATTATGTGAAAGAAAACACTCAGGAATCAGACTTCTCAAAAGCAACCTTCACAATCAAATCAGTAAAATAGCAGCTACAAGACAGCCATTGAGGAACAGAGTGTGAGCCTAGGGTTTTATGTCCAGCTATCAGGAATCACCACACGGTCTGAATTCTGTTATAGGCCTAGATTTCGGAGACTACAGCGTGGCCTGAATTCTGTTGAAGGCAAGCTTGGCCAGATTGCCAAGGTGATCTGCCAAGGTGATCGGCTGAGTTAAGTCAATGGCAAAGGTCACTTGACATGATGCTACGGCAGCTAAGGAAACGCTGTGGGCTCCGGTAGACAGCAAGAGGGAATCACCCCTGTTAATATTAGTCCCCATCAAGACTCCTCCACGTTGTGATCCCAGCTTCCAAGCAGAGACCCCTCCGCACCAAATCCCAGTCCTTCCGGTAAACACTGAAACTCCCCATTGTTCCCTCTTTCACTGTTTAAACTCCTTCATCGGCCGGCGCCGCGGCTCAGTAGGCTAATCCTCCACCTTGTGGCGCCAGCACACCGGGTTCTAGTCCCGCTCGGATCAGCGTGGTGCACCGGCTGTGGCGGCCATTGGAGGGTGAACCAATGGCAAAGGAAGACCTCTCTGTCTCTCTCTCTCGCTGTCCACTCTGCCTGTCAAGTAAAATAAACTCCTTCATCATGAAATACTGTTTCCATGAAACTGTATATATTTTTTTTGGATTAATCAATCACATCACCATTGATAATAAATACTTGGAGTAACCAGACATCTGGGTCTCTGTTTCTGCCTTTTTGGCAGTGGACAGAATGCCCCTGGTTTCCCTACATCTTTAATCTGAGTCTGCTTCCTTAATCTGTGTGAGGCCATTCCTCTTTCGGGTTAACCTGACACATTGCCATGCCTGACACAGCATCCAGCTAACCTGTACTTCACAGCATAAAGGCTACAATAACAAAACAAAACAGTTTTGAACATACAGAAACTAGGTAGTGTTTACCTACGCGCCCTCCCGTGGTGTCACTGTGTCCCCCAGACTTGAGGTTTTGGAAATTTAATTCCCAAAGTGACAACGTTGGGAGGTTGGGCTTGATGGGCACTGCTCAGGTCATCAGGGCTCCAGTCGTGAGCAGATCAATGCCTTTGTAAAAGAGCTCACATGGGCAGTTTTGCTGTCTTGCACTCTGGCCCGTCTACCTTCCCCCATGTGAAGATGCAGCAAGCATGATATTGCCAGATGTCAGCATGTTGACCTCTAACTTCCCAGCCTCCAGAGCCAATGTATTTGTTTGTTACAGCTTACTCAGTCTCAGGGATCTTGTTACGGCAGCACAAAATGGACTAACACAGCCCCTTAACTGTGTAATTTCCAAGAGGTGATTGGAAAAGTTTTGGCAAAGGTGTGTGTGTAGCTATAGAGTTAGTGATAAAATATGACTAAAGGACACAACAGTATATTCAATGAATGGGTAGAAATTTTAAATAAGCATTGAAACAAATTGATGGCCTATGGAAAAAGATAAGGTTGCATCTATATGATACAAAATATATCAGAATAAACTTTAAATGAGTCAAAAACCAAATATAAAAAATAAAAACACTGAAGTACTTTGGAAAAAAAATGAATGGATTTTATTGTAATATTAGACTGATAAGTCTTAAATTATGACTCAGAAATCATAAAACATAAATTGGCTACTTTAAAAAATTTCAATATGCTGTAAATTAGAAATATATAATATGCAAAGGTAATAGGCAAATAATTCTGGGAAAAATATTTAGTTTTACAAAGAATGAAATTCCCTAATGTATAGATTTTTATGTGAAAGCACTACCAAATAGAAAAACCAGCAAAAGACAAGAAAGAATGGAAAACAAATTTCAAATCTCCCTTGAATATACGAAAAGACATTCAAGTTTATTAATAAAAGGAATGTGCATTATTACTTCATGTAAATATAATTTCTCACCTATCCAGTTGGTAAACTTATTTCTAAGATTCTCACTTCCTGATAAATTCTAGGTCTTTTTAGTATTCTGCATATGAACCTTTTGTCATGTGTGTTTTGAAAATATTTTCTCTAATTATATTCCTTGCCATTTTACTCTTTGTAGTGTCTTTTGATGAACAGAACTTCTTAAATTTAATGTAGTCTATCTTAACCACAAGGTATATCTTGTATTACACATATCTAAAATTCTTTGTTTGCAAGAAAGTTTTACTATTTTACAGGTGAAAGAACTGAGGTTCAGGCAGCTGCTTTTAAATTTTTAATTTATTAGACAGAGAGCTCCCATCTGCTGGTTCATTCCTTAAATGCCCCCAAGAGCCAACTGGGCCACAGCCAGAAGTGTGGATCAATCTATGTCATCCACATGGATGGCAGAAATTCAATCACTTGAGCCATCACTGCTGTTTCAGGATCTGTATTAATAAGAAGGGGGAGTCAGGAGTCAGAGCCAGGTTCCAAACCCATGCACTCTGATAAGGAATGTGGGTATCTTCAATGGCATGTTAACCACCAGGCCAAGTGCCTGCCCCAAGATAATTCTTTTGGTTGAAATTTTACTATAGATATTGGTAACCATGTGAGGGGACTTCAAAAAGTTTATGGAAAATTCACATTATCCTTTAATTTCATTTTTCATGAATTTTTTAAAGCCCTCTAACATTAAGAAATCCAATGGGATCCAGATTCAAAAACTACTGATATTTGCCGATCTCCTTTCATTTATACTCCCTGGCCCCCTGCCACCAACCAATGCGTACCTGTCTTCCCAGCTCAGAGAATTTAAATGAGTTCAGGGCCTTTCAAAATATCCCTTTTGGGTTAAACACTGAGTTGCTGGGGATACAGACACAACATTGAGTCCCTTTCAACACCATGACAAATGCAATGCATTTGCCAGCCATTTTGCTACAAGAATCAATCATTACAACACTCTCATGAGATTGGTAAGTGTTACTCTCATTTCACAGATAAGGAAACTGAGTCACAGAGAAGATAAGCAACTTTCTCAAGCATGGTGAAGCTGTAATTCTGACCTAGGTGTTCTGGTTCCAGAACCAGTCTTGTCAGGTAGGGAAAGCAACTTACAAATAATTTGGCAGGATAAGTGATGTCATCAAAGGATCTGAAAGTTACAATGTTCTCAGCAGCCAGCCAGCACCTTCTCTGTGCTCTCTTTACTCTCCTCCAGATAAAATATCCTTTGTGGAGAGCAGACTTGTATGGCAGCACCCACAGCATCATCAGAACTGAGGCCTACCTGGAGCTAACTTTCTGGTGGTCTGTGTAGCCAACTGAAAGAAAGCAGAGAACATTTGGACATTGATGACAGACTTTTAGCCTGATTGTTTTTAAGGAGCTGCTAAGTGAATGAAGTATGTGAATGAACATGTTCAGTATAGGGTGGTGGGGCAGCCTCTGAAAGCCTTCAGGGCGATAAACCTGGAGGCTTTGTAACTGCCTCCCAAACACTGGTTCAGCCTCACTGAATTCCAAGAAGCACAGCTTTAGCTGGAGCATCTTAGCTTTTTTGTCATGTTACTTTCAATTAAATATCCCAGTCATTATTAAGCATTGTTTTCTTATCTGCAGCTGTGAAAAGGGGAAAATTGCATTAGGAAGATGTTCCTGTTGATTTATTTTCTCAGTTCCTTATAAACATCCAGTTATTGTGACATACACTAACATTAACTGCTTATGTGACTAGCAGTGATTTTTGCTCCTGCTCTAGGGTCAAAAATGGCAGTTTTGTTACCCTACAGTTCAAAATCAAATGGCTAGGCATGCATGCTTCTAGCTGCAGTGTTGGTATGGCCAGGGAAAGGAGAAAAGGAAGGGGAGGAAACAAAATAAGTCATAAAAGAAAGATTTTCTCCTTTGTGATGAATCACAATACTATGAATAAGACATTGAATGTATGGAAATTATCATTTATATGTGAAATTCTTCTTAGAGGAGTCAGTTAATGTTAGAATTTGAATCCCCAGGTTTATGTAACCACTAGGACTGTGCAACCACTACATTTTTTATTTTGTCTTGGCATTTCTTTTTAGGATTAAAGCAAGACCTATTTATATCCAGGAACGAGAAGCAGCTCCTTTGATTGATGTTCAGAGTGTGCCACTGAGAAGTTAGGTTGCTTTTGGCTGCTGAAGTGTTTTGCAGAAATGTTGTGCTCTAAATTGCTATTAATTTAACTTTTTAAAACTGCTATGGAAGCTTCTATAGATGCCTGGCAAACTGATGGATAGCTAGAGCTCAGCAAGTGAACCCCTTTAGTGATTCATCACAGCAAAGTCTCCCAACTTCCACTCATCTTCAAATTCTCATTGAGGTTTTGATGGAATGAGGTTGCACTTCTCACTAGTCACTTTCTTGTTAAATAAGAGAAGGGAAGAAAGCAGTCTCTGTCACAATGACTCATTAGCAGTGACCGCCCATGTCCTAGTTCATCTAGGGCTCATTAAGTTCCAATTCCCCCAAACGGCAAGTTCCAGTAACACTGTAATCTAAGAAGGCAAGGAAACCATTTATCCCCACAGTTTACACACTTGTAAATGCCTTGTAACATACTTGTAAAAAGCTTGTGATATACAGGGATGTGTTGGGCTCATTACTGTATTTGGTAAGTTTATGCATTAACTTTGGGCAACAGGAATTTTACATACTACCTATTCGTCATCATATATTGACTTTCCAAATATTTGAGATTACTGCTATGAAAAATGCTCTCCTCTTTTTGAAAGTTTTCAGAATTTAATCTGAAGAGCATAATTAAAAATTTTACTCCCTATTTTGCATGTCACTTAAAAATCTTATTAATAATTAGTGCTGAGCATAGTTATTAGGAAACATGAGAGTTAACAAAAGTAAATTTGATTTTGAGAAAAAAATCAAGTATATTATTTTGAAATTTAATGAACAAAATAGGTATTTTCATAAATAAATGACATCAAATATTGTTGAGTTAAATATCAAATTTGCTGAATTTGGATTTATTTCTGATATTGAAATTATTTTTGTGATATTCTATAGAATCAGTTTCACAAAAGGATTTTTTCATATTGGACACTGAATGGGATTATGAGTGAATTATTATATATACTGGTCGTTAAGGGAGAAAAATGTTATATTACAATGTATTAGGGTTCTTTAATGAAACAGAAAACTGAGTCAATCTCACTAAAACCTTAATTTTAGACTTCTGTTTTCTAGAAGTGTGAGAAAATACATTTCTGCCATTTAAAGTCACCCAGTTTGTGCTGTATCATTACGGCAGCTCCAGGAAGCTAATATACGGACTGTCTTTAGAATTAGTGTTAATCTAATTCTTACTTTCTTCCTAATTTATTTTACATCCATTCTGCTGATCTTTTTCATGATGACATGACTTTTCTCATGATTGAGTGACCGTTCAAATGAAGAGTAAATAATTTACTTATAATGGAGTGCTTGCATGATGATGTTTCCATTAGCAATGCTAAAAACATGCAATCCAAGTACTGTATCCCCAAAATGTATTTGTATAAGAACACTGTTGAAACAAAGTTATGATACATACAAATTGTATATGGTATCTGTCTGCAGGCTATGAAGCAAAATAAGCCAAAAAACTATCGTGAAATTTTTGAGAGATTTTGTCACCACATCCATCTTACAATAAATGGAAAAAATGCTAATGAGTAACACAAAAACATCTGAAAGTATAAAACTCATTGGTAAAAGTAAGCATACAGACAAATTCAGAATAATACAGAAATAGTGGTATGTAAATCACTTATAACTTTGTATGAAGGTGTAAAGACAAAGCTATTTAAGTAATAGGCACAATTATTTAACAAGGAATATATAATATAAAATATGTAAAGTGTGACTTCAAAAATTAAAAATGTGTTGGAGTAAAGTGTACAGTTTTCCTTATGGGTTTTTTTTCACAGTCAAAGCTAAGTTGTTATCAGCTTAAAATAACTTTATAGAAGATTTTTTACAAGTCTCATGGCAATCATAAACAAATCTTTTAGTAGATATAGGAAAAATAAAAAATAAGCAATCAAAACATACTACTAGGGAAAATCACTTAACCACAAAGGAAGACAGCATCAGAGTAAGAAAGTAAGAAGTGATCTATAATACAACTACTTAACAAAAGGACATTATCAAGTCTTTACCTATGAACAATAAATAGAATAAATAGATTAATTCTTCAATTAAAATCAAGATAAAAAAGATTCAGTTTTTGTGGTAATTATGAGACTCATGTAAGGATCCATGTATACTTAAAGTGAGTATCTTCAAAATGTGAATATTTTAAAGACAAATTTGACAGTGTATTTCAGAGATTTTTCTTAGGCATTAAGAAACTGGGAGAATTTCAGAAGAATTTGCAGAAACTTGCTTGTGAGTACATCAATAACTCAGCTCCAATGGCTGAGGTTGGGCCAGGCTGAAGCCAGAAGCCTGGAACCCCATCCAGTTTTCTCATCTGGGTGGTAGGAACCCAAGAACTTTGACCATCTTCCACTGCTTTTTCAGGGACATTAGCAAGGAGCTGGATCAGAAGTGGAGCAGCTGGGACTTAACTGGCATTCATATGGGATGCCAGCATCACAGGAGGTAACTTAACCCACTGTACCACAATCGTGGCTCTGATTTGTCAACATTTGAGTGTAATTTTATGTTATGGGAGTTTAAAATATTGCTAGTAGGAAACGTAAATGGACACATTCTCTGGAGTGATCTGTAGCGCTACTTCAAAAAATTTGAAGAAAAATGGAATTAAAAGCGTATTTTGTTGTTAAAAGCTTCAAATCCATGCATAGTTTTTACATAATGTACACTTTCCAAGTGAAGTACCATTGTATAATATGATTCTTTTTTTTTTTTTTTAAGATTTTATTTATTTGATAGATAGGTAGAGTTACAGACAATGAGGGGGAGAGACAGAGAGAAAGGTCTTCCGTCCGTTGGTTCACTCCCCAGTGGCCGAAATGGTCGGAGCTGCGCCAGTCCGAAGCCAGGAGCCAGGTGCTTCTTCCTGGTCTCCCATGTGGTTGCAGGGACCCAAGGTCTTGGGCCATTTTCTACTGCTTTTCCAGGCCACAGCAGAGAGCTGGATTGGAAGAGGAGCAGCCAGGACTAGAACCAGTGCCCATATGGAATGCTGGCGCCTCAGGCAGAGGATTTTTTTTTTTAAATTTTATTTAATGAATATAAATTTCCAAAGTACAGAATATTGATTACAATGACTTCCCCCCCATAACGTCCCTCCAACCCGCGACCCTCCCCTTATCCACTCCCTCTCCCCTTCCATTTATGTCAAGATTCATTTTCAATTCTCTTTATATATAGAAGATCAGTTTAGCATACATTAAGTAAAGATTTCAACAGTTTGCTCCCACACAGAAACATAAAGTGAAAAATACTGTTTGAGTACTAGTTATAGCATTAAATCTCAATGTACAGCACACTAAGGACAAAGATCCTACATGAGGAGTAAGTGCACAGTGACTCCTGTTGTTGACTTAACAAATTGACACTCTTGTTTATGGCATCAGTAATCACCCTAGGCTCTTGTCATGAGCTGCCAAGGCTATGGAAGCCCCCTGGGTTCACTGAATCTGATCATTTTTAGACAAGGCCATGGTCAAAGTGGAAGTTCTCTCCTCCCTTCAGAGAAAGGTACCTCCTTCTTTGATGACCCATTCTTTCCACTGGGATCTCACTCACAGAGATCTTTCATTTAGTTTTTTTTTCCCCCCCAGAGTGTCTTGGCTTTCCATCAGGCAGAGGATTAACCTACTGTGCCACAGCCCTGGCCCCTGTATAATATGATTCTTAAAAACTTACATTACATACCCTTTCACCTAGTCAATTTGTCTCTATAAAATATCTTCTGGAAAAAATCATTTTGTATAGATGTGACTATAGTTTAACATGTTGATCATATCACTATTTACAGATTTCAATAAACAATAAAATTGCTAACCAAGAGGAAAACAATTTTAAAAGTTATTGTATACCGTGTGTGAAGTAGTACATTCTGTATCTAAAATGCAAAATGTTTAACATGGAAAATAAACACCATACATAAACTATGAAATAATGTGTAGTATGATCACATTTTAAAAAATAAAAATGTATGACTATACATAAGGAAATAAGTGATAGAATACACAGTCGAGTGTTAACAGATTATTTTTGGGTGGTAGGATTATAGGGACTGTGTGTACATGCATGCACATGAGCCTTACATATCATCTAGCTTTCCAGAAACAGCATCATGCCAGAGTGACAAGAATATCAAATACTTTTATGTTATGAAATAATTTATCAGGTTTACAAACTAAAAATAGTAAGATGGTAATATATTTTTTATTTGCCATTTTTAGAGGGAGATGGGAGATGGAAAGCAGTAACCACTCTTGGAAGCACATGATAGAGAACTGAGTTCTTTTTTTTATCACAAGAACAGCTAACCTAAGCATATTTTCAGTGAAATTTCATAAATAAATGAGCAGTCCTAAAAATAAGAGGTTCACCTAAGAACCTCTTAAAAATATTTGTAAAATATCAACATTTGCATTTGAAGCTGCTCTAACATTTTATTTTTCCTTTCAATATTTTTAAAAGCCCCAACCTATCAAAGAATTTTTTTGAAAAATCTATTTATTTGAAAGTCAAAATGGCAGAGAGATACAGAGATAGAAGGATCTTCCACTTGCTGGTTCACTTCCCAAATTACCACAGTGGCTGGGTCTCGGACAGGCCAAAGCCAGGAGCCAGAGACCCCCATCCTGGCCTCCCATGTGGGATATGGGCCATCTTTTGCTGCCTTCCCAGGTGCATTAGCATGGAACTGGATCAGAAACTGGGCAGCCAGGACTCCACCTGGTCTTCCGCTATGGGATGCTGGCATCAAAACTGGCAGCGTAACATGCTGTGTAATGCTGGTCCCAACAAAGAATTTAATTACACAGGTATTAATCTCTGGAGACACCCATCTCATCATTTAAAAGGATATGTAAGCCGGCGTCGCAGCTCAACAGGCTAATCCTCCGCCTAGCGGCGCCGGCACACCGGGTTCTAGTCCTGGTCGGGGTGCCGGATTCTGTCCCGGTTACCCCTCTTCCAGCCCAGCTCTCTGCTGTGGCCAGGGAGTGCAGTGGAGGATGGCCCAAGTGCTTGGGTCCTGCACCCCATGGGAGACCAGGAGAAGCACCTGGCTCCTGCCTTCAGATCAGCGCGGTGCACTGGCCGCGGTGGCCATTGGAGGGTGAACCAACGGCAAAGAAGACCTTTCTCTCTCTCTCTCTCACTGTCCACTCTGCCTGTCAAAAAAAAAAAAAATAAAATAAATAAATAAAATAAAATAAAAATAAAAGGATATGTAGATAACAGTGTGTGCCTGCGCACAAACTATACATACACACACACGACTCTTGGTGGTGGTGGGGAACCACAACACTTCAGTTGTAAGCTTTAAAACAATTTGGTTTCCTTACAATCATTAACATCCTATACAGGAACTCGTCATGTGTGAGAACAGGAGAAGCACAGAAGAGCCACTGCTTCCACCTGGCTGAGTGCGCTTGGGCTTTCCCATACCTCATGGTAGCACAGGCAAACCTGGCCACCCCGTAAGAACCGCCCCAACCCCCCAAGCATCTATTCTAAGCACTCCTTCATCCTGCTTAGAAGAGAGAGAACATTGTTCCTTCGGGCGGATGGACGGAGCCACGCACTTGTGAAGCATGCTCTGAGCGTCTTCCCAAAGATTTCACACCCACTAGCTCAGTAACTCCATTCAAACCCGCATGCGGTTCCCTAGAACTGTCCCTTCTTTACTCCCAAAGGGCAGGGATCATGCCTACCTAGTTCTTTTAGGTGCCTGGAAGAACGAAATATTTCACTGAAAGGTGTAATAAATCGCGCTCAGGGAGTCGGGCGGTGGTCCCAAGGCCGTGTTCAGAACTCACCGTCCGAGGCGGGTCGTCATTTCCCGCCTTGCTTCTCCGCAATTCCGACGACGCCCCCTCGGGAGTGGGATCTGCACCTCCATATTCAGTCTCGGCCAGTTTTTGCGCTGCGGACTTGGCGTGCTTCTCCTCCACCTTTGGGATTCTGCGGTTTCTGAGGAAGCAGGAGCAGCCCACGCGCGGATCCGCGGCCGCCGCCGCCGCAGCTGCTCTTCGGAGGCCACAGGGCCCTCGCGCCTCTGACGGCGCATGCGTGACTCCCTCTGTGGGGCGAGCAGGGCCTCGGTGAGGGCGCGGATTTGGGGCGCGCACGAACACCTCTTCCACACCACGAGGCTCCCCGGGGCCAGAGCGCGTCGAGGTCTCAGCTCGCGTGTTGTCTACTGAGGGGTTCGCCGTCTTTCCGCACTCCTCACTGACAGGCCATCAAAGCCGCCAGCGCCGACACATGAGGGGCTCGACCCCCGCCGCTGAGGGTCTTCTTCCTTTATGTTTAATTTATGTTTACTTCTTCCTTTATTTACTTTTTTTTTTTTTTTGTCTTGTCCAGAATAAGATGGCATCTCACAGGAAACAAGCTCCACATCTGTTGATGACTACCATAGTTGGGCACCAGTTTCTAATGTAGTTTTTGCCTTTTGGGTGAGAGCTCTGAGTTGTTGGTTGGCCATATCCTTAATGTAATTTTCTACAGGGTAGTTCGTCTCTTCCTCCGTGTGGGAAGTAAGCCCAGCTGAGACCATTTGCCCACCAAAGGGTGGGCCCAGAAAAATGAAGGGAGCAGAAAGAGGCGTTTATCGATTCCCCGCCTCAGGAGTGGTGATCAGGGGGTGGAAGCAGGCACTACCCGCAGAAATTCAGCTCTGTCTTACCTTGCTACACAGAGGTCCCTCACCCCTTTCCTCCTTCCTTGAGCAACATGGGAGGTACAATCTAGACCCCACACACCTAAAGGGGGGAGGATAAGGGAGGAATGGGTCTCCAGATTAGTTGCTGGGCAGACAGGAGTTACATTGTGGTAACAGCGAGGCTTGCATGATTTCTGGAACTGAGACAGGAGAACCCTTTGTAACGAGCGTCCAGTGGTTACAGATTACAGAATTGTTGAAGGGAGTGGTGAAATTTGTGAAGTAGCCTATAGTTGTTAACCTATTTTGGGTTTTTTGTAACTCTCTATCCTACCTGCTACTGAGGCCCGGTATCATGGCCCCACTAAGGCCAAGCTAGGTTTTTCATGAAAATACAGCACAGGGTCATTTCTCACACTCAGTATTTGTATCAACTCATGGCATATTCCATTACAGTATACTATATCATAGATGTTGATCTCTTTGGTTTGCGTTGTGGTGTTTTCACTCTTATTCGTCTGTTAGATTATAGTATCTTCTTTTTTCAATTAAAAATTATAGCACAACGAAGTTCTTTTATAATGACTAGGTTTCTATCTGTGGTAAAAAAGCTTTCTGTTCATTGTGCAGAAATTTTATTGTTTTATATTATACACGGAAGTATTTTCTTCCTCTGAAGTTTACATATGAATATGGTGGAAGAATGAGTTGGCTTTAAGTTTCTTCCAGATGAAAAATCACTTGTTCCAACACCATTTGTTAAGTTATTCACAATTTCCCACTGAATTAGAATTTCTCTTTTGTCAGACATTTTTTTGCCAAGAAAATACCTGATCTAATTTGAGATTTTGTTTTATAGCTCTTCACCAGGAACTATGAAGAGCTTAAGATTTTACTCTGCATCCAACAAGTTTGCCTGCCCCAGTTTTACACATATTAGAAGATAGTATAGGACAAAAGACAATTGATTACTCACAACAATAATTGCAGGCATAATTTCAAAATTTTCCAACCCAGATCCCCCAAGGTCCAGTTCCTCCAGGAAGATGTGACAAGGACCATATGACAACACTTTAGCTGTGTCAATAAATGTTGATGTGTTGTGGGTTTTTTCTCAGTTCAAGAACTTTTCTAATTTCTATTATGATTTGATTCATGTATTATTTAAAGATGTGTTTTTCATTGCCTAATATTTGAAGGTTCCTGGTATTTCTTTCTGTTGCTTGCTAATTTAATTCCATTGTGGTCAGGGAATGCATTTTGTATTATTTACATACTTTATTATTATTTTTTTAAAAAAAGATTTATTTACTTGAAAGTCAGAATTACAGAGAGGCATAGGCAGAGAGAGAGAGAGAGTGAAAGAGAGAGAGAGAGAGAGAACTCTTCCATCCACTGGTTGACTCCCCAAATGGCTGCAACAGCCAGAGCTGGGTCAATCTGAAGCCAGGAGCCAGGAGCTTCTTCCTGGTCTCCCACATGGGTTCAGAGTCCCAAGGACTGGGACCATCTTATACAGCTTTACCAGGCATATTAACAGAGAGCTGGATCAGAAGTGGATCAGCTGGGAGCTGATCTGGTGTCCATATGGCATGCTGGAACTGAAGGTGGTGGCTTTACTTGCTGCACCTCAGTGCCAGCCCCTATCCCAAGGTATTAAATTTTTGGTAGCTATTGTGAATAGGACTACCTTACAAATTCTTTCTCAATTATGGCATTGTTTGTGTATACAAAATCTATTAATTTTTGTGTGCCGAGTTCATATCCTGCAACTTTGTCAAACTCTCTTATCAGTTGCAACAATTTCTTAGTGGAATCTTTAGGTTCCCTATCTATAGGATCATGTCATCTGCAAACAGGGACAACTTAACTTCATCGTTTCCCATTTGGACCCCTTTAATTTCTTTTTCTTGTCTAATGGCTCTGGCTAAAACTTCCAGGACTATATTAAGTAACAATGATGAAAGTGGGCATCCTTGTCTGGTTCCAGATCTTAGTGGAAATGCTTCCAGCTTTTCCCCATTCAATATGATGATGGCTGTGGGTTTGTCATATATTGTCTTGCTTGTGTTGAGATATATTCCTTCTATACCCAATTTGCTTGAGATTTTTATCATGAAAAGACATTGTAGTTTATCAAATGCTTTCTTTGTGTCTATTGAGATAATCATATAGTTTTTATTCTTCAATTTGTTAAAGTGGTGTCTCACATTGATTTATTTGCATATGCTGCCTTTGTCTGATTTTAAGATTTTTCTCAATACTTCTGATTTTTAGCTATAGATGTTTGTGTTTTGCAGGATCACATTTGGCATTTGCTGAGTTTTTTTTTTCTGCCTCTAGGTTTTTGTAATTTTCACCAAATTTGCTAAACTTTCAACTATTTTTTTCAAAAATACTTTCGTCATCTTTCTTACTCTTTTCTAAATGCTCATCTATGTTAGCTAACTTAGTATTGACATATTTGTCGTTAGAGCTTTGTTCCAATTTTTTTTTCTCTGTGTTCCTAAACAGGAATGTTTCTATTGGTCTGTATTTAGGTTTATTGTGCCTTTCTTTTGGAATCTCAAGTATGCTGTTTTTTTCTTTTTTTAAGTTTTATAACATTTGGTAGACTTTAATATTCAAGAAGAATTAAGTCCATCATACACATTAAAAAAAACAGGAAATTTTTTTAAACTTTTATTTAATGAATACAAATTTCCAAAGTACAGAATATGGATTACAATGGCTTCCCCCCCATAACATCCCTCCCACCCACAACCCTCCCCTTTCCCGCTCCCTCTCCCCTTCCATTCACATCAAGATTCATTTTCTATTCTTTTTATATACAGAAGATCAGTTTAGCATACATTAAGTAAAGATTTCAACAGTTTGCTCCCACACAGAAACATAAAGTGAAAAATACTGTTTGAGTACTAGTTATAGCATTAAATCTCAATGTGCAGCACACTAAGGACAAAGATCCTACATGAGGAGTAAGTGCACAGTGACTCCTGTTGTTGACTTAACAAATTGACACTCTTGTTGATGGCATCAGTAATCACCCTAGGCTCTTGTCATGAGCTGCGAAGGCTATGGAAGCCCCCTGAGTTCACTGACTCTGATCATTTTTAGACAAGGCCATGGTCAAAGTGAAAGTTCTCTCCTCCCTTCAGAGAAAGGTACCTCCTTCTTTGATGACCCGTTTCTTCCACTGGGATCTCATTTGTGGAGATCTTTCATTTAGGTGTTTTTTTTTCCCCCAGAGTGTGTTGGCTTTCCATGCCTGAAATACTCTCATGGGCTTTTCAGCCGGATCCGCATGCCTTAAGGGCTGATTCTGAGGCCAGAGTGCTGTTTAGGACATCTGCCATTCTATGGGTCTGCTGTGTATCTCATGTCCCATGTTGGATCATTCTCTCCCTTTTTGATTCTATCAGCTAGTATTTGCAGACACTATTCTTGTTTATGTGACCCCTTTGGTTCTTAGTCCGATCATTATGATCAATTGTGAACAGAAATTGATCACTGGGACTAGTGAGATGGCATTGGTACATGCCACCTTGATGGGATTGAATTGGAATCCCCTGGTATGTTTCTAACTCTACCGTTTGAGGTAAGTCAGCTTGAGCATGTCCCGACTTGCACATCTCTTCCCTCTCTTATTCCCACTCTTATATTTAACAGTGATCACTTTTCAGTTAAGTTTCAGCACTTAAGAAGAATTGTGTATTGATTACAGTATTCAACCAAAAGTATTAAGTAGAACAAACAAACAAAAATACTAAGAGGGATAACATATCAAGTTGCTCATCAACAGTCAGGGTGAGGGCTGATGAAGTCGCCGTTTCTCCTAGTGTTCATTTCACTTTAACAGGTTTCCTTTTTGGTGCTCAGTTAGTTGTCACCTATCAAGGAGAACAAGTGGTATTTGTCCCTTTGGGATTGGCTTATTTCACTCAGCATAATGTTTTCCAAATTCCTAACAGGGATCACTTTTCAGTTAAAATTTAAACACCTAAGAACAATTGTGTGTTAATTACAGAGTTCAACCAATGGTACTAGAACAAAAAAAAAAATACTAAAATGGATAAAGTATTACATTGTACATCAACCTTCAGGGCAAGAGCTGATCAAGTCACTGTTTCTCATAGTGTCCATTTCATTTCAACAAGTTTCCCCTTTGGTGCTCAGTTAGTTGTCAGCAATCAGGGAGAACATATGATATTTGTCCCTTTGGGACTGGCTTAATTCACTCAGCATAATGTTTTCCAAATTCCTCCATCTTGTTGCAAATGACCGGGTTTTGTTGTTTTTGACTGCTGTATAGTATTCTATAGAGTACATGTCCCATAATTTCTTTATCCAGTCTACTGTTGATGGGCATTTGGGTTGGTTCCAGGTCTTAGCTATTGTGAATTGAGCTGCAATAAACATTAATGTGCAGACAGCTTGTTTGTTTGCCAATTTCATTTCCTTTGGGTAAATTCCAAGGAGTGGGATGGCTGGGTTGAATGGTAGGGTTATATTCAGGTTCCTGAGGAATCTCCAGACTGACTTCCATAGTGGCTTAACCAATTTGCATTCCCACCAACAGTGGGTTAGTGTCCCTTTATCCCCACATCCTCTCCAGCATCTATTGTTGGTAGATTTCTGAATGTGAGCCATTCTAACCGGGGTGAGGTGAAACCTCATTGTGGTTTTGATTTGCATTTCCCTGATTGCTAGTGATCAGGAATACAGGAATACAGGAAATTTCATGCAGACATGAGCTTCTAATTCAGCCTTTGTGGCAACTTTTTTGAATTAGAGTAACATATAAATACAGTACACTTTACAGTTCCCAAATTTCATAACTTTTATATTGTGATTTGTGGAGCTTCTCTTTATGTTATATATATGAACCATATTGTTCACTTGGTTAGCATGTCTAAATGTGCATCATTTCAGAATAAAGAAAATGTTTTAAAAAAGCAAGCACAATAACCTGTTTCCTCCAACTTTATAAAAATTGTAACTTTTGTGTATAAAGTTCATTTAAGGGATAAAAATTTTTAAGGCCCACACACTTTAGTAGCTAGGATTAAACATAAGAAATGAAAAATTAAATAAATCTTCCAGTGACACTTCTAACATTGACTGATTCTACCTTTTCAAGTTTAGAATATATAAACTGAAAAAGCTGTAAGAAAAAGAAATGCAAATTTATGAGGAACATTTTAAAAATATTCATGATGTGAGAAATTAAAAGCAAATCAATGATTTCAGAATTAACTAAATATGATATAATTTAGAAATATAAGTAACATTGTTAAAGAAATCACCTGATAGCAAAACATTTTTAATTACTAAAACCAACTCACCAGTGTAAATTTGTTTTTCCTATGTGAGAAAAACAAAGATCAACTTTTTTTTTTTTTTTTTTTTTTTTTTTTTTTGACAGGCAGAGTGGACAGTGAGAGAAAGAGACAGAGAGAAAGGTCTTCCTTTGCTGTTGGTTCACCCTCCAATGGCCACCGTGGCCGGCGCACTGCGGCCGGTGCACCACGCTGATCTGAAGGCAGGAGCCAGGTACTTCTCCTGCTCTCCCATTGGGTGCAGGGCCCAAGGACTTGGACCATCCTCCACTGCACTCCCAGGCCACAGCAGAGAGCTGGCCTGGAAGAGGGGCAACTGGGACAGAATGCGGCGCCCTGACCAGGACTAGAACCCGGTGTGCCGGTGCCGCTAGGCGGAGGATTAGCCTAGTGAGCTGCGGCGCCGGCCAAAGATCATCTGTTTTGATACAAGTATACTGTTAAACTTATCCAGTAAATTTTTAATTTTAGACATTTCAATTTTTACTTAGTGTCTAAACACATTATGACAGATTAGTGTGAATTTATTTTTGGTGCAGAAAATTTTGAAGTTTATGTATTTGAAGAATATGTATTTTTCATGTACTTTCTGAAGACCCCCTTGCAATTGCAATTTATTCATTGTTTTCATATGTTACGTTAAAACTTATTATTAACCTTTAATGACCTAACTAAATGTACTGACTTATTTTTTCCCTACTTGTATCATGGAATTTTACTATACTTATGTTAGCATGTTTGGATTTTTTATTTTGTTCACTCTTGGCAGCTGTTCAGCAGCTTGTTGAGGAACTGAGCATTCTGCAGTTATTCTGATACACAGGGAATTTATGCGAAGGGCTGCTCATCAGAGCTAAACAGCCACCGCTCAAGACTCATTTTAGAAAAGTAGTCTCCGGCTGGCGCCGTGGCTCTCTAGGCTAATCCTCCGCCTTGCGGCGCCAGCACACCAGGTTCTAGTCCCGGTCAGGGCGCCGGATTCTGTCCCGGTTGCCCCTCTTCCAGGCCAGCTCTCTGCTGTGGCCCGGGAGTGCAGTGGAGGATGGCCCAAGTGCTTGGGCCCTGCACCCCATGGGAGACCAGGAGAAGCACCTGGCTCCTGCCTTTGGATCAGCGTGGTGCGCAGACCGCAGCGCGCCGGCCACCGTGGCCATTGGAGGGTGAACCAACGGCAAAAAGGAAGACCTTTCTCTCTGTCTCTCTCACTATCCACTCTGCCTTTCAAAAAAAAAAAAAAAAAAGTAGTCTCCTACTCCTTCTACTCATTGCTTTCCCTTCACATATCAGATGCTGAGATTATAAATTGTTTGGAATATAGCATACTGTGCAATCACCTTTTATTCCAGACTTTACATTTTGATCTCTTATTCTCCTATGTATGTTCATGAAACTTCCATAAAATAATGGTCGCAAGAATAACCTGTAATTTTTATGCATTTGGTATTTTTCTACAGTCTTTCAGATACCCATTACACAGATACCCATTACGCAGCTAAACTGAAAACAAAATAGGCACATGTTTTTCATGCTAGTGTTGGTATCAGTCGGGTAATGTCCAGCCAGAGAAAAGAAACTGCACTGGATGTTTTGAGTAGAAAAGGATTCATTGCACATATTGTTACAATGGTCCCAGTTGGGCTAAAAGAAGAAAAAGGGATAATAAGCATTACTGTTCTCCCCTGGGGCCCAAGATCCACCCTCTCCCAACTAAGCTACTGGTAACTCCAAAGCTTTACTTTCCTCTTCAGTTTAGATTTGGAGATAGATATTTTTATAGACCACAACAAATGAATTATATTTTATGTGAATTAGTACACATAAATTTTATTTAATAAAAATACTTCTGTAAGCATCAACTGATATAATATTATGCTGAACCCCCTAGAATTTGAATTCCTAGAGAAAGTTTCTTATCTTTGTTGGCTATTTGTTGAACTAATTATGGAGTTCATATTTTGTAACTTCAAAATGATTTGTGAGGGAAGGAAAAAGTAGACAAAATTCTAAGAGCTTTGTTATTCGATCTTAGATGACTGATATTTATTCTTATCTGCTTTAAAAATCTTAGATAGAAGTTGGTAAGGTTGATAGGATTAGGATGGCTGTATTCCATACTGGAATACTTAGGTTTGAGTCCTAGCTACATTGCTAATAACGCCATCTTCCTAATGTGCTCACTGGGTGGCAGCAGATGATGGCTCAAGTACTTGACTCTGCTATTTATATGGGAGACTGGATTGAGTTCCAGGATCCTAAATTCTGCCTGGCTATAGGTGGCATTTGGGGAATTAACCAGCACATGGACTCTCTCTCCCTCTCAGAAAAGAAAAATAAGTGTTAAAATGCCCTCTGCCTTTATCTCATTTCTACAGCCTCTTTCCTCCCAGCTGATTGTATTTTTTTATTTCATTTTTTATTTAATTTTTTTTATTTTTTATTTTTTTAGAAAACTTTTATTAATAAATATAAATTTCAAAAGTACAACTTTTGTATTGTAGAGGTTTTCCCCCATAACCACCCTCCCACCTGCAAACCATCCCATCTCCTACTCCCTCTCCCTTCCCATTCTTCATTAAGATTCATTTTTAATTATCTTTACATACAGAAGATCAACTTAGTATATACTAAGTAAAGATTTCAACATTTTGCACCCACACAGACACACAAAGTATAAAGTACTGTTTGAAGACTAGTTTTACTATTAATTCTCATAGCACAACACATTAAGGACAGAGATCCTACATGGGGAATAAGTGCACAGAGGCTCTTGTTGTTGATTTAACAATTGACACTCTTATTCATGATGTCAGTAGTCACCTGAGGCTCTTGTCATGAGCTGCCAAGGCTATGGAAACCTCTTGAGTTCAAACTCTGACCTTCTTTAGACAAGGCCATAATCAAAGTGGACATTCTCTCTTCCCTTCAGAGAAAGGTACCTCCTTCTTTGATGGCCCATTCTTTCCACTGGGATCTCACTCACAGAGATCTTTCATTTAGGTCATTCTTTTTTTGCTACAGTGTCAGCTTTTCATGCCCAAGTAAATCTCATGGGCTTTTTAGCCAGACCCCAATGCCTTAAGGGCTGATTCTGAGGCCAGAGTACAGTTTAAGCCAGCTGTCTTTCACCCCATTCTGATACTGCAGCTGCTACAACCAAACTGACAACAGATCCATCCATACAGTTGGGAGTCCCTTCTTATATTAAAATTCTTGCAGATTTTGGATGGAGTTCAGTGCCTTTTTCACCTGGGAAGCCTGCTTCCCACTTCTTTCCATTATCTTCAGTCCCAAGCTGCAGCACACCAACTGCACTTGAAGTATGCAGCTCCTTCATTCTGTTCCTCTTGTGGTTACCTCTTCCTCCCAGCTCTGCCGGTTAACTTGCCATCTTTCAGGCTGCAATGCCTGACAAGGTTCAAGACACACTAATTTCTGTCCATCGCTTAAAATCCTTTATAGAACCAGGCTGTGCACATGTACAGTCAAATGAATGACTGGCATTTGTGTCAACCAGTGAGGTCCAGGAGTGTCTTTTATCTGTTCTCTTTTATCTTCAAGTTCCTGGTGCATTTGCACACACTGTAGCCTATAGTAGACACTCATTAATTGGTCAAATATGATTAAACATCCTACCATGTGGGCTCCTCTGGGGAAAATGCAATGAATATAACTCCAAACAAGCAAACTTGCTGCTGTTCATCCAAGTAGGGGAGATAAAGTCAAAAAGTTTCAAGTGTCCAGTGTGTCTTCTCAAGTGATACGGAGAAAAATGAACCAGGTAAGGGATGAAAGGAGTATTGGGGCAGGGGGTGATGTTGCATTTTCAGTAGGGAGGTCCAGGACAAACTCCAGTGAGAAGTTAAAATCTGAGAAAAGATGAAGAAAGTGAGCAGTGAGATTCCTGGAAATACTGGAAGAACCCTGCAGGCAGAGAGAATAGCAAATGCAAAGGCCCTGGGATGACCAGTATGACAGGAGCTGAGTGAGGAATAGGGCCAAAAGGAGCAGAGGTCATTGTCACTCCAGAACATGGTGGCAGGTTTTATCTCAAAGAGTGACATGATCTGACTTTGTTTTAGCAGGATTCCTGTGGCTGTCATGTGAGCAGATAGGGCAGGGTATATGCAGACAGATCTCCGAGGAGGCAGCTGTTGCAGTAATCCAGGGGAGCCAAGATGGTGGGGTGGGCTGGGTGAGAGCAAAGGAGGGCTGATGAGAGTGTAGTTGTGGACATTTTTTGGAGAAATCAAGAGTCTCTTGGTGAATGCAGAACAAGGAGGAAGAAGGAGTCAAGGGTGACAAATCTGAGGTTTTTAGCAACTTCTCATTCCTTAGCTCAGTAAGACCTTTTGTTTCTTGTTGGCACTGTTGCAGGCCACCACACTTCTGCCTGTGCCATTGCTGCCTACAGACCAGCTCCTCCATCTGTAGAGGCCTTTCCAGGCCTTCTGTTGTTTCTCCACAGCTTTTACATTTTTTAAAAAAATATTTATTTATTTTAAAGAGTTACAGAGAGGGAGGGAGAAAGGGAGAGGGAGATCTTTCATCTGCTGGTTCACTCCCCACATGGCTGCAACAGGCAACATGGCTGGGCCAGGCCAAAACTGGGAGCCAGGAGCTTTTTCTGGGTCTCCCACATGGGTGGCAGGGTCCCAGGTGCTTGGGTCATCTTCCACTGCTTTTTCCAGGCCATTGTCAGAGAGCTGGATCAGAAATGGAACAGCTGGGACTTGAACTTGCACACCAGGTGGTGGCTTTACCTGCTATGCCACAACACCGGCCTTCCCTACAGCTCTTCTACATGTTGTTAACTGCTCTTCCCACTGTAAGGGCTGATCTCATCTCCCACCCACTTCTCTCATTGTCCTGCATTTGTGACATGCTGATCTGGGTGCAGGGGTGCCAGCAGTGAACCAGGCAGCCATAATTCCATAAGTCTTGTCTAGTGTAGGAGAAAAGTGATACTTAAAATCATCAAGAGGGCATCAGAAGGGCAATTTGCTTAGCCTCTCTGTGTTTCAGCTGCCTCTATTTTCAATTGGGAATAAGTTACAGCATCAGGGTAGTTGTGGTGATTAAATGGGTTGATCTTTGTAAAATACATAGAAGTGGTAAAGAACAGTTTGTGGCTACAGAGGGAGCACTACACAATTTGTTAAAATGAAGGCACACATACAAAAATAACTTTGAAAAGAGTTTAAACAAGAATAAAGCAAAGTAACTGATTTTAGTGTACAATTATGCTCCTTATCTTTATGAATTCTTCAAAAATTTGAGTTGATGCTTTTGAAAGATCTATTTTGGGCTGGCATTATGGCATAGTGGATTTAGCTGCCTCCTGCAGCAACACCATGTGCGTGCTGGTTCGATTCCTGGCTTTTCTACTTCTGATCCAGCTCCATGCTGATGTACCCTGGAAGTCAGTAAAGGATGACCTAAGTACTTGGGTCCCTGTACCTACATGGGAAACCAAAGGAAGCTCCTGGCTCCTGGCTTCAGTCTGGCCCAGCCCCAGCTATTGCAGCCTTTTGGGGAGTGAACAAATGGATGGAAGATCTCTCTTTCTGTCTCTCCCTCTCTATCTATAACTCTGCCTTTCAAATAAAATAAATAAATCTTTAACAACAACAACAACAAAGTAGCTTAAACTGTTAAGCCAAAATGCAGGCCCCCAAGTTGATTCTTTAAAGTTAACCCTATCTGTAGAAATTAAAAATGCTATTTCTGAGTGATCATTTGGCCAAGGGCTTTGGGCATCAATGGGATGCCAGCATCACATATTGGAACACTGAGGTTCAAGTCCTGGCTCAGCTCTTGATTCCATTTTCCTGCTGATGTGGTCCCTGGGAGGCAGCAGGTGATGGAGCAAGTGGTGGGTTCCCTGTCCCCCACCATTAAAACCTGGATTGAGTTTTAAGCTCCTGGATTTTTTTCTTTTTAAGATTTATTTATTTGAAAGTCAGAGTTACACAGAGAGAGATGGAGAGGCAGAGAGAGAAGTCTTCCATTGGATGGTTCACTCCCCAATTGGCTGCAACGGCCGGGACTGTGCAGATCTGAAGCCAGGAGCCAGGAGCTTCTTCCGGGTCTCCCACATGGGTGCAGGGGCCCAAGGACTTGGGCCATCACCTACTGCTTTCCCAGGCCATAGCATAGAGCTGGATTGGAAGTGGAGCAGCCGGGTCTCAAACTGGTGCACATATGGGATGCCGGCGCTTTAGGCCAGGGCGTTAAAACACTGCGCCACAGCACCAGCCCCACTCCTGGCTTTGAACTGGTCCAGCCCCAGCTGTTGTGGACATTTCTCAAGAGATGTAAACTTTCTGTGTTTGTCTTGGTTTCTCTCTCTCTGTCTCTCCAATAAATAAAAAATTGCAAAAGATCCTATTCCTAAATGGGATAGTTGAGGAATGGTGTACATTGGTTAATTTTAAATGTTTACAGGTGCATCAAATATTGTCAGTTCAGTCTCATTTGCTCTCAGTTTTTATGTGAAACATAGCTTATCATCCTATTTTTTGAAAATTGTCTTTCTATATTCATATATAGTAAATGCAACATGAAAACCACAAAATGACTAGGCAAAAAGTGAGTACTCGTATTCATAATATTTATATGAAAATGTCAAGCATGTTTCTGAGCATGTGGCACTATTAGGTCTATTTATGTTTCACCAGAAGAGTTGGAATAAAATTATGAATGTATTATTTAGATGAGGTAAAGGATTATATGGTTTTTATGCAGAAAATATATACTCATTTCTCTTACTCTTTCATCTCATTTAGTTTTACATGAAGGATGTCAGATTGTATAATGAGGAAACCAATCCTCATTTTTATCAAGACAGCCCAAATTTGACACATGTGCTTGAAGATTCAGTATCTTTCTAAGTAATAAACTGCTATGTGTCTTACATTTTTGAGCAAGGACATTGTGAAACTTATAATTTTTCTCTGCTTATCTACCTATAACAATATTAATTGAAATAACTACAGTTTATCATGATTGTTAAAAGTTGTGATTATCTACTACTTTTAACATGCTCCTTAAAGCATTTTCAGTTATTAGAACTATTGAAGGTAGCACTCAGATACTCCCATAAAATATTTCTCATAAATTTGTAAACTCTTTATTTATTTGTAATTAAGAAATAATAGCATAATGAAATTTATACCTAGGTTAGGTCTACAAAGGGTTTTGCCCAATAAAATAAATACCAAGTAAGTCATTAAATAACTATATTCTAAATTGTCTTTGTGGGTTACTCTCCATGTAAATGAAATTTCTTCAAGCAAAAAGGATTATTTAAGGCTCAGGTAGAATTATATTTTACTTTATTTATTTATTTTTTACAGGCAGAGTGGACAGTGAGAGAGAGAGAGACAGAGAGAAAGGTCTTCCTTTGCCATTGGTTCACCCTCCAATGGCCACCGCGGCCGGCGTGCTGCGGCCAACGCACCGCGCTGATCCAATGGCAGGAAGCAGGTACTTCTCCTGGTCTCCCATGGGGTGCAGGGCCCAAGGACTTGGGCCATCCTCCACTGCACTCCCGGGCCATAGCAGAGAGCTGGCCTGGAAGAGGGTCAACCGGGACAGAATCTGGCGCCCTGACTGGGACTAGAACCTGGTGTGCCGGTGCCGCAAGGCAGAGGATTAGCCTATTGAGCTGCGGCGCCAGCTATATTTTACTTTATATGCTTTGCAAATAGCATACACTCACACACATAATGCACACACACAGATCACTTGAGCTGTCTTGCCAGCTAAGCCACATTTATATCTGAAGAAGAAATAAAGTTACTGTGTGATGTAGAAATGAGGAAAAATAAAGTGTTGATTGCATGCAGTTTTCCCTTTGTGGGAGTAAAACTAGCAGGAGGGTTTCAAAATTATTGTGAAGAGAAATAGGACAGCAATAGTGCCATATTAAAGATTTAAAGTTTTTATTTATTAAAAAGGATGATTTGATTCTGTCTGTTTAATACAGCCACCATGTACCTAGAAATGCATACAGGAAAGAAAATGACTGCCACTAAGAATTACCTTGAGATCTAGTCAGGCTGGTAGAATTTCTTGTCTCCCTACCATACTAGGCACTCAGAATACAAAATAAGATGAATGTTTTAATTGTGAGGGTAAGAAGTTATATTAAATTACAAAATAATATGTACCTAGGGAGCATGGGGCAGATATAATTAGGGAGCATGGCATTTTCTTGAAGGATAAGCCTGTTAGACTAGGAAGGAGGTAGGGAGTTCCTGAAGGGACAAAATGACTTATGGGTAAAAAGGTAAGACTCAAGGAATGGGGTCTGATGATATCCAAGCCTGCAGCTTTGTGTGTGTGTGTATGTGTGTGTGTTTAAAGCTTTTTAAATCAAAAGTCTACTCTTGGTTTAATGTTTTATTTTTTTTCCAAAGAAACATTTTATTTAAGGAATACAAGGAATACAAACTTCTTCCCACTGTACCTGCCCTCCCACCCCCACTTCCATCCCTCTTCCTCCTCCATCTCCTATTCTCATCTTATTTTTAACTAAGATTATTTTGAGTTAACTTTATACACAGAAGATTAACTCTATAATAAGTAAAGAGTTCAACAAATTGTATGGAAAAAAAAAACTGTTCCTCATCAGTTGAGACAAGGGCTGTTCAAAGTCATTGCATCTTGAAGTCAATTTCACTATTTTTTGATCATTCTTTTTCTTTAGAAACTTATATTAACTTATCTTTTAAAAGATTTATTTATTTATTTATTTAAAAGTCAGAGTTATACAGATAGAGAAGGAGAGGCAGAGAGAGAGAGAGAGAGAGAGAGAGAGAGAGAGAGAGGTTTTCTATCCCTGTCCCTAGTTAACTCCCCAATTGGCCACGAGGGCCAGAGCTGTGCCAATCAGAAGCCAGGAGCCAGGAGCTTCTTCCAGATCTTCTGTAATGATGCAGGGGCGCAAGGACTTGGGCCATTTTCTACTGCTTTCCCAGGCCATAGCAGAGAGCTGGATCAAAAGTGGAGTAGCCAGGACTTGAACCAGTGCCCATATGGGATGCCGGCGCTGCAGGCTGCAGCTTTACCTGCTGTGCCACAGCACTGGCCCCTAGTTAACTTTAAAGAAGAACCCAAGAATGATATATCTTTTGTGAGCATTTAGACATAGCTGTAACTTATGAGACATAAGAATATCCTCCACTTAATACACTAAAACAAAGTAAATCTTTGAGAACAATTTTTACTATTAATTATCATAATACAACTTTTTGAAGACAGAGGTCCTGCATGGGAAGTTACTGCACAGTGACTCTTATTGTTAAATTAACAACTAACATTCTTATGTATCACGTCATTGACCACCCAAGGCTCTTAACATGAGCTGCCTAGGCTATAGAATCCTTTTGAATCCACAAACTCCTTCAGTATTTAGATAAGGCCATAAGCACATTTGAAGTTTTCTCCTCCCTTCAGAGAAAAGTACATCCTTCTTTGATAACCACTTCTTTCCACTGGGTTCTCACCTACAGAGGTCCTTCATGTAGGACACTTTTTGCCATAATGTCTTGGCTTTCCAGCCTGAAATGCTCTCATGGACTTTTCAACCAGAATACCTTAAGGGTTGTTTCTGAGGTCAGAATATACTTAAAATAATTGTCATTCTATGAGTCTGCTATGTGGATTGCTTCCCATGTTGGAGCATTCATTCCTTTTTAAATTCTATCTATTAAAAAGCAGCTTTATTTTTGACCTGATTTATCTGGCAAGTTCATCCCTAAAGATAAATGCTGAGTAATGAGCCAGGGTTTGATTTACCTACTGATAATGGCAACAGGCTGTCCACTGGGAATCTGATTGCACAAAATTATCAGAACTGTGGTAGTGATAAGGCAAGTGGAACATGCTGAAACATCAACCAGATTAGTGACATTCATAAAAACACATTTATTTCACAAGAAATCACTTTCATTCCCTGACGGGAAACATAAAATGATAGATTAAAATTTGCAAAGATAGAGATTTCCTATTTTTTTGTTGTTGTTGTTCTTTGACAAGAAATGAGGAAAATCTAGATTTTTGTCTGTCCCCTTCTAGAGGGTGGTGAACATGAGACTTGTTCCTTACTTGCAGTGCTGCCTATTCCCCATTATTTTCTCCTTGCCAGTCTTCTGCCTTGAGCCCAGCCTTCTTTAAATGTAACGACAGAAATAGTTGTGCTATATAAGCAACCAAGTTCTTGGTTTTCTTTATGATATCTTTATTTTACAGAGTGTAACGTACTATACTTTGTTCTTTCCATTTTTTTGTGGATACTGGATCCTGGCTCTTTTATTTTGAAAGCATAATTAGTACTTTTACATTCTCCATTTTTGTTATCTGGTGCAATAAAAATCCCAATATGTGTGTTAAATGTAAGAAGGTACATTATTTGAAATCAACAGGAGACTCCATTCCTGATGTGTCCAGATTAATGCTTACATGTGTTAAATAGCTGAATTTGTTTTGCGTAAGTCACTTGAACTCTGTGGGCATTGGTTAAGTCTTTATCTGAGAACATGAGAGGACAATAACCTTACCTTACATTTCAATCACTGCTTCAGGATACAGCCTGTCTTGTTTAAAGGCCATGCTAGATTTTTATCAGTCCTTGTATATAAATGACTGATGTTTGTTATAGGGCTCTGAGAGTAGCAAGTACTCATTGTGTAATGAAGGATAGGATGGATTTTTCTGGTGTTATTGGCTCTCATTGGAAAGTCATAGGCTGCATGTCGTCATCTTAAAACTATTAATACCCATTTTATCTTGGTATCTTTTCACAATCTAGTCTATTTAACTTATTTGATTCTTCAAGCTATTAGTGTTTATTTGTATAACTAACACCAAGAAATTTGAAATGAAAAAGTGGGAAAAGAAGAGTAAAATCTCATGTGAATCTGTTAATTTGTTAGTCTATCTAACAAGTAAAATTATAGCTAAAAAGGCTTTCATCTCAACTTTCAAAAAATTTTTTTTTGACAGGCACAGTTAGACAGTGAGAGAGGCAGAGAGAAAGGTCTTCCTTCCGTTGGTTCACCCCCCGAGATGGCCACTAGGGCTGGCCCGCTGTACGGATCCGAAGCCAGGAGCCAGGTGCTTCCTCTTCGTCTCCCATGTGAGTGCAGGGCCCAAGGACCTGGGCCATCCTCCACTGCACTCCTGGGCCACAGCAGAGAGCTTTTTGCTCTGGTGTAACCAGGAAAGATTAAGTGTAAAAATTAAACAGAGATTGTTCAAGGGGAACAAATAGGAAATTTTAACAGAAATCATTATGCAAACTGTGCCCTGGTGATTATTACAATTAGAAATACTGAGTTGAAACACTCAGTGATGTCATTTGGACAGCTTTGGGGTGAAAGTATCTAGTTCCTTGAGTTTAATTTTGTGATTTGCTCCTGAATTCATTTATTTCTTTACAAACAGTTGATGACAAAAATCTGATGTGAAAAACTTTAAGTTTACTTAAAAATATAATTATATTCACTTACTTTAATATTCACCAGTGTGTCACTGCAGTTATATTTGGAGTAATCTCATAGTTTTACATTTTCAGTAATTGAGAATGAATGGCGAGGATAAGAGTATGGCAACAACATGGCACTCTTTTGCCAAAATCAGCAGCATCTTATGTGGAAAAGGCTATAAATACTTAGTTAAAATATTCAGAAGTGTTTTTTCCAAGGGCAAAGCATCCCCTCTTAAGTAATTCCTTAGTTGTTGATCCTGTAAATTTTTTGTAGGAATTTCTTTTTTTAAAAATATTTTTAAAAATCAGGCAAAGTTTTGGATAAAGATTTTTTAACCAGGTCATAGCTTTAATATACAGAAAAATAAACACCCATATATACATAGAGAAACAAATATTGAATAATAGGAAAGAGAATAACCAATTGTATTAAAAAGTAAGTCCTATGAAAATGTGTTTTTACACAGTTTTTACTTATCTGGTGAGACACATTGGGTATCTGTATATATGAAATACATGAAATTTGTTAACCTTATATCAATAAAAATTTTAACACAGAAAAGAGAAAACAGACTAGAAGCATATCTATACAGCTAGGGTGTAAGATTGGAGGTAGAAAAACCTTAGAGTACTTGGCTCTGGAGATACTATTTTTAAAAAATATTTATTTTATTTATTTGAGAGAGTTAGAGAGAGAAAGGTAGAGAGAAAGAGTGAGAGAGAGGTCTTCCATCTATTGGTTTACTCCCCAAATGGTTGCAGTGGCTGCAGCTGAGCTGATCTGAAGCAAGGAGCCAGGAGCTTCTTCCAGGTCTCCCACATGGGTACAGGGGCTCAAGGACTTGGGTCATTCTATGCTGCTTTCCCAGGCACATTAGCAGGGAGCTGCTTAGAAAGTGGAGCAGCAGGGAATTGAAACAGTACCCATATAGGATGCCAGCACTGCAGGCCAGGGCTTTAACCAGCTGTGCCACAGTGCCAGCCCTTCTGGGGATACTATTAAAATTGATTTTCATGTTATTCCTTTTAGCTTACATATTTTCCATAATGATAGTATTACTTTAGTTTTAGTTTTTATTTTATTATTTTAAAATATTTATGTATTTATTTATTTGAAGACAGAGTTGCACACACACAGAAAAAGTAGGAGAGGGAGAGGAAAAGGGAGGGAGAGAGAAAGGGAGGGAGGGAGAGAGAGGGAGAGAGGAAGGGAGAGAGGGGGGGAGGGAGGGAGGGAGAGGGAGAGGGAGAGAGAGAGAGAGAGAGAGAGAGAGAATGAGAATGAATCTTACATCCATTGGTCCAGGCTGAAGACAGGAGTCTAGAACTCCATCTGGGTCTCCCATGTGGGGCCCTAGCACTTGTGCTGCATTACCAGGCACATTAACAGGGAACTACATCAGGAGTGGAGCAGCCTGGTCTTGAATCACCACTCATATGGGATGCCAGGATAGAAGTAGTGGCTTAACCCACTGTAACACAATGCTGTCCCCTCATTTAGTTTTTTTTTTAAACTTTTTTTTGAAATTGATTTCTAAAAGTCACAGTTAATTTTAAAGCATCACATTTATACTAAGGATACATGCATGAGCAAAAAAAAAAAAAAAAATAAGCACAGGAATACAAAAGTGAACCTGGTAAACTTTTAAGTAATACAGTATTCTGGATACAAGTAGAATACCACTAGGTAAGAACTGTATTTACTTATGAAATCTATGGTGATATGGGTTGAGATAAACCAAGGTTTAGAATAGTCATTTCACTATTCACATTTATTCAGTGCTGATCAGAAGCTGAAGAATTTCCTTTAGATTAAGACTTGCTATGAAACTAATCTCTCTTGTAAATGAATCAAATTAACATGTTTTAAGGTGCTTCTGTTCTCATTTAAAGGCAGTTGAGGCAAGTCAATCCATGGAGAACCCTTACAAAGAATAAGCACCAAATGAGGAATTGTTGTGGCTTTTGTTTTGGACCACCTTAAATTTTATTTTGCTTATTGTTTTCCATTAACATTCACATACAGATTCTTTCAGGAAAAATAAACTTTTCAGCTTGGAGATCTTGCCAACTGTACATACAATAGTTTTTAAGCAATTAATACTTCACAGTAATCCCAAACTGATATGTAATTAGTTACAATTGTAATATGTAGAACTTTTTCTTTACAGTTTTCTGGTCCCAGAAATTTCAGTAGGGCCAAATGCATTAACTGGAAATAGCATTTGTTTTATTAAAAACAAAACATGAAAGAAGTCTTAATCAAAGATGGTAATAAATAAAATAATATATAGGCTCTCATACACAATCTTTCTAAATTTTCACCCTGTACAAAATGATTACAATGTCCTTCAAGCTTGCTAATTGCCTGTAAAATAAAAAAGAAACCAACAAGAAATTTAACATTTCAACAAGCTATTTACTATAGGCATATATGAACTCCTGGAAAACGTACTATCAAACTTGGAGAAAACACTATTAATAGGTAAGCATGTATTGAAGGAGGCAGTTTATAAATCAAACTTTACAAAGATTATGTTTATGCATACAACTTATAAAATAGAAAAATGTTGCTATTTTTCCAATAGTATAGCATTACACTAACACTATATAGTTAAGACTGAAAGCTTCTGTATACACATTCACTAGACCTCCAAAGCAGCATATGCCGCAGACATTCTCATGCCTTAATTTTATATAGCATTTCTAGGCTTACAGGAGAATAGTGCAGAAAGTACAGAGTTCTCATATGCCCTTTCTGTCCTCTGTGCAAGTTCTGTTAACATTTCGCGTTAGTGTTCATTCATGTTTCAGTTAATGAACTAACTCTGAGAATTATAACTAACTAAAGTCTGTAATTCACATCAGGATTTACTCTTCATGTTGTCGAATTCTGTGACTTCTGATAAATGCTTGTTATGAACATGTCATTATAGTTACCATATAGAGTAGTTTTAAATCTCTAAAAATTCCTGAACTCTTGGAAGCCACTGGTGTTTTTTCATCTTCACAGTCTGTCTTTACCAGATTATCATGTGTTTGGAATCACATACTATCATACAATTCAAATTGGCTTTTTTTTTTTTCAGAATAATTCAATTTTAATGTTTCTCTAGGTCTTTCCATGGTTTGGTAGCTCCCTT
Source organism: Oryctolagus cuniculus (assembly GCF_964237555.1). NCBI lineage: Eukaryota > Metazoa > Chordata > Mammalia > Lagomorpha > Leporidae > Oryctolagus > Oryctolagus cuniculus. The sequence continues at coordinate 44,880,117 of NC_091444.1, forward strand.
AATTTTACTGCTGCAAATGATACTCCCTGGTGTGAGTGTCACAGCTTATTTATCCATTCACAAATTGGAAAACAGTTTGATGAACAATTGGACCTACATGGAAACTGAGAGAAAAACAGAGAAAGGCCCATCTAGTATCCAGTTATATAATCACACACCAACATTCTCTAAAACCTGGTGATTTCACCTGCTAAATATTTTAAGATTTTTACATGTGTTCATTCAATTGGTTCTACTGTAGTTTAAACTTGCAAGATCTCTGCCTGTCTCATTCAAGAATCTATTTAAAATTTTTGAACGTTTATTTGTTTCAAAGGCAGAGTGACATACACACATGTGCACACACACCCAGAGCACTTCTATCCAATGGTCTACTCTTCAAATGGTTGCAGCAGTCAGGTCTGGGCCAAGCCAAAACTAGGAGCCAGGAACTCCATCATGGTCTCCCTCATGGGTGTCAGGGGCCCAAGTACTTCAGCCATTCTCCTCCACCTTCCCAGGCACATTAGTAGGAAGGTGGTTTGGAAGTAGAGCAGCCTAGACTTAAACTGTCATTCCAGTATGAGATGCTGGCATCGCAGGCAGCAGCTTAACTCACTGTGCCACAACACCAGCCCCAGCAATCTGTTTTTTAAATGAATATTTTCATAATTGAAAAGTTTGAGGAAGCTGATATTTCTTTACATAAATTCTTAAGATCAATTCATTTTGTTATTAGATTGTCACATTCCATACAGAAATTCTTACGCATAATATAGTCACCATGCAAACACAGGAGGACTTTCTGAAAGCATCACATTTGAATCCACTGTATACAAAACCCAGACTTAGTTGAGGCTAAAATTTGCTGGTAATATAATGTAACATTTTTGACCACACAAGTGTGTTTTGGGCAAGTGAAAGAATATTTTTTGCTATTTGTTGGTGACAGGAGGGAATGTTATTTCTTTTTTAAAAAGATGTATTTATTTATTTATTTGAAAGTCTGTGTTCACAGTGAGGAAGGGAGAAACACTGAGAGAGCAAGATCTTCCATTCGCTGGTATACTCCCTTGGCCACAATAGCAAAGGCTGGGACAAGCCAAAGCCAGGAACTTATTCCAGGTCTCCCATGTGGGTAGCAAGGGCTCAAACATTTGGGTTATCTTCAGCTGCTTCTCCCAGGCCACAAGGAGAGAGCTGGATCAGAAGTGGAACAGCTGGGACATGGACTGGCATCCAGATGGGATGCTGGCGTGGCAGGTGGTGGCTTTACTCGCTACCCCACAATGCTGACCCCAGCAAATGTTATTTCTTTGGCTACAAAAATTTTCTCTTTACTTTAAGAAATAATTTACTTTCATTTTACCTGAAAGGAATAGAGACAAACAGATCAACATGGCCACACACATGCACACACAAACAGATCTTCCATCCTTTGGTTCACTTTCCAAATGCCTGCAACAGCTGAGTCTGGGTCAGGCAGAAGCCAGCATCCAGGAACTCAATCCAGGTCTCCCGGGTGGGTGAGAGCAACCCAAGTATTTAAGCTGCCTCCTACAATGTTCATTAATAGGAAGGTGGCTTGGAAATGGAGCTCGGACTTGAGCACAGGCATTCCATCCATTATGGGATGGAGTACAGGTGTCCCAAGTGCTGTCTTTTTTTTTTTTTTTAGGACTTATTTATTTTTTTGAAAGGCAGAGTTACAGAGAGAGACTGAGAGACTGAAAGACAGAAATAGCAGGATCTTCCATCTGCTGGTTCACTCCTCAAATGGCTGTAATGGTCAGGTCTGGTTCTTGCTAAAGCCAAGAGCCTGGAAGTCCATCTTCCATGTGGGCCTAAGCGCGTGGGCCATCTTCCTATGCTTTCCCATGTGCATTAGCAGAGAGTTGGATCAGAACTGGGGCATCCAGGACTTGAGTCAGCACCCATGTGGGGTGCCAGTATCTCAGGTGGTGGCTTAACCTGCTGTGCCACAACACTGGCCCTCCTAAGTGATGTCTTAACCACTGCACCAAATGCTTACCCCTCTTTGGCTTTTTTGTGATAATCTCTTGATGTATGCTTTCTCACTTCAGTTCTTGTTCCTGTATCATCTTGGTCTTGACACAGCCTCAGTGATTATTTGAAGAGCAGTCTGGATTCTATGACTATTCTGAAAAGCCATAGTGTTTTCCCATTGATTTTAGGATATAGGCAAAAATCCTATGTCATATTAGTGCTGCGTGAACTGGCTGCTTCTGCTTCTTGTTGAGCAGCTCATCTTCCTTGGCAAGTTTCAAGCTACTGGCACTTCTACTTGGCAAGCCTCACATAGGCTGCTCCTTGGCCATTTATTCTGTGTACTCTCAAATTCCTCAGTATGTTTGATCCTTATTTTCCCTACACCTAAACTCAATTCTTCCATTAACCCTCCACGTTAGCATAATTCTGAATTTTTCCATTTCCTTTGTGTACCCTTATCCTCTGAACACATATTTTAAAAATTAACTTATTTTAAAAGATTTATTTATTTGAAAGAGTTACAGAGAGAGAGGGGGAGAGACACAGAGAGACACAAAGATCTTTCACCTGCTGGTTCATTATCAGATGGCTGCAATGGCCATGGCTGGGCCAGCTGAACCAGGAGCCAAGGGCTTCATCCATGTCTCCTACATAGGTGGGAGGGGCACAAGTACTTGGGTCACCTTCAATTACCTTTCCCAGGCCATTAGCAGGGAGCTGAATTGGAAGTGGACTGTTGGGATGTGAACTGGCATCCATATGGGATGTCAGTATAGTTGGAGGCAGCTTTACCAGTTATGCCACAATGCCAGGCCCTGAACATATATTTTAGAGACCTACTAATGTGGCATCTATTTTCTCTGTCTTGTAAATCCACACAATGACAGAGGCAGTGTTGGCCACAATTGTGTTTTCAGTGCCCAGTCAATGAGAGCACAGTGTATATTACTTAAGGGAAGGATGCTCTAAATGAATTAGAAGAGCACTGCTGCAGGGAAATTTGAATTTCTTTTTAAATATTTATTTATTTGTTTGAAAGGCAGAATTAGAGAGGAAAAGACAGAGAGATAGAGATACAGATATATATATATATATATATATATATATATATATATATATATATCTTTCATCCACTGGTTCACTCGCTAAAGGTCTCAGTGGCTGAGGCTGTTCCAGGCTGAAGCCTGGAACCAGGAACTCCAGGTCTCCTATGTGGGTGGTATGGTCCAAGCACTCAGACCATCTTTTGCCACTTTTCTAGACATATTTGCAGGGAGATGTAACAGAAGTAAGGCAGCTGAGACTTGAACTGGTACTCACATGGGATGCCAACATCCTAGGTATGGCTTAATCCACTGTGCCACACAATGCCAGCCCTGTGATGTTTGAATTTTATAGGCTCAAATTTATAAGCTGCAAGATTTAGCATAGACATTGTATTTGTAACATCCAGTATTATAATGTTGTAATATATAGTTACTGTATATGTATATCATGTATATGCATATATATTTATTTGTGTGTATATGTACATATGGCTAACAAACTAAATAGGGCTCACTGTGGGGAGCAATTCGGACTAGACTAAGTTACTGGAATTAAGACTTATTCTATGCACCTGCTCTCCCACAATATGGCGCTGGGAGAGAAGAAAACAGCTTCTACGCAGCTGCCTCCAGTTCAACCAATAAACTGTAGGACCTACTCCTGATTGGAGGAGAGCAGCGTACTCGGCGTGTGGGCAGCCGAGTTAGGATTGGCGGAGGAGGACTATAAAGGAGGAGAGAGACGGCATGCACCAAGGAACATCTAAGGGGAACATCTAAGGGGAACATCTAAGGGGAACACCTGTGCAGCCCCCGAGAGAGCCGGCCGGCGGTGTGCCGCTCCCCTGCGGAAGTGGGGAAAGTGGCCAGGGGGAACCGCCCTTCCATGGAGGTGGAAGGGACGGTAGCCAACCTGGGAAGAACCAGCAGCAAACCCGGGGAGGGCCGAGCAGACGAAAGAACAGCGCAGGGTCCTGTGTCGTTCCTCCACGAAGAGGGGGAGCGACAGCTCACCATCTGTTTTTGTAAATAAAGTTTTATTGGAGCACAGCTACATCCATTTATACCCACAGCTATACCCATTAATTCCATACTGTGTATGGCTACTTTTATAGTATAACACTAGAATTGAGTAGCTATGAAAGAGACTGTATGGCCAACAATTCACATAACACATAATTAACCATTCTTAAAAAGTGCAACTCAATGTCATTTAATGTATCTATAATATTGTACAACAAACACCTCTGACCACATTCAAAATTTTTCCATCACCCTGGAAGAACACCCCAAGCTCACTGTATTTATGGCCCATTGTACTCTCCTTTCATCCTCTGGCGAACACCAATTTGTTTTCTGTGTCTATCGATTTCTCTGTCCTGGGTATTTCATATAGTAGAAATCACGTAATATGTGTCCTCATCTGTATTCTCTTCCTTAGTATAGTATTTTCAAGGTTCATTTTTGTTTGTTTGTTTGTTGTTTTTTTTTTTTTTTTTTTTTTGACAGATTTGACAGTGAGAGAGAGAGACAGAGAGAAAGGTCTTCCTTCCGTTGGTTCACCCCCCAAATGGCCGCTACGGCCGGAACTATGCGGATCCGAAGCCAGGAGCCGGGTGCTTCCTCCTGGTCTCCCATGTGGTGCAGAGGCCCAAGCACTTGGGCCATCCTCCACTGCCCTCCCAGGCCACAGCACAGAGCTGGACTGGAAGAGGAGCAACGGGACTAGAACCTGGTGCCCATATGGGATGCCGGCCCTGCAGGCGGAGGATTAACCAAGTGAGCCACAGCACCGCCCCCTCATTTTTTGTTTTAGCATATTTCAGTACTCCATTCCTTTTTGTGGCTGAAAATATATCACAATGTGTTAATTCATTATATGTAATTTTAATGGCAGAACTATCTCCTCAGCTCATCTGAAGTAACAATACATCCTTATACAGAGAATTTGGGTGTGTATGAGTTTAGAAATGATTGATCCTCAGTGTATTTCTGACATCTTTCTCTCACAAACAATTTCCATTTTCCTGGGTTACAGTTGATTTCCTGTGACTGCCTGGTCTGCAGTCTGTAGTCTGTGACTTGAAATACTTCTTTTTAGTTATCTAGAGGTTGTTCTTTCTTTGTAAGCTGTGTCCAACTTCTGTAGTCACAGTAGGTTATCGTGCTCTGTTTATGGTGAGGATATAATGCTTTTCTGATTAATTTCTATTTTCTCTTGGCAAATGATGATTTCATGATCACCATTATTAGAATTCATAGAAATATCTATTTAAGTGTTGGTTCCGACAGACCTGTTTCAACTGAAATCAATAGAAAGAATTTAGCAAATCTAAAAAATGGAATTTTGTAAAGGGATGAAATCTATCAAGGAGCTCATAGATTGATGGAAAGTTTGAAGAACTGTGATTGGTAATAGATGGAGACAAGAATAGCTAGTAGCAACCTCTAGATAACTAAAAAGAAGTATACTTTACACAAGGTAGGAACATTCTGCTCTGGTCACCATAGCTGGAATGAATATGCTTTAACCAATTACAGTGTTTTCGTTTTCGTATTGCTCAAGATTGAAACCCAGAGATAGGTGTCATATTGTTCCTTCTGAATTCACGTTCCTTCCTTTTGGCTAAAGAACAGGTTATATTGATTAAAATTCCTTCTTGACCATATCAAAACAGGGAAGAAATAATTCTACAGAAGGAAACAAAGTTATGAGAGTTATATGAGAACCCAAACCCAGTTTGTGATTTTATCTGATTCCCTTTCTCTCTTTGTCATTGTGTCCAGTGATTTTTGTATTAAAGTCTATATGCCAAATGCCCAAATCCCAAATCTCAGAGCTTTCAGGTCACTTCCCTATTTTACTTCATTCTTCCCTCCTTCCCCTCCTTTCTTCCACAGAGATTTGTAAAACACCTCATAAGTGTCTGGCTACCTGATAATAAATGGTGGGAAGAAACACAGGAAGAGTTCCTACTTTCAAGGAATATATCTTTTTCATAACTTATTATGAAAAAGACATTGAGCAAAATCACATAAATCAGTAAGTAGTAACAGACTCTAACTGTTGCAGAAAAATGGTTGAGGGTTAACAAGGCAATTTATAGCTAGGCTCTGCCCTCACAGTCTCCACTGTGGTCATCTGCTGGTGCAGGAATGAGCCATGGACCTCCAGTTCATATTCACACATGACATTTGGTTTATTTTGTGAGATTCATCTTAAAATCATTGCCTTAGGAAAGATGTCCAGACCAGGTAAGTTCTCCCATTTATAAAACTTCACACTCCTGATTGTTCTCTATAGCATTTATCTAAATGGAATTAATCATTCACTGGTATAATTTTGTTTAATGTCTTATTTTCCCATTGTAATGCACTGTGTTTATCTTGTTCATGCATATGCCCAAATGATTTGAAAATTGTAGTCACTTGGTAAATGTTTTTGTTAAAATAGAGACAATGGACTATGGTGACTGTGATCTTTCTCTAAGATATGAAATGAAGAATTTCCTGTATCATTGTGGTTGTTTCTCAACATCCATTTTTCTTCTCCTTCTTCAAATTTATTTATTTGAAAGACAGAATTACAGAGAAAGATCTTTCATCTGCTTGTTCACTCCCAAAATGGCTACAATGACTGGGCCAGACCAAAGCCAGGAGCTTCTTCCAGGTCTCCCATGTGAGTGCAGGTGCCCAAGGACTTGGGTCATCTTTCACTGCTTTCCCAGGTGCATTAGCAGGGAGCTGTCAGAGTGGAGCAGCTGGGACTTGAACCAGCACCCAGATGGGATGTTCTTGCTGCAGGCTGTGGCTTTAGTGTGCTGTGCCACAGCGCCAGCTCCTAAACATCCTTTCTATCCTTCTCCTTTTATATCATAGTCTGGTAATGTGGGAGTAATTCTCTTTCAAGGAGGAGATACTTTTTATTCGATACCAATGGACAGTTTGGGCACTTTTGCCACAGTGATAGGTTCAGGATTGAGGCGCTTCAGCTGGTTACTTCTTGATACTCTTGATCCAGGGATTGAAGAGAGTTTACAATATAATCTAAACCAGTAAGTTTCAAAGATAGATTTGCTGGAGTTTTGTTGGTTAGTTTTCCTCTTTATTTCTATTGGGATATAGATTTGAAGCTCAGGCTGCTCTCTCATTCTCAACATGCCTTTGAAGCAGACACAAAGGGGAATTCTAGAAGCAGAACTAGCTTGGACTGACCCTGCTGGTTCTACCTCTGACTTTTGCCGACTTCTATCTTTCTGGTTTCCTGGGAAAAGAAATGGCTGTAACTGCTTATGTCAAATTGAGTTGTGTACTCCTCCCCTACCCCATCTAGCTAAGGTTTTAGGCTTATCCCAGTCTGCATTGTTATTGATTCCCACTGATATTATTCCATTGAAGATAGTTCTTTCCCCATGATGCTATCAGCCATTATTTAAGCACTAACTCTGTGTGCTATTAACATTTTGTATCATTCCCGGTAAGTTTTTTTTTTTTTTTTAAATGAACCTGTTCTTTAGAGAAGATTTGGGGCTACAGAAAAATAGCAGGAGATGTAGTTTCCACATTCCTGAAACCACACACAAATACAGCCTCCTTCACTATCAACATCTCCTGTTAGGGTAGTACATTTGTTATAAGTAATAAACCTACATGGACATGTCATTATCACCCAAAGTTCATAACTTACACTAGCTTCCCTCCTGATGTTGGATGTTCTATGGGTCTAGACAAATCTATCATTGTATTCAACTAGTATGATAGTGTTGGACATAATAGTTACATTGCCCTAACAATCCTCTGTGGTCTGTCCACTCATCACTCCCTTCCACATAACACATAGTTTTTCTTTCTCCAGAATTTCATATAGTTAGAATCATACAGGATCTAGGCTTTTCAGATTGGTTTCTTTCACCTAGTAATATGGATTTTTTGTTTGTGGGTTTTCATGATATGATAACTTGTTCATTTTTAGTGCTGAATAACATTCTATCATCTGGATGTACTAAAGTTTATTTATCCATTGTGCCTTCTGTAGGACATCAGTTGTTTCCAATCCACACAATTGAAATCAAACTGCTATAAATAACCATGCACAGGTTTTTGTGTGGACATAAATTTTCAACTACTTTGGATAAACATGAGGAGCATGATTGCAGGCAAGAGCATATTTTATTTTATAATAAACTGCCAAAATGTCTTTCAAAGTCACTGTAACATTTTGTATTACAACCAGCAATGGAATTGAGATCCTGTTGCTCCACATTTATGCCAACATTGGTGTTGTCAGTGGTTTGAATTTGTGTCATTTTATTAGATGTGTAGTGATATCTCGTTGTTTTAATTTCCTGGATGACATATGATGTGAATATGTCTTCTTTGGTGAGGGCTCTGTTAGGTCTTTGACCCATTTTTAAATTGGGTGGTTGATTTTTTTATTGATGAATTTTAGTATTTATGTTAATAACAATTCTTTAATGGATATGTGTTTTGCAGATTTTTGAAAAGATTTATTTAATTGAAAGGTAGAGTTATGAGGAGAGGAATATATATATAGAGAGAATCAATCTTCTATCTGGTCATTTACTCCCCAAATGACCTCAGTGGCTGGGGTTGGGTGGACCAGAACAAACACAGGAGCCTGTAACTCCATCATTGCATCCTATGTGGAGGCAGGGGCCCAAGTACTTGGGACATCTTCTGCTACTTTCCCACGCACATTAGCGGGGAATTGGATCAGAAGTGAAGCAGCTGGGACTCAAACCAGCACTCATATGGGATGCAAGTATTGCAGCTTAACCTGCTGCACCATAATGTCAGCCTCTGCAAATATTTTTTCCCCCTCAATATGTGATTTGTCTTTTCACTTTCTTGACAGTCACGTGGCTGAGGTTTTTAACCTAGTAATGTCTAGCTTAGCAATTCTTCTTTTCATGCTTTTAGTCATTACCAAATCCAAGGTTACCTATATTTTCTCCTATTTTATATTTTATGTGTTTAATAGTTTTACTTTTTTACATGAAGGTTATGCTCTCTTTTGAGTTAATTTTTGTGAAATGTATAGGATCTGTGCCTATATTTTTTTTGCATGATCTCATGATCCAGCACCAGTTGTTGAAAAGATTACCTTTTTGCCATTGTGTTACCTTTGCTCCTTTTCCAAGAATATTGATTATGTCACTGTGGGTCTATTTCTTTTTTTATGATTTTATTTATTTATTTAAGAGGTAGAGTTACAGAAAGAGTGGGAGAGACAGAGAACGGTCTTCCATCTGCTGGTTTACTCCCCAGATGGTTACAATGGCTGGAGCTGGGTCATTCCGATCTCAATGTGTGATGCTGTTGATGAAGGCGGAGACTTAGCCCACACACCCAACGCCAGCCCCAGCGGCTCTATTTCTTGCCTGTCTATTCTGTTCCATCATCTATTCTTTCACCAGTATCACATTGTCTTGCTTAATATAGCTTTACAATAAGTCTTCAAGCCTGGTAGTGTCAGCCTATGATTTTATTTGTCTCTTTCAATATTGTGCTAGCTATTTTGGTTCTTTTGCCCCCCCACCCCCACATAAACTTTAGAATTAGTATGTTGATATCCACAAAATAACTTGCTGGCATTTTGATTGGTACTATATTGAGTTGAGAGATAAAATTGTAAAGAATTAATATCTTGAAAATAGTGTGTTTATATTCATTTATTTAGTTCTTTGATTTGTTTCTTTCAGGTTTTGTAGTTTTCCTCCCCTGGTCTTGTACATATTTGATTCCATTTTTACCTAAGTTTAACCTTTTGGATGATAACATGATATTTGCATTTTTCTTATGAAATTCTCATTGTTTGGTGTTAGTATTTAGGAAAACAATCGACTCTTGTGTATTAACCTTGTATCCTGTAAACTGGCTGTAATTGCTTACTAGTTGCAGGAATATTTTAGTCTTTTTAAAAATGCATGAATGCTTTTATTTCTTTCTTCCCAATCTATATTTTTTTTATTCCGTTCTCTTGTTTATTGCATTGCATAGGACTACCAGTACCATGTTGAAAAGTAGTGGCCAAATGAGTCATCAATGCCTTGTTCCTAATTTTAGTGGGAAAGCTTAGTTTGTTATCATTCAGTAGGATTTTAGCTTTTTTTTTTTTTAAGATGGTCTTTATCAAGTTAAGGAAGTTCTCTTGTGTTGCTCATTTACTGAGAGTGTTTTTTTTTTAATCACAAAAGAGTGTTGGATTTTGTCAAATGCTCTTTATTATTGATATAATCTTTAAAACATTTTAAAATTTCTCTTGATTGATTCTTTGATTCTTGTTTATGCAGAACTGGGTTCTTTCATTTCCAGTTATTCTGGTATTTTCCAGATACCTTTTGTTTTTCATTCCTAGTTTAATTCCATTGCGGTTTGAGAGCATACATTGTATAATTTATTTTTAAATTTGTTTTAAATTTAAATTAGTGTTTTATGCCTGAGAATGTGATGTATTTTGGTGGACAATCCATCTGAGCTTGTTCATCATTGCATGAGAAAAATATGTATTCTTCTGTTGTTGTATAAAGTAATCCATAGATGTTTATTATATCCAGTTGATGGTGTTGTTAAGTTCAACTATGTCTTTACTGTTTGGTGCTTTTTATTTCTGATGTAGGGACTTGAAGTCAACAACTATAAGGATTTTTTTTCATGTATTTCTCCTTACAGTTCTGTATTTTGCCACATATGTTTTGATGCTTTCTTTAAGGACTACTAAGTATTCTTGGAGAATTGATCCTGTTATTGCTTTTTTAAAAAGCATTTAGTTATTTATTTGAAAGACAGTTACAGAGAGTGAAGGAGAGAGAGAGAGAGAGAGAGAGTGAGAGAGAGAGGGAGAGAGAGAGACCTTCTATCTACTAGTTTACTTCCCAGATGGGCACAATGACTGGAGCTAGGGCAGGCTGAAGTCAGGAGCAAGTAGCTTCTTCCAGGTCTTCTCCCTGTTACCGCTTTTTCTTTATCACTGAGAACTTTCCTTGCTCTGTGGTCTGCACTGTTTGAACTTAATATATCAACTTTCACTTTCTTCATATTAATATTAGCAAGACATCCAGATGAAGCTCCTGGTTTCTGGCTTTAGTATGGCCCAACCCCAGTCATTGTGGCCATTTAGGGAGTGAACCAGTAGATGTTAGATTTCACTCTCTTCCTCTAGAGCTAATAAGATTTTTCAAAATAATGATAGCAGCAATGCATTCTATTATATAAGCTTTTATATGTTTCATAAGCTATACAAATACATATTTAATATATACACAAATAATTTTTAATAATAAAATATATTCATATTTACATATTACATATGCATATATTTTTATGTATCACTGAAATGAAAATATCAATGATGGACCAATCCAAAGCCAGGAGCCTGGAGCTTTTTCTGGATCTCCCACGTGGTTGCAGGGGCCCAAGGACTTGGACCCTCTTCTGCTGCTTCCCAGGCACATCAGCAGGGAACTGGATTGGAAGTAGAATATTCGGGACTTGAACTGGCACCCATATGGGATGCTGGTGCCACAGGTGGTGGCTTTACCCACTATGCTACAGTGCTGGCTCCACTAAAAATATGTAAAATAAAAATTTATGTTTTTTTTTGTTTTGTTTTTTTTTTTTTTTTTTTTTTTGACAGGCACAGTTAGACAGTGAGAGAGAGAAACAGAGAGAAAGGTCTTCCTTCCATTGGTTCACCCCCAAAATGGCCGCTAGGGCTGTAGCGCTGTGCCGATCTGAAGCCAGGAACCAGGTGCTTCCTCTTGGTCTCCCATGCAGGTGCAGGGCCCAAGCATTTGGGCCATCCTCCACCGCCTTCCCGGGCCACAGCGGAGAGATGGACTGGAAGAGGAGCAACTGGGGCAGAATCCGGCGCCCCAACTGGGACTAGAACCTGGGGTACTGGCACCGCAGGCAGAGTATTAGCCAAGTGAGCCGTGGCGCTGGCCAAAAATATATGTTTTACTTTATTTATTTCTTCTATCATGTTGTTCTTTTTTATGTAGACTTAAATTTCTAACCTATATAATTTTCTTTCGCTCTAAAGAATTTCTTTTAGCATTTCTTGCAAAATAGGTCTACTGGCAACAAATTCCTTCAATTTTTGTTTGACAAACTTTTTATTTCTTCTTCACTTTTGAAAGAAAATATCTCATGCTACAAAATTTTAGTTTGGCAGGTTTTTTTTCTCTCCATGCTTTAAATACTTTTCTTTGTTCTATTTTTGCTTTCTTAGGGAGAGTCAGGTGTAATATTCTTGTTTATGTACAGATTTTTTCCCCTCTAACTTCTTTCAGGACTTGTTTATTGGATACTACTAAGAACATGTATATTATGGATAGCAGTAGGCCTGTGGAAAAGCTTTTGGGTGAACAAGGTATGGGAGGAGATATGGATACTTTTGTGAATAAGTAAGATAGTTAAAACCAGTAAAAACAGATCTATTTAAACTAAATACTTCTAAGGAATCAATCTAAGCATGAATGTCCATGAGCTGCCTTATCCTTGAGGATAAAATAATATCCTAACTAGAAACACCGTTTTCAAGGACACCAGTTAACAAATAGGATTGCATTTGCCTCTACACTTCTTTGATGTCCAAAGAAGTTTTGTGACAAGGATCATGTTAGATTCATCTTTGAATCTCTCTTGCCTTATAAAAAGGCATTTACATGGTAGGCTTGAATATGTGCTTAAGTACATAAATTAAGGAAGGCAATTAAACGTTAAATAAATTCAAATAAAGCCTATTGGGTTTGGGGTCAGAATTGTATAACTAAATAATGTTAGCTTCTAAAATGTTGAAATGGTATTTTACTTTGAGAAAAAAATTGATCTAATGGGTCTTATTTTGCAACTACTTATTTTTTTCTCACAATTTGAAATTGAAGCTTTGACAATGGTCATACAGTCTTTTCCATATGCAGCTAAATAATGTAGACCCTTGATGCTACAATTTGCTCATTTCTAGCATTGATCTAATCAAGTTAACTGCATAATTGCCATAATTTTAAATAATTTTCCTGTTCAGTTCCTTTTGTTTGATCTATTTTGATGTTTGTAACAATTTTCCCATCACTATCAGCAAATGTTTAGTGTACTTACTGTATTCAAAACAGTTCCATACTCTGCTACTGGTATAGAAAATATCTTCCACTCTGTGGACATAATTTTTTTTAAAGATTTATTTATTTATTTGAAAGTCAGAGTTACACACAGAGAGAGGATAGGCAGAGAAAGAGAAAGAGGTCTTCCATCCGATGGTTCACTCCCCAATTGGCCACAACGGCCAGTACTGCGCCGATCCGAAGCCAGGAGCCAGGAGCTTCTTCTGGGTCTCCCATGTGGGTACAGGGACCCAAGGACTTAGGCCATCTTCTACAGCTTTCCCAGGCCATAGCAGAGAGCTGGATCGGAAGTGATGCAGCCGGGTCTCGAACCAGCGTCTGTGGACATAATTTGAAATAAAATGAAAGCCATTGTCATGGAGTAGCTTTTTACAGAATTATCTGTTAAATAAAAATTTTATAGACTAAATTAAAGACTAAGAGAAATAGCTATATAAATTGTTAAGCCACCTTGAATGAGATATTTGAAGATGCCCTAAAATTATACTTAAGCTACTGTTACACCTTAAAACTGTGAATACAGAGGATAATATTCATGTGGAGATAGAAAAAACATTCATAGTGTTACCTTGATCTAATTAATGGTAATCATTGTTTAGTCTTAATTGCTTAATAATTTTATTTTTTAAAGATTTATTTATTTATTTGAAAGTCAGAGTTACACACAGAGAAAAGGAGAGGCAGAGAGAGGTTTTCCTTCCACTGGTTCACCCCCCAGTTGGCCGTAATGGCCAGAGCTGTGCCGATCTGAAGCCAGGAGCCAGGAGCTTCTTCCAGGTCTCTCATGTGGGTATAGAGGCCCTGGGACTTGGGCCATCTTCTAGTGCTTTCCCAGGCCATTGCAGAGAGCTGGATCGGAAGTGGAGCAGCCAAGACTTGAACTGGTGCCCATATGGGGTGCTGGCACTGCCGGTGGTGGCTTTACCCCCTACGCCACAGTGCCAGCCCCTAGTCTTAATTGCTGTAATGCTGATTTTTTTTTAAAGATTCATTTATTTATTTGAAAGGGTTAGAGAGAAGGAGGGACAGAAAGAGAGGGGGAGAGAGAGAGAGAAAGAGAGGTAGATTTTCCATCTGCCGGTTCATTCCCCAAATGGTTGCAAAGGCCAGAGCTGGACTGGTCCAAAGCTGGGAGCCAGGAGCTTCTTCCAGGTCTTTTATGTGGGCTCAAGGGCCCAAGGGCTTAAGTTATCTTCTGCTTCTTTGCCAGGTGTGTTTCCAGGGAGCTGGATCAGAAGTGGAGCATTGTGGACTCGAACTGGCACCCATAAAGAATGTTGGCACTGCAGGCAGTGGCTTTACCTACTACATCAGAGCACTAGTCCCAAAATTGAAATTTTTATGTATTTTAGAAAAAGAAAAGTATGACCTGTTGAAAGTTGGCCTTCATTCTCAAGGAGTTTGGCTTACACTTAATTGCAGGGAAATAATGCACATATGCATAAAATGGTAACTCAAGCACTAGGCTTCATATAATGAGTTCAGTGAATACAATGGAGAATAATAATTTCAATTTTAACAATTTTCCTCCATGCTTATATTTCCATCTCACAAGATATTGATGAGGTGGTCAATTAAGTCTCCTCAGACATGATGTTTATTAGAAGAATAACCACCCTTAGTCCTTCATTTCTAGCTCATTAATTTCCATCTGCAAATCCTTTTGGTGCTTGTATTACACAGGAAATGATATTTCCAATTTAATCCATATTTACTCATATTTTTACTTAGTTTTGTTTTGCTAAAAAAGAATCCTCTTTAATATTTTATTAGTGTAGCGCTAATTAAGTTTTTATAAAAAATTCACATAAAATTTATGAAATTTACATTTGCATAGGAAATTGGAGACATTGCTGTCTAATTTATACTACTTCTAAATAGTAATATGTAAAATATTCTGAGGCAATATCATATGTCTTCCCTGATTTGTGATAACTAATATACAGAGAATAAAAACTGTAACATATATGAGTGAAATTGACATTTTGAGATTTGATTGCTATTTATAGCCCTTGTCTATACTCTTGAGGAACAGTGGTTTTTTTTTACTTTCTTTATTTAGTGGGGGGGGGGTGTTAAGCTTGTGATTATAAAGTAAATTGAAAGTATGCCATTGTAAAAATTAAAAGAAAAATAAGAAAAGAAGGAACAGGGAGGGTGAAACAGTGAAACAGGAAACAGTGAGGGAAAAAGGATAGGGTGGGAAATATCATTAAGCTCTTAAAGCTGTATATATGAAATACATGAAATTTATTCCTTTTATATAAACAAAAAAGTTTAAATAATGAAAAATTCTTGAGGAATATGATTTTAGTCAGTTTAGAGAGGGCCATTTTCAAGTTTATTCTTGATGTAAATGTTGACTCTGAATGGTTAGATCAGAAGGCTAATGGATTAAGATTATAGCTATTTCTGTGGCCAAGCTAGGTTTAGAAATATGCTTGTAGCCTGTGCCCTGCCCAAGATTTAGGGGCCTGACTAATTTAATGGACTGAATTGTGTGCCCCTAAACTACATACGGCTAAGCTGTAACCCCATAGTGTGGTGGCATTTGGAGATGAATTTTTTTGGAAGATAATTATGCATAGATGAGTCATGACAGTGGGGACTTTATGATGGTTTAGAGACCTGACTGTTGATGAGCAACTTAATATGTTATCCCTCTTAGTATTTTTTTTGTTTGTTCTACTTAATACTTTTGGTTGAATACTGTAATCAATACACAATTCTTCTTAAGTGCTGAAACTTAACTGAAAAGTGATTACTGTTAAATATAAGAGTGGGAACAAGAGAGGGAAGAGATGTGCAATTCGGGACATGCTCAAGCTGACTTGCCTCAAACGGTGGAGTTAGAAACATACCAGGGGATTCCAATTCAATCCCATCAAGGTGGCATGTACCAATGCCATCTCACTAGTCCCAGTGATCAATTTCTGTTCACAATTGATCATAATGATCGGACTAAGAACCAAAGGGATCACATAAACAAGAATAGTGTCTGCAAATACTAGCTGATAGAATAAAAAAGGGAGAGAACTTCTGATCCAACATGGGAAGTGAGATACACAGCAGACCCATAGAATGGCAGATGTCCTAAAGAGCACTCTGGCCTCAGAATCAGCCCTTAAGGCATGTGGATCTGGTTGAAAAGCCCATGAGAGTATTTCAGGCATGGAAAGCCAAGACACTCTGGGGAAAAAAACCTAAATGAAAGATCTCTTTGAGTGAGATCCCAGTGGAAAGAACAGGTCATCAAAGAAGGAGGTACCTTTCTCTGAAGGGAGGAGAGAACTTCCACTTTGACCATGGCCTTGTCTAAATATGATCAGAGTCGGTGAACTCAGGGGGCTTCCATAGACTTGGCAGCTCATGACAAGAGCCTAGGGTGATTACTGAGGCCATAAACAAGAATGTCAATTTGTTAAGTCAACAACAGGAGTCACTGTGCACTTACTCCTCATGTAGGATCTTTGTCCTTAGTGTGCTGTACATTGAGATTTTTATTTATTTATTTATTTATTTTTTGACAGGCAGAGTGGACAGTGAGAGAGAGAGAGAGAGAGAAAGGTCTTCCTTTTGCCATTGGTTCACCCTCCAATGGCCCCCGCGGCTGGTGCACTGGGGCCGGTGCACCACGCTGATCCTATGGCAGGAGCCAGGTACTTATCCTGGTCTCCCATGGGGTGTAGGGCCCAAGCACTTGGGCCATCCTCCACTGTACTCCCTGGTCACAGCAGAGAGCTGGCCTGGAAGAGGGGCAACCGGGACAGAATCCGGCACCCTGACCGGGACTAGAACCCGGTGTGCTAGCACCGCAAGGCGGAGGATTAGCCTAGTGAGTCGCGGGGCCGGCCATTTGTACATTGAGATTTAATGCTATAACTAGTACTCAAACAGTATTTTTCACTTTATATTTCTGTGTGGGAGCGAACTGTTGAAATCTTTACTTAATGTATGCTAAACTGATCTTCTGTATATAAAGAGAATCGAAAATGAATCATGATGTGAATGGAAGGGGAGAGGGAGTGGGAAAGGGGAGGGTTGCGGGTGGGAGGGACGTTATGGGGGGGAAGCCATTGTAATCCATAAGCTGTACTTTGGAAATTTATATTCATTAAATAAAAGTTAAAAAAAAAAAGAGACACCAGAGAGCTTGCTTGGTATCTTTCTCAGTTATGTGAGGACAACAGTAAGAACACAGTCATGTATAAGCCAGGAAGAGAACCCTTCCAGGGGCTGATGACCATGTTGGCACCTTGATCTCTGACTTTTAACCTGTAAACATGTGAGAAAAGAAATCTGTTATTTAAGCCACTCAGGCCATGATATCTTATGATGAGCGTATTGCTATGAACACTTCAGTGCCTAAGATCATGTTCCAGTCACCAGTATCTGTAACTCAGTGTTTGAGGGCTTTCTCCCAAGTTTCTAAAGATCTGGAAAGTACCAAGAATTTTTCAGTGCCTATCCCACTATGAACAGCTCTCCACTACTGTCTGGTCTGTCAACATCTGACTCCTGGACTCCGGAAGACATATCCGAGGCTGCTACAAATCACTTAGCACCCATACTGGTAGCCAGCTCAGAGACAGTCTTTTTCTGCTGCCTTCCTTTGGCTGTCATGTCTTCACACTGACAGGTGTCTTCTGTAACTCTCAAACTATTGGGATTTGATTTGTTGCTGAGCAGCTACCTCTGTTATAATGTAAAACAAAGCTGAGCAGTTGTTCTGGCAGCTTTGTGAAGGGATGCAGCTGATTGAAGTGGGGAAATTGCAGAAGTCTTGAAATGCCACTGGGGCATCAGCAATGTTGGAAAAGATATATGCAAGCTGTATTCCTGGTAGATAATAATTTTTTTCACCTACCCCCAGATGCTCAGGGAATGTATGCATATTTGTATCAAGTGTATGTTTACTTGTACTGTATACTTATCTGTTTTCCTGCTGGCCCATATAATAAGCAGGTTCTTATATTCATTTAATAGATCTCACCATGGTGCAGGGAGTGCTGTTTATTTGAATTATCTTTTCTGGGCTCCAAGATCTTATTTTCAGTTGTTCACTGGGGACGCCTATAGGGTACATACTGACCTAGTCATACCAGTTGCTAAAATACTGAAATACAGTTATGCATCACTTAACAATGGAGATATGTTCTGAGAAATGTGGCACTGGAAATTTTGTCATTATATGAATATCAGAGTGTGTTTACACAAATCTAGGTGGTCTGGTTAATCATGCAGTATCACTCTTGATACAGTCAAGAGATACAGTAAACATGAAATGTTTGAGGCTGCAGCAGGTGGAACATGTCATCCTGTTTTATGGTAAACTTTTTTTAAAAAGTGGGAATACAATCTAAAATAACAATAAAAAGTATATTAGATACACAAACCAATAGCATAGTTATTTGTTATCATTATCAAATATTGTATACTGTACATATTAATTGGGTATGCTTTACTTTTATATGACCAGCAGCATAATAGATTTGCTTACATAGCATCAACACAGACACATGATGAATGTGTTGTGCTGTGTTGTGATGGCTACAGTGTCATTAGGTGGTAGGGATTTTCGATTCCATTATAATCTAATGCAATCACCACCTGATGAAAGAACTTCAAAAAGTTTGTGGAAACGGAATTAAATTATATGTTTGGTTCTAAAACTCTTTTGAAATCTACACGTGCATGTTTTCCACTGTTGACCAAAATGGTATTATGGTGCATATGACCATTTTCTGGACTGCTTGCTAAATAAGGTTGTTTTACTGATACTCCTAAGGATCTCTTTGTCCCCTTCCATGCCACCCTTCCTCAGTTGTCTAAATATTCTCACCATTCAGATATGACAACTGAGGGGTAAGCCTACACACTACTTTTTTTTTAAAAACAAAGATTTATTTGTTTATTTTAAAGACAGAGTCACAGAAAGAGAGGGAGAGATAAAATCTCCCACCTGCTGGTTCACTCCCCACATGGTTGAAATGGCTGAGCTGGACTGATCTGAAGCCAGGAGCTTCTTCTGGGTCTCCAAGTGGGTACAGGGGCCCATGGACTTGGACCATCCTCTGCTGCTTTCCTAGGTACATTAGCAGGGAGCTGGAATAGAAGTGGAGCCACTGGAACTTGAACCTGTGCCTATATGGGATGTGGGCACCGCAGATGGTGGCTTTACTGACCACACTATAGTGCTGGCTTCTACACACACTTAATTTTGGCACTGCCTATAGGGCAAGAAAGAAAATAGGAAAATAGGAACTTTTTAACCTAGGGATTATAAGGACAACCTTATAATTAGTTTTAATGACTGAGCCCACCTAAAGAAATAAGTGCTATTTATTTTTAATTGTGAATCTATTTATAAATTATCTAAAACACAAATATATATGTGTGTATATATAGTCACACTCACTTATATATATATATATATATACACACATATAATTAGAATCAACTATATAACAACTATCTAATGCATTTACAACCAGTGAGTGAATTAATATTCTCTGTGCTCTGATTTTGCTTTTGCAGTTCTGATTTTGTGCCATCTTCTGATCCTCTGCTACATATTCTATTTTTGTCGACTCTTAATGAATGCATATGGAAACTCAGCTTTTCCTTAATCTCTTCAGCTTCTGAGATTCAACATGCCAGTGTACTTATAGCAGCACAGTGGAGTGGTTCCACTGGGTAACAGAGTCCTGATCTAAGCAAGAGGACTCTGTAGGTTGTTGAGTTAGCTAGTCACGTCTTCGTTGTTCCTGTGACTCTGTGAATATCTGAGTAAAGATGGTACCTAAAAAGAGCTGTTCTTTTTTGTTAAAATTCCTGACATGTACCTGCAGGCTTGTATCCTAGGGATGGGTTTGCTTCCATTGTAGATTTCTGTCTGAACCTCTGCTCTGTGAACTCTCTGAACCATGCTGCCAGTGGGAAGAGTTTATAGGATTTGAGGGACAAAAGAACAACTTATACGGTTGATAACCTGAAAGAATTGTTTTTGTTGGGACAAATACCATATGTTCTCCCTGGTTGGTGACAACTAACTGAGCACATAAAAGGAAACCTGTAGAAGTGAAACTTACACTATGAGAAACAATGACTTGATCAGCCCTTGTTCTGACTGTCGAGGAACAGCTTACTACTTTTTCTTTTCAGTATTTTCTTTTTCTACTTAATACCATTGGTTGAACTCTTTAATTAACACACAATTATTCTTAGGAATAAGAATAGAAACCCAACTGAAAACTGATCCCTATTAAAAATAAGAGTGGGAATAAGAGAGGGAGGAGATGTACAGTTCGGCACATGCTCACTTGGACTTTCCCCTAAGGCTAAAGCTGGAAACGTGCCACAGGACTCCAAATCCCGTTAAGTTGGCAGGTACCAATGCCATCTTACTAGATAAAGTGATCAGTTTAAGTTCATAATTGATCATAAAGATAGGATTAAGTGTCAAAGGGGTCACATAAATAAAACCAGTGTCTGCTAATAATAATTGATAAAATTAAAAAGGAGAGAACAACCCAACATGGGAAGAGGGATACATGACAGACTAATAGAATGGCAAATGCCCTGAACAGCACTCTGGCCTCAGAATCAACCCTTAAGGCATTCGGATCCAGCTAAAAAACCCATGAGAGTTACTAGGACATGGAAAGCCAAGACAATGTGGCAAAAAATGATCTAAATGAAAGATCTCTGTGAGTGAGATCCCAGCAGAAAGAATGGGCCATCAATTTTAGTATATGTGCTGCCTAAGCAAGCACAGAATGGGCCATCAAAGAAGGAAGTACTTTTCTCTAAAGGGAGAAGAGAACTTCCACTTTGACTATGGCCTTGTCTAAATAAGATTGGAGTTGGCAAACTCAAGAGGCTTCCATAGACTTGGCAGCTCATGACAAGAGCCTCAGGTGATTACCGACGTCATAAATAAGAGTGTCAATTGTTAAATCAACAACAAGAGCCTCTGTGCACTTACTCTCCATGTAGGATCGTTGTCCTTAATATGTTGTACTATGTGAATTAATGGTAAAACTAGTTCTCAAACAGTATTTTATACTTTGTGTGTCTGTCTGAGTGCAATCTGTTGAAATCTTTACTTAGTATATACTAAGTTGATCTTCTGTATATAAAGATGTTTAAAAATGAATCTTAATGAAGAATGGGAAGGGAGAGGGAGTAGGAGATGGGATAGTTTGCGGGTTTGAGGGTGGTTACTGGGGTGGGGGGGACCGCTATAATCCAAAAGTTGCACTTTTGAAATTTATATTTATTAAAAAAAGTTTTCTTAAAAAAGAAAGAATTGTTTTTGTTTTAAAACAAAATATTTTTCTTAATATGGTGACCTCTCAGTTTTCTGTAAATACATCAAGCCTTGATATGTGTGTTATACTTTCAAATGTGGTACTTAATTTAATTTTTCCATGATTAATTGTATTACTCTCAAAAGCTTTATATAAAGAAAATATAATTTACTCATGGTTCTTGGAGGTTCAAGGGCATCAAATTGACTGTGGTGAGGACCTTATGGTAGATGGCATCACAATGGTAGGAGTATGTGCAAGAGTAGGAGATCACAAAGCCAGACGGGAAGCCAAAGAGTCATACCTGAGTCCCATAATTTTTTCCAAGGACAGCATCCTGTGTGATCTAAGGATCCTCCAATAGGCCCCACTATGTCTCACATCACCACATGGGGACCCAGTGTCCAGTACATGAAACTTTTGGAAACAAACAACATTCAAACCGTAGCATCAGAGTACATTGGAATGTTGGAAATTCTACAGTGACATTTGCAGACGAGGAAATTGAGGTGCAGGCTACATTAAACCTCAACAGTATGAATGACTGAATTAATAACAGCAACAGCAGTCAAATGTGCAGTGAGAACACTGCTTTCTTGAAATTTGTGTCATAAATGTAGACTCCTGCTGTTGCTGTTGTTATATATCAGTTTATACTGTATATAAAAAATAAATGGAATTTTTATATCCTTACATAGTCTTTTCCCTAATTCATTAAAAAATGTGAAAGCTATTTTGATTAGGAATGGTGGATAATGACAAATAGGCTTTTATTTTCGTGATGTATGCTCTATTAAAATGTAAAGAGACTGAATAATAAATGAATCAGACTGAATAATGTGTAATATTTAGGATTCTTTGGATTATAAGCAAAAGGAAAGAAAATTAACAAGGTGGGCACAATGGTAAGTGTGGGTAAGAATTTTGGGCACATTTAACTAAAGAGTCTAAGTTATTTCTTAGGCATTTTTCAGCTTGGCTTTCCTCTTGTTTAACTCATGCTCAGGCAGGTGTCTCTACATCCTTACTAGGATGGCTCCCTGTGGCTCCAGCTTTACATGGGCCTTCGTGTGCGTGTTCTTAGAAGGAAATTGATTCTCCTTTCTCTCTTTTTACAGCTATGACAACTTCTTTTCAGGCTAGCAATCACTGTGGGTTCTAAAAACTAAGATGATTATTCAGATCTGTGGTGGTAGCAAGGTAAAACTTTTCGCTACCCCTATGCCATTCAAGGATGATTTGGGAGAGAGAAAGCACGTCCCCTACCTTTGTCTTTTCTCCTCTATTTTGGAAGATACACTATCCCCCACAGGGCTCCAAGCTGGATTCCCTCTAGGCTCTTCCAGCAGCTTTTCCACCAGTGGCTTGGGCTGCTGCATCTGGTCATACCCCACTCTCCAACACTGTTGTGGAGGCTCTAGGCTGCTGGGGTCCTGAGTTGTGCATATCTTTGCCCTCCACTTAGGCCCACTGTATCCCTCCAATTTGTGTAGAATTTCCTCTGCCATTTTTCTCCTGACTCTTCCCTGAGACTGCACTCTTTCTACTTTTTTTAAACTATCTTCTCCTAGGCTAGAGCAGCCAGCTCCCTCCCTATTCCACTATCATCCACACCAATCTCACAAATTTGGAAACAAGAGATATACAACTATCCAGAGAAAGATAAAAAGTTGCCAAGAAGAAAGAGAGGGGTTTGGCTATGTGGTATGGTGGGCTAAGCCTCCGCCTGCATCGCCAGCATCCCCTATGGGTGTTGGTTCACATCCCAGCTGCTCCTTTTCTGATCCAGCTCTCTGCTGTGGCCTGGGAAAGCAGTAGAATATGGCCCAAGTCCTTGGGCTCCTGCACCCAGGTGGGCAGTCCAGAAGAAGTTTCTGGTTCCTTGCTTTGGATTGGCCCAGTTCTGGCCATTGTGTTCATTTGGGGAGTGAACAAGCAGATAGAAGACCTTTCTCTCTGTCTGTCTCTTTCTCTATCTGTAACTCTACCTCTCAAATAAATAAATAAATCTTTTAAGAAAAAAAAAAACAGGAAACCATGAATAAGCTAACATTTTTTTTGGTAAAATTTAAGTTGCTACTTTAAATCTGCTCATAAGTACTATATAAATATATTCAAACTACCCAAAGTTTAAAACAACATATTTAAAACACTTATTATCTTGAAAAACTTATATGACAAATTGACTCATGAACTTAATAACAGTTCATCCGTTACAAAATATTTTTGGGTTAGACACTATCCTAAAGTGCTTTTTGTATATTTGCTCAAAATAATCAATAAATATTATCGAATATAATTAAACAGTATTTTGTGAGAATACACAGTGATCAAGAACAGCTTAACTATATTTTTCTATATTAGTATATGAAAGGAGAAAAATCATGAAAATACAAATAAATACAAATTATAGTTCATAGAAATTATTTTATTTATTTATTTATTTATTTTTGACAGGTAGAGTTAGACAGTGAGAGAGAGACACACACAGAGAGAGTTATAGACAGTGAGAGAGAGACAGAGAGAAAGGTCTTCCTTCTGTTGGTTCACTCCCCTAATGGCTGCCACAGCCGGCGCTGTGCCTGTCTGAAGCCAGGAGCCAGGTGCTTCCTCCCAGTCTCCCATGTGGTTGCAGGAACCCAACCACTTGGGCCATCCTCCACTGCCCTCCCGGGCCACAGCAGAGAGCTGGACTGGAAGAGGAGCAACTGGGACTAGTACCTGGCGCTCCATCTGGGACTAGAACCCAGGATGCCGGCACCACAGGCGGAGGATTAACCAAGTGAGCCATGGCGCCAGCCCATAGAAATTATTTTTTAACTCCCTCTGCCATTTAGTTTGGCCAAGTTGAAGAAAGTAGGTTATGATTTTCTCAGACCTTTTCAGGAGACAGCAGGTTCACACTTTCTCTCTTTTTTGTTCACTTGTCTACTTTCCCACTTAGACTGTGGATGTCACTATCTTGGACTATGACACTGAGGCAACCTATGATGTTCAACAGGATAAAACAGAGGCTGGGTCTCTGGTTCAGATATTCTAGAAATGTAACTCTTTAATAATTTTTCATCCTGTATGACAAAAAATAGCATGTGGAAAAACGTGATTTTTTACATTGTGTAGCCAGAAGAACAAAATCAGATATATTAACACCCAAGGAATGTGTCTACTAAACCTTGCTCTTACTCCTCTCTGAAACCCAATGCTCTGATAAATGGATATTTCCTCCCTTTGTAAGTCCTAGAATGAATTACTTCATTTGTGAGCTGATAGAGGTTTAACAACTGAATTTCCAAGGGAAAATAAAAAGCCCTTATTTGTAGCATTTGCTGATTCCCAAAGTTGTAAATTCTCCATCATGACCAACTGCAGGCTCCCATCATGAACTCACTGAAGGTAGATTTGTGAACAAATGTATACTTGTGAATTCTTGTGAACCAGTGTGGGGAGCCAGCTCTGGTAGGTGAGTGCCTATGTTAGTGTCTCTCTGTGATGGTAGGAAGACAAATAGGAGGCTTCATATGTGAATGATGACTTCTTTAGTTTTCTGTCCTTATAATACATTGAGGTCTATCATGGAATAACTATTCAGTATAGATTTTTACTTAGAATTTGTTTGACTTTCTTCCCTATACTGTTGAAATCTAAATAATTATATAGTAATTCACCAGAATGAATTTTGAACAGCAAAGAGGGCAGTTGGTTTCCCTCAAAAGCAAATCATATAAAAACAGAAAATTCTAGTTTAGTGAGCCCTCAATTTCAACTTAGATAAGAATCACCTACAGATGGATGATTTTAAAATGAAAGTCATGATCAATGTTGTTTTTGATTCTTTTATCTTTTATAGCTCTAACCTCCCTTATCTCCATATTGGTCTTCCCTATGGTGATAATGCTGTGAGTTACTAGGTCAAAGGTTGGATACAAGACAGATAAGGCCACATGAATTTGAACTTTGATATGCTGCTGATTCTCTGAGACAGAGATTTAGTTTCACTAAGTGGCAAATGAAATGACTACATGAAGAAAAATCATGTGTCAAGAGAAGCGAGAAAGAATTGAAAAAAGCTACAAAATAGTCAGGGGCTATGAAGAAAATTTAAAAAGTCAGTTGACGCCATTTTAGTCAACAGATTTTTTCTTCACAACTCTTAGTGCTAATAGTTCAGGATATGATCTAGACTGTACACAAAATCAGTGTTTTAATCCTTTAAAAATAAAATAAAGTTTGTTAAATAAGAAAATTACGCTGAAATTCTAGGTTGTCTTTTCCTGAAAAGATAGTATATATTTTGTCACATATTTTTATATATACTTACTTAGCTGAGAGAACTGGAAAAGTATATATAGCATATCTTAAAAATAGCTTTTGAGATCTAGTAGAAAGATTTAATAGTTTAGTCTTCTTGCTTGTCCTAAAATAAAGTTAAAAACAATATTCTCTTCATTATGGAGAGGATTGAAACACTTCAGAGTTGGTACTTGGGCTCCTATTTCTAACTTAATGCAGCTGTTGATTCTCCCTTCACTCTGGATAGAGAAGAAAAAGGCAGCTACGCAAAGCTGCTCATAAGTAAACTTTGGTTCCAGCTCAGCTTCTGACCCCGATGTGCAAGACTGTGCAAATATCATTTTGCCTTCAGACACAAGGAATCTGCTTGCTTAGAGAGACCTAAAAATTTCAATGTACATTTTGCAGCTATTTTTATAAAACTAGAGCAATTTGCAACTAACAAATATGATTATGTAAGTTTTTCTGGTTTCTACAAAGTGGAGTAGGAACAGAAGGCACATTTATACATACCATAAAAAACAGCAGAAAGGAATAATGGAAGGTGACTGTGAAAGTTTTGAGAAAAATAAATTTAGAACAATAAAATATTGGTGTAATCAGTAGATAGCAAAATAAAGGACAATATAAAATATTATAGAATAATTCAGAAATATCATGGATAAGAGAAAACGTCCATTCTCATTATTCATGGATACTATATTTGCAAATTTGCCCATTTGGTAAAATTTATGTGTAACTCTAATATTAATACTCATGGCACTTTTGCAGCCATTTGCTGGATATACAGCAAATTGGGTCGCCTAATGTGCATGTTCCCAGCTAAGGTAGAACAAGGCAGTGCTCTATCTTCTTTTGGCCCATCATGCTGTAAATATCTCATCCTATTGGCCATTTCACTATTTAGAGTGGTTCCTAATTGTACTGTTGGTGTTCTATATAATATATATAAGTACAGGAAGGCTACAAGGTGCCTTGCAGAGAAATGTACAGGTGTTACAAAAGCTACCCCCAGGCATGAGTTATAGTGCTGCTTGCTGTAAGTTCAATGCTTAAGTGCCCACAATATATGAATTATACTCATAGAAACTATGTATCTATATACATATAAAGTATCTAAATACACACAAAGAATCTATATATACACATATATAAAGAATCTATATATTATGCATATATATGCATAAAAAGTTTCATATACATTTATCTATTCATTATCTGTAACAAATCAAGAAAAGCTAGGGAGAACTTTAAATAAAACACACATAAAACAAGGTTATATTTTGACTGGTTGAGGAAAATATTGTGACCAGAGACTCCTAGGAATCTTACATGTATATCCCTAGGAGCAATGTTTTAGTTTTATAAGGTCAGTGTTTGGAGCAACTTTATGGAACCTAAATGTTTGGAATAATGAGCATTAATCCTATAAAATATGTTTCAAAGAGAAAGTGGATATTTGAGAGATGCCTTCACAAATGTTAAGGTTGTTTCAGAATGCCACAACCCATGAAAATCACTTGGAATAAGTTGGAAACAGGAACTAGACTCAGTCTCAATAGACGGATGAAATGGATAAAGATGTTTGCTTTCAAATGATGGTTTTTAAAAGAAGTGGCCAAAAATCCTGAAGTATTATTTCACTGATAATAATGCATAGAAGTCATGTGTAAGGGAGAATGTGTGGGTCGTGAAATTTGTGAGGACCTTGGAAGCCACTTCTTTATCTAGGGACCTGACAACAACATATGGGTGACATTTGGACTCGTGAATTATCATTGATTAGGTGGAGATATTGGGGTTTATTTTTTTCTTGGAACTGTGTCCTCTGTTTTAATCACCACATGATCTTATAAGAAATTTGATCCTGTATCATTGTAAAAATCAAGTTAATTGGGGTGGTGCTGTGGCATGGTGGGTTGAGCCACCATCTGCGGTGCCTGCATCCCATGTGGGCGCCCATTCAGATCCTGGCTGCTCTGCTTCGCATCCAGCTCCATGCTGGTGTACCTGGGAGAGCAGTGGAAGATAGCTTAGGTATTTAGGTCCCTGCATCCACATGGGAAGAGGAGACTCCTGGTTCCTGACTTACATCTGGCCCAGCCTTGCCTGTTGTGACTGGGAAGTGGACCTACAGATGAAGGACCACTGTCTGTCTCTCTTCTTCCCTCTCTCTCTATAACTCTGAGTTTCAAATAAACGAATAAAGCTTTTAAAAAATCAAGTTAATATTTTCAATTACTTTTTCAAATACAATAGAAGAACATTTGATATAATACAAAGTACTTTGAAACTTGGGAACAGAAGATTACTGATTGATTTTTTAAAAGTAGAAATGCACTCTTAAATTGGTTTATCATTAATATTTCATTGGAAAAGTGAACTTCCTATCCTGTACAGCTGAGATACTATAGCTCTGAGTTCTTAATTTTAAGAATCAGAGCTTCAAAACACTTCCATCTGTTCCAGGATTTCTAACACACTAGATAATATGATATTACTGCTACATTATTATCATATTGAAGAACTTCACCTAGGCTTTTTAAGATTTGTAGCATGGAGTGGAATGGTGGACAGAGGTTATGTTCACCATTCCATTATGAAACTCAGTCAAGAAGCTGAGTAACATTTGTAGCATAGAATTGCCAAAAATCCAACAGTGAACACAGTCTTTCTTTGACTTAGAGAGTACATTGGAAGTTACATTTTAAGGAGACAAAAGAGCAGATGGCCCCTGTAATCAATGACTTGGTTTTGCTATCCAGTACTCATTTATTTTTCTCTAAAACAGTACTACACGTTCCTTCTTTAGAACAACATCATCGTCACATTTTAAATCTGTGGACTGAAGTGGTCAACTTTGAACTCATTCTTGGCCCCTTTAGGCACTGCATTTTATTGTTCACAAGGATTGGCTTAATGATGGACTTGAAACCACTCTGAGCCAAGGATGTCTCCACTGGTACTGTTGGGAGAGTGAGGTATGTGTTTTTATTGCCTATCAGGTCCCATTTCAACCAGGAAGCATGAGTCACAAGCTCTGTTAAAAGTCATTAATAAAATCTGAGAATGAAGCCAACCCAGCGGTACCCAGAGTTGAGAGGGAAATTGAATCTTTTGACTATTTCACACATAACAAAAGGATGGGCCTTTTCAACTGCACAGGCAATAAATGCCTTACTTTTTATTTTGTTTATTCTATTCTCATTTAATTCAGGTATTTTATTCTTACAACCCAAGGTATCCTAAGATACAGATACTCAATTTTCACAAGTCTTGAATTTTGATGAATGCTTTACCACCAAATCTTACATGTTACCTCGCTGAGCAGAATAAGAAGCAAGTGAATAATAACTTATTTTTGAAGA
Organism: Oryctolagus cuniculus; assembly: GCF_964237555.1. NCBI lineage: Eukaryota > Metazoa > Chordata > Mammalia > Lagomorpha > Leporidae > Oryctolagus > Oryctolagus cuniculus. The sequence continues at coordinate 44,909,267 of NC_091444.1, forward strand.
AAGAATATGCTAGGGATTACTCCTGATGTTAGAGAGTTTAATCTTGGCTCTTTAGAGGCTTTCTAAACAGAATACAACAATGAGGTGCTCAAATACCACTTCAATATTAGCTTTAACACTTTTTTTGCTGGTTAAAATTATTGTTTAAGGGTAAAAGTATTTTAAATAAAATATAGTTCTTCTCATCCTGTCTTAGAATATTTGGTTACAAATATACATCAGCTGCATTTACATTATATTTTAAAAATTCTTTTGTTTTTTGAGGAAAAAAGTAGTGGTATCTCCATTAAGTTAAAATATGTTGATCAACTGGGTAGTAAAATATAAGGGCACAATCCAAATGATCATCTCTATAATATTGTTTTAGTTGCCTCAATGGGAAAGTTCAGATATAATTGCTTTTGTTTTTAAGATGCTTTGTATGGGCCGGCGCCGCGGCTCACTAGGCTAATCCTCCACCTTGTAGCACCGGCACACTGGGTTCTAGTCCTGGTCAGGGCACCGGATTCTGTCCTGGTTGCCCCTCTTCCAGGCCAGCTCTCTGCTGTGGCCAGGGAGTGCAGTGGAGGATGGCCCAAGTCCTTGGGCCCTACACCCCATGGGAGACCAGGAGAAGCACCTGGCTCCTGCCATCGGATCAGCGCAGTGCGCTGGCCGCAGTGCATAGGCCGCGGCGGCTGTTGGAGGGTGAACCAACGGCAAAAAGAAAGACCTTTCTCTCTGTCTCTCTCTCACTGTCCACTCTGCCTGTCAAAAAAAAAAAAAAAAAAAAGCTGCTTTGTATGTAAAATTGAAGCTTTTGTGTCATAAAATATTTTATGAATAACAAAATCCAAATTGGTTCTGCCTATTTTATTTTATTATCTGCAAAGTGAATGTATTGTAGCACTGGTAATCTTCCTGGTAGAGCATGTTGTGTATAGTTGTCATTGAACATGATTGAATCAGTACATCTATTTGATATAGTCCACAGCAGACGTGTGCCTTTGAAAGACATTCCGCCTTTACTGTAAACAAAAGTTGTGTTTCTTTGATTTTGGGATTCACTTTGTCCTAGTCAGGGCTTCTTGTGCTATATTATTACTTTTAGCAGAAAATCAATTTTGAAAAATAAAACTAAGTATTAAATAAATTCAGATAAAAAAATGTATCTAAGAAGCCATTTAAAAGAATGTGGGTGGTGGGCCCGGTGACAGATGTGGAGTTGAATCAGTTTGTAAGACTTGGTGCTGCTTACCCAGGGGGTAACCCATGAGATCTGCCACAGAGTGGTAGGTGTTGGGGTCTGGGAGCCACGAGTCTGGTCTTGTCCTAGAGACTGGCAGAGTCATTGCTGTGGCACCCTGTAACCTGCCAGCCAATGGCTGCCCTTTCTCTCCCGGCTCTCTTCCCTTGGTGTCTGCCCTGCGGCCACAGAGAAGCAACAGGAGATCCCGGTCCTCAACCAGCCCACAGACCTTAAATTCAAAGGCCCCTTCACAAATCTGAAATCATGAAAGCCATGGGATAGAAAAATATGTTTCAAAGTGAAATCTATAGTTCCTCACCAATACCGTGGGCTTCAACAGTGGAATTACTGAACCAGGGTTACTGAGATTCAGTAACGCGATAGCCCTTTGACAATGAGTCACATGAAAAGAGTAAACACAAGCTTATGGCACATTGGTTACTCCACCTAACCCTTCAGATGAGGAAGCTGTGTAGAAAGAGACAAAACCTGATGAATTAACAGATTCTAAATTGAGATATGTATTTGAAATGTCCAGTGAAATGATAAATTGAGTGACTTGGAACCTAGCAAAGCTACTGCACTGAATTCATGGAAACAAGATGCACTCATGCCCAAACCATAGTGTTTCATGATATGAAAACAAGGAAACTAATGGAAGAATGTAAAAGACTTCAGGGAGAAAAGATGAAATTACTAGAAGGAAACGGACACCTGGGAGACGAAGGCTTATGGCTCAGAAAAGTTGCACATTTGAGTAAACCTGGCTCCACCTCAACTGTATTCTTCAGAGATAATGTTGCCATTCCTCTCACTTAACTTCCTATGCGATCATTTCAATTGGATTCTTTCTAGGGAAATTCATCTTTTTTTTTAACTTTTATTTAATGAATATACATTTCCAAAGTACGATTTATAGATTACAATGGCTTCCCCCCCATACCGTCCCTCCCACCCGCAACCCTCCCCTTTCCCACTCCCTCTCCCCTTCCATTCACATCAAGATTCATTTTCGATTCTCTTAATATACAGAAGATCAGCTTAGTATACATTAAGTAAGGATTTCAACAGTTTGCTCCCACACAGAAACATAAAGTGAAAAATAATAGATGATTTTTTTAAATGATGATGAAATCAGATCAGACCTATTGCCATGTTTAATCCCAGTGAGAGTCAAGTTGGGAGTTGATAATTTTTTTTTTTTTTACAGAGGATCAGTTTAGTATGCATTAAGTAAAGATTTCAACAGTTTGCACCCCCATAGAAACACAAAGTGAAATATATTGTTTGAGTACTCATTATAGCATTAAATCTCCATGCACAGCACATTAAGGAGAGTGATCCTACATGAGGAGTAAGTGCACAGTGACTCCTGTTGTTGACTTTACCAATTGACACTCCTGTCTATGGCATCAGTAATCTCCCTATGCTCCAGTCATGAGTTTCCAAGGCTATGGAAGCCCTCTGAGTTCTCCGACTCTTATCTTGTTTAGACAAGGTCATAGTCAAAGTGGAGGTTCTCGCCTCCCTTCAGAGAAAGGTACCTCCTTCTTTGAAGACCTGTTCTTTCCACTGGGATCTCACTCACAGAGATCTTTTGCCAGAGTGTCTTGGCTTTCCATGCCTGAAATACTCTCATGGGCTTTTCAGCCAGATCCGAAAGCCTTTAGGGCTGATTCTGAGGCCAGAGTGCTATTTAGGACATCTGCCATTCTATGAGTCTGCTGAGTATCTCGCTTCCCATGTTGGATCACTCTCCCCTTTATTTATTCTATCGGTTAGTGTTAGCAGGTACTAGACTTGTTTATGTGCTCCCTTTGACTCTTAGTCCTTTCATTATGATCAATTGTGAACTGAAATTGATCACTTGGAATAGTGAGATGGCATTGGTACATGCCACCTTGATGGGATTGAATTGGAATCTCCTGGTATGTTTCTAACTCTACCATTTGTGGCAAGTCAGCTTGAGCATGTCCCAAATTATACATCTCTTCCCTCTCTTATTCCCACTCTTATGTTTAACAGGGATCACATTTCATTTAATTTTCAACACTTAAGAATAACTGTGTATTAATTACAGAATTAAACCAGTCATATTAAGTAGAACAGACAAAAAAACTACTAAGAGGGATAATGTATTAAGTTGTTCATTAACAGTCAGGGCTATGCTGATCAAGTCACCGTTTCCCATAGTGTCCATTTCACTTCAACAGGTTTCCTTTTTGGTGTTCAGTCAGTTGTCACCGATCAGGGAGAACATATGGTATTTGTCCCTTTGGGACTGGCTTATTTCACTCAGCATGATGTGTTCCAGATTCCTCCATTTTGTTGCAAATGACTGGATTTCATTGTTTCTTACTGTGGTATAGTATTCTAAAGAGTACATATCCCATAATTTCTTTATCCAGTCTACCGTTGATGGGCATTTAGGTTGGTTCCAGGTCTTAGCTATTGTGAATTGAGCTGCAATAAACATTAGGGTGCAGACCGCTTTTTTGTTTGCCAATTTAAATTCCTTTGGGTAAATTCCAAGGAGTGGGATGGCTGGGTCGAACGGTAGGGTTATCTTCAGGTTTCTGAGGAATCTCCAGACTGACTTCCATAGTGGCTTGACCAGTTTGCATTCCCACCAACAGTGGGTTAGTGTCGCTTTTTCCCCACATCCTCGCCAGCATCTGTTGTTGGTAGATTTCTGCATGTGAGCCATTCTAACCGGGGTGAGGTGAAACCTCATTGTGGTTTTGATTTGCATTTCCCTGATTGCTAATGACCTTGAACATTTTTTCATGTGCCTGTTGGCCATTTGGATTTCCTCTTTTGAAAAATGTCTATTGAGGTCCTTGGCCCATCTCTTGAGTGGGTTGTTGGTTTTGTTTTTGTGGAGTTTCTTATCTCTTTGTAGATTCTGGTTATTAACCCTTTATCTGTTGCATAGTTTGCAAATATTTTTTCCCATTCTGTCGGTTGTCTCTTCACTCTCCTGACTGTTTCTTTTGCAGTACAGAAACTTCTCAATTTGATGCAATCCCAATAGTTGATTTTGGCTTTGACTGCCTGTGCCTCCTGGGCCTTTTCCAGAAACTCTTTGCCTGTGCCAATATCTTGAAGGGTTTCTCCAATGTTCTCTAGTAACTTGATGGTGTCAGGTCGTAGATTTAGGTCTTTAATCCATGTTGAGTGGATTTTTGTGTAAGGTGTAAGGTAGGGGTCTTGCTTCATGATTCTGCACGTGGAAATCCAATTTTCCCAGCACCATTTATTGAATAGACTGTCCTTGCTCCAGGAATTGGTTTTAGATCCTTGGTCAAATATAAGTTGGCTGTAGATGTTTGGGTTGATTTCTGGTGTTTCAATTCTGTTCCATTGGTCTACCCATCTGTTTCTGTACCAGTACCATGCTGTTTTGATTACAACTGTCCTGTAGTATGTCCTGAAGTCTGGTATTGTGATGCCTCCGGCTTTGTTTTTGTTGTACAAGATTGCTTTAGCTATTCGAGGTCTCTTGTGCCTCCATATAAATTTCAGCACCAATTTTTCCAGATCTGAGAAGAAGGTCTTCGGTATCTTTATTGGTATTGCATTGAATTTATAAATTGCTTTTGGGAGAATGGACATTTTGATGATATTGATTCTTCCAATCCATGAGCATGGAAGATTTTTCCATTTCTTGGTATCCTCTTGTATTTCGTGCTTTAAGGTTTTGTAATTTTCATCGTAGAGATCTTGAACGTCCTTGGTTAAGTTTATTCCAAGGTTTTTGATTGTTTTTGTAGCTATTGTGAATGGGATTGATCTTAGAAGTTCTTCCTCAGCCATGGCATTGTCTGTGTATACAAAGGCTGTTGATTTTTGTGCATTGATTTTATACCCTGCTACTTTGCCAAAATCTTCTATGAGTTCCAATAGTCTCTTAGTAGAGTTCTTTGGGTCCCCTAAATAAAGAATCATGTCATCTGCAAAGAGGGATAGTTTGAGTTCTTCCTTCCCAATTTGTATCCCTTTAATTTCTTTTTCTTGCCTAATAGCTCTGGCTAGAACCTCCAGAACTATATTGAATAGCAGTGGTGAGAGTGGGCATCCCTGTCTGGTACCAGATCTCAGTGGAAATGCTTCCAACTTTTCCCCATTCAATAGGATGTTGGCTGTGGGTTTTTCATAGATTGCTTTGATTGTATTGAGGAATGTTCCTTCCAAACCCAGTTTGCTTAGAGTTTTCATCATGAATGGGTGTTGTATTTTATCAAATGCTTTCTTGGTATCTATTGAGATAATCATATGGTTTTTCTTCTGCAGTCTGTTAATGTGGTGTATCACATTGATTGTCTTGCGCACAATAAACCATCCCTGCATACCAGGGATAAATCCCACTTGGTCTGGGTGGATGATCTTTCTGATGTGTTGTTGCATTCTATTGGCGAGAATTTTATTGAGGATTTTTGCATCTATGTTCATCAGGGATATTGGTCTGTAATTCTCTTTCAGTGCTGCATCTTTTTCCGGCTTAGGAATTAAGGTGATGCTGGCTTCATTGAAAGAATTTGGGAGGATTCCCTCTTCTTCGATTGTTCTGAATAGTTTGAGAAGAATTGGAGTTAGTTCTTCTTTAAATGTCTGGTAGAATTCAGCAGTGAATCCATCTGGTCCTGGGCTTTTCTTTGTTGGGAGGGCCTTTATTACTGTTTCAATTTCTGTCTCAGTTATGGGTCTGTTTAGGTTTTCGATGTCTTCCTGGTTCAATTTAGGTAGGTTGCATGTGTCCAGGAATCTATCCATTTCTGATAGGTTTCCCTGTTTGCTGGCATACAAGTCCTTGTAGTAATTTCTGATGATTCTTTTTATTTCTGTGGTGTCTGTTGTTACATTTCCTTTTTCATCTCTGATTTTATTGATTTGGGTCTTTTCTCTTCTTTTTTTAGTTAGTTGGGCCAATGCGGTGTCAATTTTGTTTATTTTTTCAAAAAGCAGCTCCTCGTTTGGCTGATTTTTTGTAATGTTTTTCTTGATTCAATCCTGTTGATTTTTTCTCTGATTTTAATTATTTCTCTTCTCCTACTAGATTTGGGTCTGGTTTGCTGTAGGTTTTCTAGATCCTTGAGGTGAATTGAAAGCTCATCTATTTGGTGCCTTTCCAATTTCTTGATGTAGGCACCTATTGATATAAACTTTCCACTTAACACTGCTTTTGCTGTGTCCCATAAGTTTTGGTATGTTGTGCTGTTATCCTCATTTACTTCCAGAAAATTTTTGATTTCTCTTTTAATTTCTTCTATGACCCATTGTTCATTCAGGAGCATGTTGTTCAATCTCCATGTGTTTGCGTATGCTCTAGGGATTCCTGAGTTGCTAATTTCCAACTTCATTCCTTTATGGTCTGAGAAGCTGCATGCTATGGTTCTAATTCTTTTGAATTTGCTGCGACTTGCTTTATGGCCTAGTATGTGGTCAATCCTAGAGAAGGTTCCATGTACTGCTGAGAAGAATGTAAAATCTTTAGCTGTAGGATTGAAAGTTCTGTAGATATCTGTTAGATCCATTTGGGCTATAGTGTCGTTTAAATCTACTGTATCCTTGTTGATCTTCTGTCCTATTGATCTGTCTATTTCTGAGAGTGGAGTATTGAAGTCCCCCAGTACTATTGTATTGGGGTCTAAGTCTCCCTTTAAGTCCCTTAACAAATCTTTTAAATAAACCGGTGCCCTCTAGTTAGGTGCATATACATTGATAATTGTTATATCTTCCTGTTGAATTGATCCCTTAATCATTATGTAGTGTCCCTCTTTGTCTCTCTTAACGGTTTTTGTGGTAAAGTTTATGTTGTCTGATATTAAGATGGCTACACCCGCTCTTTTTTCATTTCTGTTGGCATGGTATATCTTTTTCCAGCCTTTCACTTTCAGTCTGTATGGATCTATGTTGGAAAGATGTGTTTCTTGTAAGCAGCAAATAGATGGGTTTTGTTCCTTAACCCAATCAGCCAATCGGTGTCTTTTAACTGGACAGTTCAGGCCATTCACGTTCAATGTGACTAATGATAAGTGGTAACTTTGCCCTGCCATTTGCCAAAGATAAGTTCTAATATATTCTTTGAATTCCCTGTGAAATTTTGCTGTGAGGTTTCCTTCCTTTACCTTCTTTTATATTGATGACCGTGTTTCTGTGTTTCTGTGTGTAACACATCTTTAAGCATCTTTTGCAGGGCTGGACGAGTGGCAACAAATTCTTTCAATTTCTGTTTGCTATGAAAAGTCTTTATTTCACCTTCATTCACAAATGATAGCTTAGCAGGATATAATATTCTGGGCTGGCAGTTGTTCTCTCTTAGTACCTGGGCTATATCTCGCCATTCACTCCTAGCTTGTAGAGTTTCTGATGAGAAGCTGTGAGTCTGATTGGAGATCCTCTGAGAGTAATCTGACGTTTCTCTCTTGCACATTTTAGGATCTTTTCTTTATGTTTCACTGTGGAGAGTTTAATTACAACGTGTCATGGTGAGGATCTCTTTTGGTCGTGTTTATTAGGGTTTCTATGAGCTTCCTGTACTAGGATGTCTCTGTCCTTCTCCAAACCTGGGAAATTTTCTGCTAATATCTCACTAAAAAGGCCTTCTAATCCTTTCTCCCTCTCCATGCCTTCAGGAACTCCTAGAACCCGTATGTTGGGTTTTTTAATAGTATCCTGAAGATTCCTGACAATATGTTTTAGATTTCTAATTTCCTCTTCTTTTCTTTGGTCTGACTGTATCCTTTCCTGTTCTCTGTCTTCTAAGTCCGATATTCTCTCTTCTTCTTCACCCATTCTGTTTGTAAGGCTCTCTATTGTGTTTTTCATTTGATCTATTGAATTCTTCACTTCAGTCACTATCCCAGTTTCCTGTTGTACTAGTTGTTTCATTTCATTTTGATTCCTCCTTAATATTTCATTTTCACGAGAGAGATTTTCTATCTTGTCCATTAAGGATTTCTGTAGTTCAAGAATTTGTTTTTGAGAACTTCTTAATGTTGTTATCAATTTTTTGAGATCTGCTTCTTGCATTTCTTCTATGTCATCATCTTCATAATCCTGAATTGGGGTGTCTTTTTCATTTGAGGGCGTCATGGTGACTTCCTTGTTTCTATTATCTCTGTTTTGCGTTTGTTATGTGGCATATTGGAGATATTTGGTTTCTTCACTGTGGTGCTTTTTCTTGTTATACTATGACTCTAGATTAAGTGGACTACCTGTTTTTGATGGAGTCTTAGGGCTTGAGATGGGTGTGGCCTGAGAGCTCTGTTTGGTGTGCCAAAGGTGACACTCCCAGGTTAGGCCTGGTTGATCTCTCTCTCTCTTTCTTTTTTTGATTCAAAAGGGAAGTAATTCTGCACAGCTGGACGAAGTTGGAGGTAGTTAGCAGGCAAATGATATACCCACAGGAGCCAGAGGTCGGAAGCTCTTTTTCAAGGACCACACAGGGAATCTGTTTGGCCCTCAGAGTGGGCTCAAATTCTCCTTCAGTCTCCCACTGGGTTGCCAAAGTTACGGAATTGTAGCGTCTCTGGAGTGTTCACGTGAATTCCGTGAGTTCTCTCCCCCACCGTCTCTTTTTTCACAGTCTCAGTTCAGTAGCACCACAAATTTACTAGGTCCTAATCTCCTGTTAATTCGCCCCGCCCAGAGTCAGGTTTTTCTGCTAGGCTCAGGGCCGGTGCAGACCTGAGGTCGCTCTGCTTATGACATATGTCCAAGATGGCGCCTGCTCTTTGTCTTGCTTGCCTTTGAGAGGTGAGCGGAGAGAGAGAAACCCGTGTCCGTACCAGTCACCTTTTTTTTTTCCTCTCTCTCTCTTCCAGTTAGCCTGGTGAACTTCCCCCCCCCCCCCCCGGGGGTCGTTCCCTCTAGTCTCCTCTCTCCGCTTGCCTGCCGGTGTCTCGGGCTATTGAGGTTCGGCCCACCTCGCGTTCCAGTGCTGGTGTGTTGAGTCTGCCGCTGGTGTCCCGAACTGTGGGCTCCCACGCTCTCCACGCAGGTCCACTGTGAATCACGCATTCCAGAAGAGTTTCTTCTGCTGTTTCCTCCCCTACTCTTCCTTGAACCTGCAGTATCTCCACTTTTATTAAACTATCTCTCCCCGGACTATCAGTGTGCTCCCTTCCTATTCCGCCATCTTGCCTCCTCCCGGAAATTCATCTTATAGAGTAAAGCAGTCACACTGCTATTTCTTTTTTTTTTTCCTCTTGACCAGAAAATTTTTTTCTACTACTATTTCACTTTAGTATGTCCTGCTTTGACCATTTTTTGTATGTTCTGTATAATATAGGCTTCACCATTAATGACCTCTTTTTTTTTTCTTTTTTTTTTTGACAGGCAGAGTGGACAGTGAGAGAGAGAGACAGAGAGAAAGGTCTTCCTTTGCCCTTGGTTCACCCTCCAATAGCTGCGCTGCGGCCGGCGCACTGCGCTAATCCAAAGCCAGGAGCCAGGAGACCAGCTTCTCCTGGTCTCCCATGCGGGTGCAGGGCCCAAGCACCTGGGCCATCCTCCACTGCACTCCCTGGCCACAGCAGAGAGCTGGCCTGGAAGAGGGGCAACTGGGACAGAATCCGGCGCCCCAACCGGGACTAGAACCCGGTGTGCCGGCGCCGCTAGGCGGAGGATTAGCCTAGTGAGCTGTGGCGCCGGCCAATGACCTCTTACAGTTAGAAAACATAATGAAAACAGTGTGGCTACTATACAAATTGTTTATGACCAGATTATCACTAGCAGAAGTCAGTTGCACAATCAGTGTTTTATGAAATTAATAAATAAGGAGTTATTCTTTGTGGTCTTAAGAAGAGGGCAAGAGTTGGTCAGAGTCTTATAAATGTTTTCTTTTTTTTGACAGGCAGAGTTAGAGAGAGAGACAGACAGAAAGAAAGGTCTTCCTTCCATTGGTTCACCCCCTAAATGCCCGCTACTGCCAGCACGCTGCACCAATTCGAAGCCAGGAGCCAGGTGCTTGCTCCTGGTATCCCATGGGAGTGCAGGGCCCATTAACCTGGGCCATCCTCCATTGCCTTCCTGGGCCACAGCAGAGAGCTGGACTGGAAGAGGAGCAACCGGGACAGAACCTGTCGCCCCAAGTGGGACTAGAACCCGGGGTGCCAGCGCCGCAGGTGGAGGATTAGCCTAATGAACTGTGACACTGGCCACAAATGTTATTTTTATAATCTCTTTGAGTTTTGGAGTTTCTCTGTTGCTATTACCTCTTTTTTTTCCCCCAGAAACTTTTTATTTAAGGTATACACACTTCAGACATTTCATAAATACAAATTTAGGAACGTGATGATTCTTCCCACACTACTCAACTTCCCACCCTTCCTCCTCCTCACTCTCCTATTCCCATTTTGTTTTTACTAAGATCTATTTTCAATTAATTTATACACATTATATTAACTCTATATTAAGTAAAGAGTTCAGCAAATAGTATAAAAAAGAACTGTTCCAGCCGGTGCTGCAGCTCAATAGGCTAATCCTCCACCTGCGGTGCTGGCACACAGGGTTCTAGTCCCGGTTGGGGCGTTGGATTCTGTCTCGGTTGTCCCTCTTCCAGTCCAGCTCTCTGCTGTGGCCCGGGAGTGCAGTGGAGGATGGCCCAAGTGCTTGGGCCCTACACCCGCATGGGAGACCAGGAGGAAGCACCTGGCTCCTGGCTTCGGATCAGCGTGGTGCACTGGCCGCAGCAGCCATTGGAGGATGAACCAACGGCAAAGGAAGACCTTTCTCTCTGTCTCTCTCTCTCACTGTCCACTCTGCCTGTCAAAACAAAACAAACAAAACAAAACAAAACAAAAAACCCTGTTCCCCTACAGTCAAGACAAGGGCTGTTCAAAGTCATCACATCTCAAAGTGTCAATTTCACTACTATATATTAACTTTTAGGTGCTCTATTAGTTATCACAGATCAGGGAGAAAATATGGTGTTCGTCCTTTTGGGACTGGCTTATTTCACTAAGTATAATGTTTTCCAGTTGGATCCATTTGGTTGCAAACAACAGGATTTCTTTTCTTTTCTTTTCTTTTTTTTTAACCACTGTGTAGTATTCCATGATATACATAGCCCATAATTTCTTTATCCATTCTTCAGTTGACAGAAATTTGGGTTGATTTCATATCTTAGCTGTTGTGAATTGAACTTCAATAACCATGGGGGTACAGATAACTCTGTCCTATACTGATTTCATTTACCTTTGGGTAAATTCCCAGGAGTGAGATGGCTGAGTCATATGGTAAATCTATATTCAGATTTCTGAGGTATCATCATATTGAATTACAAAGTGCTACACCAGATGCATTGTTAGCTCATTTATTAGATCCCTTTCCAATTTCTTGATGCAGGCACCAATCGCTATAAATTTTCCTCTTAACTTGCTTTTGGTGTATCCTATAAGTTTTAATATGTTATATTGCCATCTTCAATCATATTCAGACATTTTTTGACTTCTCTCTTAATTTCTTCTGTGACCCATTGTTTGTTCAAGAGCATGTTGTTCAGTCTCTATGTATCTGCTTATGATCTAGAGATTCTTGAGTTGTTGATTTCCAGCTTCATTCCATTGTGGTCAGAGAGGATGCATAGTGTGATTTTGATTTTTTTTTTTAATTTGCTGAGACTTGCTTTATGGCCTGGCCTGTGGTCTATCTTAGAGAAAGTTCCATGCACTGGTGAGAAGAATGTGTATTCTGCAACTGTAGGATGAAAAATTCTGTAGATATCTGTTAGGTCCATTTTTTCTATACTGTCGATTAACTCTGTTGTTTCCTTGCTGGTTTTCTGTCTGGTTGATCTGTCTATTGCTGAAAGTAGGATTTTGAAGTCCCTTATTACTATTATATTTGAGTCTATCTCTCCCTCTAGATCCATTAAAATTTCCTTTAAATAGCCAGGTGTCTTGTAATTGGGTGCATATTCATTTATCATAGTCATATATTCCTGTTGAATTCACCCCTTAATCATTACCTAGTGCCCTTCTTTGTCTCTTTTTAATCGTTTTTGTGCTAAAGTCTCTTTTGTCTGATATTAGGGTGGTTACACCAGATCTTTTTTGATTCCTGTTAGCATGGATTATCTTTTTCTATCCTTTTGCTTTCAGTCTGCATGCATCTTTGTTGATGGGATATGTTTCTTGTAAGGAGAAAATAGATGGATTTTGTTTTTAATCCACTCAGCCAGTCTGTATCTTCTAACTGGAGAGTTGAGGACATTTACATTCAAGGTGACTATTGATAAGTAACAACTTTGTCCTGCCATTTTCCCATAAATATTCCTATTGTTTGCTTTGGAATTCCTTTGTACTTTTACTGGGATATTATCTTCCTTCACTTTCTTTCATAGTGATGACCATGTTTCTTTGTGTGTAACACATCCTTAAAGATCTTTTGTAAGGCTGGATGAGTGGTGGCAAATTATTTCAATTTCTGCTGGCTATGGAAGATCTTTATTTCACCTTCATTCATAAATGAGAGCATTGCAGGGTGTAGTATTCTGGATTGATATCTTTTTCTCTTAATATCTGGAATATATATCACCAGTCTCTTCTAGCCTTAGGGCTTTTGATGAGAAGTCAGCTGTGAGTCTAATTGGAGATCCTCTGAAAGTACTCTGGCATTTCTCTCATGTACATTTTAGAATCTTTCCTTGTTTTGCTGTGGAAGCTTGACTACAATGTGTTGTGGAGAAGATCTTTTCTGCTCATGTCTATTAGGAGTCCTGTGTACTTCCTAGTTGGATGTCTCTTCTTTTCTCCAAATTGGAGAAGTTTTCTGTAATTATTTCACTAAAAAGACCTTCTAATGTATTCTCTTTCCACACTTTCAGGAACTCCTAAGACCTGTGTGTTGGGTTGTTTGATAGTATCTCATAAATCTCCAACACAGTTTTTAAGTTTTCTAATTTCTTCTTTTCGATCTGACTGTAAAATTTCCAGAGATTTGTCTTTTAACTCAGATATTCATTCCTCTGCCTCACCAAATCTGCTGTTATAGATTTCCACTGCATTTTTTTGTCTACTGATTTTTTCATTTCTATTATTTCATTTTGATTTCTCTTTAAAAAAATCTCAATTTCATGGGAAAAATTTTCATTCACGTCATATATGGATTTTGTTAATTCGTGAATTTGCTTCTGATTACTTTTTCTTTTTTAAAGAGTTATTTATTTTACTTGAAAGTCAGAGTTACACAGAGAGAGAAAGAAACAGAGACAGAGCGAGAGAGAGAGAGATGTTTTCCATCTGCTGGTTCATTCCCCAATTGGCTGCAATGGCTTCCTGGTCTCCCACACGGGTGCAGGGGGTCCAAAGACTTGGGCCATCTTCTACAACTTTCCCAGGCAGTAGCAGAGAGCTGGATAGGAAGAGGAGCAGCTGGGACTTGAACTGGTGCCCATGTGGGATGCCAGCACTGTAGGCAGCGGTTTTACCCGCTATGCCACAGTGCTGGCCCCCACTTCTGATTACTTCTATGTAACCCTACAATCAATTTTTTGAATTCCATTTCTGGTATTTCAGTCTCTTCATCTTCATCTTCATCTTCTAGTATTGAAGTGTTGTTGTTTTCCTCTGGGCACTTCATGTTGTCTTCCTTATTCTTGTTTCTTAAATTTTTGCATTTTAGACATTTGTGGAGATACTTGGTTTTTGTTTTTGTTTTCCCTATGATGGCTTTTATCTTTGAACTATGCCTTTGTGGCTTAGTGGAGTGTCTGCTTTTTCAGTGAATACCCTTAGGTATATGCTGGGTGTGGCCAGAGAGCTCTTCAGTGCTCCATGGTAAGGGGAGTGTCCAAGATGATACCCAAATTGCATGTGGTAAATCTCTCTCTCTTTTTTTTATCAGAGGGTAGGATTCGATCAGCTCTGTTGGTGTATTCTCAGGCTTCCCTCCTCTCTTCCAAGGAGACCAATGCCTAGGCACTAGCCCCAGTGGGTGCAATATTTGTCTGTGCTGCCACAAGAGCCACACAAAGGATCTGTGCAGTCTTCAGTGTAAGCACGGATCCTGCAGCAATGATTCTCACCAGGTGATCAAGGAGCTCTGAGCATGTGGAGCCATCCACAGTGACTGCCCCAAGACTCAACCACACCCTGCACCCTCTCACACAGTGACATGCTTTCACAGTACAAGCACATAAGGGTTCCATGGTCCGGAGCACCCAGACCCCTGTACATTCTCCCAACCAGTCTCTGGTATCTTCTCTCTGTGGCATAACAAGTAAAATTGATGCCTATGACACCAGCATACCAGTAGGCTTCCATTTGTGTCCTGGCTGCTCCACTTCCAATCCAACTCCCTGCTAATGGCCTGGAAAATGCAACTGAAGATAGCTCAAGTGTTTGGGGCCCTGCCACCCACATAGGAGACTCAGTTGAAGCTCCAGGTTTCTGCCTGGCCCAGTACTGGCTGTTGTAGCCATCTGGGGGAGTGAACCTGTGGATGGAAGATCTCTCTCTCTCTCTCTCTCTCTAACTCTGACTTTCAAACAGGAAATTGCTATCTCAAGCCATGGTAATATTGTTAATATAATAGTGACCATAGGTAAATATTTTGGCCAGTGAACTACATTGTTTCCTGTGCTAATATTTGCTTTGATGTACGATTTTGCTTTTCTTGGGAGACACTTGCATTTCTTCCATTCCCTTTTGGATTACTTTTCCCTGAAAGAACTATAAAACTTCTCTCAACATAATGGAACACATCAGATTCCACCCACCACCAATTTACCCTTGGGCCATCACTCCTACAGATTAGATGAGAACTCTCATCTAATTAGATGAGGGACCTCTCCCTCCCTCCTCTGCTACACATTGCTGTACTCTAGGGCTGTTCTCAGTTGTCACTTATGAGCTGGAAATTTTGCTTTGTTCCTTAAAGAGTCCCACTTCTTGGATCCCAAATCTTCTGGCTTTTCTAGTTTCCTAAAGCATATTGCCTGTTTGGTTCTTGGGAAGGGTTGCTTTGAAAATAAAGCTTTTTGTCCTTTCTTTTTTTTTTTTTTTTTTTTTTTTTTTTTTTTTTGACAGGCAGAGTGGATAGTGAGAGAGAGAGAGAAAGGTCTTCCTTTGCTGTTGGTTCACCCTCCAATGGCTGCCACAGCGCACAGCGCTGATCCGAAGGCAGGAGCCAGGTGTTTCTCCTGGTCTCCCATGGGATGCAGGGCCCAAGCACTTGGGCCATCCTCCACTGCCTTCCTGGGCCACAGCAGAGAGCTGGCCTGGGAGAGGGGCAACCGGGAAAGAATCTGGCACCCCGACCGGGACAAGAACCCGGTGTGCCGGCGCCGCTAGGTGGAGGATTAGCTTATTGAGCCGCGGCCGGCCTGAAAATAAAGCTTTTACAACTTTATATGTTGGAAAATACTCTTTGTTGAACTGTGAGTGTTTAGCATCACATAGAATTTCAGGTTAGAAATTGTTCTCAGTTTGTAATTCCAAAGTCCTGATATAGTTACTTGCAGCACTGTTTCTGTCTCCCAGTTCTGTGTTATCTAGGTTGTTTTCCACTGAAAACTTTTAAGACCTTTCTGGTATTCTGAAAATTTATGGTGACATATCCGTGGGATGTTTTTTCACTTGTTTTCATTGGCATTTAGTTCATTGTTTTATTCTGAAAACTCATGCTCTTCAAAAATGGGACGTTTTCTTCTCTGGGGTCTTTTAATTTGTTCTTTTTAAAAAGATTTATTTATTCAAAAGGCAGAACAACAGAGAGAGAGAGAGACAGAGGTATAAACAGAGAGAGAGAGAGAGAGAGAGAGAGAGAGAAATGCTTCCATTAGCTATTTCATTTTACAAATAGCCACAACAGTTGGGTCTGGGCCAGGCTGAAGCCAGGAGTCACAAAATCATCATCTCTTGCTTTCCCAGGCACTTCAATGGGGAATGAGATGGGAAACCTGGCAGTCAGTGCTAGAAGCAGAGTCTAAGATAGAAGGCAGTGTTGGCTTGTTGTGGCTTAACCAGCTGTGCCTAAATGCTGGTCCTTTTCTATTTTTTTTTCTGTTTATTTATCATTTGTTTAATCTCTGGGAAAGTCAGGTTTTAATTCCATATCTTCTATTGAATGCTTAATTTATGCTGTTAAATTTAAAAAATAGCTTATACCCTCTTTAATTCTCTGAGATTCCTTAAAATATTCTTTCTTTTTTAAGAAATATTTATTTTATTTAGTTGAAAGAAGGAGTTAGAGTGAGGGAGAGACAGAAAAAGAGGTCTTCCATCTGTTGGTTCACTTCCCAAATGGCTGCAATGGCCAGGGCTGGGCCATACTGAAGCCAGGAGTCGAGAGATTCATCCAGGTCTCCCACATGGGTGCAGGGGCCCAAGCACTTGGGCTATTTTCCAGCGCTTTCCCAGGTACATTAGCAGGGAGCTGGATTGGAAATGGAGGAGCTGGTACTCAAACCAGCACTTATGTGGGATGCCAACCTCACTAGTGGTGGCTTTGTCTCCTACACCACAACTCTGGCCCCTCTGTATTTATTTCATAATGACATTTGTGGACTCGTCTTTGGGAGGCCCGCACCATTGGGAAGAGTGGGACGATGATCTTCTTCCACAGGGAGCACCGGGGACAGGCTTTAGTGAACATGTCTGCTTTATTAACAATCACATACACTTTAAAAATGCACGCAGAAGGGCATAACTAATTCAGGGCTACACTAACTCTATAGGACAGAACTGACACTGGCACCAATATGCCTCTCCAATCAGCTTGAAAGTCATGTAGCTAGGGTAGCTTTCCAGGTGGGCTTGGGCCACACCTGGGACCAGTTTACATGATTGGCAGGGGTGGGGGGAAATGTGCCTGGGGCTCCTGCTGCCTCCCAGCAGCCAGGCTGCGGGGTCCCTCCAAGGAGGCCTGGTGCACCATGCCCTCTCAGCATCCTGCATGGGCAGGGCAGGCAGTCTCACGGGATCACCCACAGTTTATTTTCCTCTCTGTATAAAAGTGTACATTATAGTTTTTAAATTGCTCTCTGTTTCTCTTGACTAGATTTTTCTCTTTCTTTTCTGTTTTGTGTTTTCTTTAAATATTTATTTCTTAACTTTTTTCATTTTTAAGCCATTGGATGTTCTGTGTGCATGGTTGTTGCTTGTCAAACAGAGGTTTTATGATGGTGTTCTAGTCATTTTGTAATCATAATAAAGGCATCTTCCTTTCTCTTCTTTTCATATTTTTTATAACATAATTAGCAATTAAATAAATGCATTGTTTTGTTTCTAACCTCCCCATGAAGCTATCTTTGTCTTTTAAAAATTTCTCTTGCTGGCTCCTTGGGTGGAAAGAACACATTTTGGATCAAGAGATCTCTCTTTCCTCCAGATGCCAGCTTCTTGAAATAAATTCTTTTCTCTTAAAAACACTCGTCTTTGGTGAACTGGTTGTCCAAGCCGTGAGCAGTAAGGGCCTGATTATTTGTCCAGTAACAACTTCACAGGGGTGTCCTCCTGTTACTAGAGTGATAGTCAGTTTTATGTGTCACCTGGGCTGGGTTATAGTCTCGTATTATTCAGTAAGCAGTGATTGAGGTATTGCTGTAGAGGTATTTTATAGCTGTGATTAAAGCCCACAATCAGTTGACTTTGAAAAAGTGAGAATGTCTTAAAAGACTCTGGGTGGGTGTGATTAAATTAGCTGAAAAGATTTAAAAGTGAAAGTAAGACTTCCTTCCTTACAGAAGAAACTCTGTCATATAATAGTTTCATTTCATGCTCGGGAACTTCAGCCAGCCCTCTCTAATGGCCTGCCTTACAGACTTCAGATTTGCCTAGCCAGGCCCCATAGTCCAATATGCCATTGTTTAAAATACTGTACTTTATTTTTATTATGTTTAATGTTATAAGCATTGTTATTGTTAAAAAGATTGTACTTTAAAATGCAAATACTCTGTACCTGTGCCTTCTCTTTTTTTTAAAGGTTTTTTTATTTTATTTTATTTATTTGAAAGGTAGAGTTACAGAGAGAGAGAGAGAGAGAGAGAGATACAAAGAAAGAGATCTTCCTTCTGTTGATTCATTCCCCAAATGGCTACAATGGCCAACCTGGTCTAGACCAAAGCCAGGAGCCAGTAGCTTCATTCGGGTCTCCTATGTGGGTGCAGAGGCCCAAGCACTTGCGCCATCCTCCACTGCTCTCTCAGGCACACTATCAGGAAGCTGGATAGGAAGTAGCTGGGACTCAAGCTGGCACCCATATGGGATTCCTGCAGCGGCAGAGGCTTAACTCACTGCATCATAGCTCCGGCCCCTCTTGCTTTCAAGAGAAGAATTCCTGATTTTCTGATTCATTGGAGTCTTTAAGGGGGTTGTGGCAGCCATATTCATTGACTAGAAGTCTGGATTGTTCTTTCAAGGTGTTTCCTGATTTAAACCACACCCAAATTTCAGCTTTCAGTTGCTTGTTATTTGATCTCTTCAATGCTGTGATAGATTTTCTTCCTATCAGATGCTTCTGTTAGCTGTTATGTTTCAGCATCCTACTGCCTGCTGAGTTAGCTAGTGCTTGTCAATCAGCTTTCCTCCTCCTACATTCTGTTAAAATGGCTCACCTGTTTAAAGTCCCTTATCTGTTCTTTTCCTATTTGTCAGTCTCCTTTTTAAAAAATCTTGTAGTTTCATGATAATGTGATTTTTGGTATAGAGCAAAAATTAACAATTTCTCTCTCTGTGGAACTGATAGTTTAATTTACTCCTCTTTATTTTTAAAAAGATGTTATTTTAAAGCTTAAGAAAGATAATTTTGAGTTCTTTGCATACAGCTCTCCAAAAATTAAATCCACCATTGAAGAGTTAAAATTGTATATGTGCGGGTGTAAAAAGTTAACCTTCCTGGTGCAGCTGTAAAAATAAAACAGTGAAGTAGCACCTTGACAGTAGGGACTCCATTTTGGAGCACTTGAGACTGCATTCTGGGAAAGCAACCCCCCTACCGTGATACTCTGGTCCGAAACTATGATCTCAAATAGTCGGACAATAGCAGTGCACTACATCACCCTTGGCAACACACAAAAACCCCCTAGCATGATTGCTCAAGCTTAAAAGTAAAAAGGTTACACCTGGGTTACCTGGGCTAATAATAAAGATGTGATTTGTCTATGTCTTAAGATCATAATTGCTGATTGTAAGACTTTAGCAACCGCTTAACAACCGTGTATTCTCTTCCCCTTCCCGGTTTTGCGGTTTTTGCCTTTATAAACCCTAACCTTTGGTTATTCGGGGCTGCTCTGCTCATGATGATCAGACAGCCCCAGCATGCTGGATAATCAATAAAACTTCCCCGTGCTGTTTGCATAAGAGACGTGTCTCTTGGTGACGTTTTTCGGGCGGTCGACTCTCACACCATGTCCTTAGGAAGCAATTTCTTTTTCACAAATCCTTCACCAAGTGGTTCCAGACTGAGTTTATAACTGATGTGGGAGTAATAGCCCAGCAGTGGGTCATAGGACATTTTCTTCAAGCTTGTCCACAGTGCTGCACATCCCATTATTCATCATGATATTGAAAATGAATGTGTCAGCTCTAGGGATCTTAGTTCAAACCTAGGGAGGAACCTAAGTAGTAACAATTAACTTTTGATTCTTCCATCTCTAAACAAAAGCCTCAAAATGAAGAGATTTAAGCACATATGTCCCAAGAAAGAATATAACATATTCTTTGTACTGCTATAGTTTTAAAATACACAGCGGTTCTAATCAAAATTTTAAAATGTGTGTCCTTACATTGAAAGAAGATTAAAAAATGATTGTGGCAAAATGATTTCTGTTCTATTCATGTTTCTCTATTGGCAAATTAATGTTTTTTAGGTGAACTGGCAAGAATATTGATTTAAAAATGCTTTGATCTTAACTATATTTTTTGCATTTCATTTTCAGCCTTATGATGAACAATTCATTTTCTCAGTTTCAATGAGAATTAAAGGATATTTCAATTATACTCTCTTCATTTCTCCTTACAGTAAAAAATTAAGACTCAGATAAAGGAATGAACTTATAATTTTTAAAATTTTTTTGACAGAGTTACAGACAGTGAGAGAGACAGACAGAGAGAAAGGTCTTCCTTCCATTGGTTCACTCCCCTAATAGCTACTATGGCTGGCGCTGCGCCGATCCAAAGCCAGGAGCCAGGTGTTTCTTCCTGGTCTCCCATGGGGGTGCAGGTGCCCCAACCACTTGGGCCATCCTCCACTGCCCTCCTGGGCCACAGCAGAGAGCTGAACTGGAAGAGGAACAACCGGGACTAGAACCCGGCACCTATATGGGATGCTGGCGCCGCAAGTGGAGGATTAACCAAGTGAGCCATGGCGCCGGCCCTGAACTTATAATTATTATATTTACAGTACAGAATGAATTATTTGAATCAGCCTCCACATTTCTCATTCTCTTCTGTACAACTCATAATGTTTCTGATGAAAGTTACCAGCAAAAGTCAGTCATTCATTGTATCTATTGTTGATATCTATTTCTATTATTAATGTTGTACCAGCTTCAGTGTAGTGAACTTACTCCAGAAAGCAGAATAACTGTCAACTCAGATGACAGTTAATTGTTAGAGCAAACACAGTATTTGTATTTGCATTTAAAACTTGATAGCTGTCTTTAGTTAACTTTTGAATACTTCAGAGCTGAATGTTTTATATTTTGGTGGAATTATTCAAAAGTGTAGAAGATTTGAAATGAATGTTATCCAGCCAGAGTTAAGCTTTAAATAAAGGATTCACATTTGATCTTATTTAGAAGATACTTGAATTCACTGTGAACAATAGCTTGAGTGCTGACACAAAAGCAAACTTATGCATTGATTGACAGCGAAGTAAAACCAATTTGCACTGAAATCAACCTATGCATGTTCCAGCTACTATTGCCGCATAACAAGCCATCTCAAAACTTACTTCCTCAACAGACCAACTGCTCATTATATTTCATGCTTCCTGTAGGTCAGAAATTTGTATAGGATAGAGCTAGGTAATTCTTCTGTAATTTATGCAGTCAACAAAGTCTCTAATTGGCATTCAGGTGGTAAATGGGCGGGTCTAGAAGACCCAATTTGGTTTACTTAATATTAACATGCCCGGGATCTTGGCAGGGATGGTTGAAGTTTGGGGTCAACGAAAAATCCACAAATGCGTGTGACTTCTATAGTAGGCAGGTTTTAGTATATTCCAAAATTGTTGCAATGTAGTTGGCTTTCTCCAGTATTTTAAGAGAACCCTTCAGCAGCTGCATGGCTTTCTCTAACTTAGCTTCAGAAGTCACATGGTATTACATTTTTCGTGCTATGTTAGTTACAATGGAGTCACATGAAAAGTTCATATTCATGTATAAACGGGAAGGCTATTGAAGCACATTGGTAAAGGAAACGTGGGATGCCAGATATCCTTGTGGTCATTTTGGAAACTACATTCTGTCACAATGTTCTAAGAAATTCCTGGCTTTACTTAGCTTACTAGCTTTGAGGCTGTTGGATTTTAAACTAATCTCTTTGTATCTTTTATTGTCTGAAAAATGGATATAATATCAAGAATATTTCAGAGTTGAATGGGGAATAATCAGGAGGAGGCTAGTGAGAGCTAGTATAAAATAAGTGCTCAAAAATGATAGCTAGGATTAATTATTAGTGGAAATAAAGAAGAAGAGAGCCCAGGAACTTTCCTTGAAGAGAGGGAGAACACTGCATTAAATAATCTAATTCTTTTAAGTGTGAAAGTTAGGAGATATTGACTCTTCAGAAACATCCTTATTCAATACTGTCATATCAGAAATGTTA
Organism: Oryctolagus cuniculus; assembly: GCF_964237555.1. Taxonomy (NCBI): domain Eukaryota; kingdom Metazoa; phylum Chordata; class Mammalia; order Lagomorpha; family Leporidae; genus Oryctolagus; species Oryctolagus cuniculus. The sequence goes on from NC_091444.1 coordinate 44,931,269, forward strand.
ACCTTTGTTAGTGTGCATTTCAAGGTACTGTTCTAGACTAAATGTTACAAATGTATTGAATTAATTCCCATTATATCCCTATGATGGAAATTCTACTATTATTCTTATTTCACAATTGAGGAAACAGAGGCAAAGGAAATGGAGTAACTTTCTTGAGACAGTCTCCAAACCTAATGGAAGGGCAGTGATTTGAACCAAGGTTCCAGAATCCAAATTCTTCTTCTTCTTCTCCTTCTCCTCCTTCTCCTTCTCCTCCTCCTCCTCCTCCTTCTCCTTCTTCTTTTCTTCTTCTTCAAGATTTATTTATTTATTTGAAAGTCAGAGTTACACAGAGAGAGGAGAGACAGAGAGAGAGAGAGGTCTTCCATCTAATGGTTCACTCCCCAATTGGCTGCAATGGCCAGTGCTGCGCTGATCCAAAGCCAGGAGCCAGGAGCTTCTTCCAGGTCTCCCATGTGGGTGCAGGGACCCAAGGACTTGGGTTATCTTCCACTGCTTTCCCAGGCCACAGCAGAGAGCTGGATTGGAAGTGGAGCAGCTGGGTCTTGAACCAGCACCCATATGGGATACTGGCGCTTCAAGCCAGGGCGTTAACCTGCTGCGCCACAGCTCCAGCTCCCAGAATACAAATTCTTAACCACTGATTTTGTGCCCTTCTCTTGTAAAAAAAAAGTTAATTATTGTAAGTATGTGATAATATTATAATGTATTAGGTATTGGTAAAAATATTAATATAGAAATATAAGTCAAAATATTTGGGGCCCATGCTGTGGCTTAGCAAGTAAAGCTGCTGTCTGCAGTACCAGCATCCTATATGGGCACTCATTTGAGTTCTGGCTGCTCCGATTTTTTTTACAGATTTATTTATTTTACTTAAAAGAGTTACACACAGAGAGAAGGAGAGAGAGAGAGAGAGAGAGAGAGGGAGAGAGAGAGAGATGACAGAGGTCTTCCATCTGAAGGTTCACTCCCCAGATGGCCGCAACGGCTGGAGCTGTGCTGATCTGAAGCCAGGAACCAAGAACTTGTTCTGGGTCTCCCACGTGGGTATAGGAGCCCAAGGAATTGGAGCTGCCTTTCATTGCTTTCCAAGGCCCTAGCAGAGAGCTGGGTCAGAAGTGGAGCAGCTGGGACATGAACCGGTGCCCATTTGTGATACCGGCACTACAGGCAGGGACTTTACCCACTACACCAGAGCGCCGGACTCGTCTGGCTGCTCCACTTCTGATCCAGCTTTCTGCTAATGCTCCTGGGAAAGCAGTATAAGACGGCCCTAGTCCTTGGACCCCTGTACCCATGTGGGAGAACTGGAAGAAACTCCTGGCCCCTGGCTTTTAATTAGCTCAGCTCCGGCCCTTGCAGCCATTTGGGGAGTGAACCAGCAGATGGAAGATCTCTATCTCTCTCTGTCTCTGTCTCTTTCTCTGTGAATCTGCCTTCTAAATAAATAAATACATCTTAAAAATAATAAGTTAAAATGTTTGAGTTGTGTACAAAAAATGGTTAGTCAAGAACTTGCTTTCCCTAATTCATGACTTAATCTATAATTAGCACAGACTGAAACATTAATGAACAAAAAAGAGATTTTATGAGCTTTCTGTGTTCTAAATATATTTACTTGACGTATTATTATAGATTCTATATAAGTTTTCTTAAAATATTGTTTCCCAAATTTGTGTGGAGTATTTAGAGTTTTGTCTGTTTAATCAGCTGGGAGTGTAGAGTTTCCTAGGGAGGGAGAAAGGTATGTATGTATAGTTTGAATAAAACAATCAGTGTGGCATTGTGAGTTATTTTTAGTAATGTTTTAATATATTTATCTTTTCAAATATGTTTAGAAATTGCAAAATTTGTACTAAATATTCTCAACCTTTATTTTGAAACATTAATTTGTTTTCGGGGTGTTAAGAAAGATACGTGTGTGTCTGTCTTTTTACAAATGCTCTAAGGAAATTAAGGGAGCTAACACTGTGACACAGTGGGTAGGGCTGCTGTCTGTGATGCCAGCAACCCATGTGGATGCCAGTTCTAGTTCTGGCTGCTCTGCTTCCAATCCAGCTCCCTGCTGGTGGCCTGGAAAGGGCAGCAGTGTATGGCCCAGGTATTTTGGCCCCTGCTACTCATGGTAGGCCTGGATGAGGTTTCTGTCTCCTGGCTTTGGCCTGGCCCAGCCTCTGATGTTGCGTCCATGCCAGGGAATGAACCAGCTGGTGGGATCTCTTTCTCTTTCTCCCCTTCCCTCTCCCTCTCCCTCTCTGTAGCTCTGAATTTCAAATAAATAAATACATAAATAAATTCTTATTTTTTTAAAGGAAATGAAGCATGATAAGAGTGACAGGGCTCTGGTGAACTTTGCTTGTGTTGGTATTTTCCAGATTTACTTGAAGATGTTTTTAAGTGGGAAACTTGTCATGGCTCACATAAATTATGAGAGTACTACTCTGAAGTTAAGAGCTAAGAGGCTGGCTGTTTTTATTGATTTGAGACTTGAATTCTTTGCTTGACTTCAGGTAGTTGTTTTTTACATTTTGTTTAGAGTTTATAGCTGTTTGCTGTGTGAGTATTGATCAATATAGATCTAGGTTACCATTCTGGAAATGGAATTCCTTCACCTTTATTTTTGGTGTACTTTTTTTTTTTTTATAAAAGTGACTTTTTAAGGGAGACTTAGACTCCAATACAATAGTACTGGGGAACTTCAATACTCCACTCTCAGAAATAGACAGATCAAACGGACAGAAGATCAACAAGGATACAGTAGATTTAAATGATACTATAGCCCAAATGGATCTAACAGATATCTACAGAACTTTTCATCCTACACATAAAGAATTTATATTCTTCTCAGAAGTACATGGAACCTACTCTAGGACTGACCACATACTAGGCCATAAAGCAAGTCTCAGCAAATTCAAAAGAATTAGAATCATACAATGCAACTTCTCAGACCACAGTGGAATGATGTTGGAAATTAGCAACTCAGGAATTCCTAGAGCATATGCAAGAGATTGAACAACATGCTCCTGAATGAACACTGGGTCATAGAAGAAATCAAAAGAGAAATCAAAAATTTCTGGAGTAAATGAGGATAACAGCACAACATATCAAAACTTATGGGATACAGCAAAAACAGTGTTAAGATAACAATCAAAATACCAAAGACATTCTCAGATCTGGAAAAAATGATGCTGAAATTCTTATGGAAACACAGGAGACCTTGAAAAGCTAAAGCAATCTTGTACAACAAAAACAAAGCCGGAGGCATCACTATACCAGATTTCAGGACATACTACAGGGCAGTTGTAATCAAAACAGCATGGTACTGGTACAGAAACAGATGGATAGACCAATGGAACAGAATAGAAACACCAGAAATCAATCCAAACATCTACAGCCAACTTATATTTGATCAAGAATGCAAAACCAATCCCTGGAGCAAGGACAGTCTATTCAATAAATGGTGCTGGGAAAACTGGATTTCCATGTGCAGAATCATGAAGCAAGACCCCTAGCTTTCACTTTACACAAAAATCCACTTAACATCGGTTAAAGACCTAAATCTGCTGGCGCTGTGGCTCAACAGGCTAACCCTCTGCCTAGCAGCGCTGGCATACTGGGTTCTAGTCCCGGTTGGGGCACTGGATTCTGTCCCAGTTGCCCCTCTTCCAGGCCAGCTCTCTGCTATGACCCAGGAGTGCAGTGGAGGATGGCCCAAGTCCTTGGGCCCTGAACCCCATGGGAGACCAGGAGAAGCACTTGGTTCCTGCCTTCGGATCAGTGCGGTGCGCCGGCCGCAGCAGGCCGGCCGCGGTGGCCATTGGAGAGTGAACCAATTGCAAAGGAAGACCTTTCTCTCTGTCTCTCTCTCTCACTGTCCAATCTGCCTGCTAAACAAACAAACAAACAAACAAAAGACCTAAATCTACGACCTGACACCATCAAAGTATTAGAGAACATTGGAGAAATCCTGCAAGCTATAGGCAAAGGAAATGACTTCTTGGAAAAGACCCTGGAAGCACAGGCAGTCAAAGCCAATATAACTATTGGGATTGCATCAGATTGAGAAGTTTCTGTACTACAAAAGAAACAGTCAGGAAAGTGAAGAGGCAATCGACAGAATGGGAAAAAATATTTGCAAAATATGCAACAGATAAAGGGTTAATAACCAGAATCTACAAAGAGATGTAGAAACTCCAAAACAACAAAACAAACAACCCACTCAAGAGATGGGCCAAGGACCTCAATAGACATTTTTCAAAAGAGGAAATCCAAATGGACAACAGGCACATGAAAAAATGTTCAGGATCACTAGCAATCAGGGAAATGCAAATCAAAAGCACAATGAGGTTTCACCTCACCCCAGTTAGAATGGCTCACATTCAGAAATCTACCAACAACAGATGCTGGAGAGGGTGTGGGGAAAAGGGGACACTAACCCACTGTTGGTGGGAATGCAAACTGGTAAAGCCACTGTGGAAGTCAGTCTGGAGATTCCTCAGAAACCTGAATATAACCCTACCATACAACCCAGCCATCCCGCTCCTTGGAATTTACCCAAAGGAAATTAAATTGGCAAACGCAAAAGCGGTCTGCACCTTAATGTTTATTGCAGCTTAATGCACAATGGCTAAGACCTGGAATCAACCTAAATGCCCATCAGCAGTAGACTGGATAAAGCAGTTATGGGACATGTACTCTATAGAATACTACACAGCAGTAAAAAAAACCAATGAAATCTGGTCATTTGCAACAAAATAGAGGAATCTGGAAGATATCATGCTGAGTAAAATAAGCCAGTTCCAAAGGGACAAATATCATATGTTCTCCCTGATCAGTGACAATGAACCGAGCACCAAAAAGGAAACCTGTTGAAATGAAATGGACACCATGAGAAACAGTGACTTGATCAGCCCTTGCCCCGACTGTTGATGAACAGCTTAATACTTTATCCCTTTTAGTATTTTTTTTGTTCTACTTAATACTATTGGTTGAACCCTGTAATTAACACACAATTATTCTTAGGTGTTTAAATTTATCTGAAAAGTGATCTCTGTTAAATATAAGAGTGGGAATAAGAGAGGGAGGAGATGTACAATTTGGGACATGCTCAAGCTGACTTGCCGCAAATGGTGGAGTTAGAAACGTGCCAGGGGATTCCAATTCAATCCCATCAAGGTGGCATGTACTAATGCCATCTCACTAGTCCAAGTGATCAATTTCAGTTCACAATTGATCACACTGATAGGTCTAAGAGTCAAAGGGATCAGATAAACAATACCAGTGTCTGCAAATACTAACTCATAGAATTAAAAAGGGAGAGAATGATCCAACATGGAAAGTGGGATACACAGCAGACCCATAGAATGGCAGAAGTCCTAAACTACATTCTGGCCTCAGAATCAGCCCTTTAGACATTTGGTTCTGGCTGAAGAGCCCATGAGAGTGTTTTAAGCATGGAAAGGCAAGACACTGTGGCAAAAAAAAAAACCAAAAAACAAAAAAAAACAAAAAACAAAAACCAAAAACCTAAATGAAGTTTCTCTTCGAGTGAGATCCCAGTAGAAAGAATGGCCCATCAAAGAGGGGGGTACCTTTCTCTGAAGGTAGGAGTGAACCTCCACTTTGACTATGACCTTTTCTAAATAAGATCGAAGTCACTGAACTCAAAAGGCCATAACAAGAATGCCAATTTATTAAGTCAACAACAGGAGTCACTGTGCACTTACTCCTCATGTAGGATCTCTGTCCTTAATGTGTTGTTCAATGTGAATTTATGCTATAACTAGTACTCAAACAGTGTTTTACACTTGAGGGACAGGCCTGTTCTTGAGACTGTAGGAGGACTTAATATGCTCCTCTCTCCTAAGTAGCTCAGTTTTCAATATTTCTCATGAATAGTTATTCTTTGGAGGATAAACTGGTGGCAAAGACCACACAGATACCCCAAACATTTCATGATTGTGCCTAAAGATTTACTGTTCAGAGTTTCTGAGGCACACTCATAGATCTTTTAAACTGAAGTCAGTGCCGCCCTAACTGAACCTGCTTTTTGGAGTCAGAATTTAGGGGGAATAAAACATCCATCTGTTCCTGATCCTTAAAATGCAGAATAGTTATTCTCAAACTGTAGATGTATCAGCATCACTCAGAGACTGGGGTGGGGCCAGGGAATTTATAGTACTGTGAAGTTTCCATGTAAGTCTAATGTTGCTAGTATAGGCATTCACTCTGATGACCACTGGTAGAGAAGGCAGTGTTGCTGGTGGGTCAGTAATAGAACCAATAGCTTTTGTATATGTTTTGCCAAAGTGAGCATGAACCAATAGATTTTGGACAAGACATAATAGAAACTTGATTTGCCTAGCAGTATTCCAATATTAACACCTGGAAGATGGGGCCAACATTATGGCTTAGTGGGTAAAGTGGTTGCCTGTAACTCTGGCATCCATATGCATGTCAGTTCGTGTCCTGGCTGCTCTACTTCCAATCCAGCTCTATGTAGATTAGCTCTGTTGTTTCTTTGTTGATGTTCTGTCTAGTTGATCTGTTCATTGATGAAAGTGTGATGTTGAAATCTCTCATTACTACTGTATTGGAGTCTATGTCTTTCTTTAGATCCATTAACATTTTTTAAATAGCCAGGTGCCTTGGTATTGGGTGCATATGCATTTATTATAGTCAAATATTTCTGTTGAATTGATGTCTTAATCATTAATTTATGCCCTTCTTTGTCTCTTTTAAAATGTTTTGTGTTGAAGTCTATTTCATCTGATATTAGAATGGCTATACCTGCTCATTTTTTGCTTTCCATTAGCATGGATATCTTTTTCCATCCTTTTCTCTTTCAATATGTGAGTATCATTTTTAGTTATGTGTGTTTCTTATAAGCAGAAAATAGATGGGTCTTTTTAAAAATCCATTCAGCCAGTCTGTATCTTTCAATTGGAGAATTTAGGCCATTTACACTCAAGGTTTTTTTTATATATATATATATATATAAAATATTTATTTGAAAGGCAGAGTTGCAGAGAGGCAGGGAGAGAGAGAGGGAGAGAGGGAGAGAAGGAGAGAGGGAGAGAGGGAGAGAGGGAGAGAGGGAGAGAGGGAGAGAGAGACCTTCCATTCACTGGTTCACTCCCCAAATAGCTACAACATCTGGAGCTGGGCCAATCTGAGGCCAGGAGCCAGGAGCCTCTTCTGGGTTTCCCACATGGTTGCAAGGGTCCAAGGACTTGGACCATCTTCTGTTGCTTTCCCAGGTACATTATCAAGGATCTGGATCAGAAGTAGAACAGCTAGGAGAACCAGTGCCTATATGGCATGCTGGCACTGCAGTTAACAGCCTTACCCACTATGCTACAATGTCGGCCTCTCAAAGTTACTGTTGTTAAGAAATGAGTTGACTATGCTATTTTCCCTTAAATATTCCTATTTTTTGCTTTGGGTTTCCTTATACTTTTAGTGGGAGATTTTCAGCCTCCGTATTCTTTCATAATGATGGCTATCTTTCTATGTTTCTGTGTGTAGCACATCCTTAAGGCTGGATGAGTTGTGGAAAATTCTTTCTGTTTCTGTTTCCTATGGAAGGTATTTATTTTACTTCCATTGATAAATGAGAGCTTTGACTTGGGCCAAAATGGCGGAATAGGAAGGGAGCACACTGATAGTCCGGGGAGAGACAGTTTAATAAAAGTGGAGATACTGCAGGTTCAAGGAAGAGTAGGGGAAGAAACAGCAGAAGAAACTCTTCCGGAACTAGTGATTCACAGTGGACCTGCATGGAGAGCGTGAGAGCCCACAGTTCGGGACACCAGCAGCAGACTCAACACACCAGCGCTGGAACGCGAGGTGGGCCGAACCTCAATAGCCGAGACAACGGCAGGCAAGCGGAGAGAGGAGACTAGAGGGAACGACCCCCGGGGGGGGGGGAAGTTCACTAGGCTAACTGGAAGAGAGAGAGAGAGAGAGAGAGAGAGAGAGAGAGAAAGTGACCGATACAGACATGGGTTTTTCTGTCTCCGCTCACCTCTCAAAGGCAAGCAAGACAAAGAGTAGGCGCCATCTTGGACATATGTCATAAGCAGAGCGACCTCAGGTCTGCACTGGCCCTGAGCCTAGCAGAAAAACCTGACTCTGGGCGGGGCGAATTAACAGGAGATTAGGACCTAGTGAATTTGTGGTGCTACTGAACTGAGACTGAAAAAAGAGATGGTGGGGGGGAGAATTCATGGAATTCACGTGAGTACTCTCCAGAGACGCTACAATTCCATAACTTTGGCAACCCAGTGGGAGACTGAAGGAGAATTTGAGCCCACTCTGAGGGCCAAACAGATTCCCTGTGGGGTCCTTGGGAAAGAGCTTCGGATCTCTGGCTCCTGTGGGTATATTATTTGCCTGCTAACTGCCTCCAACTTCATTCACCTGTGCGGAATTACTTCCCTTTTGAATCAAAAAAAGAAAGAGAGAGAGAGAGAGATCAACCAGGCCTAACCTGGGAGTGTCACCTTTGGCACACCAAACAGAGCTCTCTGGCCACATCCATCCCAAGCCTCTAAGGCTCTATCAAAAACAGACAGTCCACTTAATCTAGAGTCATACTATAACAAGAAAAAGCACCACAGTGAAGAAACCAAATATCTCCAATATGCCACATAACAAACGCAAAAACCGAGGTAATAAAAATAAGGAAGTCACTATGATGCCCCCAAATGAAAAAGACACCCCAATTCAAGATTATGAAGATGATGAGATAGAAGAAATGCAAGAAGCAGATCTCAAAAAATTGATAAGAACATTAAGAAGTTCTCAAAAACAAATTCTTGAACTACAGAAATCCTTAATGGACAAGATAGAAAATCTCTCTCATGAAAATGAAATATTAAGGAGGAATCAAAATGAAATGAAACAACTAGTAGAACAGGAAACAGTGATAGTAACGAGAAATCATAATGAAGTGAAGAATTCAATAGATCAAATGAAAAACACATTAGAGAGCCTTACAAACAGAATGGGTGAAGCAGAAGAGAGAATATCGGACTTAGAAGACAGGGAACAGGAAAGGATACAGTCAGACCAAAGAAAAGAAGAGGAAATTAGAAATCTAAAACATATTGTCGGGAATCTTCAGGATACTATTAAAAAACCCAACATTCGGGTTCTAGGAGTTCCTGAAGGCATGGAGAGGGAGAAAGGATTAGAAGGCCTTTTTAGTGAGATATTAGCAGAAAATTTCCCAGGTTTGGAGAAGGACAGAGACATCCTAGTACAGGAAGCTCATAGAAACCCTAATAAACACGACCAAAAGAGATCCTCACCACGACACGTTGTAATTAAACTCTCCACAGTGAAACATAAAGAAAAGATCCTAAAATGTGCAAGAGAGAAACGTCAGATTACTCTCAGAGGATCTCCAATCAGACTCACAGCTGACTTTTCATCAGAAACCCTACAAGCTAGGAGGGAATGGCAAGATATAGCCCAGGTACTAAGAGAGAAAAACTGCCAGCCCAGAATATTATATCCTGCAAAGCTATCATTTGTGAATGAAGGTGAAATAAAGACTTTTCATAGCAAACAGAAATTGAAAGAATTTGTTGCCACTCGTCCAGCCCTGCAAAAGATGCTTAAAGATGTGTTGCACACAGAAACACAGAAACACGGTCATCAATATGAAAGAAGGTAAAGGAAGGAAGCCTCACAGCAAAAGATCACGGGGAATTCAAAGCATATATTAGAACTTATCTTTGGCAAATGGCAGGGCAAAGTTACCACTTATCATTAGTCACATTGAACGTGAATGGCCTGAACTGTCCAGTTAAAAGACACCGATTGGCTGATTGGGTTAAGGAACAAAACCCATCTATTTGCTGCTTACAAGAAACACATCTTTCCAACAAAGATCCATACAGACTGAAAGTGAAAGGCTGGAAAAAGATATACCATGCCAACAGAAATGAAAAAAGAGCGGACGTAGCCATCGTAATATCAGACAACATAAACTTTACCTCAAAAACTGTTAAGAGAGACAAAGAGGGACACTACATAATGATTAAGGGATCAATTCAACAGGAAGATATAACAATTATCAATGTATATGCACCTAACTACAGGGCACCGGTTTATTTAAAAGATTTGTTAAGGGACTTAAAGGGAGACTTAGACCCCAATACAATAGTACTGGGGGACTTCAATACTCCACTCTCAGAAATAGACAGATCAATAGGACAGAAGATCAACAAGGATACAGTAGATTTAAACGACACTATAGCCCAAATGGATCTAACAGATATCTACAGAACTTTCAATCCTGCAGCTAAAGATTTTACATTCTTCTCAGCAGTACATGGAACCTTCTCTAGGATTGACCACATACTAGGCCATAAAGCAAGTCGCAGCAAATTCAAAAGAATTAGAACCATAGCATGCAGCTTCTCAGACCATAAAGGAATGAAGTTGGAAATAGCAACTCAGGAATCCCTAGAGCATACACAGACACATGGAGATTGAACAACATGCTCCTGAATGAACAATGGGTCATAGAAGAAATCAAAAGAGAAATCAAAAATTTTCTGGAAGTAAATGAGGATAACAGCACAACATACCAAAACTTATGGGACGCAGCAAAAGCAGTGTTAAGTGGAAAGTTTATATCAATAGGTGCCTACATCAAGAAATTGGAAAGGCACCAAATAGATGAGCTTTCAATTCACCTCAAGGATCTAGAAAACCTACAGCAAACCATTCCCAAATCTAGTAGGAGAAGACAAATAATCAAAATCAGAGAAGAAATCAACAGGATTGAATCAAAAAAAAAATTACAAAATATCAGCCAAGCGAAGAGCTGGTTTTTTGAAAAAATAAACAAAATTGACACCCCATTGGCCCAACTAACTAAAAAAAGAAAAGACCCAAATCAATAAAATCAGAGATGAAAAAGGAAACGTAACAACAGACACCACAGAAATAAAAGGAATCATCAGAAATTAATACAAGGACTTGTGTGCCAGCAAACAGGGAAACCGATTAGAAATGGATAGATTCCTGGACACATGCAACCTACCTAAATTGAACCATGAAGACAACGAAAACCTAAACAGACCCATAACTGAGACAGAAATTGAAACAGTAATAAAGGCCCTCCCAACAAAGAAAAGCCCAGGACCAGATGGATTCACTGCTGAATTCTACCAGACATTTAAAGAAGAACTGACTCCAATTCTTCTCAACCTATTCAGAACAATCGAAAAAGAGGGAGTCCTCCCAAATTCTTTCAATGAAGCCAGCATCACCTTAATTCCTAAGCCGGAAAAAGATGCAGCATTGAAAGAGAATTACAGACCAATATCCCTGATGAACATAGATGCAAAAATGCTCTATTAAATTCTCGCCAATAGAATGCAACAACACATCAGAAAGATATTCCACCCAGGCCAAGTGGGATTTATCCCTGGTACGCAGGGATGGTTTAATGTGTGCAAAACAATCAATGTGATACACCACATTAACAGACTGCAGAAGAAAAACCATATGATTATCTCAATAGATGCCAAGAAAGCATTTGATAAAATACAACACCCTTTCATGATGAAAACTCTAAGCAAACTGGGTTTGTAAGGAACATTCCTCAATACAATCAAAGCAATCTATCAAAAACCCACGGCCAATATCCTATTGAATGGGGAAAAGTTGGAAGCATTTCCACTGAGATCTGGTACCAGACAGGGATGCCCACTCTCACCACTGCTATTCAATATAGTTCTGGAAGTTTTAGCCAGAGCTATTAGGGAAGAAAAAGAAATTAAAGGGATACAAATTGGAAGGAAGAACTCAAACTATCCCTCTTTGCAGATGATATGATTATTTAGGGGACCCAAAGAACTCTACTAAGAGATTATTGGAACTCATAGAAGATTTTGGCATAGTAGCAGGATATAAAATCAATGCACAAAAATCAACAGCCTTTGTATACACAGACAATGCCATGGCTGAGGAAGAACTTCTAAGATCAGTCCCATTCACAATAGCTACAAAAACAATCAAATACCTTGGAATAAACTTAACCAAGAATGTCAAAGATCTCTACGATGAAAATTACAAAACTTTAAAGAAAGAAATAGAAGAGGATACCAAGAAATGGAAAAATCTTCCATGCTCATGGATTGGAAGAATCAACATCATCAAAATGTCCATTCTCCCAAAAGCAATTTATAGATTCAATGCAATACCAATCAAGATACCAAAGACCTTCTACTCAGATCTGGAAAAAACGATGCTGAAATTCATATGGAGACACAGGAGACCTTGAATAGCTAAAGCAATCTTGTACAACAAAAACAAAGCCGGAGGCATCACAATACCAGATTTCAGGACATACTACAGAGCAGTTGTAATCAAAACAGCATGGTACTGGTACAGAAACAGATGGATACACCAATGGAACAGAATTGAAACACCAGAAATCATTCCAAACATCTACAGCCAACTCATATTTGATCAAGGATCCAAAACCAATCCCTGGAGTAAGGACAGTCTATTCAAAAAATGTGCTGGGAAAATTGGATTTCCATGTGCAGAATCATGAAGCAAGACCCCTACCTTTCACCTTACACAAAAATTCACTCAACATGGATTAAAGACTTAAATCTACGACCAGACACCATCAAATTATTTGAGAGCATTGGAAAAACCCTGCAAGATATAGGTACCGGCAATGACTTCTTGGAAAACATCCCAGAAGCACAGGTAGTCAAAGCCAAAATCAACTATTGGGATTGCATCAAATTGAGAAGTTTCTGTACTACAAAAGAAACAGTCAGGAGAGTGAAGAGGCAACCAACAGAATGGGAAAATATATTTGCAAACTACGCAACAGATAAAGGGTTGATAACCAGAATCTACAAAGAAATCAAGAAACTCCACAACATCAAAACAAACAACCCACTCATGAGATGGGCCAAGGACCTCAATAGACATTTTTCAAAAGAGGAAATCCAAATGGACAACAGGCACATGAAAAAATGTTCAGGATCACTAGCAATCAGGGAAATGCAAATCAAAACCACAATGAGGTTTCACCTCACCCCAGTGAGAATGGCTCACATTCAGAAATCTACCAACAATAGATGCTGGAGAGTATGTGGGGAAAAAGGGACACTAAGCCCCTGTTGGTTGGAATGCAAACTGGTTAAGCCACTATGGAAGTCAGTCTGGAGATTCCTCAGAAACCTGAATATAACCCTACCATACAACCCATCCATCCCACTCCTTGGAATTTACCCAAAGGAAATGAAATTGTCAAAGAAACAAACTGTCCACACATTAATGTTTATTGCAGCTCAATTCACAATAGCTAAGACCTGGAACCAACCCAAATGCCCATCAACAGTAGACTGGATAAAGAAATTATGGGACATGTACTCTATAGAATACTATACAGCAGTCAAAAACAACGAAACCTGGTCATTTGCAACAAGATGGAGGAATTTGGAAAACATCATGCTGAGTGAATTAAGCCAGTCCCAAAGGGACAAATATCATATGTTATCCCTGATCGGCAACAACTAACTGAGCACCAAAGGGGAAACTTGTTGAAGTTAAATGGACACTATGAGAAACAGTGACTTGATCAGCTCTTGTCCTGACGGGTGATGTACAGTGTAATACTTTATCCATTTTAGTATTTTTTTTGTTCTAGTACCATTGGGTGAACTCTGTAATTAACACACAATTATTCTTAGGTGTTTAAATTTTAACTGAAAGGTGATCCTGTTAGGAATTTGGAAAACATTATGCTGAGTGAAATAAGCCAGTCCCAAAGGGACAAATACAACTTGTTCTCCCTGATAGGTGTGAACAAACTGAGCACCAAAAAGGAAACCTGTTAAAGTGAAATGAACACTATGAGAAATGGTGACTTGATCAGCCCTCACCCTGACTGTTGATGAGCAACTTAATATGTTATCCCTCTTAGTATTTTTTTTGTTTGTTCTACTTAATACTTTTGGTTGAATACTGTAATCAATACACAATTCTTTTTAAGTGCTGAAACTTAACTGAAAAGTGATTGCTGTTAAATATAAGAGTGGGAATAAGAGAGGGAAGAGATGTGCAATTCGGGACATGCTCAAGCTGACTTACCTCAAACGGTAGAGTTAGAAACATACCAGGGGATTCGAATTCAATCCCATCAAGGTGGCATGTACCAATGCCATCTCACTAGTCCCAGTGATCAATTTCTATTCACAATTGATCATAATGATAGGAATAAGAACCAAAGGGATCACATAAACAAGACTAGTGTCTGCAAATACTAGCTGATAGAATAAAAAAGGGAGAGAACGATCCAACATGGGAAGTGAGATACACAGCAGACCCATAGAATGGCAGATGTCCTAAAGAGCACTCTAGCCTCAGAATCAGCCCTTAAGGCATGTAGATCCGGTTGAAAAGCCCATGAGAGTATTTCAGGCATGGAAAGCCAAGACACTCTGGGGGAAAAAAAAAAACAAACCTAAATGAAAGATCTCCACGAGTGAGATCCCAGTGGAAAGAATAGGTCATCAAAGAAGGAGGTACCTTTCTCTGAATGGAGGAGAGAACTTCCACTTTGACCCTGGCCTTGTCTAAATATGATCAGAGTCGGTGAACTCAGGGGGCTTCCATAGCCTTGGCAGCTCATGACAAGAGCCTAGGGTGATTACTGAGGCCATAAACAAGAGTGTCAATTTGTTAAGTCAACAACAGGAGTCACTGTGCACTTATTTCTCATTTAGGATCTCTGTCCTTAGTGTGCTGTACATTGAGATTTAATGCTATAACTAGTACTCAAACAGTATTTTTCACTTTATGTTTCTGTGTGGGAGCAAACTGTTGAAATCTTTACTAAATGTATGCTAAACTGATCTTCTGTATATAAAGAGTATCAAAAATGAATCTTGATGTGAATGGAAGGGGAGAGGGAGTGGAAAAGGGGGGGTTGCGGGTGGGAGGGACGTTATGGGGGGAAAGCCATTGTAATCCATAAGCTGTACTTTGGAAATTTATATTCATTAAATAAAAGTTAAAAAAAAGAAAAAAAATAAAAGAAAAAAAGATAAATGAGAGCTTTCCAAGGTATTGTACTCTGGGTTGACAGTTTTTTCTTTTAAGACTTGGACTGTGTCTCTCCATTTTCTCTTAGGGTTTCTTATGAGAAGCCAGCTGTGAATCCAATTGATTATTCTCTGAAATTAATCTGGCATTTCTCTAGTGCACAATTTAGAATCTCTTCTTTATGTTTTACTGTTGAAAATTTGATTACAATGTGTCATGGCAAAGATATTCACTGGTCATTTCTATAAGGAGTTCTATATGCATCATGTACTTGGACATCTCTTTCTCCAAATTAGGGAAGTTTTCTATAAGTATTTCACTGTATAGGCCTTGTATCCATTTTCTCTTTCCACACCATTAGGAACTCGTAAGACCCATATTCTGGGTCATTTGATAGTATCCCATAAATCTGCACCACTGTTTTTATTTTTTATTTTTTTATTTTTTTGACAGGGAGTATGGACAGTGAGAGAGAGAGACAGAGAGAAAGGTCTTCCTTTTGCCATTGGTTCACCCTCCAATGGCCGCCGCGGCTGGCATGCTGCGGCCAGCGCACCATGCTGATGCGATGGGAGGAGCCAGGTACTTATCCTGGTCTCCCATAGGGTGCAGGACCCAAGTACTTGGGCCATCCTCCACTGCACTCCCTGGCCACAGCAGAGAGCTGGCCTGGAAGAGGGGCAACCGGGACAGAATCTGGCGCCCCAACCAGGACTAGAACCCGGTGTGCCGGCGCCACAAGGCAGAGGATTAGCCTAGTGAGCCGCAGCGCCGGCATGCACCACAGTTTTTAATGTTTCTAACTTTTTTTTGTTGTTCTGACTGAGAAATTGAGAAATTTATGAATATTCGTCTTCTAGCCCAGGTATTCTTTTTTCTGCCTCATCAAGTCTGTTGTTAAAACTTTCTACTGTATTTTTATTGACATATTGTATTCTTTATTTCTAATATTTCAATTTGATGAGGTGGGCACCATATCCTATAGGGCTCCAGGCTGTACTCAAAGACAGTGTACTTCTCCAAGCTTTCCCTCTGGGTGTATCACCAGTATCATGGGCTGCTGCAGTCTGCTCTCACTTGCTCTCCAAATCTGGTACTTCCTCTTGGCTGTGGGGGTCGTGTGCTGTGTCTGCACTTGTTTGTCTGCACCTTCCACGCTGATCCATGACGTCCCTCTTTCTTCTGTAGAATTTCTATTGTAGATTTCTCTCCAGCTCTCCTCTTGGAATGCACTTCCTCCACAATTTTGTGACAGTTTCCCCCTAGCCTAAAGCAATAGCTCCTTTCTCTATTCTGTCATCTTATTTTTTAATCCAGTGCTATAATAATCTCTGTATGTAACATGGTTTTTCTAACTTGAATGTATGTATCCACATGAATTTTTATGTGTGATAATATAACATATATATATATATAAATTTGTATTTTGAAATAATTTTAAAGTTACAAAAAAGTTGCAAAAGTAAAATAATTTGTATCCTTAACCAGGATTCCTGGAATGTTACCAATTTTTACTCATTTGCTTTTTATCCTATCTATCTCTCTCATATCAATGTAAATATTATTATTTATTTTGAACCATTTGAGAATAAGTTGCAGATATGTTGCCCATTTTCCTTTAAAAACTTCAGGTTGCTTTTTCCTTTTTTAAGAGACTTTTTTATTTGAAAGAGTTTATTTAAAAATATTTATTTGAAAGGCAGAGTTACAGGGTGGGAGTTGGAGAGAGAGAGACCTTTTACCCACCTGTTTATTCCCTAAATGGTCGCAATGGCTGGAGCTGGGCAAAGCGAAAGCCAGGAAACAGGAGCTTCTACCAGATCTCCCATGTGGGTACATGGGCCCAAGGACTTGGGTTATCTTCTGCTGCTTTCCTATGTACGCTAAGCTCGACTGGCAGAGGAGCAGCTGGGACTCAAACCAGTGACCATATATGATGCTGTTATACACACACACACACACACACACACACAGAGGGAGAGAGAGAGAGAGAGAGAGAGAGAGGTCTTCTATCTTCTGGTTCACTCCCTAAATGGCTGCAACATTCAGGGCTGGGCTGGACTGATGCCAGGAGACAGAAACTTCTTCTGGATTTCCCATATAGGGCAGGGGTCCAAGCACTTGGACTATCTTCTACTGCTTTCCTAGGCACATTAGCAGGGAGTTGGACCAGAAGTGGAGCAGCTGGGACTCACACCGGCTCCCATATGGAATGCTGGCCCACTAATGTTGGCCCCTTAGTTTGCACTTTCTAAAAATGAAAACATTCTTTTACCACAGAAGAATTTCCAGATGAAAATTAATTTTGATATAATACTCTTATATTAAATATAATATATTAAATATAATATACTGTTATACCAAATATAATATGCTATTATCTAATATGCAGGTACTTTATTTTATAGCATACAAACAAAAAAAACTGCCTTGACTTTGGTTGACACCCTGGACTCCAGCCCCAACATATCCTACTAAGCCTGTCCCTGCTTCTGTGGGTGTGATTGGTCACTCACAAGTGCAGGAACTTTGGCCTTAGCAGCATCCCCTAAAAGTCTACTTTAGCTTTATTTAGAGACCTAAGGCTCTGATCTCCATGACCTAAGCCTGCCCCCTCTTTGATGGATTTGATTAGTATACTTACTCCCACTTCCTCTGCTGTGGTGCTGTGTTCTACTTCCCCTTTTTCCTCAAACTTTTTTCCAATACTCATTCTCAGCTTACCACTTTGTTGTCTATGTCTCTAAGAAAATTCAGGCAACCAGAGGGAATTTCCTTAAGCTTTACCACTATTACCCACACATGCCACTGCTACCAACCCCGCCAACCTGTGTCCCTACACTCTGCTTCATCTCTGGGAACAAGGGTAAACTGCTCCTGCAACTGCTACTCCTCTTGGGCAGTGGAGTATACCCCCTTTCCTGGACTAAAGAATAATACTTCAGCAGTTTTTTCTCCCTTTGTATTCTCAAATTATTCCCATTTTTCTAGGTTCTCATAAGAATACAAACATGCTGTCATTTCACTTTTGAAAAGAAGCAGCTCCTTGGACTGACATCTTTTTTTTTTTTTTCTCAGCTACTCTCCCTTTTTTCTCCCGCTATGATAAATCTCTTAGTGTTACCTGTAATCATTGCCCCCAGTTCCTCTCTTTGCATTCAGTCTTAGACTTCCTGTAGGTTCTTCCTGCTGCTCATGACAAAAATCACCAATTGCGTTCACATTGCTCTACCCAGTGGCTGGTTCTTGTCTTATTCGATCTCTTGGCTGTATTTGACTCAGCTGATCATGATATCCTCTTGAATTCCCATCTGAATTTAGTGTCTAGAACTCCACATGCACATGGCTTTTTTTCTTATCTACTCTTTTGCTTTTCCTCCACTTTTCTTGTCTTTCTGGCCTGTGAATGCGGGGGTGACTCAGGATTCTGTTTCCATCTCCTTTCACTATCTTTGTGCTCTTGATTTTATATCAGCTTTTGTTGTATGCTTCTCATGTATCCTCTTTGCTTTTTCACCATTTCAGATCCTTACTGTCTTTTGTTCTAGCTCTGCATATATATATATATATATATATATATATATATATATTTTGCCTCTTGTCTATATTTGTGCCACTTGGGGGGCTTTTTGTTTGTGCTACTTATTGGCTTGTGTATCCCAGCAGGGAAGTCAACACTAACTGGAGGTGAGGTCCACTGGATGAATTTCTTCCTCTTTCTTATTTTTGACTTCTTCAATCACAAATGATTTTACTATTCCATTCCATGATGCTTTCATTTTCTTTAATCCTTCATAATTCTTCTCACAATTAGAGTGAGCAAAGAATATCATTCATGTTTTCTTATAAAATGCTCCAAATATAGCCTTGACAGAAATATTACATTCCAGAATTTTCCACAATCACATTCCACAAACTTACTTCTGGTTGGAAGTTCTATGTCTGTCTCCTGTTTGAGTTACGTTAACCGCTCTCTCTCAAGGTTTTGGAGCTTAATTCCATGGAGTTTTATAATAATAACCAGGAGTTTGCCCTGTGTAATCATTTGTTAGTAAAAGTAGCATAATCCTAGTTCTACATTTTTCTAAACATATACATACATGGACACTCAACTTGATTCCTTCATTTATAATCATACATTTCCTGAACTGGTCATTTTAATGTTACAGGGCCCATCTTTCTTATGATTTTGCCAAGTTGTCCATTCCTGTTTCTTATTTTTAATTTCTTATTCTCACTGTAGTAATTATTAGTATGTGTGGCTATTCTCTAGAAACCTTTGTCAAAAACTGATTCCCCAAATATTATGAACAAAGCTGAATTTATTGCTGTTCATGGAGGGAGAGAACATCAATTGACAAAGCTTTGGTGGTATATCAGTAGGCAGGAAGACAAGGTCAGCTATATCGCAAGTTGGAACTTTGATTTAAGGCAGGTCTTTCAGTGCATGGAGTTGAATAGCATTCGATAAGACTCATGATGTAACAATTCAAGATTGATAGAAACAACAAGGTTAGGATTTTGAGGCAGAGATTAAGTATTTTAGGTTAGAAATCCAAATGAAAGAGTAAAGATATGTTAGTAGAGACAGTAAAGAATGGTTTTGGTTTCAATATCTAGGCTGAGTGAATGATTGACAGTTTTTATTTGTATTCTCTTATCTACATCCTTGAAGAACTAAACTGTCTAACAATTTTTTTTATATGCTCATGAACAGAGAGATACTTTTCTATCCAGTGATGGATATTTCTTAGTATGATGTTTCAAAAACACTGGTTTCTGGATGACATTTTTTTACTACATAGACAGATCTGGTGTATGGAACAGTTTTGTTCTTTAGCCCATTCCCATTTTTCAATAAAAGATTTATTTGAAAATCAGAGTTATGGAGAGTGAGAGAGAAACACATGCACACACACAGATACTCTGCTGATTCACTCCCCAAATGACCACAATGGCTGGGATTGGGCCAGGCAGAAGCTAGGAATCAGAACCTTCATGTGGGTCTCCCATGAGAGTTGCAGGAGCCCAAGCACATGGACCATCTTCTGCTGCTTTCCTCAGGCCATTAGCAGTGAGCTGGCTTGGAAGTTTGGAAGAAGTATTGCTTCTGTGGTCTGGGATACTGCTTGTGATAAAAATTATCTTTTCTCAGATGCCATATCACAAATCAAATTGTATAAATGTTAATATAAAAAAGTCTTAGAGGCAATCATTGGTCATAGCAGCTAGAAAGCTGCTTGGGCCACCTGCATCCCATATCAGGGTGCATGGCTTTGAGTACTGGCTGTGCTCTGGATTCTATCTTCTTGCTAATGTACACCCTCTGAGGCAGCAGGTGATGACTAAAGTATTTGCACCTCTGCCACTACTTGGAGAATTGGATTGAATTCCTGGCTCCCAGCTTTGGTCTGGTCCAGCCCTACTGTTGCGGATATTTGTTTGGATATTAACCAGCAGACAGAAGCTTTTTCTGTATCTCTAATATAAATAAATAAATAAAAATAAATAAATAAAGATAAGTTTATTTTTAAAATGCTTGCCCATGTTGCTGTGAGACAATACTTGCATACAGACTTAATACTTAAACCTAGACTCTAAGGGACTGTTGAGATTTGAACCTCAAGTCCATTCCTTGATAGTCATGTGAACCTGGACATTTAACTCTGTCTTTAGTTTTCAAATTTAAAAATAGCATAAAAATTACCTATTCATTGAATATTGTGAGGAATCATTCAAGTAAATGCATGTCAGGCCCTAAGATTGGTGCCTAGCATACAATAGGAACATAATAAAAATATTAGCAGTTGTTATATTTTAAGTAATTTTTATTTTTCATAATGAAATAGCCTTTTATTGTAAAAATATATGTGTAATTCTGTAAATATCAATCTATAAAGAAAAGAATAAATAAAAAGTGCAATTTTACCATCCAGAGATTGCCACAATCAGAATTACACCCATAGCTGGCGCCCCGGCTCACTAGGCTAATCCTCCACCTTGTGGCACCGGCACACCGGGTTCTAGTCCCGGTTGCCCCTCTTCCAGGCCAGCTCTCTGCTGTGGCCGGGAAGGCAGTGGAGGATGGCCCAGGTCCTTGGGCTCTGCAACCACATGGGAGACCAGGAGGAAGCACCTTGCTCTTGGCTTCGGCGCAATGCGCTGGCCACAATGCACTGGCCGTAGCAGCCACTTGGGGGGTGAACCAATGGAAAAAGGAAGACCTTTCTCTCTGTCTCTCTCTCTCTCATTTACTCTGCCTGTCAAAAAAAAAAAAAAAAGAATTATAGCCATAGTCTTCTGGACATTTCTATGTATATATAAATACATTTGTAGAATTTTATGAAATTAAATACTTGTGCTTTTTTGTATGCTTTTTGTTTTGTGGATGACTTTCTATTTGACATTTTTATATTTATTTTGGGAGTCAGCAGAGTTTTCCTATAGTGGTCATAATGGAAGTCAGAAGAGTTTTCCTATAGTAGTCATTAAGTAGGTTATTTAGCTATATTTAGTAATGAGCCATGTGTTGTCTCTATTCAGTAGTTTTTTTGTTTTGTTTTCATTGTTGTTTATTTTACAGTACTTTAAACATGTCAAAAAAGTTTCTCAGTTTATATGCTGTACAATATTTATGTAGCCCATAGTTTGTCATCCCTGATGCATATCATATATTATTTATTAAGATTTTCAGTGATCTACACTTTTCCCTATTTGAAGAATCTTGTAATAAAATTTTTAGATAAAATTTTTGAAAAAATTAGCTCTCTTCTTGGAAAAAGATTTGAGTGGAATTTCCAGGTTATTTTTTTCAATGGAAAATATCTTGTAAGCTAAATGTAATACATTAAAGGAGCACAACAATTCTGTTGCCTAAATTATTAGCTCTTTTCCACGGGGCCTAGTCATTGGAGAAGGTCTTCAGAAGTCTCTCATCTGGTCTTCTTTTTTTAATTTTATTTTATTTTTAATTTTTGACAGGCAGAGTGGACAGTGAGAGAGAGAGACAGAGAGAAAGGTCTTCTTTTTGCCATTGGTTCACCCTCCAATGGCCGCCAGGGCCGGCGCGCTGCGGCCAGCGCACCACGCTGATTGATGGCAGGAGCCAGGTACTTATCCTGGTCTCCCATAGGGTGCAGGGCCCAAGTACTTGGGCCATCCTCCACTGCACTCCCTGGCCACAGCAGAGAACTGGCCTGCAAGAGGGGCAACTGGGACAGAATCTGGCGCCCCGACCGGGACTAGAACCTGATGTGCCGGCGCCGCAAGGTGGAGGATTAGCCTAGTGAGCCATGGCGCCGGCCTCTCATTTGGTCTTTTGGTGAGGGCAGGTCAGTATGTCGGAGTAGCAGTTGCCTTTCTCCTGTTTCCTTGACATCATTCATCTTTGATTTTTTTTTTTGCAGTTTTAAAAGCATGCACTCAATTTCAAATAACTGTAGTTATATCAAACACACATTTTTCCATTTAAATTTCAACAACATCAGAGATCATCAAAAGACTAGCTGAGGCCGGCGCCACAGCTTACTTGGCTAATCCTCCACCTACGGTGCTGGCACCCCAGGTTCTAGTCCCAGCTGGGGCGCTGGATTATGTCCTGGTTGCTCCTCTTACAGTCCAGGTCTCTGTTGTGGCCCGGGAAGGCAGTGGAGGATGGCCCAAGTGCTTGGGCCCTGCACCCTCATGGGAGACCAGGAGGAATCACCTGGCTCCTGGCTTCGGAAGGGCGCAGTGCACTGGCTGTAGTGGCCATTTGGGGGGTGAACCAATGGAAAGGGAGACCTTTCTCTCTCTCTCTCTCTCTCTCTCTCTCTGTGTGTTTATTTCTGCCTGTCAAAAAAAAAAAAAAAAAAAAGACTAGCTGAAATCAGGACTGTTTTCTTTCTCAGTGACTTACATACTTCAAATGAGTCAAAATATTTTCCTGGACTGATATAAAACACTTGTTGCAGCTTGTGGAGTCCCTATCATTTATTGTTGGACGTACTTTTTCTGTGGAGTTACTTTGTCACACACTGGGGATCAATTGATGAAGCATATTTCAGCCTTGTCTTCAATTCTAGTATGGAGCAGACCAGCAGCCCATTTCAATGGAAGCTTGTTGATTAGTGTGAAATTCATACAAGACAGGCTTTATTTTGTGACAACCGTCCTTACGTATTTTTCAGCTCCAAAACTCTGCCAAGAATTTTGGCTATAGTATTATACTTGGGTTTTCTCCATATCCTGGGAGATCAGAATTGGTTTAGAGGCATTAATTGTGATAGTGCCATTTACCAGGAGGCAGGAGCAGAGCTAAGCATATGGAAGAATGGATATTTTAGAACTTTTATGCCTTGAACAGAAATCTGAAAATACAACTGATCCATTTTAGTTAAATAAGTTTACAGCTAGAGTAAGTTCTGGATTCTAAGACCAGAGTGTGGTTTTTCTATTTAAGAGTTAACTGGTTGGAACTCATAAAAGATTTTGATAAAGTAGCAAGCTATAAAATCAACACACAAATATCAATAGCCTTGGTATATACAGTTAATACCATAGCTGAGAAGGAACTTCTACAATCAATCCCATTCACAAAAGCTACAAAAAAAATTAAATACCCTGGGATAAAATTGAACCAAGCAAGTCAAAGAACTCTATATGAAAATAATAAAACATTAAAGAAAGAAATAGAAGAAGACATAAAACAGTGGAAAAACTTTTCATGCTCATGGATTTGAAGAATCAATATCATCAAAATGTCCATACTACTAAAAGCAATCAAAATATCAACAACATTCTTCTCAGATCTAGAAAAATGATGCTAAAATTCATATAGAAAAATAAGAGACCCTGAATAGCTAAAATAATCTTGGACAACAACAACAAAGCTGGAAGCATCACAATACCAGATCTCAAGACATACTACAGGGCAGTTATAATCAAAACAGCCTGGTTCTGGCACAAAAACAGACACGTAGAACAATGAAACAAAATAGAAACTCTGGAAATCATTCCACTCATCTACAACCATCTTATCTTTTACAAAGGAGCAAAAATCAATCCCTGGGGCAAAGATAGTCTCTTCAACAAATGGTGCTGGGAAAACTGGATCTCCGTGTTCAGAAGTATGAAACAAGACCTCTACATTACACTTCCACAAAAATCCACTCAAACACACAGACCTAAATCTATAACAAACAATCCAGTTAAGAAATGGGTGAAAGACCTGAAGAGACATTTATCAAGAGAGGAAATTCAAAGGGCCAACAGACATATGAAAAAATATGCTGGATCCCTAGCCTTCAGGGAAATACAAATCAAGATCAAAATGAGGTTTCTCCTCACCCTGGTTAGAGTGGTTCTCATACAGAAAACAAACAACAATTGCTGGCAAGGATGTGGGGAAAAGGGTACCCTAATCCACTTTTGGCGGGAATATAAACTGGTGCAGCCACTGTGGAAGTCTGTCTGGAGTTATCTCAGAAATCTGAATTATAGATTTACCATATGATCCAGCTATCCCACTCCTGGGAATTTACTCAAACCAAAAGAAATCAGCATCTGAAAGAGTTATTTGTGCCCCTGTGTTCACTGAAGCTGAATTTACAATAGCTAAGATATGGAATCAACAGATATCCATCAATTAAAGATTGGATAAAGAAATTATGGTATATATACACTATGGAATACTATAGAGCAATAAAAAAAAGAAATCCTGTCATATGCAACAAAATGCATGCAACTGGAAATCATTATACTTAGTGAAATAAGCCAGTCCACAAAAGACAAATACCATATGTCCTCTCTGATCTGTGGTAACTAATAGAATACCTGAAAGACAATCTATAGGAATGAAATTGACACTTTATGATGCAATGATTTTGAACACCCTTGTCTTGACTGGTGAGGAGCAATGCTTTTTCTTTGTCTTTTGTTTTCTTTTTACATTTTTCTTCATACTGTTTGTTGATCCCTCTACAAAGTGTCGGGTTAATCTAATGAGTATAAAGTTAACTGAAAATAGATTTTTGTGAAACAAACAATAAGAATGGGAGAAGGAGGAGGAAGAAGTGTTGGGAGTATGGGTGGGAGTGAGTAAGGGTATAAAGAACCACTGTTTCTTAAATTTGTGTATATGAAATGCATGAAGTTTGTATTCCTTAAATCAAATTAAAAAATAATTAAAAAGAAAAAAGAAAAATGAGTTAAACAAATGGGAAGGTTAAAGCAGATTCAAACATTTTGATACTAAATGTTCAAAGTAATATTTAAAGATAATTTTGAAAGCCTTATTATCATAGGAAACTGATTCTTCTCATTTAGAGGTACTGAATTATTGGTTTCAATAGTTGCTTTATTTTGTGGACAGAGCACCATTTATGTCACTCAGTGGAGTTAAATCTTTCAGAACTTACTGAAAATACTGTTCTGGGAATATTGTGATAATCAAATATGTCAGTTTCTGTATCAAGGAGACAAAGTAAGTTCTGGACTTCACAGATGGGTTATGTAGGAGCCTGAAGGGAAGGAAATGAGACTTCCTTCCTGTGATTGATCAGCCTTTACAACTATATTATATCACTTGAAGATAAGTCTGATGTCATATAAATGTCTCTCTGAAGCCAGAACTCAGCTTCCCACTACTAACTCTGACTTTCCTTCTTGCCCTGTTTGTCATTTCTTTTTATTAGACTTTATATTGTGCTTTAAACTACATCATGCAATATAAAATTTTATTTTAAAATACATTTATTAATATTTGATATATTAAAAATCCACCCTAAAAAGAAAAAATCCCATAAGATGAAAATTATCTCTAAATTCACAACTTGGGAAAGTTTTCAAAGACAGAAATGTGGAGCTTGTCTTTTGTCTCTGCAGTTGCACCTGCATAGGTGACTGTGGTGTCTAGTGTTGGGATATTTTTCTACATGAAGTATCCTGGTATCTTCAATAGTTTCATATAAATTTTGAATGTGGAATTAATCCTTTAAAGTACATATTTTTGTGGGATCAGTTGGTGTGTGGCACTTGAGAGTCTGATATTACTTCCAGGAAGTAGAGACAATGCTGTAATTAGCTTTGTGTGCCCAGTGCCCAGATAGGCAGTTGGCAAATAGTAAACAGAATTGTTGCAGGGAAGAGTGCAGCTGTATTAGAGGTCTGCATGCAAATGTAATCTAAATACAAAAGTGAAATTATTTCCCAAAGACTCAAGTGAGATTTTTCTGAGTTATTTAGAACAAGTGCCTTTGTGATGAGTTTGTAAACTTACATGAAATTCTTGGTGAGATTCTTTTTCAAAACAAGACTTCAGACATTGCCAACTTAAAGATTTCCAAAATTTCCAGTTTTCTATTGTATACATTTCCTCCCTAGAAATAGCTATCGTGCTAAATCTGAGAGGTTTTTTTTTGTCTATGTCCCATTTGTTATTTGATAAAGAATTAAATGAATAAGCTAAACTCAGAGCTGTTTAATGTGTGGCTCCCTACCCTCATTTCCTTACCCAGCCAAGTCTCAGCTCTTATGGACATGTTGTGTCCCACTTATGATTATGAGAAATGGGAGAGTGTCTTCCATGTAAGCTGCCTTTCTGTGTTCACATGTGATCCTTATGTTTCCTCTTGGACTTCATGTCCTCCAGTTTCTCCTCCTCTGGGATTTATGGTCAATGAGCACAATTGATTTTCCAGCCTACACTGTGTACCCTCCTCGTTCACAATGGAAGCAGTTACTGCCCCTAATAAAGGGGCTCCTATTTACTCCACCTTGCATTTTCTATTTTTCTTACATTCTGTACTATCTTACACTATCAAGATGTCACTCTCGGGGCCCACACTGTGATGTAGTAGGCTAAGCCTCTGCTTGCAGTGCTTAGCACTATGGGTGCTTCGCCTATGGGTGCTGGTTCCTGTCCTGGCTGCTATTCTCCTGATCCAGCTCTCTGTTATGGTCTGGGAAAGCAGCAGAAGATGGCCCAAGTGCTTGGCCCCCTGCACCCACATGGGAGACCCAGAAGAAGATCCTGACTCCTGGCTTCAGATCTACCCAGCTCTGGCCATTGTGGCCATTTATGGAATAAACTAGCAGATAGAAGAACTTTTTCTCTGTCTCTTCCTCTCTCTGTCTGTAACTCTACCTCTCAAATAAACAAAACTTAAAAAAAAGACTAATCCTGTCATGGTGTCTATTTAAGTCAATAAATAAAGAAAAGCTTATTATAGATAAATTTTAAAAATTTCAAGTATGTTAATATTGTCGTACATTAGAAAGTTAGACTTGTTCAAAATAGCCAAGATATGGAAACACTGAAGTATGCTTTTTTTTTTTTTTTTTTTTTTTTTTTTTTTTTTTTTTTTTTTTGACAGGCAGAGTGGACAGTGAGAGAGAGAGACAGAGAGAAAGGTCTTCCTTTGCCGTTGGTTCACCCTCCAATGGCCGCCGCGGCCGGCGCGCTGCGGCCGGCGCACCGCGCTGATCCGATGGCAGGAGCCAGGAGCCAGGTGCTTTTCCTGGTCTCCCATGGGGTGCAGGGCCCAAGCACCTGGGCCATCCTCCACTGCACTCCCTGGCCACAGCAGAGGGCTGGCCTGGAAGAGGGGCAACCGGGACAGAATCCGGCGCCCCGACCGGGACTAGAACCCGGTGTGCCGGCGCCGCTAGGCGGAGGATTAGCCTATTGAGCCGCGGCGCCGGCCTGAAGTATGCTTTGATGGATAAATAAATAAGGCATCTGTGGTGCATATATGCAATGGAGTATTATTCAGACCTAAAAAAGGATAAAATCTTGCCATTTACCACCACATGGATAACTCTGTAGGACATTAGGCTAAGTGAAATAAGCCAGAAAGAAAATTTAGAAATTAGACAAAGTGTTAATATTCATTTGCAAAACAGTGGTTAATAAGAATAAATATTTCTGAAATATAAAGTGTACAAGTAGTAATTACTATATAATATACAATAGTCTAGTAGTCTAAATTTATGAATTTTTAAAACATTTAAAAACATTTATTTATTTGAAAAGCAGAGTTACACACACATACATACGCACAGACAGAGAGAGAGAAAAAAAGGAAAGAGAGAGAGAAAGAGAGAGGGAGAGAGAGAGAGAGAAAGAGATCTTCCAATCTGCAGGTTCACTTCCTAGATGGTCCCAAGAGCCAGGGCTGGTCCAGGCTAAAGCTGGGAGCCTGGAATCCCATCTGGGTTTCCTATATGAGTAGAAGGGGTCCAGGTACTTGGGCCATTTTCTGCTCCTTTTCTAGTCACAGTAGCAGGGGGCTAGATCAAAAGCAGAGCATTTGAGACTTGAACTGACACTGTGACATGGGAAACCAGCATCACAGGCCACAGCTTAACCCACTGTGCCACAACACTTGCATCTCAAATTAGATTTTTGTTCTCAGAATCCTGAATGCTGATACCTTAGATATAAATATGCTTTTGCACCATAGAATATGAAAAAAATTTTCTTTTTTTTTTTTTGACAGGCAGAGTTAGACACTGAGAGAGAGACAGAGAGAAAGGTCTTCCTTTTTCTGTTGGTTCACCCCCCAAATAGCCACTAGGGCTGGTGCCCTGTGCTGATCCGAAGCCAGGAGCCAGGTGCTTCCTCCTGGTCTCTGATGCGGGTGCAGGGCCCAAGCACTTGGGCCATCCTCCACTGCCTTCCCGGGCCACAGCAGAGAGCTGGACTAGAAGAGGAGCAACAGGACAGAATCCAGCGCCCCAGCTGGGACTAGAACCTGGGGTTGCCGGCGCCACAGGTGGAGGATTAGCCTAGTGAGCCAATTTCTCAACTTTTTTTAAATGCTCAGAATACAATTTCTGTCCCTGAGCTATGGTCTTTTTTCACTCTACATGCTGCAGTTTCTTCATAGGGTCTCATTGGTATCTGTCTCTTAAAGTTGCATTGCAGAAATTAAAGGAAAGTAGTCGAAAAAGAGCTCAAGTACCTTTGAGAAATAAAGTCTAAGGGAATAATTTGAATGTACAATTTCATAAACCAAAATTATCCTGCCTCACAGAATTTTATATTTAATATTTTAATGTAATCTCAACTTCAGTATATTGCTTGTGAATATACACAAAACCATGTGTTTCACTTGTAGAAGCAAATTAAAATGAATTGATAAGTGTGATTCGGTGTTTTATATTAAGCAGCAGGATTTTTTAAAATTATTTTTGTCATTTATTTGACAGATGGAAGGAGAGAGAAAGAGAGAAAGAGAGAGAGAGAGAGAAACTCCTATCTACTGATTCACTTCCCTCATCAGGGCTGGGTTGGTTCTTAATTTACCTTAATAAGCAATATCAACTTCCTACTCAGTAAAAGAGGATATGGATTTCATTTTTATTGAGTAATTCTAATAATTGAGTTTATAATATTTGAATACATTTTAGTAACTATAATGTTCAGAATTACATGAATGGGATTAAGTGAGCACAGGAATTAACAGAACATTTCTGTATCATTTATGTCTTTATGGTGGTCCTGCTTTCTATTTATATGTTTTCTTTTAGTTTTTGAAAATTTTCTTTCAGGAAATAACATAATCATGAAGGCTTACATTGTTTCAACAGGGTGTACCTAGGGCAATAAATATTCATGTTTACCTGGACATAGAAATGGTGCAATTACTCAAGTTAAACATTGTCTAATGACACTCCTCTGAAAGAGCAACTTAACTGCTTGGAAAATCACTTGGTCAAGTAGCTGATAGTTACCCATAGTACCATTCATAAGAAGCAAGTCTAAAAATAGAGAAAAGAAAAAATGCTTCTTATTATGGACTCAATATTACAACTGCCTGATCTCTATTAGCCAATACAAAATATTGCTCTTCTCCCTGGCCAGAATGTCACCATTCCCAGTGAAGACAGCTCTTTGGTTCCTGTTAATTTCCTGCTTGTTCAATTCTCCATTGAGTCAACAAGGGATAGAAGCCTTTCAGTGCAGCAATGGGATTGCCTTGCCTCCTGACCAGGTGTGTGACTTCACAGATCAGTGTGGGGATAACAGCGATGAAGAGCAATGTAAGTGCCCTTCTCTTTTCTCCAATGTCGGTTTCCTGTGTCTTTAAACCAGGGTTCCGTGAGCTGTCTTGGAGATTGGACTAGATTCCTGGGCATGCACGGGTTTTGTGTTGCATGCCTAAATCAGAAATGAAAATGTGTTCCATAAATTAATAATTTTCTAATATCAAATCACTGAAACTTTAACTGGCTAGATTGTATTTTAGGTCAGTTTGTACTGATTTTAAAGGAATGATAAGCAGAAATGCAGCTGTTATGTTAATGAACTAAAACTGAAAAGCTCATTAACGCAGGTGTAAAATACTGTGTGAAAAGTATGAGCTTAAGCTTGAATTTAATATAAAAACATGTGAAATTAATTTTAGCCTGGATGGGTAGATTTTGCTTCTGTTTACAGGATGCTACTTCCCAGAGCACTGGCTCCAGTTGTGCATGTAATGCAACTTTGGGCTGTGTCCTTTGCTTTTGGAGCAGTGCATAGAGCAATAGTTCAGAGAGTATGAGACCTAGATGTGGGTTCTGCATGATGCATTTGCTGTGCCATTTTGAACTTTCATATTATTATAAAATATCATAAAGTGAGATAAGCCAATTCTAATGGCTGGGAACATCTCCCATTGCTTAATGTAATAGCATTGAAGAACAGGAAGCAGTTTAGCAAGGGAAGGCATGGAGAGCAAAATGTGTTTGTAGCTTCTACTGCGATAGCAAATCTTGAAGGAACGCTGCATTTCAGCACTGGGAATAGTGTCATTTTTACACGCAGTCACCTTTCATAAAACACATTTTCTTGTTTTTAAGATTTATTTATTTCAGCCGGTGCGGCGGCTCAATAGGCTAATCCTCCGCCTGCGGCACCGGCACACCAGGTTCTAGTCCCAGTCGGGGCGCCGGATTCTTTCCCAGTTGCCCCTCTTCCGGGCCAGCTCTCTGCTGTGGCCAGGGAGTGCAGTGGAGGATGGCCCAAGTACTTGGGCCCTGCACCCCATGGGAGACCAGGATAAGCACCTGGCTCCTGCCTTCAGATCAGCGCGGTGCGCTGGCTGCAGTGCGCCAGCCGTGGCGGCCATTGGAGGGTGAACCAACGGAAAAGGAAGACCTTTCTCTCTCTCTCTCTCTCTCTCTCACTGTCCACTCTGCCTGTCAAAAAAATATGTATTTATTTGATTTGAAATTAAGAGTTACAGAGAGGGATAGAGAGGGAGAAACAGAGAGATCTTCTAACCATCAGTTCCTTTCCCAAATGGCCGTGACGCCTGGAGCCAGGCTGAACTGAAACCAGGAGCCAGGAGCTTCTTATGGGTACAGGGGCCTAAGCTCTTGGGCCATTTTCTGCTGCTTTCCCAGGTGCATTAGCAGTGAGCTGGAGCAGAAGTGGAGCAGCCAAGACTTGAACCAGTGTCTATATGGGTGTCTGAAGCTGCAGGTGGTGGCTTTACTGGCTATGCCACAGCAAAGGCCCCAACCACATTTGCATACAGTTGCTGTGGATTCATTGTTAGTTCACAGTAGCTATTGCTTAAATTAATTATCTGGTGGCACCAATTGTGTTATTGTAGATCATTTTATACAAATGTATATTTTCTATTTTATTCATGTACCAATTAGTATGTATATAAATCTTCATTTTCTTCTGCTAAAATAAGATTCTGCATAATTGATTTTGCTATTGTTTATCTTGCATTTAAATAATGTTATTACTACATTAAAGCAAGAAAACTGACTACTGAAAACTGCCTCTCTGTAGCAGGAAAGAAAGAGACTGACAATTTCTCTCCTGTAGTTTGAGATAGCTGTCACACTATTAGTCCTTAGTAATTTTTAAAAAAGATTTACTTATTTATTTGAAAGGCAGAGTTACAGAGAAGCAGAGGCAGAGACAGCGAGAGGTTTTCTGTCTACTAGTTCACTCCCCAGATGGCCACAATGGCTGGAGCTGAGCAATTCCAAAGCCAGGAGCTAGGGTCTTCTTCCGGGTCTCCCACATGGGTGCTGGGGACCAAGAACTTGAGCTGTTTTCCACTGCTTTCCCAGGCCATGGCAGAGAGCTGGATCAGGAGTAGAGCAGCTGGGACTTGAACTGGTGCCCATATGGGATGTAGGCACTGCAGGCAGCTGCTTTACCCACTACACCACAGTGCCAGCCCCCTTAGTAACTATTATATACAAAGCCCAGGGGCCGGCGCTGTGGTGCAGCAGGTTAACGCCCTGGCCTGAAGTGCTGGCATCCCATATGGGCGCCGGTTCGAGATTCGAGACACGGCTGCTCCACTTTCGATCCAGCTCTCTGCTTTGGCCTGAGAAAACAGTGAAGGATGGCCCAAGTCCTTGGGCCCCTGCACCTGCGTGGGAGACCTGAAGGAAGCTCCTGGCTCCTGGCTCCTGGCTTTGGATCGGCGCAATTCCGGCTGTTGTGGCCAATTGGAGAGTGAACCATCAGATGGAAGACCTCTCTCTCTCTCTCTCTCTGCCTCTCCTCTCTCTATGTAACTATGACTTTCAAATAAATAAATAAATCTTAAAAAAATGCAAAGCTCAACCAGGGACAAGTATTTGTCCAGTTTCTCCACAGAGGCTAAGTTTAGGATGTTGCCCCTAGCTCCAGGTTTTAGGAGAAAGCCCTTACTCTTCCTCCAAGAGTGGCAAAGGAGAACTGCTTGGCTAGTTTGACAAGAAGTGCAAAGTCCTTTCCATTAGGAATCTCCATGAAGCTTCCTGTAGCACTCTCACGGTGATAACACGCCTGGCCCTGCTTCAGGGAAAAGGTTAATGTGGAGGAGAAAGCTGCAAAGTAGAAAAGGTTCTGATAGCTCATAACCTGGGAGGGAAGCGCAGGCTCAGAGCTGCGGAATAAACACAGTTCATTTTAAATGTTACAAAGGGGGGGGGTCACCTTTTGGCATTTATACTTTTCATTTTCATTTCTGAGAAGTTTCCACTTTGACATTTTATTTAAAATGTGGATAAGATCCTGTAGATAAAATTGAAAATCACATTAAGTATGAATTTCTTTTGTTCACCACACTAGAAGAAAAATGTGAAGGGATAATGATGGTCAGGTGCTTTCATTCTGAAAACTTGTGATGCTAAAGTTATAGATCACATTTTTAAGAAATCTAACTTTGTAATGATGTACAACTAGCCCTATTTTGAGAAAAAAAATCAACCCATGCTCCTTTTAATATCCAAACGGTGTGACTATTAAAGAAATGGACTAAAATGTTGACTTTTCTTAATAAAATTTGCATAGTTGAAGTTAGATTTCAGATGCAATAAGTGATACTAGTAGTTTTTTGAAAATATATTTTATATGATGAACATAATTTTAATAATAAATTCCTATTGCTTTAACTCAGCATATATTTTTAAAGAAATTAAGTAGAAAATTGAATCTTCAAAATAGAACAAATTCTATTTACAAACAATATTAAGCACTTGATATATAGTGAGGAAGAAAAATGGTTTGTAGATGTAACAAGTGTTGCATGGAGAGTCTCTCTTTTATAGCAATTTTTACATCCTTAGCCAGGTAAAAATGTCTTTTAATCTTGGTCTGTGTATGGTTAAAATCATATTACAAGTTCTGTGTTGTCTGTTTCCATGCTGGTCTGTAATGACTAGTCTTCCTCATTCTCTCATTATTTTTATTAACATTATTTTAAATCAAAATATTATATTTTAGGGTTCATAGTATTTTTGATGTTATGCTATATGTATACAATGTGACATGAATAAACCAAGAAAATTAACATGTCCATCACCTCATTTATTTATCAACTTTGTGATGAGACATTTGAAAATTAACTAATTATTTTAAAGTATACAATACATTATTATTGATTATAGTCACCCTGCTATACAATAGACCTCAAAACTTAATCCTTTTGTCTATTTGAAATTTTTGAATCCTTTGTTAAATAACTTCTCATTCCCTTATCTCATCCCCTAGTCTCTGGTACCCATCTTCCTGCTTTCTGTTTCGTTAAGTTCAACTACTTTAAATTCTACATGTAAATGAGTTCATTCAGTATTTGTCTTTTTGTTCCAGTGGTATTCCATTGAGCAGAATGTTCTCCAGGTGCATCCACATGGTTACAAATGACAGATTTTTTTTCTTTTTTAAGGCTGAAGTGTATTCCACTGTGTATTTTTTTTTTTTTTTTGACAGGCAGAGTGGACAGTGAGAGAGACAGAGAGAGAGAGAGAAAGGTCTTCCTTTGCCGTTGGTTCACCCTCCAATGGCCGCTGCGGCTGGCGCGCTGTGGCCAGCGCACTGTGCTGATCCGATGGCAGGAGCCAGGTGCTTCTCCTGGTCTCCCATGGGGTGCAGGGCCCAAGGACTTGGGCCATCCTCCACTGCACTCCCTGGCCACAGCAGAGAGCTGGCCTGGAAGAGGGGCAACCTGGACAGAATCCGGCGCCCCTACCGGGACTAGAACCCGGTGTGCCGGCGCCACAAGGCAGAGGATTAGCCTAGTGAGCCGCAGCGCCGGCCTCCACTGTGTATTTGTATCACATCCTGTTTATCCACCCTGTAGTCAATGGATACTTAGGTTTATTGTATATTTTGGTTGTTGTGAACAATGTGGCAGTGAACATAGAGATGCATAAAAACCATTAGCATATTGACTTCAATTACTTTGGATATATACCCCCAGATGAGATTGCTGGATCATAGGGTAATTCTATTTTTAATTTTTTCAGGAACTTAATACTGTCTTCAAGAACAGCTATATTAATTTGCATTCCCATCAACAATGTATGAGAGTTCACTTTTTACTGCATCCTTGTTAACAATTATTATCTTTTATCTTTTTGATAAAGAACATGCTAACAGGTGTGAGGTCATCTGCATTTCCCTAATGATTAGTGTTAGTACACATTTTTTAGAATTTTTTTATTTTTGATTAGTTTTTACCAGATTCAATATTGTCTATAGATACAATTTTTTTTTTGACAGGCAGAGTGGACAGTGAGAGATACAGAGAGAAAGGTCTTCCTTTGCCGTTGGTAAACCCTCCAATGGCTGCCACGGCCGGCGTGCTGTGGCTGGCGCACCGCACTGATCCAAAGCCAGGAGCCAGGTACTTCTCCTGGTCTCCCATGGGGTGCAGGGCCCAAGCACTTGGGCCATCCTCCACTGCACTCCCGGGCCACAGCAGAGAGCTGGCCTGGAAGAGGGGCAACCGGGACAGAATCCGGTGCCCCCACCGGGACTAGAACCTGGAGTGCTGGCACCACAGGTGGAGGATTAGCCTAGTGAGCCACGGCGCTGGCCTCTATAGATACAATTCTAAGAACATAATGATATTCCTTCCTTCCTCCTTCCCCCTTTTTCCCTTGGACACTCCTTTCTTTTCCCTTTCTTTTTAATTTTTTTGAGATAACATATCTTAAGTTTACATTATAATAAAAAGGCTTACTACTTTATCAAATAAGAAGCTTAACAAGTAAAAAGCAGAAAGACTTTAGTGGGAATATAGACAATGGCTATAGACAATAATTGAATGCAAAATGACCATTTCACCCATATATAGCAAATTTTAAAATAATCACTGGTCATTAAAGCTATAGTAGTATAACATTCCTTTTTCTTTTTCTTTTTCTTTTTTTTTGACAGGCAGAGTTAGTGAGAGAGAGAGAGAGACAGAGAGAGAAAGGTCTTCCTTTTTCCATTGGTTCACCCCCCAAGTGGCTGCTATGGCCAGCGCGCTGTGGCTGGTGCACTGCGCCAAAGCCAAGAGCAAGGTGCTCCCTCCTGGTCTCCCATGCGGGTGCAGGGCCCAAGGACCTGGGCCATCCTCCACTGCCTTCCTGACCACAGCAGAGAGCTGGACTGGAAGAGTAGCAACCAGGACAGAATCAGGCACCCCAACTGGGACTAGAACCCTGGGTGCTGGCGCCACAGGTGGAAGATTAGCCTAGTGAGTCACGGTGCTGGCCCGTAGTATAACATTCTTAACCATTGGTTTGACAAAATTATAAAACAAAGTTTTACAAAACTATATTAGCAGCAACACAGATATATACAGGTATTTCTTTCTCTCTTTTTTTATCTTTTCTTTTTTCCTTTCTTCCTTTCTTCTTTTTAAATTTTATCTCCCATATATAGGGGAGAACATGCAGTATTTGTCTTTTTGTGTCTGGCTTATTTCATTCAACATCATGTTCTCTAGTTGTGACCATTTTGCTGCAAATGATAATGTTTTATTCTTTTTATAATAGCTGAATAATATTCCATTGTGTATATATACTACATTTTCTTTTATCCATTCATCAGATGATGGACACCTTGGTTGGTTCCAAATTTTGGCTATTGTGAACAGTGCTGCTATAAACATGGTGGTGCAGCTATCTCTTTGATACATCAAGTTCATGTTCTTTGGGTATATACCAGTAGTGGCATTGCTGGATCATATGGCAAGTCTATTTCTAATTTTTTAAAAAATCTCCACGGTGTTTTCTACAGTGGCTGTGCTAATTTACATTCCCACGAACAGTGTATACGTGTTCTCCTTTGTCCACATCCCTGCCCCCATTGGTTACCCTCTGTGTTTTTGGTTTCAGCCATTCTGACAGGGGTGAGGTGATATCTCATTGTGGTTTGGGTTTGCATTTCCCCAATGACTAGAAATATTAAGTGTTTTTTCATATATTTGTTGGCCATTGGTATTTCTTCTTTTGAGAACTGTCTTTTTCCCATTTCTCAACTGATTCGTGATTTTGTTGTTGTTAAGCTGCTGATACACTCAGGATATTAATCCTTTGTCAGATAGATGATTTGCAAGTGTTTTTCCCATGTTGTTGGATGTCTTTTTGCTCTGTTGATTGTTTCTTTTGCTGTGCAAAAGCTTCTGAGTTTGATGTAGTCCCATTTATTTTGTTTTGCTTTTGTTGCCTGTGCTTTGGGAGTCTTGTCCAAGAGGTCATCGCTTACACCAATGTCTTGGAGTATTTCCCCTGTTTTCTTCCAGTAATTTCATATTCTCAGGTCCTAAAGAGGTCTTTGACCCTTATCAAGTTGAGTTTTATATATATGTATATATATATATCCAGTTTATATATATATGTGTGTATATATATATATATATATATCCAGTTTTGCCAGCACCATTTGGTAAAGAGATTATCTTTACTCCACTGTATGGTTTAAGCACTTTTGTCAAAAATCAGTTGGCTGTACATATGTGGATTAATTTCTGAGTTATCTATTCTGTTCTGTTGATCTATGTATCGATTTTTATGCTGATAACATATTATTTTAATTCCTACAGCTTCGCAGTATGTTTTGAAGTCATATTTTGTGATGCATTCAGCTCCAATTTCTGTTGTTCAGGATTAATTTGGCTATTATGGGTCTTTTGCTATTCCATGTGATGTTAGGATTACTTTTTCTAATTCTGTAAAGAATGTCATTGGTGTTTTGATAGGGATTGCACTGAACCTATAGATTGCTTTTTTATATTTTAATTTAGTAAATATAAATTTTCAAAGTACAGTTAATGGATTACAATGGCTTCCCCCCCCCATAATTTCCCTCCCACTCACACCCCTCCCATCTCCCGCTCCCTCTCCCATTCCATTCACATCCAGATTCATTTTCAATTCTCTTTATATACAGAAGATCAATTCAGTATATATTAAGTAAAGATTTCATCAGTTTGCACCCACGCAGAACAGTAAAATACTGTTTGAGTACTAGTTATAGCATTACTTCACATTGGACAACACACTAAGTACAGATCCCCCATGAGAAGTAAGTACACAGTGACTCCTGTAGTTGACTTAACAATTTGACACTCTTGTTTATGGCGTCAGTAATCTCCCTAGGCTCTAGTCATGAGTTGCCAAGGCTATGGAAGCCTTTTGAGTTCGCTGACTTCGATCTTATTCCGACAGGGTCTTAGTCAAAGTGGAAGTTCTCTCCTCCCTTCAGAGAAAGGTACCTCCTTCTTTGATGGCCCCATTTTTCCACTGGGATCTCACTCGCGGAGATCTTTCATTTAGGTCTTCTTTTTTTTTTTTTTTTCCCCAGAGTGTCTTGGCTTTCCATGCCTAAAATACTCTCATGGGCTCTTCAGCCAGATCCAAATGCCTTAAGGGCTGATTCTGAGGCCAGAGTGCTGTTTAGGACATATGCCATTCTATGAGTCTGCTGTGTATCCTGCTTCCCATGTTGGATCGTTCTCTCCCTTTTTGATTCTATCAGCTAGTATTAGCAGACACTAGACTTGTTTGTGTGATCCCTTTGACTCTTAGACCTATCAGTGTGATCAATTGTGAACTGAAATTGATCACTTGGACTAGTGAGATGGCATTGGTACATGCCACCTTGATGGGATTGTATTGGGATCCCCTGGCATGATTCTAAATTGCTTTAGGTAGTATAGCGTTTTTAATGATATTAATTCTTCCAGTGCATGAGTAAGGAACATCTTTCCATTATTTTTTGTGTCCTTGATGATTTCTTTCATCAATGTTTGATTAATTTTCATTGTAGAGATCTTTCACTTATTTGGTAAATTTATTCCTAAACATTTGATTTTTTTGTGGCTGTTGTGAATGGAATTTCACTGCTGATTGCTCTTTCTCTGAATCCCCTGGGCTCGTGTAGAGTGCACGAGTGAGCTTTGTGATTATTAATCTAAAACTCCCACAGCTGTAGGATGTAGGAGATCTGTACTTTGCCCTACATATTGCCCTGAATCTGATTCTGATGCTGATTGGAGCAGAACAGAGGCACACTGTACAATTTTTTGCAGTGAAGTATGGTGTTCTGTGGAAGTTGGCAAGGGGAAGGAAACAAGGTGGCTTCCCTGCCCCAAGCCTGCCAGTTACTCAGACCACAGTCAGCTCTGTAGGCTGAAGTAAAAGTCTGTAGGTGACTGCAAAATTCCCTTTCAGCTAAAACTGTGATTAGTGGGGTGCTTGACAATTTCTCCTTACCTTGATGTGATAAGATGCTGGCTCACAGCTGGCCACTAGTTTCACAGCACTGCTAGCTGCAGCAGTATCTGTTTTCTCTACCCTTGTCCCACGGAGTCTTTGTTGTATTTTTCACTTCTTTGCCTAAAATTTCCATCAGTCAGACCCCTGGAACCGTGGTCCTTCCTTTGCTCTTTTCATATCCCCCAGCAGTCGAAGTTAGTGTGGCTGCAACCTACCTAGTTATCTTGGATCTCCCATCACACTAAGCATTCTTTATTTATGTGTGTGTGTGTGTGTGTGCGTGTGTGATTTGTGTCTTCTTTTGAGCAAAACATTTTCAGGTAGATTCTTTGTCCATTTTTAAAATTCAGCTTATTTTTTCTTGCTATTGAGGTATCTGAATTTTTTAATGTATTTTCAATACTAATTCCTTGTCCAGTATATGTTTGAAAATATTTTGTTCCATTCTGTGTGTTGTCTCTTTGTTAATTGTTTCCTTTGCTTTGTAGAAGGTTTGGAATTTGATGTAACCTTATTGGTCTGTTTTTGTTACCCTTGCTTTTGGGTACTATTTTTAAAACCATCTTCATTATTTTTTTTTCTTCTACTAACTTTGTGGACTTCGTTTTTCTTATTCTAGCTATTTGAAGGTAATGTTAGATAGCTAATTTGCGATATCTTTCCTTTTTGAGATAGACGTTTATTACCATATGTTTCTGCCTTAGGTCTTTCTTTTTTTGTGAATTTTTGATATGTTGAGTTTACACTTTCATTTGTTTCTAGATTTTTTTAATTGACATTTTTGTTTCTTTTGTGACCCATTGGTTGTTTAGGAGCGTGTTGTTTA
Organism: Oryctolagus cuniculus; assembly: GCF_964237555.1. Taxonomy (NCBI): domain Eukaryota; kingdom Metazoa; phylum Chordata; class Mammalia; order Lagomorpha; family Leporidae; genus Oryctolagus; species Oryctolagus cuniculus. Next base: position 44,971,158 of record NC_091444.1, read on the forward strand.
ATTTCCACATATTTTTCTATTTTCAAAGATCTCTCATTGTTGATTTCTAGTTTCACGCCATTGTGTTCCAAATAGATAACTGAAATGTTTTCAGTTCTCTTCAATTTGTTAAGATTTGTTTTGTGGTCTATCATGTGATTTATCCTGGAGAATGTCTGTGTGTCCTTCATATCTGTCATAATACTTGGGTCCTTGTGTTGGTGTTTGCATATTTGAGGTAACAGACACTTCTTTTGGCATTTGCAGGTATTCTTTAGTATTGATAGAACTTCACTATTTAATGTTGTCCAGAATTCTGGGTAAGTCACTTGGTAGTGACTATAGACAGGTAGATACTGAAATCAAGTTTGCTAGTTGAACTGGGTTACTGCCTGTGCTCTGAAGTGGAATGGAATTGCTGGCTGTTCTCTGTGGCCTAGTGAGTCCACTACAAGGATTCTTCAGTGAGATGGAGCTTCTGGCTGGGCTCTATAGCCTCTGATAGGGCAGAGTTGCAGGTTGTCTTCCTTGAATGGACAGGCCTATTGTTTGGAATCTAGTTGGACAGGATCATTTGTTTGGCTGTGAGTCTGCACAAGGTTTCTGAGATCACAGTTAGACCACTGGGTAGAACAGGGCCTATTTCGTCTCAAGGAGGATAATTCCTGACTTGCATCTTCCTTCATGGGTAGGGAATGCAGAAGTAGAGAACAGGGGTTGAATGGGGAAGCTGGCTGGGGACTTGCACTCGACAGACCTACAGATTATGCTTCCTCCAGAGCGGTGCTTTTGGCTTATCTCTCCAGAAAGCAGATTGGCAAGCTGGTTACTATGAGTTCTACTCCATTCTTTGTGTATAACTGACTCTGGGTACTCTAACCCTGCTGATGCTTAAAAGTTCCTGAGAAGCAAGATATGTGTGGGCTTTCAATAAAAGGCCTCAGAATGGTAGGGAAGCTGAATGTTCACCTCCAACTCTCCTTCCAACTGCAGAAAGCATGGGTACAGGGGAATGTTTTGTGCATGGTGCTCTGCCTGCTCGGTGGAAGGGCAATGTGTTCAAAGAGAAACAGGGCCGGCGCTGCAGTTCACTAGGCTAATCCTCCGCCTGTGGCGCCGGCACCCCAGGTTCTAGTCCCGGTCAGGGTGCTGGATTCTGTCCCAGTTGCTCCTTTTCCAGTCCAACTCTCTGCTGTGGCCCGGGAAGGCAGTGGAGGATGGCCCAAGTGCTTGGGCCCTGCACCCGCATGGGAGACCAGGAGGAAGCACCTTGCTCCTGGCTTCGGATCAGCACAGCGTGCTGGCCGTAGTGGCCACCTGGGGGGTGAACCAATGGAAAGAAGACCTTTCTCTCTGTCTCTCTCACTGTCTAACTCTGCCTGTCCAAAAAAAAAAGTAATTGGGAGAGAAACAATAATTGGGGATGCCAGTGTTGTGGCACAGTAGGTTAAGCTGCTATTTATAACAATGTCACCCCATATTGGTGTGCTGGATTAAAACCTGGCTATTCTGCCGTTGTTACAACTCCCTGCTGATGTGCTTGGGAAATCAGGTGAAAGATTGTCCCTGTACTTAGGCCCCTGCCATCCATGTTGGAGAGCACTTAGAATTCTGGCTCCTGGCTTAAACCTGGCCCATTTCTGGCTATTGTGGCCATTTGGTGAGTGCAACAGAGTATGAAAGATCAATCTGTCTCTCTCTCTCTCTCTCTCGCTTTCTTTGTGTCACTCTGCCATTCAAATAAATGAATCTTTAAAACATTCTGACAAATAAAATAAGTCCATGCAAAAAATTCACAGTATTTAATATGATAGAAAATATGAATAATTTAATTTTTTAAAATTGGGTTTATGTATAAATTAATTGTCTTACATCTGTACATTTGTCACAATTTTTGATGCTATTTAAAATTTGAAAATGCTCATGATATATTGTTTTGGAAGCAGTCATGATTACTGATATGTGTAGAGATATAATAATCATTGTGTAGAGATATAATAATCATAGTGTTGCATGTAAGAAATATTTCAGTGTGTGGGCTTAGATGTGATTTTATTTTTTATACTTATAATTTTATCTTTCCCGAAATAACATCTATTGCTTTTATAATTAAAATAAATGATATTTTAAAGTTACCTAATAAATAGTCTTTCTATTAGCTCTTGTGTTTATTCTAGAAATGGAGTAAGGTAATTTTAGGCATGTAGGCCACAATCACAGGATTCTTTTTACCTCTCTTCTGTTCTGCTTTTTCCCTTGAAACTAACAAAAAGATGTTTTATGTTCCTTTCTATTGCTGATGTTATTTTGTAATCATAGTAAGGAAATGGGGAGTTTTCTGGTAAAATAAGCCAAAGATATACATAGAAGCAGTCAGTATCAGTCGAAAAAATGTTTCTGTAGCAAAGGTAAATCCCACCATTCTCCAATTTTGCCCATGTTCAGGGCCTGTCAGTTTTCCTTCTGTGTTGCCACTGCCTACCTGGGTGTGAAGAAATAGAGTCTGGAATAGATGTTGAAGCAGCAGTTAAGACACCATTTGGGTTGTGTGCCTCGCATATTGGCATACCTGGGTTCCAGTCTCGACTCTACTTCTGATTTCAGCTTCCTGCTAATGCAGACTCTGGGAGGAACAGTGATGGCTGAATAAATGGATTTCTGCCACCTATGTGGGAGACCTGGATAGGGTTCCTGGCTTCTGGCTTCAGCCTGGCCCAGACTTTGCTGTTGCAGGCATTTGTGGAGTGAATCAGTGGTTGGAAGCTATCTGTCTTTCTGTTTTTCTGACTCTCAAATAAATATATACAAATAAAAAGGAATGAAATAGTTCTTTTAAAAAGGTTTATTTATTTATTTGAAAGGCAGAGTCAGAGAGAGAGAGAGAGAAATCTTCGCAGATTCACTCCCCAAATTACCTCAAGGCTAGAGCTGGGCTGATCCAAAGTCAGGAACCAGGAACTTCTTCCAGGTCTCCCATGTGAGTGCAGGGACCCAAATGCTTGGGCCATTCTCTCCTGCTTTCTCAAGCACATTAGCAGAGAGCTGGATTGGAAGTGGAGTGGCTGGGACTCGAACTGGTACCTAAATGGCATGCTGGCACCAAAGGTAGTGGTTTTAGCTGCTACCACAATGCCGGGTCCATGAAATAGTTTTTTTTTTTTGCTTTGTTTGAGTGAGGTGCAATATTCAAATGTGACTTCAGGAAGGAAAATATCTTCATTCCTGGACTTCAGTTTTTAAAATGATCAAGCTCTGATGTCTTTTAAATTCTAGGTCTTGGATAAAGATCAGGCAGTCGATTACCAGCTGGATTTTGGAGCAGAGCTTTAAGACTCAGTTATTTCTGTAATAATAATAAGATTCCTCACTGCTACAATTTATTAAGGTAGTTTGTTCTGTGCTAAGCATTTCCTTTGCAGTAGGTTATCTTATATAAAACCCCCAGGAAACATACATTTTCTTCCATTTTAAAGATGAAGAAACTTAGAAAATGTCTTATAGCAATTCAGTAAAATCCCCAGACAGAACAGCTGTTGAGTGAGGCAGAAATTGAAACAGTAATAAATGCCCTCCCAACAAAGAAAAGCCCAGGACCAGATGGATTCACTGCTGAATTCTACCAGACATTTAAAGAAGAACTAACTCCAATTCTTCTCAAACTATTCAGAACAATCGAAGAAGAGGGAATCCTCCCAAATTCTTTCTATGAAGCCAGCATCACCTTAATTCCTAAGCCGGAAAAAGATGCAGCACTGAAAGAGAATTACAGACCAATATCCCTGATGAACATAGATGCAAAAATCCTCAATAAAATTCTGGCCAATAGAATGCAACAACACATCAGAAAGATCATCCACCCAGACCAAGTGGGATTTATCCCTGGTATGCAGGGATGGTTTAATGTGCGCAAGACAATCAATGTGATACACCACATTAACAAACTGCAGAAGAAAAACCATATGATTATCTCAATAGACGCCGAGAAAGCATTTGATAAAATACAACACCCTTTCATGATGAAAACTCTAAGCAAACTGGGTATGGAAGGAACATTCCTCAATACAATCAAAGCAATATATGAAAAACCCACGGCCAACATCCTATTGAATGGGGAAAAGGTGGAAGCATTTCCACTGAGATCTGGTACCAGACAGGGATGTCCACTCTCACCACTGCTATTCAATATAGTTCTGGAGGTTCTAGCCAGAGCTATTAGGCAAGAAAAAGAAATTAAAGGGATACAAATTGGGAAGGAAGAACTCAAACTATCCCTCTTTGCAGATGACATGATTCTTTACTTAGGGGATCCAAAGAACTCTACTAAGAGACTATTGGAACTCATAGAAGAGTTTGGCAAAGTAGCAGGGTATAAAATCAATGCACAAAAATCAACAGCCTTTGTATACACAGGCAATGCCATGGCTGAGGAAGAACTTCTAAGATCAGTCCCATTCACAATAGCTACAAAAACAATCAAATACCTTGGAATAAACTTAACCAAGGACGTTAAAGATCTCCATGATGAAAATTACAAAACCTTAAAGAAAGAAATAGAAGAGGATACCAAGAAATGGAAAAATCTTCCATGCTCATGGATTGGAAGAATCAATATCATCAAAATGTCCATTCTCCCAAAAGCAATTTATAAATTCAATGCAATACCAATCAAGATACCTGTGGGGAGCAATCCGGACTAGACTAAGTTACTCGAATTAGGACTTATTCTATGCATCTGCTCTCCCACAATATGGCGCTGGGAGAGAAGAAAACAGCTTCCGCACAGCTGCCTCCAGTTCAACCAATTAACTGTAGGACTTGCTCCTGATTGGAGGAGAGCAGCGTACTCGGCGTGTGGGCAGCCGAGTTGGGATTGGCGGAGGAGGACTATAAAGGAGGAGAGAGACGGCATGCACCGGGAACATCTATGGGGAACATCTAGCTGAAGGAACACCCGTGCAGCCCCCAGAGAACCGGCCGGCGGTGTGCCGCTCCCCTGCGGAAGTGGGGAATGCGGCCAGGGGGAACTGCCCTTCCACGGAGGTGGAAGGGATAGTAGCCAACCCGGGAAGAACCAGCAGCAAACCCGGGGAGGGCCGAGCAGACGAAAGAACAGCGCAGGGTCCTGTGTTGCTCCTCCACGAAGAGGGGGAGCGACATAATGGTGCCGTGACTCGGATAGGAAACCTAGCTCGGATAGGAAACCTAGCTCGGATAGGAAACCTGACTCGGATAGGAAACCAGGACGGATATGAAACTTAGGAGGGAAGAAACGGGAAGAACTGGGAAAATATCGGAGAGAGAGACTAGCAAACAGCCTAGGGAAAAGCCGGACGAAAGAGGTGCCGGAGGAAGCTGTTGAAAGCCTAGGCATAGACTCGGATACGGACTACGGGGGGAAGCTGGGAGAAATCTCTAAGGTCGAAAGCGAAAGTGAAAGCTAGAACAAACAGACTCGGACGCGGACTGTGGGGAGAGGCCAGGAGAAATGAGGGAGGAATATCGTTGGAGGCAAGCTTGGGGAAACATACCGGGTAGAGAAAAATGTTAGGGAAATTGAAGCCGCGGGGGGCAGGCCGAGGCGGAAACGGAAGCCACTTTGGGGTTCTCAAGTTAGCCCGGGAATAGGGGGCGAAAAGTTGAAACTAGAAGCTGAGACGCAAGCCAGGTTGGGATCCGTCTGATTAGCCCGGGGAGCAAAGGACGGGAGGCCAAACCGTGGGGCGGAGACGTACGCTGGGTTGAATTCGCCAGGCTAGCCCGGGGAACTTGGATTGAATGCTAGTGGTGGAGACGCAAGCTACGCTGTGTTACTCGCGGAAGCCGCCGCGTGCAGAGAGAGCACGGGGCGTGAATAGATAGGGAACGCTGGCGCGAGGCTGTGGTTCAGACGCGAAAGGGTTAAGCGTGGAGACCGCGGAGCGCGCAAAGCCAAGCCGCGCAAAGCCGGGAAGCTGCGCAGATGAGAGAGGCGCGCGGGCTGGAGCGGCGCAGAGCCGGGAACCCGCCGGCGGGGCGAGGTGCCGGGAAGCTGCGGGGATAAGAGAAACAGAAGTTTAGAAGTAAAGTGAGAAAAATAGGAATGCTGGAAGATAGAAGTGAAATGGGAGAGGTAGGAATGCCTGGAGATAGAGAAATAGAGAAAAATAAGGCCTCCCCTCAACATGCCAATTAGAAGGCTTGGATTCGGTCTGCCCGATTAGTGAGGCGATGAGCACCTGGGCGGCTAGCCGCAGGTCACCGAAGACAGGCACGAATTAACATCAGTAAAGCTTCCCCACAATGCAACAATTAGGAGGCTTGGATTCGGTCTGCCTGATTTAAGGCGGTAAGCGCCAGCAAAGCTCGACCAGAGTATGAGCTGCAGGTCACCGAAGATAGGCTCAAACCAACACTAATAAGTCTCCCCCACAATACGGCAATGAGAAGGCTTGGATTCGGTTTGCCTGATAGGTTTTGTAAACACCTGCAGGCAGTTCTAGCAGAGCAGAGTATGCGCTGCAGGGCACCGAACACAGGCATGCATCAGCGCCTAAAAACCTCCTCACAATGGCGAAGAGAGGACCCGGATTCGGTTTTCCTGATTGATAGGACTTGTAAGAGCCTGTGGCAACTCTAGCAAGTAGAGCAGAGTGTGTGCCGCGGGACACCGAAGACAGGCGCGTATCAACGCTAAAAAATAAAAAGAAAGGGGGATCTGTGGGGAGCAATCCGGACTAGACTAAGTTACTCGAATTAGGACTTATTCTATGCATCTGCTCTCCCACAATATGGCGCTGGGAGAGAAGAAAACAGCTTCCGCACAGCTGCCTCCAGTTCAACCAATTAACTGTAGGACTTGCTCCTGATTGGAGGAGAGCAGCGTACTCGGCGTGTGGGCAGCCGAGTTGGGATTGGCGGAGGAGGACTATAAAGGAGGAGAGAGACGGCATGCACCGGGAACATCTATGGGGAACATCTAGCTGAAGGAACACCCGTGCAGCCCCCAGAGAACCGGCCGGCGGTGTGCCGCTCCCCTGCGGAAGTGGGGAATGCGGCCAGGGGGAACTGCCCTTCCACGGAGGTGGAAGGGATAGTAGCCAACCCGGGAAGAACCAGCAGCAAACCCGGGGAGGGCCGAGCAGACGAAAGAACAGCGCAGGGTCCTGTGTTGCTCCTCCACGAAGAGGGGGAGCGACAATACCGAAGACCTTCTTCTCAGATCTGGAAAAAATGGTGCTGAAATTTATATGGAGGCACAAGAGACCTCGAATAGCTAAAGCAATCTTGTACAACAAAAGACTCAGTTTTGAAAGTTGACCCCAGCACTCAACAGCTGTTCTGTCTTGGGATTTTACTGAATTGCTATAAGACATTTTCTAAGTTTCTTCATCTTTAAAATGGAAGAAAATGTATGTTTCCTGGGGGTTTTATATAAGATAACCTACTGCAAAGGAAATGCTTAGCACAGAACAAACTACCTTAATAAATTGTAGCAGTGAGGAATCTTATTATTATTACAGAATACTGCTGGTTGGAAAAATCTTTCAAAATAAGGAATATAGAAGTAAAATAGTTAGTAACAGGGATCATTGGTAGTTAATCAGGTTTAAATGATGTTTGAAAGTGACATTTCTAAATCAGCTTTTAATTCTCATCTGGATGATCTTAAGAAAATAGATCAGATATACTATAATTAGTTAAGAATTTTTCTAGTTGGTTAAATAAAATTATGTTTTTGTGACTAGGTCACTTAGAACTCTCTGATATTAACCAACATATTTACTCCCACTTTGGCTAATGCTACCAGTCAGGGAAAGAAGGAACTGTCATAGGGCAATCTCCATAGTTGTTGAGAACCAAAACCCAGGGAGGGGCTATTTGTGGTTGAAGTCATCTACCTTTAGAATGTGAAATTCACAGATGTTAGCTCTATTTGGGAACTATTGTAAAAAATGAAGTACTAGAATGCTCCTCCTGCATCAGTTGTATCTAGAAAAGAAGAGCCAGAAATACCTTTGCTGAGGTAAAAGCACGAAGGTTTCCAGGGACACAGATTCATCAAGTGCTGTGCAGGGCTACATCACTCTCAGGGATGTTGGGTTTTAATCAGAGGGCCTTCTATGGATTGGACTTCTGATATGGTTAGATGGCAGGCAGATTCAAACTGAGTTGAAGATGCAACCTTAATTATTCCTTATATATCGTAGTAGCTAAGAGTTGTAAAAACTTTTACGTATGCATAGTATGTCTTTAGACTGCATAGTAATCATATGTGAGAGAATGCAAAGCGTATTATGCTAATGTTACAAGTAAGGAAATGGGCTTGCTGTGTTTGAAAGATTTAGGTAAAACATTTCATTAATAAGAACCAAAATCAGTATTAAGACCTCCTCAGAATCAGCCCTTAAGGCATTCGGGTCTGGCTAAAAAGCCCATGAGAGTTTCTCAGGCATGGAAAGCCAAGACAGTGTGGCAAAAAATGACCTAAATGAAAGATCTCTGTGAGTGAGATCCCAGTGGAAAGAACAGGCCATCAAAGAAGGAGGTACCTTTCTCTGAAGGGAGGAGAGAACTTCCACTTTGATTATGGCCTTGTCTGAATAAGGTTGGAGTTTGTGAACTCAAGAGCTTCCATAGCCTTGGCAGCTCATGACAAGAGCCTTGGAAGATTATTGGCATCATAAATAAGAGTGTCAATTGTTAAATCAACAACAGAAGTCACTGTGCACTTACACTCCATGTAGGATCTTGTCCTTAATGTGTTGTACTATGCGAATTAATGGTAAAACTAATATTCAAACAGTACTTTATTCTTTGTGCATCTATGTGGGTGCAATATGTTGAAATCTTTACTTAGTATATACTAAGTTGATCTGTATATAAAGATAATTAAAAATCAAACTTAATGAAAAATGGGATGGGAGAGGAAGTAGGAGATGGGATGGTTTGCAGGTGGGAGGGTGGTTATGCGGGGGGAGGGAAACCGTATAATCCGAAAGTTGTACTTTTGAAATTTGTATTTATTAAATAAAAGTATTTTTTAAAAAAGTACTAGGTGCTCAGCCTTCTGAACTCTTTTGATGTTCTTTCTATGTGAGTATGCTGAGCATGATAATTTATTAGAATGTTGTATACAGAAAAAGTTTTGCATTAATAAAATAAACAGATTTGTGAGAAACAATCCTAATCAATCTATATTTGTGATTTGTTGTTAAGCATTCTTTTCTAGTGTTGTCATTCTTCTTAAGCGAAATCAGATTGTGAATATGTTTACTTTTTCTCTCACTAGGCTCCAATTATGACAGATGTGATTTTGAGGATGGGTTGTGTATTATGGCACAAGATCAGGATCTGCAACTTGTTTGGACGAAGAGAAATGGAATGATGGATCTGTTCCCTCCATTTTATGATCACAATGGTGATATGTCTGGTAAATGCTTTGAATTTATGCATTTCCTCCCTTTACTCCATTGTTTATTCTTCCCTTTCTTGCTTCCTTCCTTTTTTCTCCCAAGTGTTTGATTAGGGAAGTAGAATCTTGGTTAATATTTACATATGAATAATTATCATATCTAATTTTAGGCATTCTTTAACCATTTTCAAAATATTTATGATTCTATACTTTCTCATCAGATTCTCATAGTTTGGTTCCTGGGATTTCAACAGATCTATTTAGCTAACACTTGGTATTTTCCAAATCTTTTTACTATGGAAGTTATAAAATATAAACATGCTAATACAAAATAGATTAGTCAGACTAATCTGACTTTTGGCTGGACTGACATCAGCTCTGTCTATTTACAGTTGCTTAATCAGGTAGACTAGAAAACTCTTTAGAGGGCTGCTCACTAGCCTTTGAGGTGACTCTGAAGCCAAAAACATTCATTTCTTCATCCCTTAATTAATGAACTTATTCCTTCAACATTGTGTATGAGATGATTAACTCTAAGCCCACTCTGATCTGGTGTGAAAAGAGGTAACATATTGCCTGGTATAACTTATGAGTGATTCTTTTTATAACTGTGAAACTTCCTTCAAATAAATACCTTTAAATAAAATTGATAAAGTATCATTATTACCCTGGAGATGAGTTGAAATGATCCATTGTTCCTTAGGAAATGTTACATAAACATTACTGAGGAGGATTAGAGCCCCAGGTCTCTCACTGCCTACCTGTGAGATCTTGAGAGGTGTTTATTGTTTTGAGTCTTGATTTTCTAAATTTTAAGATGGGGAAAATGATGATAATTTCTTAGAATAGTTTTCTGAGAGCTAAATAAGATTTTGTTGCTAAAAGTTATCATAGAGTACCTGAAACTTCAAACAATGAGGCAATGTTCAGCACATTTCTGAATACTTTTGGTGATACTAGCTTTAACATATATAAATCAGATGGGGTTTTTTGTTTCATTTGGCTTTTTAAAAATATTGTTTATTTGAAAGGCAGAGTTAAAGAGAGAGAGAGAGAGAGAGAAAGAGAGAGAGAGAGAGAGAATCTTCTCTGTCCACTCCCCAAATGGCCAGAATGGCCAGGGTTGGGCTAGGCTAAAGAAAGAAGCCTATAAATCCATCTGGACTTCCCACATGGGTGCAAGGGCCCCAAAACTTGGGCAATCTTCCAATACTTTCCAATGCAGATTAGCCGGGAGTTGGATCAGAAGTGGAGCAGCTGAGGCTCAAACTGGCATCCATTTGGGATACCAGCATTTCAGGTGGTAGCTTAATTTGCTGTATCACAACATTGACTTCATGTTTGGCTTTTATATAAAACATATGAAGATACTTCAAAAGATACATGGAAAATGTAATTAAATGTAAAATATGTAATTAAAATGTAATTTTAGTACAAAAAGATTTTGAAATCCATGCATTTTTCCCTTAATATGCATTTTCCATGAACTTTTTGGAGATCCCTTGAACTTTTGTTAGAAATTGTTTTTAAAGATTTTATTTATTTGTTTGAGAGATAGAGTTACAGAGAAATAGAGAGAGAGAGAGAGAGAGAGAGAGAGAGAGAGAGAGAGGTCTTCCATCCACTGGTTCACTCCCCAAATGACTACAAAGGCCCGAGCTGTGCCGATCTGAAGCCAGGAGCCAGGATCTACTCCCGGGTATCCCATTTGGGTGCAGGGGCCCAAGCACTTTGGCCATCCTCTACTGCTTTCCTAGGCCATAGCAGAGAACTGGATCAGAAGTGGAGCAGCCAGTGCTTGAACCAGTGCCCATGCCGGATCCCGGTGCCACAGGTGGAGGATTAGCTTGCTGTGCCACAGCGCTGGCCATGAGAACTTTTAATATTTGATAGGAATAAACCAACTTTGTCACAGAAAAGGGACCAGACTCAGAAATAGAACCAACTACTAACAGTACAGGAAACTTTTACTAAAGATTTAGTTATATCAGGTGGTGATACTTCAGTATTCTTGTTCCTAACCTCAGCCATTGCAATGTCTTGCAAGTGTTGATTGCATACATCTCTCCTTTAGGGTTACTCTTATTTTCTCAGAAGAATGAATGTATTTATTAATCCTAGTTTTCTTGTGGGTAGAATTCCAGTTATTTTCTCTTTCTTATGTGGTTCTTGTTTTATTCCTTTTGCTTGTCTCTTCACTTTGGAGTTAGACAACCTCAGAAATTCTGTCATTGTGCTTCTTTCTTACCTCCCCTCCATCTTTTGTTCCACTTGATTTTCTCTCCACCCTCTTTTGTTTTCTCATGTTTCCATGCTTATTTCTTGATGGCCTACTCAAGAGATAAAATGCGGCAATTCAAATCAAAACCAGATGTATAGACAGACAACTGTTAACGTAACATAATCTCCAGAGTCAGGAGACTTTGCTGGGTTTCCCTGTGCTGTGAGCCAGCTGGCTCTGTGGTCTTAGTTTCCTCATCTATAAAATGAGGAATTTTTTAAAAAAATATTTTTATTTATTTATTTGAGAGGTAGAGTTACAGATACAGAGAGGGAGAGACAGAGAGAAAGGTCTTCAATCTGTTGGGTTCATTCCCCAAATGGCCACAATGGCAGGAGCTGGGCCAATCAGAAGCCAGCAAACTGGAGTCAGGAGCCAGGAGCTTCTTCCAGGTCTGCTACACAGTTGCAGGACCCCAAGTACTTGGGCCATCCTCTACTGCTTTCCGAGGCCATAGCAGAGAGCTGGCTTGCAAGAGGAGCAGCCAGGTGCCAACCAGCACCTATATGGTATGCGGCTGCCACAGGTGGAAGCTTAGCCTACTACAGCAATGGGCCCCTAAAATGGGGATATTAATAATTCACACTGCATAAGGAAAAGACACAAAATATTATCTGAAATAACTAAATCAAGGCTGGTGATTTTAATGGTAGTCATGCATTTCTTATTAGTAGAATTTAATGTTAAGTTATGAGTTCTTCTTAGCAGCACTTTTAAGTAAACAAACATTCTGCTGTTAGATACTAGGCATTTGAAAATAATTACAGAAAACTATTCTTAAATCTTGTCTTCACTTAAATTCCTTATTTTAATAGCTAAAAACATCATGGCCAGCATTGTGGCATAGTAGGCTAAGTCTCTACCTGTGTTGCCAGCATCCCATATGGGCACTGGTTCAAGTACTTGCTGCTCCACTTCCAATCCAGCTCTCTGATAATGTGTCTGGGAAAGCAGCAGAAGATGGCCCAAGTACTTGGGCCCCTGCACCCACATGGGAAACACGGAAGAAGCTCCAGGCTCCTGGCTTCATCCTGGCTCAGCCCTGTCTGTTGCGGCTGTTTGGGGAATGATTTAGCGGACAGGACATTTTTCTCTCTCTGTCTCTTGAAAAAAAATGTTAATAACATTTTTGATTAGCTTTTTCTTGAAATAATTGACCAGTGCTCCAAAATAATATTTTTCATGTAAACAATGCCTTGAGTTTTCAGAGCATAGGTTGAAAAATCTGTGAGAACAATGAAATTCACTCTTGCTGGCATTTGAAATCTATGCTCAGGGGCAGAGAGATTAAAGTGTAGTATTGATTTTTGAAAGTGTATAGCAATGAATTTGGTTAAAATGTCAATACATCTTTGCAGTGATGGTAAGACTATTTTAAAAAGTGGGAATAGGAATATGAGTCTGAATAATTCTGTAATTGAGCTGGTATGAAAGGTTGATATGGAGATTTTTTAAATTTGTAATTCATTGTACATCTAAAATGTATAGGCTATCAAAGTTATAATTTATTTGAAAAGTTACTTTTAAATGGGACTATGAGAGCTTCTGATTAATTGTTAAATCAGATCTAATATCCATTTATTACATTATGTAACATACATGTTATTAAACAGCTTCTAGTATTTCTATTTTGTTTTATAGTGGTCACATGTAGTCTCTCCATCTATAATCTACATATATTGTAATCCCACAAATGCATTTTATAATTTTTGCTGTAAATAATATCAAAAATAAGTTAAGAATAAAATAATATTTTATCATATTTATTACTTACAAGTCACTTCATTTATTTTTTTAAAAAAGATTTATTTATTTATTTTGAAAGACAGAGTTAGAGAGAGATCCTCCATCTGCTGGTCCACTCCTCAGATGGCTGCAATTGCCAGGCCTGGGACAGGCCGAAGCCAAGATCCAGGAGATGCGTTTGGATCTCCCATGTGGGTGGCAGAGGCCCAAGCACTTTGGCCACCTGCTGCTGCTTTTCCCAGGCCATTAACAGAGAGTGGGATAGGAAGCAGAGCAGCTAGGACAGTAACGGGTGCCCATATAGGATGCTAGCATCACAGGTGGCAGCTCAACGTACTACACCACAATGCAGGCCCCCACTTCATTCCTTTTGACTATGTCAGTTTGTCTCTCATATCATTTGTCATCAGTTTAAAGAATTTCCATTTTTATTTCTTGAAGTATAATTCTGCTGATGACAAATTATTTTAGCTTTCCCTCTCTTAAGATGTTTTCATTTTACTTTTGTTCTTGAAATGTATTCTCACTGGCTATAAAATTTTTCAGTCTTTTTTCCCCAGTCTTTTAAAGGTATTATTTGTCTTTCAGTCTCTCTAATTTCAGAATTCCAAATTGTTATTTTTGTTGTATGGAATATATCTTTGTAGTTTTGATGCTTTTAAGATTTGGTTTTCTATCCTTGTTTTTCAGTTTGGAATTTTTTATTTTATTCTTCTTGGTTTAACTAAGCTTTTTTTTTGGTAAAAAAGGGTTTATTTATTTAAAATATAGAATGACAGAGAACAGGGAGAGGGAGGGACAAAGGGAGAGAGAAAGAGAGATAGAGGGGGAGAGAGAGAGAGAGAGAAGAGCGAGGGATTGTCCATCCAGTGATCATTCCCCAAATGGCTTCAACAGTCAGGTCTGGGAGGGGCCGAATCTAGGAGCCTGGCACTCCATCTGGGTCTCCCAATTGGATGACTGAGTTTCAAGTGCTTGGGCCATCATCCATTGCTTTCCCAGGCAATTTAGCTGGAAGCTGGATGGGAAGTGGGGCAGCTGGGACTGAAACTGGCACTCAGATGATATGGGTGCTGGCATGGCAAACAGTAGCTTAACCTGCTGTGCCACAATACTGGAACCTAAGCTTCTTAAACTTAAAATGTATGTGTTTTACAGATTTTGGAACATATTCTGCCATTATTTATTCAGATATTTTTTTTTCTATCTCATTCTGTTTCTCCTTCTTATATTTTAGTTATGAGGTCTCATTGTATATTTTGCTTTTGTTAGTTCTCTTTTTTGCAGATTGAGTAATTTCAGTTGATCTGTCTGCAAGTTCAGTCATTCATTCTTTTGTTATCTTCATTATGCTTATAAATCCATCTGATGATTTAAAAAATCAGATATATTTTTCAATTCTAACATTTTTAGTTGGTTGCTTGAATTTTATTTTCTATGCTAAAATTCCTTATGTTTTTGTTCATTATAAGCATATTTTCAGTTTCTTCATTGTTCATAATTAAAATAGCAGTTTTGAAATCACTGTTTTCATCATCTCAGAGTTGCCCTGTGTATACCCACGAAACAAGGGTGCTGTGAAAATTTCACGGAAAGGTATAATTAAAGGATAAGTTTATTTCTGGCACAAAATTTTGAAATCCATGTAGAGTTTTTTCATAACTTACATCATCCATGAGCTTCTTGAGCTCTCTGTGTATGATTACATTTCCCTGATTATTAAATAATTTTGAGTTGTATACTGGACATTGTGAATATTTACGTTGTGGAAGCTCTAAATTCTGTTCTCTTCCTTCAGAGAGTGGTGATGATTTGTTTAAGCAGGTTATTAACTTGTGTAAACTGAGATTTTGCACTTCATGTTGTTTGTTGTATGGAGCAGTTCAAATATCAACTCAGTTCTTTCATCCTTGGTTGCTAAGAGGTGCTTCTTACACATGAATGTCTCCATTTTAGCCAGAGACTTGAGCATGTTTTACTCACAGAACATGAGACACTCTTTTCCTAGCTCTTTTCTTTCTAGAATTCTCTTTTATCTTTCCGACAGATATGGCTGTTTGAGATTCCCCTTTCTGGTTTTCAGGCCAAGGAGACAGCAGCCTTTCTATCAGAGCTATAGTCCAACCCTCAGCTGCATCTAAAGCCAGACCCAGTGCAAAGTCTGAGGGAATCTGACTTGTTCTGATCCCTTCTTCCTAGTTTGTATTCCCTTAAAAATATGCCTCTTTTGTTGCTCTGTAAAGCCTCTGCATGTGCCAGCTTTTAGGTATTTCTTATTTTTTTGAAGTTTTGTCATTTTTTAAAAAAAGTTTAATTAGGTTTTAACAAACTCAATGTGACTTGTAGACACAATTCTGGGAACATATATTTCTTATTTTAATGTAATCATGCTCACCACTGAGGGTTTCATCTGAGTGAACACCCAAATCTCCAGAGTTTCTCTTTGCTGCCCATTCTGAAGGGCAGTAGAACCATAACCCCTTCCTTAACAGTAGGCAGGTTGCATTATCTAGGCATAGAGTTGGATTATTTTATTAAGAAGAAATGGTAAAGGCCCACAAGTGGAGAAAAGAATCCCACATTCTCACTCCATAGATCACATTTCTGCTGTCTTTATAGTCTGAATAACTATTTATTTTGAAAACAGTGAAAATTTATTGTTCATTTATTCCTTTATGTGTTTGTTATTGCAGAAACTCTTTATAAAGCACCTACATTGCTCTACATTCTAATCCAGGGCCTGCAGGCATAAAGGTGAACAAAAGCACAGCTCTTCTCCCCCATGAACTTTGAGTCTAGTGATAGAGACATAACTTTTATCCTTGTAGCTATATATATGAATAGTAAAACACCCATAAAACAAGCTTTCTTATAGCTGCATATACATACTTAAAAGTTCACAATATCACAAGGATATAGTGTGTGTGTTTCACAGATATTGTATGGGACATCCATCTTGTTTTTAAAGATTTCCCTTGAGTGACTCATCTCTTCCAGAGGTCTGTACCCTTTTGATTTAAAGGGATAGATAGTAAACATTTTTGACTTTTTGAGTCCTCTGTTCTATGTCCTAACTACCGAACTATACCATTCTATTGTAAAAACAACTATAAATAATACAAAAATATTAAGCATGACTGTTTTATAATAGACATTTTATTCATAGACATAAAAATTTATAATTCATATTTTTGTTGATAATATATTTTTGTGTTTTGAATTTTTAATCATTTAAACATGTAAAAATCTAATATCTCACAAGAAATACAAGTCAGGTGGCAGCTGGTATGTTTCTTTGGGTTGTATTTTGCTCTCCCCTAGTCTGCTCATTAGACATTAATTGAACATTTGTTTCATCAGATACTACGCAGTGTTGAAGAGGCCTGAACAAAGAATGTAATTTCTCCTCTGGGAATTTACAGACAAATTATCATTTCAATTTTTGTGTCTAATATTAACATTTGTAGCAAACTTTAGTGTGAAGTGTACCTGGACTCTGCATCAGAGTCAGCATTACAAATGTTGCATTGTCATTTGAAAATTCTTCTGAACTCTCAGTTATGAAAAAGTTTTGGTTATGGTACTAAACCTTTTTAATAAGAATAAAAGTATAAATAAGACATGTTAGTGAAGTAGAAGTACAGTATTTTTTACTTTTTCCAATTTCAGTATGGTAGTTATATTATTTTGAAAACCAAAAATTAAAAGTTATGTATTTTAAAGTATATTTTATATTTGATAATGACAGTTCTTAATTTAAATCAAAAGATTCTTACCAACTTTAATGTGTAAGATACCATGATGAATTCTGCATAGGTTATAAAAAAATAACAAACTGAAGTCTGCATATCAAGATGTTTATTATCTATTTGGGATACATGTTCAGGAGTAATGCAGTTCTGTAAAGTAATAAAGTTCTGTAAAGAAAAAGGTGTTAAAATATGGGTTTGAGCAAATTGTTCTGGACCTAGAAGCAAGTGCTGAATGTAGACAAAAAGGGCATTTTAGAGAAGACTTGAAAGATGATTTGTATTTCAATGGACAGAGGTGAGAGAAATGATACTTCAAACTGAAAGGGGCATATAAGGACCATGTAGAGATAGTTGGGACACTCAGGCAATGTCATGCAGTCCACTCTGACCTGTGGGGACTATCTTTGGAAATGAAGATGAAGCTGAAAGTGTATATTGGGAATGTCAGAGGCTGTCCCTTAAATGTCTCTGATATTGCTCATCAGTATCATTTCCTTTTCTTCTCCCTCCTGTATCCCAAATCCTTCACAGTTGACAATTCCATTTCTGCGGCTGTATAGCCAGGCAACAGAAATAAGACATATTGATGGATGTGTGGCTGTGGCTCAGGAATAGGGGAAGGAATTTCAAAGATACACATATGTGCTGTTTAATGACTCATTCTGTCTCATCATAGTATTTTTTAGAGGGCTTCAGTATTTTCTTTGATTGTCTAGCTAGTAACATCAGTATCCTTGATATTTGTGTGTGTACATGCATGCACACACATTTGAAATGAGTAAACTGTATGATATTTTCGGAACAAATATGACATGAGTCGTATATTGGGAAATGTTTATTTTCTCATTTATTTTAAATCAAATTCAGAGTTATACATCAGTGGGGAAATCACAGTTGACAACTTAGATACTTAAATTGACTGATATCATACCAATGAAATTTCACAATGTACCCTAGTAGGCAAGCTCTCAAATACATTAAAGTGAGTAATATTTTTTTCACTGAAAAGTGCTGAAAAATGATGCACTTGCTACTTTCTCTATTGAGGTATAAAAATGTTTTCGTAAGCATGATTTGATTTCCTTTTTGGAAGAAATTTTATCTGTATAGGCAGATAGCTTGTTTATTTGTTTAACTTATATGAATATATGTTCTTCAAATTAATTCAGCCACAAATGAAAAAAAAATCCATACTCAACAAAAATAGCTAAAACCCAATAGTAGTATACTGAAATAAACATATAGCTTTCAAATGACATATGTTTTGAATCTTGAACAAAGATCAGTATTGATTACATTACATGAGTACAGGCAGGGAATTTTACCCATTAAACTGGAAATCACCTGGCCAACGTCAATCTCTGAATATGAATATGGGGAACTGTGATGAAGAAGCACTCTTATCTAACATACCCTACAAGTCAATTAGTTGAGAAAAGCTAGTCAATTAGTCAAGAGAGACAAAGTACTGTATTTTACAACTATTGTATTTATTGTGACTTGATCAGCCCTTGTCCTGATTGTTGATAAACAACTTAGTACTTTATCCCTTTTAGTATTTTTTTGTCCTACTTAATACTATTGGTTGAACTATGTAATTAACAATTATTCTTAGGTGTTTAAATTTAACTGAAAAGTGATCTCTGTTAAATATAAGAGTGGGAATAAGAGAGGGAGGAAATGTACAATTTGGGACATGCTCAATCTGATTTGCCCCAAACGGTCGAGTTAGAAACGCGCCAGGGGATTCCAATTCAATCCCATCAAGGTGGCATGTACCATTGCCATTTCACTTGTCCAAGTCATCAATTTCAGTTCACAATTGATCACACTGATAGGTCTAAGAGTCAAAGGGATCAGATAAACAAGTCTAGTGTCTGCTAATACTATCTGATAGAATTAAGAAGGAGAGAAAGATCCAACATGGGAAATGAGATACACAGCAGACTCATAGAATGGCAGATGCCCTAAACAGCACTCTGGCCTCAGAATCAGCCCTTAAGGCATTTGGATCTGGTTGAAGAGCCCGTGAGAGTATTTTAGGCATGGAAAGCCAAGACACTCTGGCAAAAAAAAAACAAACAAACAAACAAAAAAAAAACAACCTAAATGAAATATCTCTGTGAGTGAGATCCCAGTGGAAAGAATGGGCCATCAAAGAACGAGGTACCTTTCTCTGAAGGGAGAAGAGAACTTCCACTTTGACTATGACCTCGTTTAAATAAGGTCGGAGTCGGCAAACTCAAAATGCTTCCAAAGCCTGGGCAACTCATGACAAGAGCCTAGTGTGACTACTGATGCCATAAACAAGAGTGTCAAATTGTTAATCAACAACAGGAGTCACTGTGCACTTACTCCTCATGTAGGATCTCTGTCCTTAATGTGATGTACAATGTGAATTAATGCTATAACTAGTACTCAAACAGTACTTTACACTTTGTGTTTCAGTGTGGGTGCAAACTGTTGAAATCTTTACTTAATTTATACTAAATTGGTCTTCTGTATATAAAGATAATTGAAAATGAATCCTGATGCGAATGGAATGGGAGAGGGAGTGGGAGAAGGGAGGGTTGTGGGTGGGAGGGAAGTTATGAGTGGGAACAGCCATTGTAATCTATAAACTGTACTTTGGAAATCTATATTTGCTAAATAAAAGTTAAAAAAACAAACTACTGTATTTATTTATTTTGTCATCACCTTGAAATATAGCAAATGGAACAAGAGAACCAAATTGGTGTCCACATTATTGTGGTAGGCAGAATTCTCAAGACATCCAACTGAAGATGCTCATTCCCTTGTTATACAATCAAACACCAATCTAGGTACTGCTGTGAAGAGACTTTATAAATGTAACCAGGGTTACTGATCAGTGGACCTTAAAATTGGAGTATTACCTTAGACTTTTCAAGTGGGCCCAATCTAATCACATGGCCCCTATAAAAGGAAGGCAGGAGAGATGAAGCAGAAGAGAAGATAAGAGACATTTAAAATGTGAGTACTTAAAAAAATAAATAAAATGGGAGTACTTGACTTTCATTGCTGGCTTTCAAAATGGAGAAGGAGCTGGCGCCGCGGCTCACTAGGCTAATCCTCCGCCTTGCGGCGCCGGCACACCGGGTTCTAGTCCCGGTCGGGGCGCCAGATTCTGTCCCGGTTGCCCCTCTTCCAGGCCAGCTCTCTGCTGTGGCCAGGGAGTGCAGTGGAGGATGGCCCAGGTGCTTGGGCCCTGCACCCCATGGGAGACCAGGAGAAGCACCTGGCTCCTGCCTTCGGATCAGCGTGGTGCGCCGGCCGCGGCGGCCATTGGAGGGTGAACCAACGGCAAAGGAAGACCTTTCTCTCTGTCTCTCTCTCTCACTGTCCACTCTGCCTGTCAAAAAAAAAAAAAAATGGAGAAGGAGCACCACAAAACAAGGAATGATGGAACCTCTGGAAGTAGAGAACAATCACTGCTTACCAGCAAACAAAGAAGCAGGGATCTCAGTCTTAGGGCTGCATGGACTTCAAATCTTCCAACAAACACCCTGAAAGAACTCCAAGCAAATTCATCTGAGAAGCATCAGAAAGGAGCAGATAGAGCTAGCCAACAATTTCATTTCCACTTTTTGAACATCGAAGCCAAAAACCATCTAAACCACACTTGTTTAGGCTTTTGATCTGTAGAAACTGTGAGATAATGAATTTGTATTTTTTAAGTTGCTCAGTATGTGATAATTTGTTATGGCATCAATAGATACACTAACTTTGAAGCTTTTCAGGAAAGAAAATTTTATTATTACTGGATTGTCCATTTGTACTTATAATAGCCTTTTGTAATGAAAAAGAAGCCCATTTACTTGTTAAAGTAGAAAAAAGTTCTAAATGTAGAGTTTGGAGATCTGAATGTTTGTACTTGGAGACTAATTAGCAACATGATTTGGTCGCAAATCTCTGGCTTGCTTTGTTCCTTTAGAGCAAGGGTGGGGAACATCTGACCTGTGGGCTATAGAAGGTCCACAAAATCATTTGGTCTGGCCCTGCCAAGGAAACTCAAGGAGATGCCCAAAATTCAGTAAATCTATAGCAGGCTAATTTTTAAGTTAATAATTTTGTATGGTCTCTGAAGGACGTTTGAAATATCCGAATGGCCCTTGGCAGAAAAAAACGTTCCCACCCTTGTTTTTGGGCATGTCCAAAATTAAGGATTTATCTTGGCCAGTGCCGCGGCTCACTAGGCTAATCCTCCGCCTAGCGGCGCCGGCACACCGGGTTCTAGTCCCGGTTGGGGCACCGGATTCTATCCTGTTGCCCCTCTTCCAGGCCAGCTCTCTGCTGTGGCCAGGGAGTGCAGTGGAGGATGGCCCAGGTGCTTGGGCCCTGCACCCCATGGGAGACCAGGAAAAGCACCTGGCTCCTGGCTCCTGCCATCGGATCAGCGCGGTGCGCCGGCCGCAGCGCGCCGGCCGCGGCGGCCATTGGAGGGTGAACCAATGGCAAAGGAAGACCTTTCTCTCTGTCTCTCTCTCTCACTGTCCACTCTGCCTGTCAAAAAAAAAAAAAAAAAAAAAGGATTTATCTTCTGTCACTGCCATTTTTGGTCCTCCTGTGTTAGCCTATATAATTTTGAAGCCAAACTTATTATTATATCTGTCCATCCATCCATCCATCCATCTACCTACCTGCTTGCTCTTTATTTATTTTATTGCTTTTGCTTTAGGTGTCGTGGCGAAGAAACCATTGCATAAGCAAAGATCGTATACTTCCACTTAAGATTTCTTCTACAAGTTTACCTCTTATATTTAAACCTTTAATTCAGGTTTAATTAATTTTTGGATATCATTTGAAGTTTTCACTTATTTTTGCATGCAGTTATCTGGTTTTCCCAGCACTGTGTATTGCAAAGACTTCTTGCCACATTCAATTTTTTTAGCACCTGGTCAAAAATAAAATTGAGAGCCTGGCATTGTGGTGTAGCAGGTTAACTTGCTGCCTGTGATGCTGACATTCCATAAGGGCGTTGGTTTGAGTCCCAGCTATTCCACACAGATGTGGAATCCAGCTCCCTGCTATTGCACCTGAGAAAGCAGTGGAAGATGACCCAAATACTTGGGCCCCTGCACCCTGTGAAAGACCTGAATGAAGCTCCTGACTCCTGCCTTTGGCCTGGCCCAACCCTGGCTGTTACTGCCATGTGGGAGTGAACCCGCAAATGGAAGATTCTCTCTCTCTCTCTCTCTCTCCTATCTCTGTAACTCTGCCTTTAAAATAAATAGATACAATTGACTATAGATATATCAGTTTGTTTCTTAATTCTACTGCATTGATTTTTGTTCCTATGCTTTTGGCAATACCACAGTCTTGGTTACTGCAGCTTTGTAGTAAGCTTTAACAGGAACTAAGAAAATTTTTTGTCCTTGTTTTTCAAGATATTTTTGTGTTACCCTGTGTTTCTTCCATTTCCATATGAAGTTTAGGATCAACTTGTACATTCTCTAAAATTGTTATTGACATTTTGAAAAGAATTGAAGTGACTCTGTAATGATTATTGCTGTGTTAACGAGTAGTAAGTCTTCCATACTGCAGGGCAGTTTTAATCAAAACAGCCTGGTACTGGTACAGAAACAGATGGATAGACCAATGGAACAGAATAGAAACACCAGAAATCAATCTACAGCCAACTTATATTTGATCAAGGAGCTTAAAACCAATTCCTGGAGCAAGGAAAGTGTATTCAACAAATGGTGCTGGGAAAACTGGATTTCCACATTCAGAAGTATGAAACAAGCCCCCTACCTTATACCTTATACAAAAATCCACTCAAAATGGATTAAAGATCTAAATCTGTGACCTGACACCATCAAATTATTAGGGAATATCGGAGAAACCCTGCAAGACATTGGTACAGGGAAAGATTTCTTGGAAAAGACCCAAGAGGCACAGGCAGCCAAAGCCAAAATTAACAACTGGGATTACATCAAATTGAGAAGTTTCTGTACTGCAAAAGAGACAGTCAGGAAAGTGAAGAGACAAATAACAGAATGGCAGAAATTATTTGCAAACTGTGTAACTGATAAAGGATTAATAACCAGAATCTACAGCAACAAAACAACCAACCAACTTAAGAGATATTCCAAGGACTTAAACAGACATTTTTCAAAAGAGGATATCCAAATGGCCATCAGACACATGAAAAAATGTTCAGGATCACTAGCCATCATGGAAATGCAAATAAAAACCACAATGAGGTTTCACCTCACCCCAGTTAGAATAGCTTTCATACAGAAATCAACGAACAACAAATGCTGGTGAGGATGTGTGGAAAAAGGTACTCTAATCCACTTTTGGTGAGACTGTAAACTGGTGCAGCCATGGTGTAAGACAGTATGGAAATACCCCAGAAGTCTGAATATACACCTACCATATGACCCAGCCATCCCACTCCTCAGAATTTACCCAAGGGAAATTAAATTGGCAAATAAAAGAGCTATCTGCACCTCAATGTTTATTGCAGCTCAATTCAAAATAGCTAAGACATGGAATCAACCTAAATGCCCAACAATGGAAGACTGGATAAAGAAATTATGGGATATCTACTATATAGAATACTATACAGCAGTAAAAAATGAAATATGGTCACTTGCAACAAAATAGAGGAATCTGGAAAACATCATACTGAGTGAAATAAGTCACAAAGGGACAAATATCATATGTTCTCCCTGATCGGTGACACTAACTGTGCACCAAAAAGGAAATCTGTAGAAGTGAAACTGACACTATGAGAAACAGTGGCTGTAACAGTTTACATTCCAACCAACGGTGGGCTAGGATACCTTTTTCTCCATATCTTCGCCAGCATTTGTTTGTTGATTTCTGTATAAAAGCTATTGTAAGTGGGGTGAGGTGAAACCTTGTTATAGTTTTGATTTGCATTTCTCTGATAGCTAGTGATCCTGAGCATTTTCTCAAGTGTCTGTTGGCTATTTGAATTGCCCCTCTTGAAAAATGCTTGTTCAAGTCCTTTGCCCATTTCTTAACTAGACTCTGTTTTGTTGTTGCTTAATTTCTTGGGCTCTTTATAGTTTCTGGATATTAACCCTTTATCAATTGCATAGTTTGAAAATATTATGCCAGTTTATAAATTACTTTATAGAGGAGAAAAGTTTCAGAGGTCTTTAATATAGCATTTTTATTAACATACCCTTTGTTTTATTGTATATTTTATGGTCATCTAAATTGATTCACTTAGTCTTTTGTCACAGTAGCCAGACAAGTTTTTATGGCAGCATGCCTATAAAAGTTGCTAACAATCCATAAACAATTACTATCTGAGGGTATCCTTTGAGACATAAAGTATAGTTTAAGCAGATATTATCTGGTTGTATTGAGTTTAAGAATGGGTATGAGACAAAATTTGTATTTCAATGGACACAGAATTCAATAAATTATATATATAACAAACTTGAAGGTGTTTGTGGATGGTAATTTCCTTCGTATTAGCTGTAATGACCTATATCCGTCAGGGATGAACACATTCCTTTTTCTATATATTTTGACAGTTTAACCTAGGCTTTAGTCCTTGGACCTTGTTTTGAGCTGGGACTCAAACTGGCATTCTCATGTAGGGTGCCTGTGTCTCAGAGGGGTGGCTTCACCTGCTGTTCCACAACATGGGTCCCTGGAACTTGTTTTGATAACCCATCCTCGCTGTTTGATATTTGGGGGATGAGCTTGAGAACTGGTATTATCTCTCCGTTAAAATGCTTCCTTTTTCTTTCTTTTTTTTTTTTTAGATTCTCTTTGCCAATTGGTTAGTCTGTAACATGCAATAGGATTTGTTTGTCCTGCTCACATTTAATCTCAATAGCTACCCAAAATTTGGGAAGTGGAAGACTACAAAGCTGCCTATCACTAGTTGAATATGAGACTGAAAATTCTACCTTACCTTTTACAGAAGCTCAACGCTGGTGGAATTCATTACCCACTTTACTAGATTTAGCTCTGATTTTCTTGCTTTCATATTTTATATACTCATTTTTTAGGTATTAAATTTGGTTCATGTTGGGATTTACTCCAACATTTATGCAGCTACTGAGGAAAAAATATTTTTTTAAAGGTCTTTTGACAAAAAATATTAAGATGATACCTGAAATCATGACTTTTTATTCTGTTTTGTCAGTTTAATAATTAATTAATACTTTATCTCAAGATTGTTTTATATATGTGTTAAAGTTAAGCATTTGCTTTTATATATGCAGGCAAAAATGGGAATTTGTGAATCATAAATAAACTGAAATGAATATGGATTCACAAGACATGACGTGGATAATGCGTGTGTGTGTGTCATATGTGAATTATAATATTCAGTGAGAGGAATAGTTTTACAGAATGTTGGATACCATTTTTTATTATCATAGTCTCCTTTCAATGGTTAGAACCAGAAGGTGGCAGTGTTAGATGAGGTGATAAGGATATGGGAAAAGTTAGACTGCCAAACTTTTGCTTAGAAGTTGACTTGATGACTAATGTTTTCTGAAAGTCAAAACAATTTACTTATAGTGTTCTCTAAAGAACATTTCCATATGTGAATTAAAGAAATTGTATATTCATATAGTAAGGAGCAAAGTAATATGGAATGTACACTTAAAAAATCCTTGGTATTGTCACTAAGTTGGAATTAAAGGTAGAAAACAGATACTGCTATTGGATGCATTTTGAACACTTTTATTTCTGTTCTCAAAAAGAAAGTTGTTTGTTACTACAACCCAAGTCAAAGGATCTCAACTTATTCTTGAATGTAAAACTTTATAGATGACTATAATCTAAAGATTTAACTTTATTTAATATTTGACAAAACACAGGATAATTTATTGTCATAACATGCACCAAGTAACATGATTTCTATTTATAGAACATAGTGTTTAAACACTTCAATACTTATTTGAGATTTGAAAAATATTATTGTAAAATGTTACTTTATTGTCCAGTGGCTTAGTATATTAAGTCAAGTATGATTTTTAAAACCAAGCTTTTAAAAAATTAATGACTAATTTAAATAATTACATTGATGAATGAAAATATTTTCCTGAGTTTCTTATGATTCATTTTAGTAGTGGGATATTTATTTTTTTAAAAAAGATTTATTTTGTTTATTTGAAAGGCAGAATTACAGAAAAAGAGAAAGAGAGAGAGATCTTCCATCTGCTGTTTCAACCCCAAAATGGCTGAAGCCAGGATCCAGGAGCTTCATCTGGATCTGCCATGTGGGCGGAAAGGCCCAAGGATTTGGGCCATCTTCCACTGCTTTCCCAGACTCATTAACAGGGAGCTGTATTGGAAGCAGAGCAGCCGGGAATTGAACCAGCATCATATGCGATGCTGGCATTGCAGTCGGTGGCTTAATCCATTATGCCACAATGCTGGCCCCAGTAGTGGAATATTTATAAATTATAATTTAGAGCATGTTGAATGCTATTATCATTTGTATTCATAATAATGTTTAAACCTAAAATAACATATTCATATGGCTCTTAATATGTATTTGATTGTTCACTCATACAACATTTGTTTACCTGATACAAAAGCAAAGTAATAATAGTCGACTTGTACCTCCATGATACACAACTCTTCATCTAAATTAAGTTTATATAATAATTCTAGGGAATATATTTTTAGAATAGTTTTCTGTTATTGCAGTAATTTCAGTTGTGCCTCTATATTTATAAACAATTATTAATTTTACATCTTTCTTCATAATTAGGGTACAGTTTTGGAAATGAAGTAGAGAGGAACTTTATTAGGTGTTGCAATTTTGTTATAGATTCTCTCCATGATAGAAAACTAGATTTTATTGACAGTTCAACTTTAAAAAACCACTAAGTAACTTGGGTAGAAATGTCATCACAATCATTATCAATCATCTTTATTATTCCTTTTCACAAGTAGCAAATAGAGAAGCAGAAAACAATGGTTCTCAGATTATAAGTATAACCCCTTTAAAGCACTAAAAGAAATCTATGAAGGCCTAGGGAATGCTCTACATATTTTTATAGTTTTCTAAATAGTGGCGGATTCCCTGACAGGGTAGGTACTGCTGCAAATAGGAGAGCATTAAGACTCAATGTTCATTTCCATGATACTGGGTGAAACTGGGGCTATTTGATTCAACTATTTCTGAACCAAAGCACAAAGAATGATGGTCTCTTTTGAATTCTTGATTGAATTACATATTTTTTAGGGCAGTCCCACTAAAATATTTTCCCTGATACCATCTTGGCAGAGTCTTAGCTTTCTATGGTCGATGTGATACATTGGATTGTGATTATACACCATTATAATGGTATAGGAAGTATAATCACAATTAGTTATTTTACAGAGTAATATAAAGAAGCAAAAAATATGATAACACTTAGAAAAAGAAATAATGTGGTTAGATGTATCTTTCTTAAAAAAATTATATTGACCTAACATGGGTGTAGGCTTGAGTTAATCACTAGTGTCTGATTCAGAATCGAGTGCATTGACTCTCTTTTTTTATAGCCCACTTCCTCTCACTGGTCTCCAAAGTGGATTCTACTTCCTCATACTTAAGAAGCAGAGTTTTCCTTTCAACCGATAACCAACGTGCTTGCCAGGTATTTGAAGGCACAAAGCATTTTAAATATTAGTCATGTTGAGTACCTTCTTTATTGTAATTGGACATCAATTTCTTTTTGCAGATTACATTTTATTACTTCATCAGTCATGTGAGTTGTAAATTAATGGTAGGACTCCAAAATGCATGCAGTGGTGCTGTTCAGCATTTATGGCAAAATCCAGCTGGGCTCCAAAATCAGTGGGAGAGAAATGTTGTCAAAATCCAGAGCTCACAGAGATTTCAGGTTTGTGTGTTTTATTCTCCAACTACATATATGAAGCAAAAATGATAACATATGCATCTTTAACACCAAATGACTTAAAAGTAAATTAACAATCCCAGTTTGCTGGGGCCTGAGGAACATCTCAGGACTTTTGAGCATTGGAAATGGACAGTCCTAGGAAAACTGGGATGGTCTATTACCATAGAAGTTACCTCTATAACAGTGTTTTGAGTTGATATACCGAAACTAAAGTTGATATATTTAAAGATATTGATACATTAGTAAACCATGACCTTTTATTCTTTCCTTAATTTCTTGAACTCTTCTGTTTTCCTCTCTAACTTCCTTTTACTTTTCATTTTTTCTTCCCAAGAATAATTTTTCTTCCAACCTAGATCATGTTCAGCAATTTAAGTAAGAGACTGTTTGATTTAAATACCAATTCCAAAATGCTGTTCAAGTAGAAAAATTATTATGTTCAATTGTTACATTCATTTCATGGTTAAGCTCATTTCAACACAACCTTATTTTTTTCCAAAATAATTTTGAGATTTTAAGCCAAAGCAAACCTATAAAAGGCAAATTTATTTATGCAGCTTAATAAAACTTATGGTTGATGGAAATTGTAATCTAATGATTATTATACGAGGTCTTGGGAAAGTATTGCTTGTTAACATTTGAGACAGTCAAACAAAATTTTCTAGTTACAAATGAGATCTTAAAGCATGTTATTCCTAATAAATTTACTTTCTAAACTTGGCTTGTGGACCAGTTTAGAGATTTCCTTTTTAATTTATTTTCAATTTTATAAATTTGATGTGCAGTGGCTAATCATCTGATATATAATGAATTTAACACTTGTGCAAATATAGGGATGAAATTGGATTGAATTTTACTTTAAATTATTTTGAGTGGCTAAGAGGAAAAGGATAGAAAAATGAACAGGGTCTCTATTATAAAGGTTGAATTATGTGATAAAAGAATGGCACATCTTATTAGCTGATCTTTCATAAAATCACTATAATTTGGAAACTTCAGATGTTGTTACACTAAATGAGAATCCAAAGAAGGTTTAAAAAAAATCACATAGCAGATGACTATGTGATTCCTAAACTTAACAAGATCTGTGTTATTGGAAATGCATGGCTGTAGTTTGAGACTCTGAGCTCTCCTGAAGGAGTGTGCATTGTGATGTGTGTGTGTGTGTGTGTATGTGTGTGTTTGGAGAGGAAAGGCATCATTTCTATGAGTGACTGATCTATTTACTTAATGAAGACTTGTATTAAAACTTGGGATATGGTAGGAATGATACAAGGATGCTTCCCAATACCACATTTTAAAACATTATTAATTTATTTGAAAGGAAGAGTACAGAGAGAGGGAGAGACAGAGATTTTTCCTCTACTACTCCCCAAATGGTCACAGTGGACAGGGCTGGACCAAGCTGAAGCCAGCAGTCTGGGAACTCCATTTGGGTTTCCCACATTGGTGGCAGTGCCCCAAGTACTTGGGGCATCCTCTGCTGCTTTCCTAGGCACATTACCAAGAAGCTGGATCAGAAGCAGAGAAGCTGAGATAAATCTATGCTCTGATATGAGATGCTGGCATTGCAAGTTTAAGATTAAACTGCTGCACTGCAACACTGGCCCGCACCCAGTACCACTTTACACTTGATCTTAGTCAAAAGGCCGAGAAGCGATTGCAGCACGACTTTAAGGGTTAGATTTTTGACAAGTGTGGGAGAATACAGTATGTGTTCCCGGGCCCTAAAGAAACCTGTGGCTTTGGTGAGGAGCGTTGTGCAGAATGAATTTCCCTGAGCATCAGTCTGATTCTCTGTTTATGTTCAGGTGTTCTTATTTGCTAGAAAAATTTTTGGCTTATTTCCTAAACTTCTCTCTTTGATCTTGTTTCTGTCTGTCGTTTTAAAGAACAATAGCAAGAAAATGGAACCAATATTATTTTGTAAAAATTGAGTCAAATTGATTAGAAACTGAAGGATAATTTTGTGGAAATTCCTTCTTTCTCCTGCTTATATACATTTTAGTAACTGAGATGGGAATATTGTCTAGGCACGTGTTTTGTCATTGTTTACACATATTTTTCAACTCTGAGATGGAGACAGTAGTGAGAGTCTTAAGCTATCTTTGTCAGGCTTTGTGCCTTTTTTTATCTGACTATCCAAATTAATAGAGGTTTGGATGTTGGACAGAATTGGAACTTACTGGATATTTTTAGGTTAAACTCTCAAAATAATTTTCTTATTTTCCTTAGCTGCTCATTCTCAAATGGCACATTGTGGGATTTGGTGATTAAATACATTCAGTAGATTAATATAAAACTTAAATTCCAGGATACATCATTTGCAGGGTAATTCAGCTGTGGCTGAGACAGCAAGGTTATTCACTTGAGCACTGTAAATGCAGCAGTGGATGCAACTAATGCAGATACATGTGCATGATATTAATTTGTTTCCTAAATTACTTTATTGTTGCTATGAAAATGATGCTTGTACCGTAAAGGCTTTGTAAGAATGAGGAGACCGTATGATTCTTTTGGGGTCCTTCAGCTCTATCAATCTGATTGCAGGTATGTTTTAGTTCTGTCACATCAATAAGTGAACAGATTTTCATTTGCTCTTGTTTGGTGGGCCACAGAGATGTGCTATATCTGTAAAATGGCTGCCACCATCTTGTGTCTTGTTCCTGAAAAGCTTTGGTGAGAGGCTTGTGGGAGTTTTTTAATCTGTGTCACTGTACAATATCTGCTGTCTCAGCACTTGCTGGTGTCTGAGACTTTCATGCAATTTCCCCTTCTTGCTGACTTCTGATAGTTAAAAGCCTTGCATACTTCATTTAAAAATGTCAAAACAAGTATTTTAGTCCCAGCTCAATCCTAGCTTGGCATAGGCCTTTGAGAAAGCCTGTGCAGCAGGTTCTTCCCTGTGGACTTTCTCACTTTTCAACTGTAAAATACTAGGTCCATCCCTTCACAAAACTGAAATATGTTAATTTCTGAGGAAGTATTACCATATAAGGACGGAATAGTGTTTCTAGTAAAGATGGCAGTATTTCAAAACATTTCTGAAGACCTTTGGTTTCAAAGATTAATTTTATTTATTTGAAAGACAGAGTTCCAGAGAGAAAGAAGGAGGGACAGATAGACAAATCTTCACTTCTCTGCTGTGGCTCGGAAAGGCAGTGGAGAATGGCCCAAGTGCTTGGGCCTTGCACCCGCATGGGAGACCAGGAGGAAGCGCCTGGCTCCTGGCTTCGGATTGGCGCAGTGCGCCAACCGTAGCGGCCATTTGGGGGGTGAACCAATGGAAGGAAGACCTTTCTTTCTGTCTCTCTCTCACTGTCTATAACTCTTTGTCTCTCTCTCTCTCACTGTCTAACTCTGCCTGGCAAAAAAAAAAAAAAAAAGAAAAGAAATCTTCATCTGCTGATTCTCTCCTCAAGTGGCCACAGTAGCCAGTGCTGGGCCAGGCTGAAGCCAGGAGCCAGGAGCTTCTTCCAGGTCTTCCTTTGGGTGCAGAGTCTGTCCTCCATTGCTTTCTCAGGCACATTAGCAGGGAGCTGGATCAGAAGTGGAACAGCCGGGACTTGAACCAGTGCCTATGTGGGATGCTTGCACTGCAAGCAGGGGTTTTACCTGCTATACCATAATGCTGGCCTCTCCGAAGACATTTAAGGAATAAGAACAAATGACACTTACTATGTGTACAGCACTGTTTAATGCTTTGTGGATATATTAGCCAGCTTGTCATTATTAAACCAAAATACCTGAGTGAGCTCACTTTACCAAGGAAAGAGGTTAATTTGGCTTATGATTCTGGAAGTTCACTGTCCAAGATCAGGTAGGCATTATTGGTTTGGTCTCTGGTGATAGAATACCTTTTAAAAATATTTATTTATTTATTTGAAAGTCAGAGTTACAGAGATATATGGACAGAGAGAAAGGGATCTTTCATCTACTGGTTCACTCCCCAGATGGCTGCATGATCTAGGGATGAGTCAGGAGCTTCTTCCAGGTCACCCACAAGGGTGGCAGGGGTCCAAACATTTGAGCCATGTTCCTGTGCTTTTCCCAGGCCATTATTAAGGAGCTGGACTGGAGTAGAGCAGCCAGGACTAAATGGATGCCTTTATGAGATGCTGGCATCACAGGCAGTATTTTTACCTGCTATGACAGAACACTGGCCCTGGTGGTGGTGTTCTTGCTGGCAGAGATCTGAGATAGTGCAGAACCACACATGGCAAGGGACAGAGAGTGTACTTGTTCTATGTTTATGTGGACTATTATAAAGCTACCAGGATTCAATCATAGGACCTCCCCCTAATGTCCTAATCCAATCACTTTCAAAGGCCTCATGTTAAGCCTTTAATTGGATTAAGTTTCTACCCTCTTAGTACCATTAATTTACGACTTTGGGGTTAAATTCCTGCATGAATTCAAGGGCCAGAGTATATTCAGACTACAAAAAGGTATAAAATCTAATTGACTCTAGATAATAATCCTTTGAGGAAGAATTATTGTGTACATTTGTCTACCTGAGGATTATGAGCTTTGCAAAGTTGAGTAACCTACTAAATCCCATACCATGGCTGGGATAATCTGATTTCAGATCTCAACTGCTTAATCACTGAGCCATAATAATTTTTAATTGTAGTATAGTATATAGAGGTTTAGATGGTATAGGAGAAAAAAATCTAACCTCCACTGGATTTGGTCACATCTATTGCATGTGACTCATTAAATGTCCTTTTTTCTTCTCTGTTGAATGAAACAATAGTGCTAGGCACTGCATGGTACTGATGAACTATAATTACATTTTTGAAATTATAAACATAAATGCTTACTACTGTTATAAATTGTTGAAGGAAGCAAAGGATAAAATAAGCTAAATATACAGTAGAAATTTAGTTCCCAAATTGAAGTGAAACCTTCTGCCACACCATTTTTGGTTCCTTTCTTTTGGATATTTATTTATTTGTTTGCTTATTTATTTATTCAAGAGACAGAAGGAGATTCCTATCTGCTGGGTCACTCCCCAAATGCCCACAATAATTGAGGTTGGGCCAGCCTGAAATTGGGAGATGGAACTCGATGTGAGTCTGCCATATGATGGCCACCCTAGGTGCACATCAACAGGAAGCTGGAATCAAGAGCAGAGCTGGGTCTTGAGCCCAGGCACTTCAATATGGCATGCAGGCATCCCAAGCAGGGTGTTAAATATTTACCTCTTGTTTTGCTATTGAAAGGAGCTCAGATGTTGATTCTGTTTTGTTCCTCTTTTGTTCTTTTCTCCAATACAATCAAAACAAAGTAGGTGTTTGGAAGCTATCTTTGCCAAGGTTTTGCTGAAAACCAGGAATGTTAAATATCACTTTTCTTAGAAATCCTACCAGCACATACCCAACACAGCCTCTGACCATGGCTCTTCATGGAACCTGATGCTAAGTCAGGTTCTTTAGCAAATTGCCCATAACCTAACCAAAATTCCTGGGAAATATTTTGATTTAATCTATTTAGCTACACTATTTAGTTATGCCTGTTTTTTATTTTTTTTATTTCACAGGTAGAGTTTACAGACAGTGAGAGAAAGAGAGATAGAGAGAAAGGTCTTCCTTCCATTGGTTCACTCTCCAAATGGCCCCAATGGCTGGAGCTACGCCAATCCAAAGCCAGGAGCCAGGAATTTCTTCCTGGTCTCCCATGTGGGTGCAGGGGCCCAAGCACTTGGGCCATCCTCCACTGCTATCCCAGGTCACAACAGAGAGCTGGACTGGAAGAGGAGCAACCAGGACTAGAACCTGGTACCCATCTGGGATGCCGGCATCGCAGGCAGAGGATTAACTTAGTGCGCCATGGCACCAGCCACTTGGTCGGTTTTGAGTTTTGCCGTTATACCAGACCCATTAGTCAATTTCACTATTCATAGAGACATAGTTCTTTCCCTAAGATAAACATTTCCTCTTTAGGACAGTGTTGTGCACCATGTTAATCCACTCCCTGTGACAGCAACATCCCATTTGAGTGCTAAGTTCTACTTCCAGTCCAGTGCTCTGCTAATGTGCCTAGGAAAGCAGAAGAAGATGGCCCAAGTGCTTATGCTCCTGCCACCTACTTGGGAGAACCAGATGCAGTTCTCGACTCCTGGCTTTGACCTGGCCCAGCCTTAGCCACTGCAGCCATTTTGGGGAGTGAACGAGTGGATGGAAGATCTCTCCTCTCCTCTCCTCTCCTCTCCTCTCCTCTCCTCTCCTCTCCTCTCCTCTCCTCTCCTCTCCTCTCCTCTCCTCTCCTCTCCTCTCCTCTCCTCTCTTCTCCTCTCCTCTCCTCTCTTCGCCTCGTCTCACCTCTTCTCTCTCTCTCTCTTTCTCTCTTGCTGCCTTTAAAATAAATAAATAAATATTTAAAAGATTTCCTCTTGCTGAGCCAGTGAACTCACATAGTAGCTAATTTTCACAGTATTTTTCCTTGCCAAGGTAATATGTAAGATAACCCAATCAAGTAAACCTATATCTATTGCAAATTCTTTTTAAAAATTACTTTATTTGAAAGTCAGAGTTGCCAGCGCCGCGGCTCACTAGGCTAATCCTCCACCTTGCGGCGCTGGCACACCGGGTTCTAGTCCCGGTCAGGGCACCGGATTCTGTCCCGGTTGCCCCTCATCCAGGCCAGCTCTCTGCTGTGGCCTGGGAGTACAGTGGAGGATGGCCCAAGTCCTTGGGCCCTGCACCCCATGGGAGACCAGGATAATACCTGGCTCCTGCCATCGGATCAGCGCGGTGCGCTGGCCGCAGCGCTCCGGCCACGGAGACCATTGGAGGGTGAACCAACAGCAAAAAGGAAGACCTTTCTCTCTGTCTCTCTCTCTCTCACACTGTCCACTCTGCCTGTCAAAACAAAACAAAACAAAAAAACAAACAAAAAAAGAAAGTCAGAGTTGTAGCAAGAGAGGGGGAGACAGAGAGAGAGAGAGAGAGAGAGAGAGAAGAGAGATCTTCTACTGGTTCATTCCCCAAATGCCCACAGTGGCAGTTGGATGGGCCAGGCTGAAGACAGGAGCCAGGAGTTTAACCTGGGTTCCCCCTTGGGTTTGGGGCCCCAAAGACTTGAGCCATCCTCTGCTGCTTTCCCAGGCACTTTAGCAGAGAGCTGGATTAATAATGGGGCAGCGGGGATTGAACTGGCACCTATGTGGGAGCCCACACTGCAGATGATGGCTTAACCTGCTGCACCACAGCGTCAGCCTCCTATTGCAAATCTGAGAGGATTATGGCAAGAAGGCAATTTAAGAGCTACTTCAATATATCAGGCATGATATAGGAGTGGAAATAGGGATGGAAGGAATATAAGACTTGATGGGTCTTGGCTGATTGGACACGAGAATTGAGGAAACAGTTATTCCAAAAGTCCTTTGGAATTTTGAGCATTATAGCACAACAGTTTCTTGGCATCATTGTCAGAAATTGAGTGAGGTTAGAGATTCAATTTGAGGAGAAAGAACAAAATATTATGAAGGGACTCGTCATTTGAATGAAAATGTCCAGTAGGCTGCAGAGATATGGGAGAGGATTCAGGAGAGGGGATTATTTGTGATATCAATTTGTGTTTCTGGACATCAGTCAAAACACTGAGGTTTTTGAGGGGAAGAATGTGAGAAGGGAAAAGGAGATGAGTTATAATGCATTTAATATGTATTTCTTCTCCAAAAATGTCAACCAAAGACCTGCTTAATTCAGCCAATATATATATATATGTGAAATAGCTTTCAGAAGAATAAAATGTTAATTTGTATAGAATAAATTTCTATCTTTAAGCATATAATTCATAAATATTTAGTAACTTTGTTATAATAATAGTAGCTAATATTTACTTAATGCCAACTATTTATTAGGTATATTTTTATGTGTAATTCATTTTTCTTGTATAAACTTTATCACAGGTTGGTGATTTTGTCATTTCTATTTAAGGAAAAAACTGAGGTACGGGCATGTTAAGTATGTTCTCCAGGGTGCTGTTGTGATGTAACTAGGACCTGAACCCAAGTAGTTGGTTCTGAGTTACACTTTTAATCATTATGCTCTGTTGTTATAATATAAAACCACCTCTACATAACAGTCTTTGATGGGCTTTTCCAACAGAGTCCCGATTTCTAAGTAGTCACATGGGTATTCTGTTTTGTGTGAAGAAGGTATGACTGTCTAAGGGCTACATATAAACAGATTTCTATGTGTGTTGTATATGTTTCTCACTGGACTAAAAAAGTATTTTAGAGTCAGAGAGACAGACACAGAGAGGTCCCATCTGCAAGTTCACTTCCCAGAATGCCCACATTGGCTGAGGCTGGACCAGGGCTGGGGTTGGAGCCAAGAGCCAAGAGCCTGGAACTCAATGATTGGCAAGAACCCAACTACGTGGTCCATCACCATTGCCTCTCAGGATCTGCATTAGCAGCCAAAGCCAGAGACTGGAATATGGGCACCCTAACTGGGGGCTTAACTGGTAGGCCAAATTTCTACTCCTCTCACTGAATTTTAATGGAATGGTAGTGTCTGGTTTGAAAGGAAATAGGAGGGATTTTTTTTTTTTTTTTTTTTTTTTTTTTTTTTTTTTTTGTGACAGGCAGAGTGGACAGTGAGAGAGAGAGACAGAGAGAAAGGTCTTCCTTTGCCGTTGGTTCACCCTCCAATGGCCGCCGCGGAGGCGCGCTGCGGCCGGCGCACCGCGCTGATCCGATGGCAGGAGCCAGGAGCCAGGTGCTTTTCCTGGTCTCCCATGGGGTGCAGGGCCCAAGCACCTGGGCCATCCTCCACTGCACTCCCTGGCCACAGCAGAGAGCTGGCCTGGAAGAGGGGCAACTGGGACAGAATCCGGCGCCCCGACCGGGACTAGAACCCGGTGTGCCAGCGCCGCTAGGCGGAGGATTAGCCTAGTGAGCCGCGGCGCCGGCCTAATAGGAGGGATCTTCCAAAAGTTCATGGAAAATGCATGTTAATGAAAACACAATATATGGATTTCAAAATTTTTTGTATTAAAACATATTTTAATTCTGTTTTCCATTAGCCTTTTGAAGGCTAATG
This sequence comes from Oryctolagus cuniculus, assembly GCF_964237555.1. NCBI lineage: Eukaryota > Metazoa > Chordata > Mammalia > Lagomorpha > Leporidae > Oryctolagus > Oryctolagus cuniculus. The sequence continues at coordinate 45,008,234 of NC_091444.1, forward strand.
TGTATTAGTGCAGCATAAGTAGTAGAAGAAAGGAAACTGTGGTATAGCAAAATTATCTCCTGTGGTTTACTGCATTCAGCCTAAATGCAGTGCTGATTTTTTGAAATAAGTGCTTGTGTTGTAAGCAAGGTTTGAACAATGTAGCTATGTTTCACACATCCATGAGTGAAGCTACAAGCATTATTCATATTCACTGGTGAGGGGGGGATAAAATTCTCCACCAACACACCAATTTATGTTGTTTTAGGTAATTAGGAAATTAGAGAGTGGTTCGGAGTTTCTCAAGTTAAGCACGTCCCAGGATATTTCTTCTTGGTGTAGACCTGGGCAGGCTCCACATTACAATGTAAACATTCAGTTAACATTAAGGAACATTAGAGAGCCGGCGCCGCGGCTCACTAGGCTAATCCTCTGCCTTGCGGTGCCGGCACACCGGGTTCTAGTCCCGGTCGGGGCACCAGATTCTGTCCCGGTTGCCCCTCTTCCAGGCCAGCTCTCTGCTGTGGCCAGGGAGTGCAGTGGAGGATGGCCCAAGTGCTTGGGCCCTGCACCCCCTGGGAGACTGGCTACTGCCTTCGGATCAGTGCAGTGCGCCGGCCGTGGCGGCCATTGGAGGGTGAACCAACGGCAAAGGAAGACCTTTCTGTCTCTCTCTCTCTCTCTCACTGTCCACTCTGCCTGTTAAAAAAAAAAAAAAAAAGGAACATTAAGTCATTGAATAACAATTTCCAGTAGGTGTCCCGAATTGTGATTAGGTGGTGGAAGGAAACATGCAAGAGGAGAGCACAGGACATTCAAGGCAAGACCTAGAATAAAATTTGAAGAACCGGAGATGACAATGCAGCACACTTGCAGAATGCTAAGAACCAGAGATCAAGAGAAAGCTTATGTTCAAAAGCTGGAAAGTGGCCGGCGCCGCGGCTCACTAGGCTAATCCTCCACCTAGCGGCGCCGGCACACCGGGTTCTAGTCCCAGTCGGGGCGCCGGATTCTGTCCCAGTTGCCCCTCTTCCAGGCCAGCTCTCTGCTGTGGCCAGGGAGTGCAGTGGAGGATGGCCCAAGTGCTTGGGCCCTGCACCCCATGGGAGACCAGGATAAGTACCTGGCTCCTGCCATCGGATCAGCGTGGTGTGCTGGCTGCAGCACGCTAGCCGTGGCGGCCATTGGAGGGTGAACCAACGGCAAAGGAAGACCTTTCTCTCTGTCTCTCTCTCTCTCACTGTCCACTCTGCCTGTCAAAAAATAAATTAAAAAAAAAAAAAGCTGGAAAGTGCCAGACAGTTTGAACACATAGGCACTTACACAGAGAAAACTATAGGATAGAAACCAGGTGAATGTGGTTTCATTTCCAAAACATGTTACCTACCTTAAGCCAGGTATTTGCAGTACTGCATTTGCTATCCATTTTATTGTCCTTAAGAGGGTTTGCTTTGCTGTTTTCACACTTAGAATTTGCATGATCATCCAAGTGCTTCTAGGGAATGACATGTATTTGTGGGTTCTTTTCTGTAAGACTTTGAGACAGTGATGCTTCTTGCTTCATTTTGTTTTCTTTGGGCAGGTTGTTTTTCAAGGTCAGATTATTTCAACTCGTGGACAAGATGAAGTCATAGCTATTGATGATATATCTTTCAGTTCAGATTGCTTTCCTGCAGATGGTGAGAACTTTTTAATTCGTTTTGATTCATATCCTGTATTGTAAATACGGCTCAATTTAAACAACTTAATGGCCTTGATCTGCTGTGTATTCTTGCCTGTTGATTTAGTGTGGAATATTTGTTCTAATACGTTACATAATAGTGACTGGGACTATAGTAGAAGCAAAAATAGACTGTTGTTGCTGACTTGGATACTATAAATATCTAAATGAAATAATTTAATAACATATTTAATACCTTATAATGATGTTTATTATGGCTAGTAAAATCTTAACAAGATAATTCTGCACTTTCTAGAAGACTGGTAGAAAACTGGTATCCATGGACTTGAAATTGTGTTCTTAGAGAATTAATTAGATTATTCCATTAAAAAACACAAGATAGAGAGAGGTATTAGTTATAATCTATTTTATATATATATATATTTTTGACAGGCAGAGTGGACAGTGTGAGAGAGAGACAGAGAGAAAGGTCTTCCTTTGCCGTTGGTTCACCCTCCAATGGCCGCCGCGGCCGGCGCGCTGTGGCCGGCGCACCGCGCTGATCCGATGGCAGGAGCCAGGAGCCAGGTGCTTTTCCTGGTCTCCCATGGGGTGCAGGGCCCAAGCACCTGGGCCATCCTCCACTGCACTCCCTGGCCACAGCAGAGAGCTGGCCTGGAAGAGGGGAAACCGGGACAGAATCCGGTGCCCCAACCGGGACTAGAACCCGGTGTGCCAGCGCCGCTAGGCAGAGGATTAGCCTAGTGAGCCGCGGTGCTGGCCTATAATCTATTTTATATTTAGACTGAAACAAATACATCAGTGAGGCACATCTCATATTAGATATAAAAAATTTTCCATATTTCCCCTTGATTATATTAGCTGAATAATATTCAAATTCCCATTTATATTGTCCTCAATAAAAAATTCAATACTGAAGTTATAATTTGATTGTGATAAATAATTTAATCTAATGTACAAAAGCCATAAATATGCATTTATGAAGGGCTTCAAAAATTTTTCCATGGATTTTTTTGAAACTGACTTATGTATTTCATGAATATTTTTTGCTCCTTTTATAAAATTTGTTATATTATAGCAGAATAAAGGCAGCTAGTCTGTAGAGAAGTGTTTTAAATCCTAATTTGATTAAAAACTATGATAGTTGTGGTAAATAATATTTTTAAGTTGGAAAATATGCGGTGGCCTTGCCAAGAGTGACCGAAAGTTTGATATGGGATGTCTGTGTTGTGCTTGGATTTTTTTAAAAATATTTTATTTATTTGAAAGGTAGAATTACAGAAAGAAAGTGAGGGAGAGACAGAGAGAAAGATCTTCTATCCACTGGTTTATTTCCCAAATGACTTCAACAGCCGGGGCTGGGCAAGGCCAAAGCCAGGAGTCAGGAGTTTCTTCTGGGTCCTCCGTGTAGGTACAAGAGCCCACGCACTTGGACCACCTTCTGCTGCTTTCCAGGCACATTATCAGGGAGTTGGATCAGGAGTGAAGCAGTTGGGACTGGAATCGTCGCCCATATGGAATGCCGGCACTTCAGGTTGGGGCTTAATTGGCTACACCACAACACTTCAGAAACCAAAGCCATTTCCCTAATTACTCATGACCCACATACTGGGAAAAGGCAGAGGCATATGATTATAATAAATATCGAAGTGACAAATGCCAGATTTTGTAGTGAGCCTTGAAACAGCTCTATAAAACCACTACGGAAGTAAAAAAATTAACTGTGATCTTGATTGAGAAGTTTGACTATTCAAGGAAAAACTGTCAATTAGAAAACATTGAAGTCTAAAATTTCTTTTTTTTTTAAAGATTTATTTATTTATTTGAAAGTCAGAGTTACACAGAGAGAGAGGAGAGGCAGAGAGAAAGAGAGAGAGAGAGGTCTTCCATGGACTGTAACGGCAGGAGCTGTGCTGATCTGAAGCCAGGAGCCAGGAGCTTCTTCTGAGTCTCCCATGTGGGTGCAGGGGCCTAAGGACTTGGGCCATCTTCTGCTGCTATCCCAGGCCATAGCAGAGAGCTGGACAGGAAGTGGAGCAGCCAGGTCTCGAACCAGTGCCCATATGGGATGCCGGGGCTTCAGGCCAGGGCATTAAGCCACTGCGCCACAGCGCCAGCCCCTGAAGTCTAAAATTTCTGAGGTAATAGTTCTAGATATCACTATAATAAGACAACGTAATGTGTTTAAGGTGGTGTAGAAATGAGGTTTATTAAAATTGAGGCATCAATGCATTTTACGGCTAATGTATTGATCAGGACTTCCACCTGGCTACAAATTTATACAAGATGACACAATTTAGTAATAGAGAAAACCTTGAAACCCAAGACTAAAGTGTTCAATGAATATGCAAAGCAGACTGACATTAAAGATAGATGGCAATAAGGTGTCATGGACCAAGATATTTTACAAAGGAAAAACTTTAACAGTGTAAGAAGTAACAGTGGAGATTGAGAAGAAAAGCAATGTTGATTTTAGGCTTTGTGTTTTATGGGGCTTTGCAAAAAGGATTTCGCAAGGGAAAGCTACAAAGGATATAGTCTTTGTAGGAAGAAGCTGGGATTCAGGGAAGGTTACTAGGTATGTTTTGTGAAGGTGAGGGTGTAGAGTGTGTTTTGCTTTTTAAAGTAGGTATTAAAGCCATATTTAAGATTTTGGGAGGAAAACATAGCTTCATTATGATTAATAACATGGAAAAAACATAAAGTATTATAGGATACAATGGACACCTGGGTGGGTTTGCACTTTGCAAATGGTGGGAGTTTTAGAGAGGTAAAATTGGATAGAGAGATCTTCTATCTGCTGTTTCACTCCTCAAATGACCTTAATGATCAGGGTTGAGCTAGGCTCAACTAGTTGAAGCCAGTAGCCTGGAGCTCTATTGGGATCTCCCATGTGAATGGCAGGGTTGCAAGTATTTGGGTCATCTTCTGCTGACTTCCCAGGTTCATCAGCAGGGGCCTGTATTGGAATCAGAAGAGCAGGGACTTGAACCCTCACTTTAATATGGGATCCCGCCATTTCAAATGGTAGCTTAATTCACTGTGCCACAATGCTGGCCCCAGACAAGAATATATTAAGGAAACTATAGATGTACATTCCAAAGTACACAACAAAATCAACAAAATATTGTGAAATGGAATCGAGCAAAATATAAAAAGGTAATATATCAGAACTATCCAAAGAATGCAAGGCTAGTTTGATGTTTGGAAAATAATCAGTGTAATTTACCATGTTAATAGACTAAAGAAGAAAAGTGCATGATAATCTCAGTAGATGGAGAAAAGGCACTTGGAAAAATTAACTATAGATTTGTGATTGAAGCCTTTGCAAATCACAAACTTATTTAATCTTATAAAGGATAATGTATAGGAGCTGACGCTATGGAGTAGTGGGTTAAAGCCTCTGCCTGCGGTGCCAGCATCCCATAAAGGCACCATTTCTAGTCCTGGTTGCTCCTCTTTCAGTAAAGCTCTGCTATGACCTGAGAAGGCAGTGGAAATGGGAGACCCATAAGAAGCTCCTGGCTCCTGGCTTTAGATCAGCCCAGCTCTGGCCATTGTAGCCATTTGGGGGAGTGAACCAGTGGATGGAAGACCTATCTCTGTCTTTCCCTCTCTATATCTGTAACTGTACCTCTCAAATTAATAAATAAAATATTTTTTTAAATAGGCTGGCGCTGCTGCTCATTTGGTTAATACTCTGCCTGCAGTGCTGGCACCCTGGGCTCTGGTCCTGGTTGGGGCGCCGGATTCTGTCCCGGTTGCTCCTCTTCCAGTCCAGCTATCTGCTGTGGCCTGGGAGGACAGTGGAGGGTACAGACATGCAATAGTTAAAGAGGAAAGAAATGAGTTTTTATTTGCAGATAATATGATCATAAAATCTCACAGAATTTATGTTGAAAAAATAAGCTTATAAATGAGTTTATCATTGTAATGAATATAAAGTCAATATAAAGTCTATTGTATTTCCACACTGAAAATGAGCTATCAAATTGAGAAGTTTCTGTACTGCAAAAAAAAAACTGTCAGACGAGTGAAGAGGCAACCGACAGAATGGGAAAAAATATTTGCAAACTATGCTACAGATAAAGAATTAATAACCAGAATCTACAAAGAGATCAAGAAACTCCACAAAAACAAATCTAACAACCCACTTAAGAGATGGGCCAAGGACCTCAATAGACATTTTTCAAAAGAGGAAATACAAATGGCAAAAGGCACATGAAAAAATGTTCAAGATCACTAGCAATCAGGGAAATGCAAATCAAAACCACAATGAGGTTTCACCTCACCCCAGTGAGAATGGCTCACATTCAGAAATCTACCAACAACAGATTCTGGCGAGGATGTGGGGAAAAAGGGACACTAATCCACTGTTGGTTGGAATGTAAACTGGTAAAGCCACTATGGAAGTCAGTCTGGGGAGTCCTCAGAAACCTGAATATAACCCTACCATACAACCCAGCCATCCCACTCCTTGGAATTTACCCAAAGGAAATGAAATTGGCAAAGAAACAAACTGTCCGCACATTAATATTTATTGCAGCTCAATTCACAATAGCTAAGATCTGGAACCAACCCAAATGCCCATCAACAGTAGACTGGATAAAGAAATTATGGGATATGTACTCTATAGAATACTATACAGCAGTAAAAAACAATGAAATCCGGTCATTTGTAACAAAATGGAGGAATCTGGAACACATCATGCTGAGTGAAATAAGCCATTCCCAAAGGGACAAATATCATATGTTCTCCCTAATTGGTGGCAACTAACTGTGCAGCAAAATGGAAACCTGTTGAAGTGAAATGGACACTATGAGAAACGGTGACTTGATCAGCCCTTGCCCTGACTGTTGATGAACAACTTAATACGTTATCCCTCCTAGTATTTTTGTTTGTTTGTTTTACTTAATACTATTGGTTTAATTCTGTAATTAATACACAGTTATTCTTAAGTGTTGATACTTAACTGAAAAAATGATCCCTGTTAAAATAAGAGTGGGAATAAGAGAGGGAAGAGATGTACAATTTGGGACATGCTCAAGCTGACTTGCCCTAAACGGTAGAGTTAGAAACATATCAGGGGATTCCAATTCAATCCCATCAAGGTGGCATGTACCAATGCCATCTCACTAGTCCAAGTGATCAATTTCAGTTTACAATTGATCATAATGATAGGACTAAGAGTCAAAGGGATTACATAAACAAGACTAGTGTCTGAAAATACTAACCTATAGAATAAAAAAGGGAGAGAACGATCCAACATGGGAAGTGGGATACACAGCAGACTCATAGAATGGCAGATGTCCTAAATAGCACTCTGACCTCAGAATCAGCCCTTAAGGCATGCGGATCCGGCTAAAAAGCCCGTGAGAGTATTTCAGGCATGGAAAGCCAAGACACTCTGGCAAAAAAAAAAAAAAAAAAAAATGACCTAAATGAAAGTCTCTGTGAGTGAGATCCCAGTGGAAAGAACAGGTCATCAAAGAAGGAGGTACCTTTCTCTGAAGGGAGGAGAGAACTTCCACTTTGACTATGACCTTAATTAAATAAGATCGGAGTTAGCATACTCAAAATGCTTCCAAAGCCTTGGCAACTCATGACAAGAGCCTAGGGTGATTACTGAGGCCATAAAGAAGAGTGTCAATTTGTTAAGTCAACAACAGGAGTCACTGTGCACCTACTCCTCATGTAGGATCTCTGTCCTTTATGTGCTGTACATTGAGATTTAATGCTATAACTAGTACTCAAACAGTATTTTTCACTTTGTATTTCTATGTGGGTGCAAACTGTTGAAATCTTTACTTAATATATACTAAACTGATCTTCTGTATATAAAGAGAATCGAAAATGAATCTTGATGTGAATGGAAGGGGAGAGAGAGAGGGAAAGGGGAGGGTTGCGGATGGGAGGGAAGTTATTGGGGGGGGAAGCCATTGTAATCCATAGCTGTACTTTGGAAATTTATATTCAATAAATAAAAGTTAAAAAAAAGAAAATGAACTACTAGAAATTGAAATGAGAAAAATGGTACCATATTTAATAAAATAAAAATAAATTCCTACATATAAATTTAGCAATACATATGGCATATCTGTGTTTTGAAAACTATAAAACATGGATGAAAGACACCAAGAAGACCTAAATAAATGGATAATTGATAGAATAGAAATTCAAAGCTCATTGGGAGCAGAGTTGTGGCTCATTGGGATAAGTTGCTACTGCAATGCCAGCATCACATATGAATACTGGGTGGAGTCCCGGCTGTTCCACTTCCAATCTAGCTCCCTGCGAATGTACCTGAGAAAACAGAAGATGGCCCAAGTACTTGTGCCCCTGCCACCCACATGGGAGTGAACCAGTGGATGAAGAATTCTATTTCTTCTCCCCTTCCCCCATCCATATCTCTGCCTTTCTAATAAAGAAAAATCAACAAAAATAAAAATAAAACAATAAATGCATGAAGATCATGGTCCTATGCTTTGTCAAAACCCATAGAACTGAATACCAAAAAATATTAGCTGTATGTAGCAAAATTTAAAGAGGTCAATGGTGTGGCATAGCAGTGGAAGATGATCTGCACCCATGTGGGTGACCGGAAGAAGTTGCAGGCTCCTGGCTTCATCCTGGACCAACCCTTGGCTGTTGAGGCCATTTGGAGAGTGAACCGGTGGATGTAAGACCTCTCTCTTTCTTGCTCTCTCCCTCCTCCTCTCTCTGTAACTCTGCCTTTCAAATAAATGAAAAAAAAAAGTCCCTTTTTATAAGAAAATGTAAGACTAATGTTAAAATGAAATGGTTCCTTGTAAATTTGGAAATATTCTAATGTTGAAGCAGTTTATGCAAACTTTATTAATTATACTATTATCTTTGTAAAAAAGGATTTGTTTATTTACATAAATGCAGAGTTACAGAGAGAGAGAGAAAGAGAGAGAGAGAGAGAGAGATAAATAGGAGATAGGAGAGAGAGAAAGAGCTTCTATCTGCTGGTGCACTCCTCAGATGGTTGCAATAGCTGAGGCTGGGCCAGACCAATGTCAGGAGCCAGGAGCTTCTTCTGGGTGTCTCACATGAGTGACAGGGGTCCAAATGCTTGGACCATCTTTCACTGCTTTTCCCAGGCCATTAGCAGGGAGCTAGATTGGAAGTGGAATAGGTGACACTTGAACTGGTACCCATATAAAATGCTGGCATTGTAGATGGTGGCTTTACCTGCTATGTCACAAACCTGGCTCCAATACAATTGTCTTTATGGAAAAACACAACTCTATTATTCTATTTTGTGTATACTTCTATGCTATACAATATTAAAAACTTTATCAAAGTGTATGGATATGGGTTTCTATGGCTTGTGTGAAACCAGTCTTCTTATAATGTTAGAGAGATCTTTAGACTATTTCCATTAATTCCAAGAATCCTTTCTAACCCATGCCTCTTCTAAGGTGTGAAAATTTATTGTACATTTATTGGAAGGAGAATAATTTTACACTTTATGAAAATAGCAACTATGAAAAATAAGTCAAGGTCTGTTTCTCTGATTAAATGAGTATGTCTAATCATTCATTTTTGAGTAGTGCTGATTATTGAGAGTAAATTGCAGATTATAATTTTTTGGAATAATTGCATGATTAGAATATATTGAAAAATTGTGAATGTTTAGATTTGCTTTTGAGAACTTTGCCTCAGTGTCATTTGTAAAGGCTCTGAATACATAAATAATCTTAAATTATAATCCTCAGGATGCAGGCATACTATCCAATTAAAGAACTAAGGACCTAGTGACCTTTTTTGGCTGTTTTAACTTGCAGCTACCTTTTAAGATCCAATGAATGACTCCTCACTGAAATTCATTTACTAACTGGGTTTGATAAATTTAAGAAAATTGACAAGGAAACTATCAAAAACCTTTTGAGTCAAAACTGGATATAAATTATTATGTTTACTGAAATAGCCTTGAGAATTTGGCATTATTCTTTAAAATTCTGGAGAGTTTTTCCAATTTCACACAATCTGTTTGTGCAAGATAAGATTGAAAGAATGGCATCTCCTAGACATGTGGCTTTAATGGCATAGAGACCCTAAAATGGTTAGCAGAACTTCTTCTGATACTGATGATGGATTTTAAACCCCCAAAATATTTGCTAAAGCTAGATGGTGGTACAGTATAAGAATGAGAGAGAAAGAGAAATAGAAAAAAAAAAAACCTTATGATTATAAGACTAAATGAGTGACATAATTTAAATAGCTTTGATTTCTGGGATTTAATTTATTAAAATAAAAAGTTTCCTGGGAAATTTATTTATTGAGGACATATGATCAACACACCAAACATATGCCCACCTACTACTATTTTTTTAAGATTTATTCATTCATTTGAAAGACAGAGTGAGAGAGGGGGAGGGGAAGGATAGAGCTATAGAGAGATCTTTCAGCTGCTGGTTCATTGCCTAAATGGCTATAACAACCAGGTCTGAGCAAGGCCAAATCCATGAACCAGAAACTCCATCCTGGTTTCCCACGTGGATGGTAATGGACTAAGTACTTGTTCCATCTTATATTGCTTTCTGAAGTGAATTAGCAGGGAACTGGATCTGTAGGACAGCTGGGAAGCAAACGTACACTTCTGATGTGACAAACATCAGCTTAACCTGCTGTGACACTACACTGAACTAAAAGGCTAAGAGATACACCATTGTTTTTTAATTGTAAATTTCAGCTTGAGGGCAAAATCCAATATTTTTTTACATTAGCAGCAAATATTTAATACCACTTGACACAGGTGACATTTTAATTCCGTGAAATTTGTACTCATCTATTTTGATATTTTTGTTTATAGTACTTTTTGTTCTGGGTAAATGGTAGAAAATTAGAGATACCATATAACATTTAATTGAAATATGACCAACATTTAATTATGTTGTTCTAGGGACAGAAGATTTGGTATTATGTGCATCTATAGGAATTGTAGTTTTAATTGCATCACAGTAACTGTTGCTATGCAATCTTAGATTCACTTATTGCCAGTGTTCCATTAATTGCATAGACAGGTTCATTTTTTGTGGATCTTACATTCAAGAGGATTTGCATATTCATTATTAATAAATTTCCATTCTGAGAAATCATATTACAGATGAGTTAATCATTTTCATTTTCAGTTGCTTCAGTAACATCACAAATAAGAATGTAAATGATTCATAAGAGCCTATTTTAAACATTTTGTCAAATATTTATTAAGTCATTTATTTAAAAAATTTATTTAAATTTTTTTATTTATACAAGGGCAACACATTTTATATAGTTCATATATACAGTTTCTTAATAGATTTTATTTATTTATTTGAGAGGTAGAGTTATAGATAGTGAGGAGAGAGACAGAGAGAAAGGTCTGCATCACTCCCCAAATGGCCACAACAGCCAGTGTTTTGTTGATCTGAAGCCAGGATCCAGGAGCTCCTTCCGGGTCTCCCATGTGGCTGCATGGGCCTGAGTGCTTGGGCCATCTTCTGCTGCTTTCCCAAGCCATAGCAGAGAGCTGGGTTGGAAGAGGTGCAGCTAGGATTAGAACCAGCACCAATTTGGTATGTTGGCACTGCAGTCAGAGGATTAACCTACTGTGCCACAGCACAGGCCCCATATATACATTGTTAAGTGCATAATGATACTTCCCACCATACCCTCCTTCCTGCCCATGCTCCCACCGTCTCTCTTCCTTTTCTTATTTTTCTTTTAATTTATAGTAATATGCTTTCAGTTTACATTATAATCACAAGTTTAACTACCTACTAAATAAAGTATACAAGTAGTAGGTAGAAAAACCAAGGTTACTCAAAAGTATAGGCAATGACTATAAACAATAATCAAGTCTCAGAATATTAATTTCACTCATATATATTGAATTTTTGTCCTCTGTATATTAGTTATCACAAATCAGGGAAAACATAGGATGTTAATCTTTTATGGACTGGCTTATTTCAACAAGCATTATGGTCTTTAATTGCATCGATTTTGTTGCAAAAGATAAGATTTAGTTCTTTAATATGGCTGAGTTGTATTCTACTATGTATGTATACCATAATTTCTTTATCCAGTAGTCAGTTGATGGACATCTGGGTAAATTCAATATCTTAGGTATTGTGAGTTGAGCAGCAATAAACATGGGAGAACAGATAACTCATATGATGATTTCATTTCCTTTGGGAAAATTTCCAGGGAATGGCTGGGTAATCTGTTTTTCAGATTTGTAAAGGAACTCCATACTGTCTTCCATAATGATTGTATATTTTACATTCACTAAAGCAGTAGATTAGGGTTTATTTTCCCCTACATTTCCATTAGCATTTGTTATTTGTTTAATTTTTGGATGATAGCAATTCTCACTGGATTAGGTGAAACCTCATTATGGTTTTTATGTCTGTTGGCCATTTGTGTTTCATTCTTTGAAAAACACCTGTTCATATCCTAAGCCTACTTCTTTTTTTATTATTATTTTATTTTATTTTTTGACAGGCAAGTGGACAGTGAGAGAGAGAGACAGAGAGAAAGGTCTTCCTTTTTCCATTGTTCACCCCCCAGTGGCCGCTGTGGCCGGTGCACTGTGGCCAGTGCACTGCTCTGATCCGAAGCCAGGAGCCAAGTTCCTCTCCTGGTCTCCCATGCGAGTGCAGGGCCCAGGGACCTGGGCCGTCCTCCACTGCACTCCCAGGCCACAGCAGAGAGCTAGACTGGAATAGGAGCAACCAGGACAGAATCTGGCACCCTGAATGGGACTAGAACCCGGGGTGTCAGCACCACAGGCGGAGGACTAGCCTGTTGAGCCTACTTCTTTTGTAGATTATTTTGTGGTGGCTGAGTTGGATATTGATCTTTTATCAGATGTATAGTTTGCAGATATTTTCTTCCATTCTGTCAGTCGCCTCTTTACTTTGTTGAGTGTTTCCTTTGCTGTGCAGAAGCTTCTTAGCTTATGTAATTCCATCTGTTTATGCTGGCTTATATTCCCTGTGCTTCTGGCATCTTATCCAAGAAGGCTTTGCGTATGCCAATGTCTTGCAGTGTTTCCCTTATGTTTTCTTCTAGTAATTTGATGGATTCAGGTCTTAGGTTTAGATCCTTGATCCATTGTGAGTTGATTTTTGTATAAGGTGTAAGGTAGTGGTTTTGTTTCATACTTCTGCATGCAGAGATTCAATTTTCTCATGGCATTTGTTGAAGAAATTGTCCTTTCTCCAGGGAGTGCATTTAGCTCATTTGTCAAAGATTAGTTGGTTCTAGATATATGGGTTAATTTCTGGGTGGGTACTCTAATCTGTTCCATCAGTCCACATGTCTATTCTTGAGGCTGTATGAGGCTGCTTTGATTATAACTGCTCCATAATATGTCTTGAAATATGGCATTGTGATGCCTCCAGCTTTATTTTTATTGTTTAGGACTTTTTAAAGATTTATTTATTTATATTAATGAGAGAGTTACAGAGAGGCAGAGGCAGAGAAAGAGAGAGAGAAATAGAAAATCTTCCATCTGCTGGTTCACTCCCCAAATGGCCAGAGCTGGGCTGATCTGAAGCCAGGGCCAGGAGCTTCTTCTAGGTCTCCCATGCAGGTGCAGGGGCCCAAGTACTTGGGCCATCTTCTACTGTTTTCCCAGGCCATAACAGAAAATTGGATTGAAAACGAAGCACCTGGGTCTTGAACTGGCACTCATATGGGATGTCCGCATTGCAGGTGGAGGCTTTATCCACCATGCCACAGCACAGCCCCAGGATTTCTCTAGCTATTCAGGATTTTTTTGTGATTCCATATGAATTTTAGAATCATTTCTTCCAGATCTGAGAAGAACGTCTTTGGTATTTTGATTGGGATCTCATTGTATCTGTAAATTGCTTTGGACATTTTGATGGTATTAATTCTTCCAATCCATGAGCATGGAATATTTTCTTTTCTATTTCCTTCCTTAATGTTCCGTAATTTTTATTGTAGAGAACTTTCACATAGTTGGTTAAATTTAACCCAAAATATTTTTATAGTTATTGTGAGTGGAACTGATATTACAAGTTCTCCCATACCCATGATGGTGTTGTTTGTGTATACAAATATTGGTTTAATTTTTTATTTATATAAGGTGAACAAATTGATGTATTTCATAATACAGATTTAAGAGCATAGTAATACTTCCTGTTCCACCCTCTAGTTATTGACCCACATATTCTTATCAGCACATGGAACAGTTTCAAATCAATAAAATCAAAGATGAAAAAATTGTAACAACAGATACTACAGAAACGAAGAATCACCAGCAATTACTACGAAGAGTTGTATGCCAACAAATTAGGAAACATAGAAGAAATGTATAGATTCCTGTACACAATCTACCAAGTTTGAGTCATGAAGATACAGAAAACCTGAACATACCAATAGCTGAGATGGAGATCGAATCAGTAATAAAGACCTTCTCAACAAGGAAAAGCCCATGACTGGATGACTTCACTGATGAATTTTACCAGATTTTTAGTGAATAACTACTTTCAGTTGTTCTCAAACTATTCAAAACAATTGAAAGGGAGGGAATCCTCCAAAACTCCTTCTATGAGGCCAGCATCACCTTAATTCCCAAACCAGAAAAAGATAAAACAGAGAAAGAGAACTATAGACCAATATCTGTGATGAACATAGATGCAGCAATTCTCAACAAAATACTAGCTAATTGAATCTAACAACAAATCAGAAAATCATTCACCGTGAACAAATGGGATTTATCCCTGGTATGCAGGGATACAAAAATCAATACATGTAATACATCAACATTAACAAACTGAAGAATAATAACCAATATATTTTCTCAATACTGCAAACAAAGTATTTCATAAAATACGACATCATTTCATGGTGAAAAATTGGGTATAGAAGGGACATTCCTCAACACAAACCAGGCAATTTATGACAAACTCACAGCCAGCATATATTGAATGGGGAAAATTTGTAAGTATTTCACTAAGATCTGGAACCTGACAAGGATGCCTACTTTCACGATTGCTATTCAGTATAGTCCTGGACATTTTAGCCAGAGCTATAAGGAAGAAAAAGAAATCAAGTGGATACAAATTGGAAAGGAGGAATCAAATTATCCTTACTTGTAGATGACATGATTCTATATATAAGGAGACAAAAAGACTCCACTATTGAAACCATAAAAGAGTTTGGTAAAGTTGTAGGATATAAAATTAACACACAAAAATCAATAGTCTTTACACACATAGACAATGCCATGGCTGAAAAAGAACTTCTAAGATTAATTCTGGAGCCGGCACTGTGGCGCAGCAAGATAACACCCTGGGCTGAAGCACCTGCATCCCATGTGGACACCAGTTTGAGACCTGGCCACTGCACTTCCAATCTGGCTCTCTGCTGTGGCCTTTGTGGGAGACCTGGAGGAGGCTCCTGGTTCCTAGCTTCAGATCAGCACAGCTCCAGCTGTTGCGACCAATTGGGGAGTGAACCATTGGATGGAAGACCTCTCTCTCTCTCTCTGTGCCTCTTCTCTCTCTGTGTAACTCTGACTTTCAAATAAATAAATAAATCTTTAAAAACAATGATCAATCCTACTCACAATAGCTAAAAAAATTTAAATACCTTAGAATAAATTTAACCTAGGAGGTGAAAGATCGCTATGATGAAAATTACAAAGCATTAAAGAAATAAATAGAAGACACAAAATAATGGAAAAATATTTCCATTATTTTTTATGGGTTGGAAAAATTAATATAATCAGAATGTCCATATTACCCAAGGAATTTATAAATTCAATGAGATCCTAATCAAAATACAAAGCACATTCTTATCAGATCCAGAAAAAAGATATTAAAATTCATATGGAAACACAAGAGACCCTGAACAGCTAAAGTAATCTTAAACTATAAAAATAAAGTTGGAAGCATCACAATACCAGATATCAAGATATACTACCAGGCAGTTGTAATTGAAACAGTTTGATACTGGCAAAAAAATTAAAAAAAAGACATGTAGACCAATGGGACAGAATAGGGACCCCAGAATCCAGAATTCAATCCACACATCTCATCTGCAACCAACTAATATTTGATAAAGGAGCTAAAATCTAGCCCTGGAGAAAGGACAGTCTCTTCAGCAAATGGTGCTAGGAAAATTGGATCTCCACATGGGAAAGTATGAACAAGACCCTTACCTTACAGCCTATGCAAAAAATCAACTCAAGATGGATTAAGGGTCTGAGCTGAAATACAGCAAAACATCTGAGTTTTAGAATAATGAAGCAATCAGCATTTGAAAAACATTTTAAAGGCATGCAACTGTGTGATATATACAAGGTTGTGTAGAGTGTTGAGAAAAGTAGTTCCAAGGACTGAGCTCTGGGGCGTTGTGTTGTTGAGCAAGTGAAGGCAAACCAGCAGAGAAGACTGAAAAAATCTTATTGGGGGAAAACCAGTAGAAATTGTGTGCTGGAGCCTAGTGAAGAAAATATTTCAGGGATGTGTGAATGATTTACTTTTTCCATTATTACTGATCTGTCAAGTATGTTGAGTAAAAGCTTTAATGTAAGATTTAGCAACATAGAGATCAGCTTTGATACATGCAGTTTCAGTGGAGCAGTAAGAGTGGGGCAATAAAATAAAAAGGAATGAAATACCGATCCACGGACCTTGAAAACATTGTGCTAAGTCAAAGAAGGTAGACCCAAAAGGCCTCCTGCCATATGAATCCAGCTACATGACATATTCTGAGTGGGCAAATCCATTGTGAGAGAAGATGGATCAGGTGTTACATAGTCTAGGAGAGAAAAGAGAACAGGGAGTTACTACTACTGGGTATAGGGTTTCATTAGTGCTGTAGAAGTTTGTGAGGTAGATAATGGTGATGATTGCACGTTATTGAATGTGCTAGAGACCATCAAATTGTATAGTTCAAGTGATGCATTTTATGCAATATGAATTTTACCTCAATAAGGTAATTTAGGGGAATAGGTTCAAGAGAGAATTAGGGAGAGAAGAATTGGTGTTGGAGTTGGTGAGAATAGACAGCCCTTGGAGAAGTTAGTCATAAGAAATGCCAAATCAGAAGAAGGTTTTCTTGTATGAAATTTTGGCTGTTTCGGTGCAGTTCAGAATGATCTTGTAGAAAAAGAACATGTTGATATAGATGATATGGAAGAAAATTGTTGTAGTTACTCTGGAAATAATCAAGAGAACTTAGAATTTCTGTGAAACTGAAAGGAGTGACTCCAACAGGAGAATGGTAAGCTGACCCACAGAAACAGGAGGAAAGCCAAATGGACAGCGTGGTAGGGAGATGAGGTGAGATTTGGGAAGTTTTCTTACTTCTCTCATTTTCCCAGTAAAACATGAAGCAAGATAAGGTATGAATGATGGTGGAGAAGGAAAGCCTAGAAGTTTAAAAAGGGAGTAGAGTTTTGAGTATCATTCTGGGAAAGCAGGAAAAAGAAAGAGGAAGGAATTAGGCTTGTAAGTCCTGTCGCAGTCAAAATACAGTCATGCCTCCCCATGAGAATATTTTTGAGAGATGTATCATTACATTGCTTTCTCACTTTTAGACATTACAGAGTGTACTTTCACAAGCTAAGATGGCTACAATGTCATTATGTGATATAATCTCTGGGGACCACCATCATGTGTGCATTTTATCATGGATCAAAATGTCATATGTGATGCACTGCTGTATTGTTTGAGTTGAGATATTAAAAGGAGTGAATTGGAAAGACAGAGTGGTGGTTGGGGGATGGGATACTTGAAATTATAATGAAATGTTATCAATAGAAGTGATAATACTCACTTAGAGGAAGAGTGGCAGGTGTCCTTTCATCAAAGCTCTCCTCTGAGATCACCAATAAGAAGAGATTAGGAAGCTGAAAAGCAAGGTGGAAGTGAATAGTGGAAAATGATATAGTGACTGTGAGGTAAGAGCTCAAATCTGCAGGTACTCAGGTATAGTTCATCAATGTTTATAGGTGACTGTATTGAGCTGGTCCAGGGAGGGGTGCCATTTGCTATCAAAAGAGGCCAGTGGTTTCTAGAAGGGTGATATCAAGAACTTTCTGTAAGTGGCAAGAGGAGCAGTCATGACACCAAAGCTACCTTCATGCAGTTCTTTAGTTGAGAAGACTGTGGGAAAAGAAAATAGAAAATCTGTATACTTTAAGAGGAGAGTACTGGTCGGGGCACCGGATTCTGTCCCGGTTGCCCCTCTTCCAGGCCAGCTCTCTGCTGGGGCCAGGGAGTGCAGTGGAGGATGGCCCAAGTGCTTGGGCCCTGTACCCCATGGGAGACCAGGATAAGCACCTGGCTCCTGCCATCGGATCAGCACGGTGCGCCGGCCGCAGCGCGCCATCCGTGGCGGCCATTGGAGGGTGCACCAACGGCAAAGGAAGACCTTTCTCTCTGTCTCTCTCTCTCACTGTCCACTCTACCTGTCAAAAAAAAAAAAAAAAGGAGAGGAGGAGATTAGTTCCAGGGAAGGTCTAATTCCTAGTTAAAAAGGGTACCATATGTTATATTTGATGCCAGTATAGATGTCTTTCCAATAATGAGCTTTTAATTTTGGGCATTTAGACAGATTACCTATTTCCATAGAAAATGGATATTTAATTTTGGGACTTGCCAGTAACCACAGAGATCTCATTAAAATACAAAAGCCTTGGCATAGTTGTTTTACTGTCTCTGACTCTGTGTATGTGTTCGTGTATGAATTTTTGCCTCAATAAGAAAAAAAGTTTCCTTAAGGGGTTGCCCAGGACTGATGCTATTATGGAGAGAAGGTGAGAGGAAGATGCTGTGTAGAATAAATATTAACATTGTAAGAAGTACATGGCTTTCCAGTTGCATCTGCATTTCACCTATTCCACATTTTTAAACTTAACAGATGAAATTTTACCATGTCAAGAAGCGTCTGAGACCCATCAGGAACTATGCCATCCAGTTGCAGACCTCTGCAGATTCGATTCTCCACATGAAGGATTGAGATGTAAGTGTTAGACTGAGATGCCCATCTTGTTGGTGTGTAGGCAATTCTTGA
Source organism: Oryctolagus cuniculus (assembly GCF_964237555.1). Lineage (NCBI taxonomy): Eukaryota > Metazoa > Chordata > Mammalia > Lagomorpha > Leporidae > Oryctolagus > Oryctolagus cuniculus. The sequence goes on from NC_091444.1 coordinate 45,026,955, forward strand.
GACTCAGAGACCCCCATAGAGATATGCACATATCTATCTTGTTGACATTAATGTCCTAGTTTAAGCTGGAGTGTTGTAAGGACTTGGACCATCTTCCAGTGCTTTCTCAGGCCACAGCAGAGAGCTAGATCAGGAGCAGCTGGGACATGAACTGGCACCCATATGGGATTCTGGCACCTCAGGTGGAGGCTTAGTCTATCACGCCACAGTGCCTGCCCTTTTAAGGTGATATCTTAAAAAGCAGTGGCATTACAGACCACATTGGGATCATATACAATGTTTTTCCTTTAAAATATCAATGTGATTAGGAATAGTTAATTTAAACTAATTTGATAAAGTAGATGAAGTCAAACATAAAGCTGCATCAGATAGTTCATGGAAAATATGGATTAATGAAAATCTATGCATGGATTTCAAAATTTTGTATCACAATTTTAATTCCAGCTTTCCATGAGTTTTTAATACTCTTGTATTATGTCATTTTAATATGAAATTTTAAATTTTTGAGATAACATTTTTAATTTACATTATAGTCTTAAAAAGAAAATAATGAAGTTGTATTATATCATTTTAAAAATTGCAATCAAAGTGGTACAAGAAATAGGAATATCTTTTCTTTTTTTATGCTGATGATTCTCATTTGGGAGGATACCCAGCAGGATCAACTGAAGGTTTTGGCAAATAGAGTTACTTGGGTGTTCTAAGTATTACTGTATCAAAAATTCCAGATATGATCTGTGTGCATGTGTGTGTATGTTATGCTTCTAGTTGATTTGATCATAATAGATAACGTTGGGTAAGCATCCACTTAGTAGCTTGTGGCAGACCTTCGGCACTTTTTTCTCTCCTCTTCAGTATGTCACGCCTGTGGATTTGAATCCGACATGTGTGACTGGGCATCAGAAGCATCTGCTGAGCAGCTGTCCTGGATACGGACAAAAGCAAGTGAGGTCCAAGCATTAGGATCCACACCTCAGCAGGATCAAAGTGGTAATTACGAAGGTAGGAGAGGAAAACAATGCTGATTATTTCACTCTATGGTTTTCCTTTTCCTTTAAGTCTTGTAATTGGAATCACTCAGGACACAACGATTGCAGATTGGCTTTTTCTACTCAATAGGCATTTCAGTTTTCTGCATGCCTTTCTGTGGCATAATGGAGCTCATTTCTTTTTCCTTGCACTGAAGTTTGCTCTTCCAGTTTTAATATAGCTACCCAACTTTTCGATTAGTGCTAACATGATGTATCTCTTTTATATCTATTTACTTTTAATCTAAATGTACACTTATTTTATATTGGATTTCATGTAGATAATGATTAGTTGGGTCACATTTTTTGAATCATTCTGACCATCTCTGGTTTTAATATGTATACTTAGAAAATTGACATTTAAAGTATTATCAGTATTGGGTGTATTTATACTTATGCTTATCACTGTTTGCATTTTGTTCCCCTTATTCTTTGTTGCTAGCATTGTCTTCCATTATTTTTGCCCTTTTTAAATATTTTGCTACTGTTCATTATTTGAGAGGCAGATAGAGAGAAATAAACATACAGAGACAGACAATGAGCTCCCATCAGCTGGTACCCCTGAAAATTCCCCCAGGAGCTAGGGTTAAACTGAAGCTGGATCCAGGTGCCAGGAACTCTGTCCAGGTCTCCAGTGTGAGTGGCAACATCTAATCACAGCTACTTTTTAGGATCTATACTGGCAGGAAGCTAGAGTCCGGAAACTGGGTATTGAATTCACAGTCTCTGATGTGGGATCCATGTGTCTAGCCACTAGGCTAAACATCTGCTCTCCCTTTTATGGTTTTACTTGTAGATTTTATGTGATTTCATTTTGTCTCCTTTTTAGTATATCATTGTACTTCTTTTTAAAAATTTTTGTAGCTATAGGTCTAGAGTTTATAATTTATATTTACAACTAATCAAACTCACTTCAAATATTTCTATATTCTTTATCATTGCAAGTACCCTATGCTACAATTTTCATAATTCCTCCTTCCTTTCCCTGGTATCATTGATTATGTATATTGTTACTGTTATTCTCTTGAATAAACTGCTATTGGTTAGATCAATTTAATTTATAGGAAAATTAATTTTTGTTGTGCTTTCAGTAGTTCTTCTCTAATGCTCTTCCTTTCTTTATGTAAATCCAAGTTTCTGACCTATATAATTTTCCTTCTTTCTAAGTATTTTCATTTCTTGCAAAGCAGGTATATGGCAACAAATTATTTTAATTTTTAGGAGGTCTTAATATTTCAAGATTATTTTATAGGATACAGATTTCAGCATTTTGTCTCTCAAAACTTGAAATTAATTCGTTCCACTTTTGCTTGAATGTTTTCCAAGAAGATAAATGCTGTTTTTATCTTTGCTCTTTCATAGCTAAGGGCATTTTTTTCCCCATTGGACTTTTTAAGATATTTGCTTTTTCTTTGATTTTTTTGCGGTCTGAATATAATATGCTTTTTTGTTATTTCTTGTCTATTTCCTGTTTGCTTTTGGAATTTATCCTACTTGATATTTTCTGGACTTCCTGGATCTGTGATTTTATGTCTACCATTATTTGGGAACATTGTTTCAAATATTGCTTCTGCTGCTTTCTTTTCCTTTTCCTTTCCCTTTAACTTCCATTACATGGATAGAGCACCTGTTGCAGTTTCCCCACAGTGATTGACTATTCTGTTCCATTTCATCCCATTGTTTGTTTTCTTTTTCTTTTTCTTTTTTTTTTTTTTTTTGATTTTGGAAGTTCTATTAAACATTCCCTCACATCCTCAGAAACCCTTCAGTCTACTAATGAGCCCATCAAAGACATCCTTTCTGTTAAAATGGTTGTAATCGTTATATTAAGTTTTTTGATTCCTTCTCAGGACTTTTGTCTCATTGCCTACATTATTTTTATTTTTTTCAGTTGTTTACATTTTCCATTCAAGTCCTTAACATATTAATCATAGTTGTTTTAAATTTGGCCTTGGTTCTGATGCTTTTTCTTTTTAAACTGTGTTGTTTTCCTTTCAGTATGTTCTATATTTTTTTTGTTGAAAGCCAGACATGATGCACCATGTAACAGGAATTCATGTAAATAGTGTGAGCACTTATGTTTATCCATCAGTGGTTTACTGTGTTCACTGTTTGCTGTGGCTGTAAGTGTCTGAGGCTAACATTTTGTTCAGTGTGGAGTCCTTGTCTCTTAGAGACCTCTTCTTCAGTAGGGTCTGAGATTGGTAACTCTTTTTGTACTATTTTGCTTATTATACAGAAGTCCTGTTGATGTGGTAACATATTTTGAAGGGAGGGGAGACACTGTATTATCCTCTAATTAGGTCTCAGTTTATTGGTGACCCTGCACCTATTCTGTGACCTTCAAAAGTGCTTCTTGCTACCACTCTCCTCTGTCAGACCTCAGTCAGGACAGGAAGACTACAAAGAGTTGAATTCTGGCTGTTCCTCTGCCTCTAAGGTACTGCCATGTAGAAGGCTAGAGCTGATTGAAGTTGGGTAGTTCCTTTTCCCCCAGACAGTTAGACTATAGTAAAACTCTGGTCATTTAGGTAGTGGAGACCTAGTTTCTTTTGAGTTCAGAGCTTATTTATAATGTCAGAATAGTCCAGGCAGAATGGCTGATTTCCTCTCTCTTAGCTACATGTTGAAATATTCTGATTTTTTTTTTACTGTCAGACTTACTCATACCAGATTCATTTTAGATTTTCCTGCTCAGGAATCGCTTCCACAGAGATCTGTGCTCTGGACTTTTTGCTCTGGTGAATTGTGGTTTTCTGTGTCTTCCAGACTCCCTAATCCTGGGGTAGTGCTTTTGAACTGTGACCTCAGTTCTCCCACGGTCTGTGAAAAGTTGTTAATTTTCAGTTTGTTCAGCTTTTTTACTTATTGAAAGGATAAGATTGACAACTTCTGAGCTCCCTTTATGATGGTGCAAAAAACTAGGAACTTCAGAGACTCTTTTTCAGTGAGATTTGTTCTCTTCCCACCTCCCTCCACTCTTTCCTGCTCTCATTTTCTGTTCTTACCCCGCCTTGTTAAATGATTTTGTGTGGCATTACTTAACTCCCCTAAACCTTATCTGTATAACAGTATAGTTCAGGGTTTCATATTTCATGGTAAAATCTTATCATTTTGCCATAGCCCAAAACAGTGGATGTTGCTGTACTTTCTGTCCTAATTTTATAAGCATAGTTCCCTATCCAAAGTTTTTACCTTCACTGGGAGAGTTTAACTGTTTTCCTCTTTTGTCAAACATGTAAATTGGTCAGAGTCAGAATCCAAACTACCATAACCTGTTTCTGATAAAACATACTCTGAGGTGTTTTATCTTGTCTTTGTCCTTTCTCTGTCTGCTTTCTAAAAAATGTTTTTATTTCAGTTATCATTTCTTTATATGCAGATCAGAGGGAAAGTGTAAACTTCCAGTGCTATGTTGATTAAAACCCAATTTTTCCTGGAAATAAGTTTCAATTACATTTATGGTTCTAGAATTTGCAATAATATTTATTAACTTACACAGAAATGAAGTATTTCACTAGGGAGAAACAGGAAGCATTTTTTTATAATTTATTTGACAGGCAGAGTTATATTCAGTGAGAGAGAAAGAGACAGAGAGAAAGGTCTTCCTTCCGTTGGTTCACCCCGCAAATGGCTGCCACGGCCAGTGCTGCGCTGATCCAAAGCCCCACCCCGTCTCCCATGCAGGTGCAAGGGCCCAAGTGCCTGGGCCATCCTCCATTGCCCTCCCAGGCCACAGCAGAGAGCTGGACTGGAAGAGGAGTGACCAGGACAAGAACCCAGTGCCCATATGGGATGCCGATGCCACAGGCGGAGGATCAGCCAAGCGAGCCACAGCGCCGGCCCCAGGAAGAATTTTTTTTAAAAAGGATTTATTTACTTGAAAAGCAGAGTTACAGTGAGGCACAGGCAGAGAGAAATGAAGAGAGAGAGAGAGAGAAAGAGAGAGAGAGTCTTCCACCTTCTGATTCACTCCTCAGATGGCTGCAACAACCGGAGTTGCACTGATCTGAAGCCAGGAGCTTCTTCTGGGTCTCCCATGTGGGTGCAGGGGCCCAAGGACTTGACCCATCTTTCACTGCTTTCTGAGGCTATAGTAGAGAACTGGATCAGAATTGGAGCAGCCAGGACTTGAACCGGTGCCCATATGGGATGCTGGTACTGAAGGCAGAGGCTTTACTGGCTATGCAACAGTACTGCCCCCAGAAATTCTTGATTAAAGAAAGATTTCAGTTATAATCAAAACAGCCTCTTCTGTCACAAAAACAGATGGATAGAAAAATGGAACAGAATAGAACTCCAGAAATCAACTCACACATCTACAACTAACTTATCTTTGACAAAGGACCTAATATCAATACCTGGAGCAAGGACAGTCTCTTCAACAAATGATGCTGGGGAAACTGGATCTCCACATGCCAAAGTATGAATAGAACCCTACCTTACACCTTACACAAAAATCCACTCAAAATAGATCAAAGAACTAAATCTACAAACCAATACCATTAAACTGCTAGATAACATTGGGGAAACCCTGCAACATTGACATATGTAAAGACTTCATGGAAAAGACCCCAGATGCACAATCAAAGCCAAAATCGACAAATGGGATTATATCAAGGTGAGAAGCTTCTGCACTGCAAAAGAAACACTCATGAAAGTGCAGAGGCAACTGACAGAATGGGAGAAAATATTTTCAAACTACGCAACCCATAAACAGTTAGCATCTAGAATCTCTAAAGAGCTCAAGAAATTCTACAACAACAAAACAAGCAATCCATTTAAGAAATGGGCAATGGTCTTGAATTTTTTCAAGAGAGAAAATTCAAATGGCCAACAGATACTTGCAAAAATGCTCAGGATTACCAGCCTTCAGGGAAATGCAAATTGAACCCAATGAAATTTCACTTTACTCCAGTTTGAATGGCTCTCATGCAGAAATCAACAACAACAACAAAAAACAAATGCTGACGAGGATTTGGGGAAAAGGGTACCCTAATCCACTGTTGCTGGGAATGTAAACTGGTACAGCCACTGTTGAAGACAATATGGGGATACCTCAGAAATCTAATATAGACTTACCATATGATCCAGCCATCCCACTTCTGGGAATTTACTCAAACCAGAAGAAATCAGCATCTGAAAGAGTTATATTTGTACTGCCATGTTCATTGCAGCACAATTCACAATAGCTAAAATATGGAATCAACCCAAATGTTCATCAACTGTTGACTGGATAAAGAAATTATGGTATATATACACTATGGAGTACTATTCAGCTGTAAAAAATTAAATCCTGTCTTTTGCAACAAAATGGACACAACTGGAAATCATTATGTTTTGGTGAAATAAGCCAGTCCCCAAAAGACAGATATCACATGTTTTCCCAGATCTAAGATAACTAATAGAGTACCTAAAATGTGATGTATTGGAATGGATAGGACATTTTGAAATTTGTTGTTTTCAGCCCTTGCCTCTTCTGTTGAGGAACAGTGTTTTCTTCTTCATACTATTTGTTGGACTCTTTTTCTTACTTAGGGTTAACTTTATGACTATTAAAAATACTGATAATAGATCTTTGTAAAAATTTAGAGTGGGAATGGGAGAGTGGAAGAAGAAGGGTTGTATCATGGGTGGGAGGGAGTTTAGAGAGAGAAGTATCACTATGTTCCTAAATTGATATATATGAAATACATGAAAATAGTATAACTTAAATAAAATTTTGAAAAAGCAAAAAAAGAGAAAGATTGACTTCTGATTCACACATGAAAATGAAAACCTAGTATTTATACTTGACATAATCATTTTAGAACTTCATATGTTTTTAAATAAAATATTTATATTTCATGCTAGGTTTTGAAATTTTCAGAAATAGAATTTTGTTCAGAAAGAAAATGACAATTGTTTTCCTGAGTTGCTTTTCTTTTCTTTTTTAGGATATTATGTGTATGTTGGGGCTAAGCATGCTTTTACTCTTAGCCAATTAAACAGCAAGGCTTATTTAAACAGCTCTGTGTGTCATTGCTTGGGCAAGAGCTGCCACCTTCAATTCTATTACGCCATGGAAAATAGCATCTTGAGAGTTAGACTGTACAATAATAAGGTAAGAACAAATTTGCAATAGTCTCAGATTCATTGAAAAATGAAATTTGTATTCCTAGGCTGGCACTGTGGCTCACTTGGCTAATCCTCCGCCTGCGGCGCTGGCACCTCGGGTTCTAGTCCCAGTTGGGGCACCAGATTCTGTCCCAGTTGCTCCTCTTCCAGTCTAGCTCTCTGCTGTGGCCCTGGAGGGCAGTGGAGGATGGCCCAAGTGCTTGGGCCCTGCACCTGCCTGGGAGACCAGGAGGAAGCACCTGGCTCCTGTATTCGGATTGGCACAGTGCGCCAGCTGTGGTAGCCATTTGGGGGGTGAACCAATGGAAGGAAGACTTTTCTCTCTGTCTCTCTCTCTCTCTCTCTCTCTCTCACTAACTCTGCCTGTCAAAAAAAAGCGAAATTTGTATTCCTGACAACTTGACATTTCTATAGGTATTTCTCAGTTGTGTGTGTGCTTTATGTGTCCTTAACTTGATTTTATTGATTATATTTTATTTATATTTAAAGATTTGTTTATTTATTTTAAAGGCAGAGTTATATATAGAAAGAGGTAGAGACAGGGAGAGAGAGATTTTCTATTTTCTAATTCACTCCCCAAATGGTGGCAGTGGCAGGGAGTGGGGCAAGGCTGAAGACAGGAGCTAGGAGCTTTTTCAGGTCTCCCACATGGGTGCAGGGGCCTAGCACTTGGGCCATCCTCCGAGTCTTTCCCAGGCATGTTAGCACGGAGCTGGATTGGAAGTGGAGCAGCCAGGACTTGAACTGGCACCCATGTGAGATGCTGGCATTGCAGGCAGTAGCTAAGCCAGCTACTCTGCAACACTGACTCCATCAGTATACTTTTGAAAAGAACTATTAAGAAAACAGTTTAGGACACACTAACATTTACAAAAATCAGTAGGGTGATTTTCACAGTATTATATATTATATATAATTATATATATATTTCCTATTGATGGAACTACATTAAAGAAACTGGAAGTCTAATAAAATGACATGTCTAGCATTCTATAATTTTAGCTCTGTATTGAAACTCTTATATGATCTATTTTGAATTTTAAACCTATATATACCATTAAAACTGAAAATATGATGGAAAATACTCATTCAGGTACACCATGTGACAGTTTTTAAAGACTGGTAATTACTGATTAAAAGCAAACTGAGCATTTGCTTATAAAATGACACAGCAGGTAGAGTGAATGTTGTGATGGTTGTGCTAGTGCTAAAACCACCTTAGGTATTTTTAATCTAGCAGCTGAAAAAACTGTCTACAAATGGGAAAATACCAGAGACACTGGGAATTTCTACTGTGAAGAAGATTTTATTTATAGATGGAAATAAAGATGTCATAGGAGTAAAGAGCAGTCTCGTTTGGCAATAAGTACAGGGATTCTGACATGGGAGCAGAAGGTGGCAGTAAAAGTATACAGGTCAGTTTTTTGGGCTCAGAATGGTTTGACTAAATCAAGTTGAAACTTCTACATCACAACAGCCAGATTCATTTTCAACAAAAGTTTTTTTTTTTATATCATCTGCACTTATTGGGTGCCAATAAGCATCTGTCAATAACATTCTGTCCTGGTTTGTATTCTTCTGAAGTTTGAAGTGCTATCATAATTTATCCTCAGAAATCAGAATGCTCATTACCAAGATACTTGGAAATTCAAGAGGAAATGTTTTTCTTCCTGGTTCTATCACATCATTTCTCGTTCTATCTTTATTGCACTATTTTCATCATATCTAGTCTTTCTTCCACTCCTTTTTTCCTGGGACATTTATGAGATCTGAAGCAAAAAGTTGGATAATTACTCTCATTGGAGAACTTAATACAGTGTCCTTTGTTACTTGAAGAGGTCCTATATCTAGCATTCTGTAGCTGTGTTAAATTTTTGTGACATCTTTGAAATATTACTTGGGAATCCATTGCCTTACATATGTTGGTACCTTTCGTGCAGCATGGTAAGGGCTCAGGCCTGGGATTGCAGAAAGCTCCTTCCTACCTTTCCTGTAGCACTACAAACTTTCCACATTCATGGAGCAAGTCTTGACCCCTTATAAAAAGTTAAACTTTATACAGATGCATTTTACTATTCATGCCTCTATAATTTTCCAGTTATTATCACTTTTGCCAAATAAACCAAGCATGCAACTTCATATGAGGAAATGATCTATAATTTTCAGTTTCCTCTTTCAGCTAACACATAGTGAAAAAGGCTCTGAAATAATTTAGCTAAATATGCCTTAGAATATGGTCCTACAAGACTGTGCTTTATGAGGCAAGTAATTAATGAGTGTCCATATTGGTGTTTAATGAGTGTTTAAGATAAATTTCAGTGGAAAATCACTGATACAAGGATACTTTAGAAAGTTCATGAAAAATAAAAGGTCAAATATAAATTCATTTTGTTGCAAAACTTTCTGGAAATCCATGCATATAAAAGTTATTCAAAAAGTTCATGAAAGGGGCCAGTGTTATAGTGTGGCAGGTTAAGACTCCACCTGCAATTCTGGCATCCCATATGGCAGCAAGTTCAAGACCTGGGTGCTCCACTTTTGATCCAGCTCCCTGCTAATTTGCCTGGGAAGGCAGTGGAAGATGGCAGAAGTGCTTAGGCCCCTGCATCCATATGAGAGACCTGGAAGAAACTCCAGGCTCCTACTTTTGGCCTGTCCCAGCCCCAGCTTTGAAGCCATTTGGGGATTGAACCAGCAGATGGAAGATCTCTCTCTCTTTCTCCCTCTCTCTCTCTCTCTCTGCCTCTCCTTCTCTCTCTATAACTCTGCCTTTCAAAGAAATAAACAATAAATCTTTAAAATTTCCTTTAAAAATTTATGAAAATTTATGTTATAAAAAACAATGCATGGAAGTCAAAAGTCAGAATAAAGTTTACCTTTTAATTATAATTTCCAAGAACTTTGTGAAATACTCATGCATATGTTATAATCCAAAAGATTATTCTAGTCTGCCATGAAAATAACTGATGAATTTTAGAATTTTTAATGTATGTGGAATACCATTATGATGTAATGAAAATGAGTAGTAGTACTCTTCTGGTGACTTTGGGGGTGGTATAAGAAAATAGAGAAAACAAATAGTCTTAGATACCACACCATAGACTAATAACATATTTATTAGGAGTTTCTAAGATAAGAAGATAATGCTGGAGAACTGTTGCAGTGTATTAACCCAAACCAAAATGGATGTACAATTTTGAGAATGTTGGCTGGTGTTTTATTTATTAGCTTGTGTTAGGCAAACAATGTTGTCTTTTCTGACATTCTGTTTTCTATCCACTGTACATAAAACACACTGATGAAAATTTTTCATCAAAATATATTTAAGCTGCAGATTGATATTTTGCCACAAAGTTAAAGCATACTCCAAAATTTTAAAAAATTAGCCCTCGATGAAGATGCTCATTTGCATCTTCCATGAATAGAGTGCTGTTCTTATTCGTATCCACAGGGCAGTTGGAAAGGTTTGTGGAAAATGGAATTAAAATGTTTATTTTGGTGCAGAAACTATTGTAATAGATGGATAGTTTTTTCATAATTGCATTTTTTGTAAACTTTTTGAAGAGCCCTTGTATGCTTGGATTCTAAAATTTTCTTGCCACCAAATAAATGTATCAGCGAATTCCATTTTCTACAGACCTGTTGAAGTACCTTCATATAAATCCTTATAAATTTGAAGAGGTAAACCAAGAAAAATCCAGAAAGAATGGTAAAGGTGTTTTGTTATTTCCAGAAGACATTAGAACTTGAGATGTAGAAAGTACATGGAAACCAAGAGCCTGGAACTCCATCTGGGTCTCCCATGTTGGTGGCAGGGTCCAAGCACTTGGACTGTCTTGTTTTCCCAGAATGCAGCTGGATTAGAAGCAGAACAGCCAGGTTGTGAACGAGTACTCATATGCAATGCTGACATCACAGGTGGTGGCTTAATCTACTGTTACATAACTCTGACCCTAAGTCTGCATTATTGATTCTAATCTGGGGAGCAAAAACGTTTTTACATTTTTATTCAATGATTTTTAAGATGATAGAAAACTAGAATATCAATTGAAATATTTTTCTGGACAAGGGTTTACTTTTTACATTAACATCTGTTAAATAAGAATATAAGCATATGAACAGGAATAAAATGCAAGTTGATTTCATATAGTTCCTTTATAATTGCTTGTGTCATCAGACAGGAAAATTTGATAGAAAAATGTGTATTTTATAAACAGGACACCATTATATTAATGAATGGAAAGACATTTTACTTTGGGAAGATCTCTGTTCACTTTTCAGGAAAATTTAAATGCATTCCTTTTCAGATAGAACAGAGGAAAATCAAGTAGTTAACTATGACAGAAGCGCAAGTTCTCAATTTTCATGAAATGCGTAGGGGGGAGGTGATGAATGCAGTTTGCCAAGTTGTGTCAGTAAAAGTATGTGCAAAACAAGAATGTCTTGATGCTTAGTAACTGGAGTTGTGCAGGATACAATTGTAAGAAAATTTAGTTCATTTCTCACTTTTTCATAACTAATTCATTCTTGATGTGACATGGAAACTTCAGCTGCATATATGTTCATCTAATGGACATTGTAATGATGATGAAGAACACTAATCGATTTAAACTTCTGAAATATTTAGGACTTAGAAATTAGGAGTAGGAATCAGGTAGCAGAGGCATATAAGACTAAATTGAAAATTGATTCATTTTTAGAAAAACTTGTAAACCAATGAAATAAGCAGAGCTGAGGGAGGAGATAAATACTTAGAAGAGTGAAAATTTGTGTCATGTGTTTTTTGAATTACAGCTGCATGTTACCTTCCAAAGCTGCTTGTATCTCAGACTAGAAAGCAGACATAGAGCCAGTTTCCGAGGTCAGCCTGAAACATTTATGCATTCTCAGGGTGCATAAACATTCTCTACATGTTTAATATATGGCTACACGAAAAGTCACTGTATCCTATAGGTAAATAGTATGAACCATGGGTCTAGCTTTTCCATGGAAATATCAATTTAAGTTGAATGTTTGATGAAATTAAAGAAACAGTAGGATTATTTCAGAGCACAAAAGCATGGTCAAAAACCATAAACAACAATAATACAGACACATTTCTGGAATATATTATGGATGTTAATTGAGTGTTTTAGTGTGCTGTAACAGTTTTGTATGCATTTTGTATGTGGAAAAATTATCATTATACAGGAACATATGTAGCATGCTCTAGAACTTATAAAAATGGCTTTTGATAGAGTGACTAGCAGAGTTCAACTGTAGGAACATATTACCAGAAAATAATTGTTTCCTTTGAATTTTTCTGTGGGAAAAATATTTAATAGAAATTGACATTGCACAGAAAATGCATCTGATACAATTTTTACCCTTATATTTAACATTTGTCTCTTATTTCTCTTCTTTATAAAGCATCATCCATTTTGTAAAATATAAAAAATGATATTGGCATCAACATTAAATAACTGGTATTATCAATTTTTATTTAGAGTTTTATTTTTGTGGCATAGTACTTTATTTAACAGTCTATTCAAATTTTTGCTGTATCTTAATTTATGAATTAAGAAAAAACAGCTTTACTAAATAGACATAGTTTGTTTTCTTATTTTTTCCTTTTTAAAAGTATTATTTGGATCTTCATTCTCACAGCCAATACTTCAGATTTCCTGGTACTGATGATCATACATCTAGATAATCCTACTAAAATGGAATTAATAGAGCAATGTAATTAAATGGGAGATTAGAATTTGGGGAATGAGTCATATCTTTCTTTTCATCAAAGGAAGAAGAAATATTTTGGACATACAACACATCAACTCACAGCAAATGGGTGAAAGTAGATGTATTAATACCAGATGGTCTGAAGATATTTCAGGTAAAAAACATTTTTTTAAATCATAAGTTTATTTTATCTTTCAATAGTGAATTTATCTTCCACTGCTTAATTTAGATTAGCATATTTTATTAGTGTAGAGTATATAAATTTGAGGAGAGCAATTGTCTACGTCTTCTTTTTACTTGGCCCATCTCAGGCCCAATTTGCCCTGAGTGGAGAAACCATTGTGTGTCACTGATAGCGCTTACCTCTTCTCCATGACCTCTGTCCCTAGCATCCTCTAGCATCATGCATTGCACATAGGAAGCACAATGTATTACGAAGCAGATAATATTGGTATTTAAAATCACTTGGTTATTTGCAAATGTTTTGAGTGCAGTGATTTATACTTTTGTAACATGCAGATAACTTAAGATATATTTGAGGGGCTGGCGCTGTGGCTCACTTGGTTAACCCTTTGCCTGTGGTGCTGGCATCCCATGTGTGCATCGGGTTCCAGTCCTGGTTGCTCCTCTTCCAGTCCAACTCTCTGCTGTGGCCCAGGAGAAGTGGAGGATGGCCCAAGTGCTTGGATACCTGCACCCACATGGGAGACCAGGAAGAAGCACCTGGCTCCTGGCTTCGGATCAGCGCAGCACTGGCCGTAGCGGCCATTTGAGACTGAACCAGTGGAAGGAAGACCTTTCTCTCTCAGTCTTTTAAAAAACTCACAATAGCCATTAGGGGGTGAACCAACAGAAAAAGGAAGACCTTTCTCTCTGTCTCTCTCTCTCACTGTCCACTCTGTCAAAAAATAAAAATAAAAAAAAAAAACACCCTCACAATAGTTAAGACATAGAATCAACCCAGATGTCCATCAACTGATGACTGGATAAAGAAATTGTGGTATATACACACAATAGAATACTACATAGCCATAAAAAAAGAATAAAATCCTATATTTTGCAACAAAATGGATGCAGTTGGAGACAATTTTGTTTAGTGAAATAAGCCAGACCCAAACAGATAAATATGTTTTCCCTGATTTGTAGTCACTAATATATAGAATACAAAAACGTATATGAGCAAAATTGACATTTTGAGTTTTGATTATTGTTGATAACCTTTGCCTATACTCTTGAGGAAAAGTGGTTTTCTACTTACTATTCGTTGAATTATTTATTTAGTGGATGTTTAAGCTTGTGATTATAAAGTAACTTGAAAGTATGTCATTGTAAAAATTAACAGAAAAATAAGAAAAGAAGAGGAAGGGTGGAAGTGCTAGAACAACTAACTTGGTGCTGTTCTATTTGTTTTGTTTAATTTTATTTAAGATATACAAGTTTCATATATTTCATATAAAGAGATTCAGGACAACTAACTTGGTTTTACCTATAATGAAAACTCAGAGTATCATCTGAGTATCAACAGGGGTTGATGTCAACAAGAAAACTCACTCCTGCAACCACTCTCCCATCTGTAACCAGTGAGTTTTGTGGGTTCTTTGCCTCAGCTCAGTATAGAAATAAAAAGCCAGGGAAGCAATTTGCAAAGAAGCAGAAACTTTTATTTGATTGGCAAGTGATAGAAAAGTGAATGGTCTGAATAGAAACCAAGCGGAGTGCCCAAATGGGACACTGGCTTTTAGGAAGCTACAATGGTAGCCACTGGCCACATCGGGATATTGAACACTTGAAATAAGGCAAGTATAACTAAAGTACTGGATTTTAATTTAATTTTAATTAATTTATATTAAAGTAGTCTTGTGTAGCTGCTGGCTACCATGTTGGATGGTAGAGAATAAATTATTTGCTTTCCACTCAGCTATTTATATACCTGCACTCTTGGTGTTAACTATCCTTTGCTCTTCATAGCTCCTCAAAAAATTCCAATACTTTGACATAATCTTACATTTGTAGAGAAATGTGTGATTGTTTCCCTTGCTAATCTTGTGAACCTCCAGAAAATTTAGCAATTCATTTGGAGAAAAATATATTTATTTTCTTTGGCACTTCTTTTCTTGTCAGAGCGATTGTTTTTTTTTTTTTAACACAAGTTTAATATTTTTTATGTGTAGTCTTTTAATTTTTGTTTATTCTTCCAATTTTAGTATTTAGCACTTTGTTTATTCTTATATCATGTCCTTTCTATTTGCCTATTACATCCCTTCAGGCACTCAAATACAAATTCGAGCTGTTAAAAAAACAAGACCCAGTTAGAGCTTTTGGATAAGTAATGACAATATTTTCCTTTAAAATAAAAGAAGGACAGCTGTAAATATGTTGAGCAAGTAACAAGTGTGTCATCAAAAATATTTGGGTGTTAAGTGGGGTGATATAGGTGTCTATTGTCTGATCCTGAGTGGATTTTCAGAGGCCTTGGTGGAGCCAATGTGTCCATACATCTTACAAATGTGGGTCAGGCTTACCAGATAGGGACTTCGTTATCATTTGTACTTGGTTGCTTTTTCAACAAACAGATGTTTTTCTTAATAACTATTTATTCTCTAATATCCTTTTTTAGTTTTTTTCTCTTCTTAGATGAAAAACTCACTCAAATTTGATTTTTTTTTTGTTTTCCTGAAGATTATTTTTGAAGGAATTATTTTGAGCCAGAAAAGTTTTATTGGGCTTGATCAACTCTGGGTCTATGCCTGTGGACAGGCCCCCACCCGAAAGCTTTGCTCTTCTGATGAATTCGCTTGTGCCAGTGGACAGTGCATTGCTCAGGATTCAGTGTGTGACTCTCAACAGAACTGCGCTGACGCAAGTGAAGATCTAGCAACTTGCTGTAAGTCAATCAATGGTTTACTTGTTGACCTTCTCTATTTCATAGCTATTAATTGTATTTCAGATAGTCTTTGCTTTTCTTAGGCTAAAGTTAATATCTAGCAAATAAGTCAAATGTACGATTTTAGTCTGAAGCTATTAGCACTGTTCCTTCCAGGGACTCTGTCAATTTTTTTTTTAAAAGATTTATTTTATTTGAAAGTCAGAGCTACACAGAGAGAGGAGAGGCAGAGAGAGACAGAGGTCTTCCATCCGATAGTTCACTCCCCAGTTGGCTGCAATGGCTGGAGCTATGTCGATCCAAAGCCAGGAGCCAGGAGCTTCTTCCGGGTCTCCCATGTGGGTGCAGGGGCCTAAGGATTTGGGCCATCTTCCACTGCTTTCCCAGGCCATAGCAGAGAGCTAGATCAGAAGTGGAGCAGCCAGGTCTCGAACCTGTGTTCATATGGGATGCCAGTGCTTCAGGCCATGGCGTTAACCCACTGCACCACAGCACTGGGCCCTCTATGCCAATTTAATGTTTTAGTACTTGTTGCTAAGATGGCAAAATTTCTCTATTTGTTTAACACATGAATAACTGCAGTCAGTGTTGTATTTATCTGTGTGTGCTTGTGTGTATTTGTGTGTGCTTTTGTTTTAGAGAAAAGTGGGTGGTCTTTGGACCTCCTCTTAAAGGCAGATCTATGGGATGTTAACCTGTATTAAATGTATGTTTTTTCCCCTGTTAAAATGGTTATGTTGGGAGCCGTGGGGAGCCAGTAAGAAGGGGAAGAACTTCCTTTGCCTCCAGGGCTGTGGAATTCATTTCAGCCACCTTTAGCATTCATGAGGGAAAAAAGGTTCAATGCCTTACCTTTAGGCCTTTGCTGAAGGGTCTTTGATAGGCTTGATGACAACAGACCCTATTGCAATTCAAGCCTAGTCCTATGTCAAAGAAATAATTTGACAGCCTACATGATGGTTCTCACATGAGGAAACTTAGCAACTAAGGTACTTGTGCCTGTTTAGAAACCATGAATTCCATTTAAATGAATTTTCTACCTAACAAACAAGTGGATGTTTAGAAATATATTTAAATTTGACATTTATTCTGCTGCATATTTTATTCTAATGAGATATTTTGTTGATCAGGGGAAATATTAAAACAAGATAAATATCAATTTTTAATGTATTGGAGTCTATCTTTCCTTGAAGATCTAATATTTACTTTATACATTGGGTGCTCCAGGGGTGGATGCATATATATTCACAAATGTTATTTTCTCTTGTCAAAATGATCTCTTAATATATAGTGACCTTTATTTGTATAGTTTTTGAATGAAAGTGTGTTATCTGATATAAGTGTGGCTTTTTATGCCTTCTTTGTTTTTCCATTGCATGGAATTTTTTTATCCGTTAACTTTCAGTCCGCGAATGTCTTCACCAGTGAAATGAATTTATTAAAGGCAGCATATCTTTGGATCTTCTTTTATTATCCATTCATCTAGTCTAAATATTTTAGTTTAAGAAGTTAATGCATTTGTATTTGTGATTAATTTATATGGAATGATTTATTCCTATTATTTTGATAATTTTTTTCCTTCTCTGTTTTTATCTTTGTGGTTTGCTGGTTTTCTATTTTGACAAAGTTTGATTCTTTTTATCCTTAATGTGTCTACCCTCCTGATGGGCTTGTACTTTTGTGCATTGTCATGATGGTAGCTTTTGCTTGTAGAAGTAGGTTTCCTTTTTAAGTTTCTTGTAAGGCCATTCTGGTAGAGATGAGTTCCCAGTTTTTGCTTATTTTGGAAAGACTTCTCCTTTGTGCCTGAAGGATAGCTTTGCTTAACATAATATCCTGGATTGCCTTTTGTTGTTATTGTTTGCTTGTTTTCCTTCTGAATATTCAATATTAAATTGCATTCTCTTCTGGTCTTTAAAGTCTGCTGAAAAATCTGCTGTTAGGTTAATGGTGGTTCTCTTAAATGTGATTTGCTGGATTTGCTGTTTTTTTTTCCCTCTCTCTCCTTTTAGAATTCTTTCTTTGCTTTGGAGTTTTGACAGTTTGACTCTAATAAGATCCAGAGAGAACCTTTCTTGTGTAAATCTATTTAAGGTCTTTTGATCCTCTTGGCTCACATGGGTCCCAAGATTTGACAAATTTTCAGCTGCTGTTGCATCAAATATGATTTTTATGCCTTTTCCCTTCTCTTTTCTTTGTGAGACACTCATAATTGAAATATTTGTTCACTTCAAGGTATCTCTTAAATCTCAGAAACTTTCTTCATTTTTTAAAGATTTATTTATTTATTTGAAAGTCATAGTTACAGAGAGAATGGAGAGCGATATAGAAAGAGATGTTCCATCCACTGGTTTCCTTCTCAGATGGCTACAATAGCCAGGGTTGGGCCAGGCTGACGCCAGGAGCCAGGAGCTTCTTCCGCGTTTCCCATGTCAGTTGTAGGGGCCCAAACACTTTGGCCATCTTCCACTGCTTTTCCCAGGCCATTATCAGGGAGCTAGACTGGAAGTAGTGTGGGGGAGGCTGAATCCAGAGAGGCCTTGAGGAAACTTCCTGAGCCTGCCTCGAATTTGAAAACCTGTCTTTAAGTTTCAAATCCCTGGTGGTAAAAGACCCAGCCCCAGGGCCCTTTTGCCTAATGATCATTAAGGTGGTATAATAGGAGTGGCTAAGACCCTTTCACATCATATCACCCCACCCCTTGCCCGCATCCACTTGCTCTGTACCACAGCTATATACACACCTCCCTTTTACAATAAAGTGAGATCCTGTTTTGACTGGGCTCCCCACCACATCTGATTGTCCCCCGGGGCGGGGTGGGGGGTAGTTCGGGGAAGGCTGAGTGGTGGGTGGCGCACTTCCCCTCCTGGGACAAGGCAAGCTGCGGACAGCCTGACTAATTCTCGGCGGTGATGAGAAAGAGTCACGGCAGAAGTAGAGCAGTTGGGACGCGACTCAGCATCTGTATGAGATGCCAGGGTTGCAGGCAGTAGCTTTACCTGCTATGCATGTCACTGGTATTTCTTCATTATTCATAATTTTATCTTTCTTTTCCAATTGATTGTTATTTCAAAAGACCCTTCAGGTTCAGAAATGTTTTCCTTGATTTACTGTGTTGTTTAGGATCTCCACTGTAATTTTTTTTGACTTACTGAGTTCCTAGGTCTATGATTTCTAGTTTCTTCTTTAAATGATGTCTCTTTACTGAATTTCTCATTCAGATAATAAATTGCTTTCCTGATTTTAATGGTTTATCTTTATCCTTTTGTATCTTACTAAATATCTGTAGATGCACTGTTTTTAATTCCTTTCCAGGCTTTTTGTCAGTCTTCTTTTGAGTGTATTAGTTGAGATTTATTGTGGATTTTTTTTTAGACATTACAGGACCTGATTTTCACACTTCTTCATTCTCAACATTGATATTTGCACATGTGGTGGATTTGCTGACTACAAATTTTGTAGAGGGGCTTTTGCACTAAAATACTTTCTCCTAGAAGTGTGTCTTAGGTTTTAGAATCGGTTGGCTGTGTTGGCTTTGGTCACAGTGTAATCTTTGTAGAACTTCTGAAGCTATACTTCCTGGCTTTGGGAAGGGTGCATATGGCAGCATGACCAAAGCACTCTTCAGTCAATGTGGGCAGCCCTCCACTACACCCAGGCATCACAGCAATGGGAGCAGAGTGGGGATGGATAGGGTCTTGGAAGGCACCATACAGCAATAGCCTAGGGAGTAGCGGGTACAATATGGACTGTGCATACTCCCTGGTCTCTTGGGGCCCACAAGGGCTACAGGATTCCCCAGCAGCAAAAATGTCAAATGTGCGTGGTGCTGATAGAGGCCACAGGGAGCCTCCCATTCACCATTTATCCATTATGGGAGGATTACACTAGGTCCAAACTGGTCTGAACTGGAGAAATAGAGTGGCTGATGCCATGTACTTTGTTATCTTCTTTATAAGATATCCTGAGTGCCTGTGTTCCAAAGTTTGTCCATTTCCTCTGAGCTGCACTTCAGTGCTCTCTCCCAAATATTGTAGTCAAATAGTAGTTGTATACTCTTTGCTTCTGTCCTTTTTTGTTAGAGTGACCTTCATCTAGTATCTGTAGCCAGTCATTTTGCTGGAAGTTGATAACATATAATTAGTTTTGTATGATCTCTCATTGAAAACATATAACACAATGCTTTCTATATAGTGATTATTTTTAAGATGCTATAATTACTACTGCTTATTTACCTAATATAAACAGTATTAATCTTTAGTAACATAGACTTTGATATCAGGTCTGATTTGGAATTGTGTTGATAGTAATGAGCACAGAAAAATTGTGTGTATTTCCTCATTCAAATTTAAAAAGCTCTTCATGAGGATTTAGTAAGTTGAAATACACTTCAATAGATGTTTACCACACTGCAATTATGTCCTTGCCAGTTTCTATATTTTTGCAAGCTATATTGGTAACCCTCAGTGGGACTGTAGGTTTTAACTTGTTAAAATTACCACTCACATACACAGTCCCCTTTTTTTAAAAAAAAATGGATATCTTGCATATGTGACTAAGACCTGATAGCATTTAGATTGAACCCCATAATGTGCAGGAAACTTTTTTCTTAAGAATTTCTAAGTCTGAGTGAGGCCCAAAGTATTAGCTCAGACTTCTTTTTTGTATAATTTGTGTTTATTCCTTACAAATAAACCTCAGTGGGGTGAGAGAATGTCAATGGAGAAGTTCTATGACAGTGAATCTACTATGAGATGGAATCTGATTCTATACTCTTTTTCTCTCACAAGGCTCCATGGCTCCTGCACAAAACCATCTTTTTCCTCAGCAAAAGGCCCTAAAAATGACAATGAAGGACTTATTATTCAGTCCACCAAATATCCTCTAAAGCCTTTTCCTCAGAGACAACTACTATATTCATGTAATATTATAATAGAGATCATTCTATTTTATTTTTATTCTATTCTATTTTATTCTATTTTATTTTTCCCAAAATAAATAAAAGCTACTGTAGAATCATTAGCTTTTCTACCAATAAGCATAGATGACTTGGACCATCTTCCACTGCATTCTCAGGCCATAGCAGAGAGCTGGATTGGAAGTGGAGCAGCCGGGACTCAAACTGACACTCATATGGGATGTTGGCACTGCAGGTGGCTTTACCCGCTAAGCTACAATGCTAGCCCCATGCTTTGTTTTTAATTTTACTACCACTTGATAGTAGATATGGATAGTAGATAATAAGGTGTACTTTCTAGCTAACTACATGGAATAAATTTGTATTGACGATTTTTTTTCATATTTCCATAACAAGAACTTCTGGGTCCTGTTCTACTCACTGTTTTAAATACTTACCAAAGCATTTGCTTCTCAGGGATTGAAATGATGTTTAAATACATTGAAGCCTCCATAATATATGTATAATTATGTCATATTTGTATATTATGTATTAGAAGTAGAGGTAGCATTTTTTTTATTTTATTATTATTTTTATTTTTTGACAGGCAGAGTGGACAGTGAGAGAGAGAGACAGAGAGAAAGGTCTTCCTTTGCCGTTGGTTCACCCTCCAATGGCCGCCGCGGCCAGTGCGCCGCGGCCGGGGCACCGCGCTGATCCGATGGCAGGAGCCAGGTACTCATCCTGGTCTCCCATGGGGTGCAGGTCCCAAGCACTTGGGCCATCCTCCACTGCACTCCCTGGCCACAGCAGAGAGCTGGCCTGGAAGAGGGGTAACCCGCACAGAATCCGGCGCCCCGACCGGGACTAGAACCTGGTGTGCCGGCACCGCAAGGCAGAGGATTAGCCTAGTGAGCCACGGCGCCGGCGAGATAGCATTTAAAAATATAACATATATTCTTCATGTTGTATCCCTAACTTGTGATATTTATGATTTTTCACTTTCTATTTAGCATTTGATTTTACTTTGTTTACAACAGATTTCTAAACTTTGTTGAGAAATCTTTGGTTTAAATATAGCAATTCTTTTTTTTTTTTGCTAATTTCTTATTATCTCTTTATATTGAAATATGCTACTCTGTATCTTACTAATCAAAAGAAATACAGCATTTTAAATGTTTTAATTTTTAAAAATATTCATAAATTCCCACCAGCATTGGATAAGATTTGGAATATTCTCCTGACCAAATATCAGGCCAGGAAATTGGATAGAAAGCAAATATATTTTTAAAATTAGACATTTCATAGGAACTATATGAAATTAGAAAGTATTGGGGCCAGTGCCATGGCTTACTTGGTTAATCCTCTGCCTGTGGTGCCAGCAACATGTGTGCGCCAGGTTCTAGTCTCAGTTGCTCCTCTTCCAGTTCAGCTCTCTGCTGTGGCCCGGGAGGGCAGTAGAGGATGGCCCAAGTGCTTGGGCCCTGCACCCACATGGGAAACCAGGAAGAAGGACCTGGATCCTGGCTTCAGATTGGTGCAGCACCAGCCATAGCGGCCGTTTCAGGGGTGCACCAATGGAAGGAAGACCTTTCTCTCTGTCTCTCTCTCACTGTCTGTAACTCTATCTGTCCAAAAAAAAAAAAAAGTACTTTATAATATAAATGTCATATTCATTTCTGTTTTAGAAATTAAAAATGGTTTATCATTATGTTAAAATGTAGTTAAAATTTTAAACTCTCATTAGTGGCTTTAAAACACATTTATCACCTAGACTTATTGTTTACTTTGTAATTCATTTTACAAGGGAATATGCAGTATAGATGCTGGTTAGTTACTGGTTAAAAACAGACAATGGCCCGGGATCCCTAGTACTATAAACATTAGTGAAATGAACATCATTTGGCACTGATATTTGTAATGAAGATGAACATTCACAGTATCTAAGCAAATTCTGATGATTCTTTTAGGTTTATCCTGTTTCCAGTCTAATGTTAATTAACAGTTATTATCAGCAGTTAAAGGAAGAATAATAGATTAGGAGTAACAATATTTGGATTACAACTATAATGCACACCTTATTTAAATTAATAACTTCTCTAAATCTTCCTTTGTAAAGCAATAATAATAATACCTATCCCATACACTTGTTGAGAAAGATCTATGTTAAAGAATTCATCATTCATCAAAAGGCTATTACATAAGTTGTTCAATAACTATTAGCTGTCCTACTGCATGCCTACTATTATAATTTTCCTTTCATTCCTTTTTTTCTGCTTCTTTTCTTTTCCTCTTCCTCCAGAATGTCTATGTGGATGTTAGCTGATTTCTCTGCATATATACCTGAAAATGGGTCAAATTATTATTTTTTGCACAAATTAAATGATGCCCACAATACTTTGTAAAATATGAAGCTCTATGAAAATCAAAGATAAATATTATATAAAATGTAGAGGAACTTGAATTTTCAAAAGTAGCTGTTTTCATGGTTTAGTGTGTAATACTCAGCAGGATCAATTAAGCTTTCCACAGGATGTAATAATAGTGGCTGGGAAACTAACGTGGATGTCAGGAAGAATTAGGCAGACCTTGGCAGTTCTATGAATGATGCGGACAAATGGCAATATTTCTAAGACAGAATATGATTGGTTTGAAAAAAATTGAATTTCATAAATTGAGAATTCTGCCTTCGCAGTTTTCAGTATAAAACACACAACCTCATTTTTTCCCACCGTCAGTAAGGATCACTTTTCCCTCCTCAAATGTGTCCCCTAATGTACTTATAAGGTGATAAATACATAATGAGATGATTTCCATTTGAACTCTACTGTTTCAAAGTGTGGGAACACTGTGGAGGGCCAGTGTAAGAAGCAGAGTTTTGTTCTTCAGTTTCCAGGTGTGATTTTGAAACAAACAGTTGCGGCTGGTTTGAAGCACTTGGTGGTGACCACTTTGACTGGATCTGGAGCTCCCCAACTGATCTTTCTGCTACCTTTGAGCAACAGGCCCCACCTCGGGATCACACTTACAACACAACTGACGGTAAGGAGCAGGCAGAAGTCCTAACTTCATCTATTTACTTCTCAGCTAGGGCTAAGATGAAACAGAGAAGCAATTAGGGTTCTATGTTAGGCTAAGACAGTTGAATATGTCAATTTCAGCTATGCCATCTACATGTATTTGATTCTGTGGTGGGTGGTGTTTATGGAGAATAGGTTTATTTTTTTTTTTTTTTTTCGATTGTCAATAGCATCTCTTCATTTCTTTTTTTTTTTTTTTATCTTTTATTTAATGAATATAAATTTCCAAAGTACGACTCATGTGTTACAATGGCTTCCCCCCCCATACCGTCCCTCCCACCCACAACCCTCCCCTTTCCCACTCCCTCTCCCCTTCCATTCACATCAAGATTCATTTTCGATTATCTTAATATACAGAAGATCAGCTTAGTATAGAATAGGTTTATTTTTTGCTGAATTAGTTGAAGCAATCAATTGTCTGGGCATCATTTAGAAGTGGATGTAAGAATAAACTTTACTTTCAATCAGTTTTTTTTTTTTTTAAGTTTATTTGAGAGGTAGTTACAGAGAGAGAGAAGAAGAGACAGAGAGAAAGGTCTTCCATCTGCTGATTCACTCCCCAAATGGCCGCAACTGTCAGGGCTAGGCTGATCTGAAGCCAGGAGCCAGGAGCTTCTCCTGGGTCTTCCACGTGGGTGAAGGGGCCTAAGTACATGGGCCATCTTCTACTGCTTTTCCAGGCTATAAGCAGAGAGCTAGATAAGAAGAGAAGCACCTGGGACGGGAACCAGTGCCCATATGGTTTGCCAATACCCCAGAGAGAGGCCTAGTATATTTTGCCACAGTGCCAGCCCCTAAATCAGTTTTATTGATTTTTTTTATTGTTACATTGTCTTACTTTTGGATCTGAAAGTAATTTAACGTAGGCTGAAGAATGAGATGCTTTATCTTAGAATCTAGTATGTTAGCTAATCACTTGCTTTATATCTCAATAGGGCATTTTATGTTCATTCTGAAGAAAAACAACAGTTTGTCACAAGTTGCTAAACTCCAGAGCCCAACTTTCAGCCAGACTGGACCTGGATGTACACTTTCCTTCTGGTAAACGTGAAAACCAATTGTCAGTTACCCTGGATGCCTGGTGGTTGCAGGCTTATTCCTGAACTTATTAGCCATTTTGGCTAATCTCTGTTTTATTTTCCAAATAGTTATTGCATTAAAATCACACCATTTGCATTTTATTTAGGAGCATATTTTATGTTTTCTTTCGTAAGAGAAAGAGGAATTGTCCCTCCACTGATGGATATGATTTTATTAAAACTGCTTCTACTGTTTTTTTCTGAGCTTCTGGAGAGAGTCTCTCAGGGTTGTGGGAGCCACAGAGTGTGCATCTCAGCAGATGAGCTCTTGCAGTATGGGCAGCCACAATTACTTCAGGAAGGAAAGGCCTCCATTTATGATAACCAATTGTTACTTGATTATTGACAAGGTAGAAGAGTCTGCAGGTTAAATATTTAGTCTCCTTGTGAATTGTTTCCATTTCTTGTGTTTGCTTTTTTTTCAGGTTTTATAACTATGGGCTCTCAGTGGGAGCTGCTGAACTGCAACTTCATATAGAAAAATCCAATGATTCAACACCTGTCTGGAGAGTATTATATAATCAGGGCAACCAGTGGTCAGAAGCAACCATTCAGCTAGGGCGCCTTACTCAGCCCTTCCATCTGTCACTAGAAAAAGTCAGTCTTGGTATTTATGATGGGGTCTCAGCTATTGATGACATCAGATTTGAAAACTGTACTCTTCCTCTTCCAGCTGAAAGCTGTGAAGAGCCAGATCATTTCTGGTGTCTGCACACCAAGGCGTGCATAGAAAAGCGTCACTTATGTGATCTGGTGGATGATTGTGGCGATCGTACTGATGAGGCTGACTGTGGTAAGTTGCTTTTGGCCTCTCTTACTCATTTTGGGAGTGGTGGCCTTAATTAATTACTATTTTTTGGCTAATGAAGCCAATAACACAGCATAATTCAAAAGTTGGTGAATATTAAGTGTGGCTAATTAATTACTTTGTCAGGCTATTAGTTTTTATTAAGTAGATTTATTAACTAGGTACTATGAATATAATGATTACAGTTATAGAGCCTCTGCCCTCATGGAGTTTACAGTCTACTTAAAGAAATATATATTCTAATGATTAATGAGGAAATAGAATATAACAGCTTTGAGAGTAAATACAAACAGGAATGCTATATATAATCATGGTACTGGACTTTCTAGGGGTAGTGACAGCTGAGACATGAAAAACAGGGCAAAGCATGTGTCCAAAAACCCTGATGTGTGACTAGAAGACAAATGGAAGATAGTGTGGTTGGAGCAAGGAGGAAAGAAGGGGAAAGAAGGTGCAACCTAGGAATGGTGATGTGGGGGAGGCCAGATTCACAGGTCCTTGTAGTACAAAAAGTTTTCTTCATTAGAAATATTTCAGGGATGGTAATATAGTAAAATACACACATTTTAAAAGGTCTCTGTTGATATAATATAACAAATGGTTAGAGGAGAGTAGATTTAGGAGATCACTGGAAAGTTATTGTAGGAGTCCTCAGGAATGTGGTTGGCAGTGGGTTTCAGTGACAGTAAGGGAGATGAAGGATGAAGCTTGGCAATGCTTGGGAGAAACCTTTGATGATATCTTGGCTCTAGGGGGTGTAGAGAGTAGTAGAAAGTGAAAAATACATGTCAAAGATTAGTCCTGCGTTTCTGGCTTAAATTCACAAAACATTTCTGATACTCAGTGACTGTGTGGATCTGACAATTTAATTCACCTAGCTGCAGTTATGCTTAATGTACTTACTCATGAAAATGAATCAGAAACCAATAATTTTTTATTACAAAAATACGTCAAAGTAGTTTGCACCTTTCTTTGGACTCATATTCTTCATCCAAAAATAGCAACATAGTTTTATTTAAAAGAAATTCAAGCTATGTGTTACTGTATTTTAGAGAGTTTTCCGTATTTGTTATCCTTGATCCACATTATTTTCAAAGATATATTAAAATTGGGCATATTAAAGTCAGAATTACTAGGCATCTCATCAAATTTACTTTGTAAATTTGAATGGATTTAGTTAAAACTGATAATTTTAACAATGACCATCATAAGAAGTATAACTTGTCCTAAAGTTGATTTATTTTTATATATCTAAGGCTTCTTTTCACATTTTTTTCAAGTTTTCTAAACACTACTTGTTAAAGAATGTCAATCTGCTGCAAAAAGCAAGGAAATTATCCATCCAGCTTCCCAATATTAACATAGTAGAATGAAATTTGGGGAGAATAGCTGTAATATCAAGGTATACCAATGATTGTGTATTTTATTTATTTATTTAGAAGTCAGAGCTATACAGAGAGAGGTGAGGCAGAGAGAGAGAGAGAGAGAGAGAGAGAGAGAGGTCTTTCATCCGATAGTTCACTCCCCAGTTGGCCACAACTGCCGGAGCTGCAATGATCCGAAGCCAGGAGCCAGGAGCTTCTTCCTGATCTCCCACATGGGTGCAGGGGCCCTAGGATTTGGGCCATCTTCTACGGTTCTCCCAGGCCATAGCAGAGAGCAGGATCAGAAGTAGAGCAGTCAGGACTAGAACCGGCACTCATATGGGATACTGGCGCTTCAGGCCAGGGCGTTAACCCACTGCGCCACAGCGCTGGCCCCTGATTGTGTATTTGTGAAATGAAACAGTGCATCGGAATATCAGTTTCTCTCACAGCTTCCCATGGAAGCACATTCATTTGTTGCTCAGTGTGCACTAGACACTCAGAAACCCATGTTGTGTTTCCTGAAATATGTCTAGAGATGTGTTCTTTTATTGAAGGTTAGAGCTACACAAATTCTCCTTAAAAGTGAAGGCTTAGTGTGCAGTCAGCAGGAAGACAGACAATGTAACATCTGTTGGCTTCGGAATCAGTTTTATGTCAAAAACACAACTGGACATTCTCCTTCTGTTCCACAGTCAAAAACTGACACCTGGAGAACGCATAGTGCAGCCCAGTTCATGTCACAGCTGGGCTTGATTATTCACAAGTGGGGAAACACTCCATGAAAGCTCCTCTTGCATTTGGCATTTACTCACTTGGTTTCCTTCATTAGGTCTAAGCTCCTGTCCTGTCGTTTTCACAGAGATAGATGATTTGTTCTCGTCTGGCTATGCTTATTCACAAAACGTTTTATTTTTTTTAAAGATTTATTTATTTGAAAATCAGAGTTACACAGAGAGAGGGGAGGCAGAGTGACATAGAGAGAGAGAGGTCTTCCACCTGCTGGTTCACTCACCGATTGGCTGCAATGGCCGGAGCTGTGCGGATCTGAAGCCAGGAGCCAGGAGCTTCTTCCGTGTTTCCTACGCGGGTGCAGGGGCCCAAGGACTTGAGCCATCTTCTACTGTTTTCCCAGGCTACAGCAGAGAGCCGGATCAGATGTGGAGCAGCCGGGATTTGAACCTTTGCCCATATGGGATGCTGGCACTGCAGGCAGTGGCTTTACCCACTATGCCACAGCGCCGGCCTCTACCCTTTTATTTATCCTTACAGAATGTTTGTTCATCTTGGGCACCAGTGCCATTACTAAGACAAATAGTTCAAAGACAGCAGGCATTTACTTTCTTTAAAGTACTACACAAATGAAGCTTAGATTCAGAACTACCTGCTAATTCTAAATCTAGTCATCTCTGCCCAAATACTGTCAAGTGTATATTTCATCCCATTTGTTCAAAGAAAATACTTGGTTACGACAAAATCTTCACATCTTGCAAAATGAATATGTCCTATATTTCCTTAGCAATTTGGATATTCAATTGATAAGAAACTGGTCACTTCTGTATAAGTGTTTGGATTGTTTTAGTGACTAAAAAGAGAAGCTTAAAAGCTCCAGTTCATAGACACAAAAAATTTAGTGAGAAGAAAGGACTACCATTCCTAAAATAGTAAAGAATTGCCAAAGCACTTGACATAACATTAGCACAAATAGAGCTTGAGGGACGTTGAGATGTTCAGAAGGCATAGGGAAGATTGGGCTTGTGAAGGGTGGAAAAAATGATGGAGCAAACAGGAAGTCACTTAAATCTGGAAAAGGTGGTATTTGGAAGATACAAGAGATTAGATTAAATTAGGATGTGTTGAAGGATTTTGAATAGAGAAGGAAAGCTACCACCGCCATTGAAAGATTATATTATTCTGGCACTGATGTGTAGGAACACTTGGTACTGGAACAGAATAGAACCAAAGAGAAGCTTTTTTCAGGATAAGGTCTGGAAGGAAAACACCTACACCAACATCATCTTGATCTGTGTTTAAAAAATGTCGATTTCTTGCCTTCATCCCATACCTAATATGTGAGCCCAGGTGATTCTTAAATATTGAGACCCATTGTAGTATGATTGTTCTTAGCTTTGCCTATCAGAATCACTGAGGGAGCTTCTAAAAAATCCTGATTGTGGCGTTACCCCTTGAAATCAACATCCTTCAGGATGAAATCAGGACTTTGGTGTTTTTATTTACTTTTTAAGCGTTGCCTGGTAATTGGAATATTCAGCTGAGTTTGCAGTTCACTGAGCCAGAAGTTTGAAGGGAGAGGCATTAAAAATTTTTGAAAATAGAGCCGGCGCCGTGGCTCACTAGGCTAATCCTCTGCCTAGCGGCGCCGGCACACCGGGTTCTAGTCCCGGTTGGGGCGCCGGATTCTGTCCCGGTCGCCCCTCTTCCAGGCCAGCTCTCTGCTGTGGCCAGGGAGTGCAGTGGAGGATGGCCCAGGTGCTTGGGCCCTGCACCCCATGGGAGACCAGGAAAAGCACCTGGCTCCTGGCTCCTGCCATCGGATCAGCGCAGTGCGCCGGCCGCGGTGGCCATTGGAGGGTGAACCAATGGCAAGGGAAGACCTTTCTCTCTGTCTCTCTCTCTCACTGTCCACTCTGCCTGTCAAAAAAAAATTTTTTTTTGAAAATAATGGCCAAAGCAATTCCTTCTTCAATCTATAAAATAGTATTGCTTTATGGATTATCTAAGATTTACTCACTTTTTAAAAAACATGATATATTTATTTATTTTGAAAGGGGGAGAGGGAGAGAGAGAGAGATCGATCTTCCATTTGCTTGTTGACTCCTCAATGGCCACAATGGCTGAGGGTGGATTAGGCTGAAGTCAGGAGCTTAGAACTAAATGTGGTCTCTCACATGGGTGCAGGAATCCAAGCTCTTAGGCCGTTTCTGCTGCTTTCCCAGGTACATTAGCAGGGAACTAGATCAGAAGTGGAGCAGCTGGGATTTGAACTGCTGTTCATATGGGACCTTGGTGTTGCAGGTGGTGGCCTAACTCTGTGCTATAATGCTGGCCCCAGGATTGACTCTTAACTTTTTAAAAGTTTAGTGTTACATTTTAACACTAAAATGGCTTACCTTAGAATTAACAAAGTATAAACTATCATTTAAAATTCTGTTTTATATTTAATATTGTTCTTAATTATCTTTGGCTATTATTTAATGCCATTTCAGTGCCTGAACTGCAGTGTAACTTTGAAAATGGACTTTGTAACTGGGAGCAAGATACAGAAGATGACTTTGATTGGACCAGGAACCAAGGTTCAACTTCAACACTTAATACAGGACCAATGAAAGATAATACTCTGGGCACAGCCAGAGGACACTACCTCTACATAGAATCTTCAGAGCCACAGGTTTTTGAAAACAATGCAATTTTACTCAGCCCCATCCTGAATGCCACTGGTAGAGAGGGCTGCACTTTCCGCTTCCACTACCACATGTTTGGAAAGCACATATATAGGCTGGCCATCTACCAGAGGATCTGGAGCAATGCAAGGGGACAGCTGCTGTGGCAGATATTTGGGAATCAAGGCAACAGATGGATCAGAAATCACCTCTCCATTTCCAGCAGGAAGCCTTTTCAGGTATGGCTAATGGCTTTCATAATGTGTATTTGAAACCCTCAGAATGTCTAAGAAATATGAAAAATCACTAAATTCTTGAATTAAATCAAGTGGAATTTAATCTGAGTTACTCTGATGCACATTTATCACTTAATTAAGGGTGTCCCCAGGCTTTTAAAATTGTTTTCCTCCTTGAATATCCCCATATAATATGTAATTAGACTCTCTAAAGATGATTGTATGGCATTGGGAACAGTTGCATGTCCCTCTGATTTTAATTACTTGGTCCAACAAAATAAAAAATCTTGGGGAAGAAAAAAATTTTGGTATAATCTCTAATATTCTGCAGAAAGCATAGACTCTCAAATCTGTGATTTTGAATATTTTATTTGATCTCTAACAGTTTATAGTTAAGCCACTGAAATCTAGGCAGAGTACATGCGTTATTCAAAAATAACACAGCTGCTCTGGGAAGAGCTGGAGTTTGTGTCCTGGTGTCTGCCCTCCTAAGGTTAATATTCTTAACCATAAACCTCATCTGTTTTCTCCTAAAATTAGGTTTGCAGTGCATATTCAAATATGTTTGCAGCTCTTGGAATTTTATAAAGAATTTTTTATATATGTTTTCTATTTGATTCAGTAATTTCCTGAGGTGAATGTCAGAATTTTTTTTTTAAAGCAGTTTTGCATATGTGGAGAAAAAAGATTAGAGAGACTGTTGTTTATCCACAGGCAAAGAGCTTGTGAATACAGAGCTAGGATTTGGACTGAGACTCAGAGCTTTTAAGTGATTCACTTTCATCTCCTTTCCAATATATTCTTTAGACCATAAATGTATGGGTCTTGAGTATTTGTTTTTTTCCTCAGAGTCAAATAGATTTACAAATATATATGCTGGAAGAAACCTCTTCCCTATCCCTGGCTAAACTTTTTTTCTCTTTACATGTACTAAACTTCTTTTAGTTAGCAAAACACTGTCTCTATCTAAACATCACCATCTACTCAACACTTTTATGGTCAAGAACTTAGTTCCAAAGCACCATTTGAGTGCTTCTGACAATCATGGATGTGCTTTATACATGCCTCATTATTGAACACAGTGGGATTGGGATGGGTGATTTGTTCAGATTGACATAAACTAAAAGTGTGAGAACTAATCTACCATACATGATATGAAATCTTTCTGTTCACGATAGTAAATATATTCAAGCATAGGAAATGTAATTGAAGGGAAATTTTGTTTATTTAGTAATGGCTCCTCCTTCAAATTAATTATTTTTGTAAAAAAAAAGTTTATGTATTTGAAAGTCAGAGTTACGGGGGGGGGGGGGGGGGGGAGACAGAGAGGTCTTCCATCTTCTGGTTCACTCACCAAGTGGCCACAATGACCAGAGCTGAGCCAAGCTGGAGCCAGGAGCAAAGGGCTTCGTTGAGTCTTCCACGTGGATGGCAGCAGTTCAAGCACTTGGGCCATCGTCCTTTTCTCCTCAGGCTATTAGTTGGGAGCTGGATTGGAAGTGGAGCAGCAGCTTGGACACATATTTATACCGTATAGTATGCCAATGTCACAGGCAATGGCTTTACCAATTGTGCCACAGTGCCAGTCCCTTAAATGAATTCTTAATTTCTAATCAGGACAGTTGTAATTTGGGTCAAACTATAATGCAGTGGGTTAGTTCTTCTTGTGATATTCAGTCAAGAATTGTTTTCCAGAAGATCAACTTTGCAGGGAAGCAGTTTTATGGCCAGATAATCATGCAAATTACCAAGGAAGTCTTTGATAATGAATCTACACATAAAAGTGAGGTTTGAAACCCACCTTGCATTAACATGGAGTACTCTGTTTGATTTTATCAAGTGATTCTTTTAGCTTCCTTTAAGACACAAAATTAAGATATGAAAAAAATGAAATCAGAGATTCTGTACTCTCTATGAATTAATTGTTCAAGATAGTAAAAATGGGGTCCAATTTAAGCAACTGTGTATTTCTGTCTTTTGAATAATGAATATACAGAATTTTTTTTTATTGAGAAAGAGACACAGTAACAACCAAAATTTTAATTAATTTTTCAAATTTTCAATGAAATGGCCTAGCATTATGCCTGGCCAGTAATACACACTCATTAGATTTTTTTTTATTAAAAGAAAAATTCAAAGATTTTTCAGGAAAACTCACTTAAAATGAAACAAATTTAATAGGACTAGATTGTAAATCAAGTATACAGGAATTGTTTAGCTTAATGATTTCAACTGAAATATCAAACTCTATGTGTGGCATATTCAGTTAAGACATCAAACCATGTTATAAAAATGTCAGTTCAACTCTCTACTTTTTATTACAAGCTTTATTAAGATATAATTGACAGACAATAAAATACAGATGTTGGAAGTTTTAAAACCGTCACCACAATCGAGATAATGAAAATATTCTTCAACTTCAAAAGTTTCCTCATTATGCTTTATAATACACCCCTCTGGCCTTGCCATTCCTATCCTTTAACATCTATTCACCAACTTTCTGCCACTATAATTGATTTATGCTTTCTAAAATTTTATATACATAAAATTGTACAATATGTATTGTTTTCAGTCAGCACAATCATTAGTCCCCTAGATTTGTTTTATTAAGGTATATGAACTTCATGAATTTCATAAATACAACTTTAGGAATAAAGTGCTTCTTCTCACTGTACCTACCCTCCCACCTACACTTCCACCCTTCTTCCTCCCACATCTCCTATTCCCACTGTTAACATTTTACTAAGATCTATTTTCAATTAATTTTATACCCAGAAGATTAACTCTATACTAAGTACAGAGTTCAACAAATGGTATGAAAAAAAACCTGTTCCTCAACAGTTTGTTGATTTCTCTTTTGATTTATTCTGTGATCCAGTGTTCATTCAGGAACATATGGTTCAGTCTCCATGTGTTTGCATATGTTCTAGAGATTCTTTAGTTGTTGATTTCCAGCTTCATTCCATTGTGATCAAAGAAGATGCATGGTATGATTTTGATTTTTTTTAATTTGCTGAGACTTGCTTTATGGCCTAGCATGTGGTCTACCCTAGAGAAAGTTCCAAACACTAGTGAGAAGAATGTGTATTCTGCAACTGTAGGATGAAAAGTTCCAGAGATAGCCATTAGGTTCATTTGGTCTATAGTGTCAACTAACTGTGGTTTCCTTGCCATTTTCTATCTGGTTGATCTGTCCATTGCTGAAAGTGGAGTATTGGAATCCCCCATTATTATTGTACTAGAGCCTATGTTTCCATTTAGATCCATTAACATTTCCTGTAAATAGACAGAAGCCCTATAATTGGTGCATATACATTTATTAGATTCATATCTTCCTGTTGAATTGATCCCTTAATCATTGCATAGTGCCCTTATTTGTCTCTTTTTAAAAGTTTTTGAGTTGAAGTCAATTTTGTTCGATATTAGGATGGTGACAGAAGCTCTTTTTTGGTTTCTGTTAGCATGGAATATCTTTTTCCATCTTTTCACTTTCAGTCTGCATGTATCTTTGTAAGTGAGATGTGTTTCTTGTAGGCAGCAAATAGATGGGCTTTGTTTTTTAATCCATTCAACCAGTCTGTATCTTTTAACTGGAGAGTTGAGGCCATTTACATTCAAGGTGACTATTGATAAGTAACAACTTTGCCTTGCCATTTTCCCATAAATATTTCTATTTTTTATTTTGGATTTCCTTTGTACTTTTACTGGGAGAGTTTCTGCTTTCACCTTCTTTCATAGTGATGACCATGTTTCTTTGTGTGTAATACATCTTTAAAGATCTTTTGTAAGGCTGGATGAGTGGTGACAAATTCTTTCAATTTCTTTTTTATGGAACGTCTTTATTTCACCTTCATTCATAAAGGAGAGTGTTGTAGGGTATAGTATTCTGGATTGACATTTTTTTCTCTTAAGACTTAGAATATATCTTGCCATTCTCTCCTAGCCTGTAGGATTTCTGATGAGAAATCTGATGTGAGTATAATCGGAGATCCTTGGAAAGTAATCTGGCATTTCTCTTGTGCATATTTTAGAATCTTTATGTTTTACTGTGCAGGGTTTTTCTACAATGTGTCATGGTGAGGATCTTTTCTGTTTATGTCTATTAGGAGTTGTATGTACTTCCTGTACTTGGATGTCCCTTTCTCCAAATTAGGGAAGTTTTCTGTGATCGTTTCACTAAAAAGGCCTTTTAATCCATTCTGTCTTTCCGTACTTTCAGGAACTCATGAGACCCATATGTTGGTTAGTTTTATAGTATCCTATAACACTGCTTTTTAGTTTTCTAATTTTCTTGTCTTTTTTTGGTTTGACTGTAAAATTTCTAGAGATTTGTCTTCTAACTTGGATATTCTGTCTTCTGTTTTACTGAGTGTGTTGTTTATGCTTTCCACATAAATTTTTATTTGATCCATTGAATTCTTCATTTCCAATATTTCATTTTGATTTCTCTTTAAAATCTCAATTTCATGGGAGAAATTTTCATTCATGTGATGTATGGATTTTTTTAATTCCTGGATTTGCTTCTGATTACTCTCAGTAATCCTATGATCAATTTTTTGAATTATGTTTCCAGCATTTCTTCAGTCTCTTCATTTTCACTTACTAGTATTGAAGTTCTGTTGTGTTCCTTTGAAGGCATCATGGTGTCTTCCTTATTTTTGTTACTTGAATCGCTGCATTTATATTTCAGGAGCTCTGTACAGTGCTCCAGTGTGAGGGGAATGTCCAAAGTGACACCCAAATTGGGTGTGGTAAAGCTCCTCTCTTTTCTTTTCTTTTTTTTTTTTAAGATTTTTATTTATTTATTTATTATTTATTTGAAAGTCAGAGTTACACAGAGAGAGAGAGAAGGAGAGGCAGAGGGAGAGAGAGGGAGAGAAAGAGAGAGAGAGAGAGAGAGAGAGAGAGAGAGAGAGAGAGAGATAAAGGTCTTCCATCTGCTGGTTCACTCCCCAGATGGCTGCAATGGCCAAAACTACACAGATCCAAAGCCAGGAGCCAGGAGCTTCTTCCTGGTCTCCCACGCAGGTGCAGGGGCCCAAGGACTTGGGTCATCTTCTAATGCTTTCCCATGCCATAGCAAAGAGCTGGATCAGAAGTGGAGCAGCTGGGGCCGGCGCCGCGGCTCACTAGGCTAATCCTCCGCCTAGCGGCGCCGGCACACCGGGTTCTAGTCCCGGTCGGGGCGCCGGATTCTGTCCCAGTTGCCCCTCTTCCAGGCCAGCCCTCTGCTGTGGCCAGGGAGTGCAGTGGAGGATGGCCCAGGTGCTTGGGCCCTGCACCCCATGGGAGACCAGGAAAAGCACCTGGCTCCTGGCTCCTGCCATCGGATCAGCGCGGTGCGCCGGCTGCAGCACGCCAGCCGCGGCGGCCATTGGAGGGTGAACCAACGGCAAAAGGAAGACCTTTCTCTCTGTCTCTCTCTCTCACTGTCCACTCTGCCTGTCAAAAAAAAAAAAAAAAAAAAAAAAAAAAAAGAAGTGGAGCAGCTGGGACTCGAACTGGAACCCATATGGGATGCCGCCCTGTAGGCAGCAGCTTTATCCTGCTATGCCACAATGCCAGCCTCTTGAAATTCTATTATGTTACAGTATGGATTTATAATTCATTTGAGTTAAAGCACAACTTCTTCAGTGACTTATTTATTGATATTTATGATATTTCTAGTTTTGGCTATTATTAGTAAATGTGAACATTTGTGTGTGTACATATATATTTGGGTGTGTATGTGTGTGTGTAAATATATATGTGTGTGTATATATATATATTTATTTTGGGTAAAACGCAAGAGTGGACTAACTGGAACATGTGGAAAAGTTTTTAAGACACAGACTAAAGTGTTTTGAAGTTCATGGTTTTCCTTTGCTGTCTGTTATTGCAGGTAACCGCTTAACTCCCTGTGCCACAATTGTCTTTGATAATTTTGAGATCTATACCATTTTTAGATCACTTTCAATTGAATGGTTTTACTTCTCATTGTGGATCATATTTACCTGCCTTTTTCTCCCTCTATTTTTTCCCATATTTGCTAATTTGTGACTGGAAGTCAGATATGGTATATTTTACCTGTATAACATCAATAAATGGCCTTTGCAGTATCAGATGGACTATATTTTTACCAGTTAGGCAGTTGCATGGACCTTTCTCAAGTTGATTTATTTCCTCAGTTACAAATCAGGAAGAAAACCCTGGTAGACCTCAAGAAAGATGGAAAGTTTGGGGGAAGATGACAAGGAGTTTGAGGTCAACAATTTGACCTTTGAAAGTCTCTCCTTATACTATGACTTCAGTAAATATGAGGATACTTCAAAAGGCCCATGAAGAAATAGAAACTAAATTGATTTTAGTAGAACAAAGTTTTGAAATCCATTCATAATTTGTTATGCAATTTTCAAGACCCATTATATGCATGGACTTCAAGTTTTCTAATTCTATTTTCCATTAACTTTTTGAAATCTCTGTATATTGTATATGGTATTATAATTTGCAAAACAAAATAAAAATTTGAACTTGCACATATGGAATTTATAGGGAAAATGAAATGGAAACATATATTCTTTGAAAGAGTAGGAAGAAAGGAATGTGATTTTTAATGCTTGAAGTCCTTTATTATTTAATTATGGCCAGATTCCTAGTAAGTATGCAACATATTTGCATGAGTATTAAAGTAATTCATCATGATTAATTTTATTATAGTAAACCTCTACCCTAATCACAATACATCATATACTATTGTCGTTTGTCAATGTTTTTTATCTTACTTGGGTTTTGGTGGAGTCACAGCCCCTGTAATAGCACAAATGTCATGTGAGTTAACTGTGATTAATGTGGCTCCAAAAGAGATCTAGTCAGAATTAGCCATTTTCCTAAAGTCTTACAGAGTGAGTTCTGTGTGAGAAGTTTTAGGAATGTACATCGGGGATGGATGTTTGGTACATTTCTTAAGACACCATTTAAGATGCCTACATCCATGTTGGAGTGCCTGTTTTCAAATTCTGGATCCACTACCCACTCCAGCTTCACATAATGTGCACCCTGTGAGGCAGCAGCTCTCGACATACACATGAGACTTTGACTGAGTTTCTGAGTTGTTGCATGGTCCAGCCCCAATTGCCGTGGGCATTTGGGAGAGTGAACCAGCAGTTGGGGGGTTTTTCTGTCTCTGTCTCTCTATTTGTCCTTCAAACAAATTTGCAAAAATAAAAATTTAAATGTACATCTTAGCAGGTAATGCTGGTGTCAAACTGGATTTCTAGAAGAATGAGATGTTTAATAGCATGGGAAGCAGCAACTTCAGCAAAGGCAAAGTGGGAACAGAGGATAATACTTTGCCTTGGAGGATCAGAGGAAAGCAAAGCAAATCTAGAACTAATTATTGAGCATTATGGGGAATACATATCAATCTGATATATTAAAATTTCAGAAAACTGAAACTTATCAGAAACAGATTGAGTTCATGAGTCTAATGGACTCATTAAGGCTCAGAGTTTCCTGTTACTGGACATTTTCAAGAGAGGCCAGATGAACACTTCCAGAGACTTTTGAAAAGTGTTTTGTTAGTGGCTCAGGAGAGGTTTATATTTTTTTAAAGACTTATTTATTTATTTGAAAGTCAGAGTTACACAGAGAGGAGAGGCAGAGGGAGAGAAAGAGAGAGAGAGAGAGAGAGAGAGAGGGAGAGAGAGGTCTTCCATCTGCTGGTTCACTCACCAACTGACCAGAATGGCCAGAGCTATGCTGATCCGAAGCCAAGAGCCAGGAGCTTCTTCCGTGTTTCCCACGTGGGTGCAAGGGTCCAAGGACCTGGGCCATCCTCCTCTGCCTTCCCAGGCACATTAGCAGAGAGCTGGGTCAGAAGTGGAGCAGCTAGGTCTCGAACCAGCACCCATATGCGATACCAGCACTGCACGCAGTGGCTTTACCCATTATGCCACAGCACCGGCCCTGAAGATTATCTTTAAGTATCTTCTGAATTCACTTCTAAGTACCAGATTAATTCTCTTACAGTTTCTGAAATTTTCTTTATATTCCTTTTAGATTTTGGTGGAGGCTTCAGTGGGAGATGGCTTCACTGGAGATATTGCAATTGATGATTTGTCGTTCATGGACTGTACTCTGTATCCCGGTAAGAGAAAAATTTCAGTGTATGAGTATTTTTAAATGTGTTTACTTGAAAAATATGCAGAAGCAATCAAAAGTTTATTTTCACAAATGTCCCAAGATACCCTCTTTTATTCTGTTTTTCAAATCTATTAATGATGGAGACATTTTGTGTAAATCTTTCATATTAAATAGTATTCACATTTTTGAAAACATAATAAAGAGGTTTGGATCAGCTAGGTTTCTAACTCATATATGAAAAGTGCTGGGAACTCATGCCTGAAGTTATACTGCAATTCTGTTATATTTGAGCAGTTATAATAACCAAAGGGGTTACAATTCTGTGACACCATGTTGGAGACTTTACTAAACTCTCAGTATTCTTCAGTGGTGTTTCATTCTTGCACTACAGTATACATGTTCTTAAGGATTGTTGTCAACAACTTCCTTTACATATTATAGATTTACAAAGGAATGTGTTTTCCAGATTTCCAGATTTATATCTCCATCTCCAAATTTTCCCCTGAACTCCAGACTAATCTCCTACTCAGCATCTCAACCAGGAAGTCTCCTAGGCATCACAAAGATAGTGAGGAGAAATAACCTAATGCAAACAACTCAACTTTAAATAGCGTTATCTGCAAGTATCTCACTAAAAAGGCCTTCTAATCCTTTCTCTCTCTCCATGCCTTCAGGAACTGCTAGAACCCAAATGGTTTTTTTTTTTTTTTAAATAGTATCCTGTAGATTCCCAACAATATTTTTTAGATTTCTTTTTTTTTTTTTGACAGGCAGAGTGGACAGTGAGAGAGAGAGAGACAGAGAGAAAGGTCTTCCTTTGCCGTTGGTTCACCCTCCAATGGCCGCCACGGCCGGCGCGCTGCGCTGATCCGAAGGCAGGAGCCAGGTGCTTCTCCTGGTCTCCCATGGGGTGCAGGACCCAAGCACTTGGGCCATCCTCCACTGCACTCCCTGACCACAGCAGAGAGCTGGCCTGGAAGAGGGGCAACAGGGACAGAATCCGGCGCCCCGACCAGGACTAGAACCCGGTGTGCCGGTTCCGCAAAGCGGAGGATTAGCCTAGTGAGCCGCGGCGCCGGCCATCTTTTAGATTTCTAATTTCCTCTTCTTTTCTTTGGTTTGAGTGTATACTTTCCTGTGCTCTGTCTTCTAAGTCCGATATTCTCTCTTCTGTTTCACTGACTCTGTTTTTAAGGCTCTCTAATGTGTTTGTCGTTTGATCTATTGAGTTCTTCATTTCATTTTGATTTCTCTTCACTATCACACTTCCTGTTCTACTAGTTTCTGCATTTCATTTTGATTCCTCCTTAAGATTCATTTTCTCGAAGGATATTTTCTATCCTGTCCAGTACAAGGAGTCCATCTTCAGCCTGAGTTGTCAATTTAGGAAATCTTCCATATGACAGATGTGCAGGTGGATTGGTTACCCTGTGATTTAGCAATCTGGAAGATCAGATCAAACCAGGCTAATCTTTGCTTCTTATTAAGTTAAAACTTCAGTCATTTCCATTTCACCTTTGCAATTTTTGTTTCATCTGCAAAACTTCTAGCATTTTTTGCTTAAAGAGACAAATCCATATTTGTTTTTAAAATATAAATTTGTATTCCAACATTAGCCTTATTAGAAGTAATCATAGACAAAAAAAAAGAAAAAAATCATAAGCTTTGCAACAGACTAAATGCTTATGTACCCTTCTCCCTGTACCTCCATCCCTCAGTCATTTAATGTGATGGTATTCAAGCAGGATCTTTATGATTAGAACTAGATTAGATCATGAGGTAGGACCCTCATGATCGGATTAATGTGGTCATAAAAAGAGAAAATAAAATTGCTTTCTGCTGTCTGAAGGCCATGTGAGGACATAACCATACCATGTGATGAAGAACATCATGCTGACACACTTACTTGAGAATCCCACCTTCTAGAACCATGAGAAAGAAGTGTTTATCCTACCTATGCTATTTTGTTATAGGTTCCTGACATAACATAGGCTTATTATCCTAGATATATTTTATTATTAAAATTGTTCAAAATTCATTTTTGGTTAATGAAAGTTTATGTAAGACATAAAGTCATTTCTAGCATCACCTGAGTTAAAAGCATGACAGGAAGTAATGCTCTAAGTCATTACAAAGTTAAATAAGTGGAATTCATGTTCATTAGATGAAAATAAAAAAAACTGTAAATTGATGAGAACAAGACAATGAATCTAACAAAAAAGAGCTGGAGTAAGACACTAGAATGGTACTTTAGATGAAAAAAAGCATTTAAAAGTATTTAATTAAAATTATAATTTTAGTAATTTGTATAATTCAGTAATTTACATAACTTTGATAATTAGGGAAAAATTAAAATATCAAGGAATTATCATTTCATACCCATTATACTGGCAAACATTTAAGAAGTCTGATAATGCCAAGTATTACCTAGAATGTGAGGATATTCAGCATTTCTGGGTAGAGATGTGTTTTACAACCCCTTTTGGGAACAAATATTTAAGCTGACTAATCATCTGTGACTGTGCAATTTCATTTCATTGCCTGTCTTGGAAACCCTCTAACATTGATTCACAGAAACTGTACCAAGATGTCCATTTGTAGCATACTTTATGAATGAAAACTTCATATGTAATTTTACAGACCTTTTTAAAAATAGATATATGAGTTATAGATGATTTATACAAGAATATTCAACTGTGGGTAATCTTTTACTTGAATAAAGCAGTTAAAATGAATAGATTAATTCTCCATATATCAAGAGCTAAATGTCAAAATTATATTGGTGAAAGTGCCAATTAAAAATGTATGATGAAATTATAAAATATAAAATTATTAATTATAAACATATAAAGACTTCAAAGGCACACATACTAGTGTATGTTTGAGTAGAAAATACTTTGGTGATAAGAATGCAAAAACATATATGGGAAGACTCAGTATTGTAAGATGTCAGTATTTCCCAACTTAAACTATAAGTGAAATAGGAATCAAAATTCTAGCAAGGTATGTTGTAGGCAAACTTATTCTAGCATTTATATGGAAAGGCATAAAATCCACAACAGCCAACTCAATATTGAAAGGGAAGAATGAAGTGATATAGAGAGGTCGTTGACAAGGAGTTAGTGTTCATTGGATATAGAGTTTCTGTGTTGCAGGATGAAAAAGTTCTAAAACTGCTGCACACCAATGTGAATATGTTTAACACCACTGAACCGTATACTTAAAAGTAGTTAAGTAGCAAATTTACTCTTACAGATTTTTGTCACAATAAAAATAGAAACATGTTGGAAAAATTAAAGTTGGTACAAACCAGTATTTGGATAAAGGTTCTCTTTGGAGGCTGAAGGAGTGGCAGAAAGAGAGTGAATGAGGTGTGGGTTTTATGTAAAGCTTTTCTCTTTCTTTGTTAGGATAAAGTTTTGAAGAAGAGCTATAATAACTTCCTTTAGTCTTGGTGGTTTGGTCATATACCTATTAGTTTCTTAATTTTTCTCATTGTTTAAAGTGATTCACAGTTAAATACAATTTTTAAAAAATTGACATAATTGATCCTGGAGCAATTCAACTGAATTATCCTTTTTTTCAAGCGCAACTGTTTCTGAATTTGTGGAATTAGTGACAGTCAGTTTACTGGACTTCTTTTCTACCCTAAAATGTTCTTCTCTGAAGTGAAAAATAATAAAATCAGAAATGATTAAGTCCTGTGTAGTTTTGACTTAAGTGTATGATAGTGCAGGTATTAGGCTGTAGTATAATCAGTACAGAACATTTTATATGTGTTTCATTTAGCTTTCTGTTGTAGTTTCTTTGTATTAAAGTAAGATGATTAATTGTAAAGGCCTCTTCCCATAACTGCACATAATGTATGGCAATGTCAAAAGTACCAAAACATCTGAGATCTACCTCCATCTAAGTTGTTCATTCTTCTAGTGACACAGTGTTTACCCTGAACTTGGAATGCAGATTTACTTATTCTTCCTTGAAATTAGCACATTTAAAGAAGGCTGCCTAAAATAGAGCATTGAACCTATTTCTCAGTATAAATGACAGTCATCTCTGAAAGACTCAGATCTGCAGAAATGTTCTTAAACTAAAACCATATTGCCTAACACACGGAATAAGCCAGCTTGGGTCAAGATGTGCTAAAGTGAGATATTATACCATCCTGATTTAGCTAAAGGAAAATACTCCTTCGAACCCTTCCAAATTATGACACTTTCTTGGTTGCATTCTTGATATGGAATCATATTTGTCAACTTTTTGTCACTATTACCTTCACCTGAAGAGAAAGAGATTTACTAAGGGCATGTCACCTGCCTAGATTCAGTTATGGGTGAGGGCCCCATGGCAGATTTCATGTGACGTGGTAGGATTGTATTTTGGAGCAAACAAATCTGAAGCCTGGAAGGAGTAAGAGTTGGTGGGTCAAGTTAGCTCCTTTTATAGCAACCTCTTGTGAGACTACCAAGGGGTAACTCCAGAGCTTTCTCACACCTCTAATGAACTAAGGACTTTCCACTAGCCCCCACCTCACATAGGTTCCACCACCATTCAGTAACACCAACCTGGGCTCTGAGTCTCTAATCTCATGGATTCTTTGGGGGGTGTTCAAACCATGGCAAGGGCATACCCATAGAAATAATGTTTCCCTGTATTTTCTATTAATGTATTTTTGTTATGTAATGTTTTCAATAAAACTGCATAAGCAAATTATGCTCTGAAAGCTTATGGCAAATTAAGTTAGGAAAAGATTTGTTTTTAACAGCTTATATTAAGGCATGGTGGGAGTGATTTTCAAGGTAATTTGTTACAAATGTTCTACTGAGGCATATAAAATATGTACCAACCTGTCCACTGAAAGTTTTACTGTTCTCAATAATTTTATAGTTGTCGATAAATGCCATCAGAATTAACTTTATATAATCCTGTTGTAACTTTGTTTTGAAGTAGTTTTTTCAAGTTTAGTATATTTCTTTTAATTCAGCTATGCCTTTCAGAATGTTAAAAAATAATTAAATTGTTTTCCTTGTTAAATAGTCTCAAATTTTATTATGGAAGTATCAGGCTTATATGGGAGTGGTAAGTGTCCCCTGTAAATGAGTTTTTTTCTTTTCTTTCTTTCTTTTTTTTTTTTTGACATGCAGAGTTAGAGAGAGAGAGAGAGAGACAGAGAGAAAGGTCTTCCTTTTCCATTGGTGCACCCCCTAAATGGCCGCCATGGCCGGCGTACTACGCCGATCCGAAGCCAGGAGCCAGGTGCTTCCTCCTGGTCTCCCATGCGGGTGCGGGGCCCAAGGACCTGGGCCATCTTCCACTGCCTTCCTGGGCCACAGCAGAGAGCTGGGCTGGAAGAGGAGCAACCGGGACAGAATCCAGCGCCCGGACCGGGACCAGAACCCCAGGTGCCGGCACCGCAGGTGGAGCCATGGCGCTTGCTGAGTTTTTTCCTTTTTCCCCTAAGTAACTTCATTGTGGGTGTATCTAATTGCAGGGGTTTGGACTCTCTAACCAGCTTATGGTCTGTTTTTTGAACTGTTGTCATTGACTCTTTATCCTGGGATAGAAAATATTTCTTTCCTTGGGCTGATGCCGTGGCTCACTTTGTAGCCCTCTGCCTGCGGTGCTGGTTTCCCATATGGGCACCGGGTTCTAGTTCTGGCTGCTCCTCTTCCAGTCCAGCTCTCTGCTGTGGCCCAGGAAGGCAGTGGAGGATGGCCCAAGTGCTTGGGCCCCTGCACCGCATGGGAGACCAGGAGGAAGCACCTGGCTCCTGGCTTCGGATTGGCGCAGCGCTGGCCATAGTGGCCATTTGTGGAGTGAACCAACAGAAGGAAGACCTTTGTGTCTCTCTGTCTCTCTCTCACACTGTCTATAACTCTACCTGTCAAATAAAAAAAATAAAAAAAATTCTTTCCTTACAAACTGACTCCTTCTCTTTTACTTGCATACATATAATATATATGCTATCTCAGAGAGTAGCGTAATCATCTACTGGTTAATCCATTCATTGTCTTGAACTCACTTCTGTTGGTACAGCACACTTTTTCTTGGGTCTTAGTCCCTGCTTTCCTGTAGATTGAACTCTTAGGTAGCCTTGTATTCCTGGTTTATCTTTATCTTGCTAATTTCTTCCCAGAGGAAGGAAATATCACACTGGATTGGTGAATTTGTAAACAAAACCAGAGCATCCATAC
Organism: Oryctolagus cuniculus; assembly: GCF_964237555.1. Lineage (NCBI taxonomy): Eukaryota > Metazoa > Chordata > Mammalia > Lagomorpha > Leporidae > Oryctolagus > Oryctolagus cuniculus. The sequence goes on from NC_091444.1 coordinate 45,071,882, forward strand.
CTAGTTCCTCATTTCTTCTTTAGTTAATGAAGCTAACCAACTATAAGAAGCATGAGATCTGGTCCACATCTCATTGCTGTGATTCTGCACATAGGCCTGAAATGAGATTATAATTTAGAGAATTTATGTTCTGCTTTTATACTTTAAAAGATCATTTTTATATGGGTACAGACCATTTTCTCAGTATTAGCTTCCTAGATAAAAAATTGATATTTTTATCTATTATCTGACAGAGACTTTAGTGTTAATTCTGAATTGGTTCAGAACTCGAGCTAAGGAAGTAGTACTTACTGGACTTTCCTCAAATTCCCAACCATACGCAGTCCTATAGCTATTGGATATTTAATATTGTTCAAGTCTTCTTTTCCCTCTAAATTATCTCAGCTTTGGTTTATTGTTTGCTTGGATTAAAGAAAGAACTTAACTCTTTTGTCTTCCCTTGTCAGAGCCACTTCCAATTCATCCTCCGCATTAATGCCAAAAATATTTATTGAAATAGAAATTCTGTATCTTTGTATTTATTTACAGCTTTGAAAATTTAGTTCAATATCCTGAGTTGGTCTTAACCTGGTTCTTTATGACCTAGTAACTGTCTACTCTTTGGTTCTCTATGTGTTGACTCAACCACATGTATTTTATCATATCACAAATATTCTCTTGCCAAACTCTCATAGTATTAAAAAATTCTATATATTTTTCTGCTCCACACAAGCTTTCCCTTTTAAAATATTTTTATTCATTTTATTTGTTTCAAAAAGAGAGATAGATCATTCTCTCCCTTTTTTATTCTATCAGTTAGTATCACACAAACAGGACTAGTGTCTGCTAATACTAACTGATAGAATAAAAAAGGGAGAGAACGATCCAACATGGGTAGTGGGATACACAGCAGGCTCATAGAATGGCAGATGTCCTAAACAGCACTCTGGCCTCAGAATCAGCCCTTAAGGCATTCGGATCTGGCTGAGGAGCCCATGAGAGTATTTTAGGCATGGAAAGCCAAGACACTCTGGCCAAAAACAAAAACAAAAACAAAACAAAACAAAACAGCAACAACAAAAAAACCTAAATGAAAGATCTATATGAATGAGATCCCAGTAGAAAGATAGAAAGAATGGGACCATCAAAGAAGGAGGTACCTTTCTCTGAAGGGAGGAGAGAACTTCTACTTTGGCTATGACCCTGTCTGAATTACATCGAAGTTGGCAAACTCAAAAGCCTTCCATAGCCTTGGCAACTCATGACTAGAGCCTAGGGAGATTACTGACGCCATAAACAAGAGTGTCAAATTGTTAAGTCAACAACAGGAGTCACTGTGTACTTACTCCTCATGTGGGATCTGTCCTTAATGTGTTGTCCAATGTAAATTAATGCTATAACTAGTACTGAAATAGTATTTTACACTTTGTATTTCTGTGTGGGTGCAAACTGATGAAATCTTTTCTTAATATATACTAAATCAATCTTCTGTATATAATGATAATTGAAAATGAATCTTGATGTGAATGGAATGGGAGAGGGAGTGGGAGATGGGACGAATGGAAGGGAAGTTATTGGGTGGGGGAGCCGTTGTAATCCATAAACTATACTTTGGAAATTTATATTTAGTAAATAAAAGTTTTTTGTTTTTTTTTAATTTTTTATTTTATTTTTTATTTAGTAAGTATAAATTTCCAAAGTACAGTTAATGGATTACAATGGCTTCCCCTCCCATAATTTCCCTCCCACTCACACCCCTCCCATCTCCCGCTCTTTTTTTTTCTTTTTAAAAGAGAGATAGAGAAGGAGAGAGAGAATTTCTCCCATCTGCTGGTCTTTTCCCCAAATGGCTGAAATGGCTGGGGCTGAACCATGCTGATACTGGGAACAAGTAACTCATTCTGGGTCTCCCACATGGACAGCATGGACCCAACTTCTTAACCCATCATCAGTTGCCTCCCAAGATGAGCATTGCCAGCAAGCTCAAATCAGGAGACAGAGATAAGAACACAAACACAGGGCACTTCAAAGTCTTTTCTTATTCCCCATAATTATCTTGTATCCTTCTTCACATAGCAGATGAACTTATCATCCTTTCAAAGTTTATTTTAGGCATCACTTGGCCAAGAAGTCTTCCTTGACTCCCCCTATAATATATGCTTTATTCCCTCTGTGTTCTTTTAATGAACTCAGACATAGTCCATTTGCTCATTTATTTACTCTGTTTTTCAGCCATCTGTCCATCCATTCACTTGCCAATAATATTATACCTACCATATACCATGTTTTATGAATGGTGTTGTGGTTACAGGGGTAAAAGGACTGATACCACTCATGCTTCCATGGAATTATAATCTTGATCATAATCTTTTTCATTTTTATTTTTATTTTTTCTCTGAACTTTTATTTGGCAAAGCAGCACTGCATAAACTGGGAAGTAACAAAAATACAGTTTACTCAGCATGTTAGATTCATATACATTATCAGCAGCAAATTAGAAACACATACACACACACACACACACACAGAAAACAATGCTAAGCTACAAGTCCCCTGTCACTTTTAGAGAGAAAGCATGAACTGTCAGTTATGTCCTATCTGAACAGCAGAGTGCTTACACCTGCCATCTAAGTTGCAGTATTTACAGATGCCTAGTTTGAAGGTAACAAAGCAACTGACTGTGTCTACAACATGCTATTCTATGACACCACATCAAAAGCTTTAAAAAGGAAGCTCATCTCTATTTTCTTAGTAGCATCTAACAGATACCCAAATACCAAGAATTTAACTTGTGAATGGTGGTGGTATGTGATACACAGAAGAAATTTGATAAATTAACATCAGAACAAAATTAAGTATCTAAGAAAAGGAAAACCACTCCTCAAAATCAGTCATAAACTAAAATGTTTCCATTTTGCAGAACCTCTTCTTTTCCGATTTTGAAGTAAACTGTGGGCATGTGAAAGAAGTAACACACACACTCCTATTCTGCAGCCTTCTTCTGCCAGTCGGGCTCTGTGCCTCTTTGAAGAATTAGAAAACCCTACAAAACCACACATTTTCATGCTGCAAATAACAGTGTGACAAAGTCCAAAACAAGCTGTGATGCTGTTGGTTTCCAAAAAGCTTTGAGGACTGAGATGAGCAACCCACTGAAATATCAGAGGCTCATCAAACTGGTGTTCTTAGAGTTCATCCCTTGCATGCGTGGAAGAAGAAAAGAGCAGAAGATAAAATCACTGCCACCCAGACCATTGCTTTTCTTTATCTGTTAAAGGCACATAGATCACCCCCATCAAAGGCTTCATTTTGACGCTGCCATCTTGTAGCTTATTGTAGTGCTCCAGCATTTGGTTTCCACCTGCAGAACCAAATGGCAATATCAATCTTCCACCAGCCTTTAACTGGTCTATTAGTGCCTGGCGCACAACTGGGGCTGCGGCTCCAACATGAATAGCATCCTTTGGGGCTTCTTCAGCATACTCCATTTGCCCATCCCCCACAACCAGGTGTACTCTCCCTGAAGACAAAAGTGTTGGGTCATCCTTTCTTACATTGATTATTGAGTCGCCTACTAGCTCTTTAATGTGATCAATTCCTATGACTTTTCCAGTACATCCCACTGTACTTGCAATACATGCAGTAAGAATTCCACTTTCAGCTCCTACATCAAGAGCTTTAGCTCCTGCATGTAATTGATCAAATAGAAGGTACAGTGCATATGCATGCATGTGTGGAGCACTGATTGTTGCTTGGAAACCTATTGATTGTGCAGAATCCATATAAGCATTACATTTGGTATAGTGGGAACGATCCGTAGCCAGCATAACTTCAAACACTTTATCTGTCTTTATGATAACATTTTCTGAGGCGAGCAGCAGGGCTGCTCCTATAGCAGTCCAGATTGTTAGACAGTGGGCTCCCTCTGTCCTGCCTCACCCAACCCCATCCACTGATATTTGGGTTGATTAGAATCAAGGCTGGAGTGACAGAGCTGAAATGATCATCTTAATAGAACCCCAAGGGCAATGACCCTCTCCGACCCAAGTACACCAACCTCCAGGCGATCATAATCTTTTTCAGATTTATTTTTTATTTGAAAGTCAGAGTTACAGAGAGAGAAGGAGAGAGAGAGAAGAGAGAGAGAGAGAGAGAGAGAGAGAGAGAGAGAGAGAGAGAGAGAGAGATTTAATCTATTGGTTCACTCCCTGGATGGCCCCAACGTTTAGGGTTGGGCCAGGCTGAAGCCAGGAGCAAGGAGCATTATCAGGGTCTCCCACATCGGTATAGGGGCCCAGCCACTTGGGCCATCTTCCACTGCTTTCCTACTCCATTAGCAGGGAGCTGGATTAGAAGTGGAGCAGCTGGGACTAGAATCGGTGCCCATATGGCATGTCTGTATTGGAGGTAGTGGCTTTACCTGATACACCAGAATGTCAGCCTCTTATACACAATCTTATCTTGGGAATCATGGTGAGATATATATGTGACTACCTTGTGTACTTGTCTATATATGATCTTGTGGTAGAAATGGCATATTTGACACATGACATTATATGTTTATCGAATCATTTAATATGTAAATTAATTCTATCAAATTCTCTGCAAATCTTCCAATTTTTGTAATTTTGGAAGTTAAAAACTCATTGTTCAAAACTTTCATATGAAGATTCCTGCTTTGCTGTAACTTTGAGTCTTAAATGTGTATGCGTATGGGCAACAAATTCATTGTAGCAGTGGAAAAATAAAGTTTATTTACCAGGTGAGCTAGCTTTATTCAGACCTTGATTTGTTTTTTAAAGTGTTTTTATTTCATTTATTTGAAAAGCAGAGTGACAGAAAGAGAAAAAGAGACAGAGAAAGAAATCTTTCATCCCCAGTTTCACTCCTCAAATGGCTACAATGGCTAGGGCTGGGCCTGGCTGAGCCAGGAGCCAAGAATTCCATTTGGGTCTTCCATGTAGGTGGCAGGGGACCAAGCCCCCGGAGTATCTCCTGCTGCCTTTCTGGACACAATAGCAAGGAGCTGAATCAAAAGTGGAGCAGAGGGGCCAGCACTGTGGCTTGTAGATAAAGCTGCTGCCTGCAGTGCCGGCATCCTGTATGGATGATGGTTTGAGTCTGCACACCTCCACTTCTGATCTAGCTTTCTGCTATGGCCTAGGAAAGCAGTAGAAGATGGCCCAAGTCCTTGGGCCCCTACACCCACATGGGAGACCCAGAAGAAGCTCTTGGCTCCTGGCTTCGGATTGGCCCAGCTCTGGGCAGACGATTGTTTAAGAAGTTGGATCCCTGCTATCCATGTGGGAGACCCAGAATGAGTTACTGGCTTCCAATTTCAGCTTGGTCTTGCCCCACCTATTACAGTCATTTGGAGAGTGGACCAGCAGATGGGAGATCTATCTTTCCCATTTCAGCTATTTGGGGAGTGACCCAGTGGATGGAAGGCCTCCCTCTTTCTCTTTGTCTCTCTGTAGCTCTCCTTTTCAGGTAAATCAATCTTTTTTTTTTTTTTTTTTTTTTTTTTTTTTAAGAAAGGCGCAGAATGGTGCTCTGGAATTGCCCAGCAGTTCCACAACCTAGGCCACTGACTTTTTTTTAAAAAGATTTATTTATTTATATGAAAGTCAGAGTTACACAGAGAGAAGGAGAGGCAGAGAGGAGAGGTCTTCCATCTGCTGGTTCACTCCCCAACTGGCCGCAACAGCCAGAGCTGAGCCTATCTGAAGCCAGGATCCAGGAGCTTTTTCCGGGTCTCCCATGTGGATTCAGGGGCCCAAGGACTTGGGCCATCTTCCATTGCTTTCCCAGGCCATAGCAGAGAGCTGGATTGGAAGTGGAGCAGCTGGGACTCAAACCAGCACTCATTTGGAATGCCAGCACTGCAGGCAGCAGCCTTACCTGTTTTGACACAGTGCCAGCCTTTAGGGCACTGACTTTTATGCTTCTTTTTCCTTCTCTGCCTCCTCCTCCTTCTTCTTATTCTCTTCTTCTTTTTCCTTCTTCTTCCACTTTCCTCCTCCTCCTTCTTCATCATTTGAAAGGCAGAGTTAGATAGAAGGAGAGAGGAAGAAGGGGAGAGGGGGAGAGGGAGAGGGGGTGAGAGAGAGGGAGAGAGGGAAAAGGGAGAGAGGCAGAGAGGTATCTTCCATCTGCTGATCACTCCCTAAATGGCCATAATGGCCAGGTAGAAGCCAAGAGTACTTGGGCCATCTTCCCCTGCTTTTCCTAGGTGCATTAGTAGGGAAAGCATGGAACTGAATCTGAAATGAACAGACTGGACTTGAACTGGCACTCATATGGGATGCTGGCCTTGTAAGTGGTAGCTTAACCCACTGTGCCACAATGTCAGCCCCAACTTTGATTCTTAATGTCTATATCTAACTTCCTTGGTTCCTGCTGATCTCCCAAGTGTTGTTCTTGTGCTTCCTATTTATTTAATGAGCTTTGACTAGCTTTTCTATGACTTTCTAATGCACATTAACCTATTTTTATACTTTTGAAGACTATTTTCTATTTTAGTATTTTTAACATACTAAGAATTAGAATCTATCTATCTATCTATATATATATATATATATAATCATACTACACAAAGGAGTTTAGTAGATTAGCCAGTACTATCGATTATTCTTTATATAGTATTTAACACAAAGCATACAGAGAAGGTTTCATTGTATATAATCTTTAAAGCAATGGAAAACCTACTGAATGGCATCTCTCTTTTACTTCTCATCAAGGTACTTTGCCGGTGGACCTTCCAGCTCCTCCAGAAACTTCAGTTCCAGTAACGTTACCTCCACATAACTGCACAGACAATGAGTTTGTCTGCAGGTCTGATGGCCTCTGTGTTGACAAGATTCAGAGATGTGATTTTAGATATGACTGCCCTGACCAATCCGATGAATCATCCTGTGGTAGGTGAATTCCTAAAATAGATAAGAAAATACTAGTATAATCTCTGAGTAGCACGCCTAGGACCTTAGTTATTTATTTTCAACACGGTTTTTTTGTACAGAAAAACATACATTTTTTCTCATAAGGCCAACCCACATATAAGTATCATTATATTAGTGTTCTGGATTCAGAATCATTGTTTTCATGAACTTGACTTGACTCTGGGAATATTATTTACTAGGTCTTCTCTATCTATCTCCCTTTTTTATTCTTCAAACTATCTAGAAGGTGCTGCTTAGGAAACAAACTTTATAATTCTCTCAAATTAATAAACTCATTCAAATTCTGCCTTTACCAAAATGTACACTTATGATTAACTTGAATATTATATAAAATATGCAGAGTTCATACCAAAAAAAAAGTTTTAAGCCATATAAGACCTTCAATCTGTGTTCTGGTGAAAGATGGTTTTCATTTATTGGTAGCTGCTGCTACATGGCTTTTCCTAGAATAATTGAAGGCATATTATTTAATTTAAAATTGAACTTCTCAGCAAAGGATGTGGTCTAAGAAGGGAAAGATTAATCCGGGTCTGAATAGGTGAAGCAGCAAATCAGAAGGCTCACTCGGCACTATGTCTCCTTTCCTCAATCTTTGTTAAGTGGGATATAAATTCACTCTGTGTCTCAAGTCTGTTGATAATGTTAAAGATTCAGAACAAACAGATGATACATAATATAGTGAAACTCTTTTGTGTCATATCAACTTTGTCAAGATATTCTAGAACTTATGAGATATAGTAAGGTTCATATTTATTATTTTAACCTAAATATTATTTCTTAATATACAAGTGTACCAAACATTAAATAACTAGACCCCCCCACACACACACCCAAATCATAAAGTCAAAGCTTTCTCACTCTGTGAGTGAGATGAGGCAGTAAGTAAGTCATGTTAGGTGGGGGTACCTTGCATCACAGATGTAAGGTGACACCATGGGAGATGCTATGGTTTTCAGACTTTCTCGTGGAATAACTGAAATCTAATAATCACATATATGTGTAGTGTATAAAAGTTCATAATACTGACTGTCTTCATTGTTCCACTTT